>NC_062977.1:23803629-24496629 GCF_023078275.1 Leguminivora glycinivorella | reverse complement strand
CTCTGACACAAAAGTCGTCATGGGTGTCGTAAAATAGGTTTTAGGGGGTGCTGATTACAAAATGAATGACCAATTTGGAATCTGACAGTGCTGACTGTCACTTTGACACAAAAGTCGTCATGGGTGTCGTAAAATAGGTTTTAGGGGTGCTGATTCCAAAATTAATGACCAATGTGGAATCTGACATTGCTGACTGTCACTTTGACACAAAAGTCGTCATGGGTGTCGTAAAATAGGTTTTAGGAGGTGCTGATTCCAAAATTAATGACCAATGTTCAATCTGACATTGCTGACTGTCACTCTGACACAAAAGTCGTCATGGGTGTCGTAAAATAGGTTTTAGGGGTGCTGATTCCAAAATTAATGACCAATTTGGAATCTGACATTGCTGACTGTCACTTTGACACAAAAGTCGTCATGGGTGTCGTAAAATAGGTTTTAGGGGGTGCTGATTCCAAAATTAATGACCAATGTGGAATCTGACATTGCTGACTGTCACTTTGACACAAAAGTCGTCATGGGTGTCGTAAAATAGGTTTTAGGGGTGCTGATTCCAAAATTAATGACCAATGTTCAATCTGACATTGCTGACTGTCACTCTGACACAAAAGTCGTCATGGGTGTCGTAAAATAGGTTTTAGGGGTGCTGATTCCAAAATTAATGACCAATGTTCAATCTGACATTTCTGACTGTCACTTTGACACAAAAGTCGTCATGGGTGTCGTAAAATAGGTTTTAGGGGTGCTGATTCCAAAATTAGTGACCAATTTGGAATCTGACATTGCTGACTGTCACTTTGACACAAAAGTCGTCATGGGTGTCGTCAAATAGGTATCCGGAGGTGTTTGAAAACTAATGACCAATTTGGAATCTGACACTGTTGACTGTCACTTTGACACAAAAGTGATCATGGGTGTCTTCAAATAGGTTTTCATGGGTACTGATCTCAATATTAATGATCAATTTGGAATCTGACATTGCTGACTGTCACTTTGACATAAAAGTCGTTATGGGTGTCGTCAAATAGGTTTCCAGGGGTACTGTGCAATGTCAGGTTCCAAATCGGTCATAACTTTTTAAATCATTTCATTAATTTTGGAATCAGTACCCCCTAAAAACTATTTGACTACACCCATGATTCCTTTTGTGTCAAAATGACAATTAGCACTGTGAGATTCCAAAATAGTCGTTAATTTTGGAATCAGCACTCCCGGAAACCTTTTTGACGACACCCATGACGACTTTTGTGTCAAAGTGACAGTCAGCAATGTCAAGATTCCAAATCGGTCATTAATTTTCAAATCAGCACCTCCGGAAACCTATTTGACGACACCCATGATGACTTTTGTGTCAAAGTGACAGTCAGCAATGTTAGATTCCACATTAGTCATTATTTTTGGAATCAGCACCCCCTAAAACCTATTTTACGACACCCATGATGACTTTTGTGTCAAAGTGGCAGTCAGCAATGTTAGATTCCACATTGGTCATTATTTTTGGAATCAGCACCCCTAAAACCAATTTTACGACACCCATGACGACTTTTGTGTCAAAGTGACAGTCAGCAATGTCAGATTCCACATTGTTCATTAATTTTGGAATCAGCACCCCCTAAAACCTATTTGACGACACCCATGACGACTTTTGTGTCAAAGTGACAGTCAGCAATGTCAGATTCCACATTGTTCATTAATTTTGGAATCAGCACCCCCTAAAACCAATTTTACGACACCCATGACGACTTTTGTGTCAAAGTGACAGTCAGCAATGTCAGATTCCACATTGTTCATTAATTTTGGAATCAGCACCCCCTAAAACCTATTTTACGACACCCATGATGACTTTTGTGTCAAAGTGACAGTCAGCAATGTCAGATTCCAAATCGGTCATTAATTTTTAAATCAGCACACCCGAAAACCTATACTCGTGGTATATGCACTTGAAATGTGAAAGTGAAAATGCTAGAATGACATGTAAACCACGAAGTTGTATAGTCATATTGTTCATTGGTATTGGTGACCACCATCTGGCTCCATCATCAGACCCTGAGCACCACCTTGAAGTAATTAGAATTGTATTTGTCTTATTTTATCATCATATTAATATATACTTTACTCTAATACTTATCATATAACAAAAGCAAATATTTGGGATGGGATCTACTTTTATAATTATTACTTTAATTTTTTAAATAAATTTTAACATAATTGATATTATTTCGCGCTATATTCTCGTATTTTCGTACAAAATAATGTTTATTAGAAACCAAAAGTTTATATCGAGATAGTAGATTGTGGTTGTTATCAAAATTCCATAGAAAGGATCAAGATTGTTTTGTCCATTATTGTAGTGCGAGCGAGTGATAAGACGTGCTAGAAAGGGTCGGCATATCGCGGAGTGAGCCGCTCTATACGCGGCGTTTACCAAAGTTTGCGTAAAATACCTTCGGTTAACTTTCACAAGCCAAGACGACGCCGAAATGTTAAGTATAATACATCATCAGTTCGAAAAAATTGGTCCGTTTGAATCATAGAAACTCCGTCCGTCCGTCCGCGGATAATCTCAGTAACTGTAAGCACTAGAAAGCTGAAATTTGGTACCAATATGTATATCAATCACGGCAACAAAGTGCAACAATAAAAAATGGAAAAAAATGTTTTATTAGGGTACCCCCCCTACATGTAAAGTGGGGGCGGATTTTTTTTTTCATTCCAACCCCAACGTGTGATATATTGTTGGATAGGTATTTAAAAATGAAGAAGGGTTTACTAAGATCATTTTTTGGTAATATCAATATTTTCGGAAATAATCGCTTCTAAAGGAAAAAAAAGTGCGTCCCCCCCCCTCTAACTTTTAAACCCTATGTTCAAAAAATATGAAAAAAATCACAATAGTAGATCTTTATAAAAACTTTCTAGGAAAATTGTTTTGAACTTGATAGGTTCAGTAGTTTTTGAGAAAAATACGGAAAACTACGGAACCCTACACTGAGCGTGGCCCGACACGCTCTTGGCCGGTTTTTTCTTTATGAAACGTAGAGCTACATTTTAATGTTCAAAGATAACAAAATAGTTCGAGAAAGAGGCAGATCGATAGTACCTATCCTTGCACTCCGCTTTACTAGTCTTGGCGGGTGCGCTGCCGTGCCCACAGATTGTGTCAAAAAAGTACTCTTTTTCTACTTTCTATCTCACAATATTATGCGAAGTCACACCTCACGCATAGTTTAACGCTAACATTATCGTGGATGGTGAGTTGTTAAAAATGCATTAAAATGTTACTATTACGGGATGGGTGTTAGAGTATAAATTGCTGGCATTTGCTGTTTACACTTTCATTTTTACATTTTAGTTGGTTGTCTTTGGAACTGGTATCAGTTCACCCGTAGATCTAAAATCTACTACTTCGCACATTGCTATATTCCTAATACTCAAAATTTCCTAAAATAATGATTTCATTTGAAACAACCAACAAGTAATTGAAAAGAAAGAAAACAGAATATTTAGTTTAGATTTTTATATACTTAATTTATAAGTTTTTTTTTTTTATTCGCAACTGTACAGTCGACTACAAAGAGATGTATCCACTTTTTCACCTTATTGCATTGTAATAAGGTGAAAAAGTGGATACATCTCTTTGGAGTCGACTGTACATACTCGTATCGTAACTCGTGTTAATTTAAAACACTCCCCTAGTGTTTCAATTTATCGCCACTCGTTTGGAATTGCCTCTTTTCCGCACTTGTAGCGTAATGTACTTAGTTTTCGACTATGAGTTTGGTAATACCTACTATAAATATGTGATTAAACTTTACCTGTAAATAAATTTCTCGGTTTAGCTTCCTGTAACTCAATAAGTCGATATAACTGTTTCTCGACTATCTCGTTTCGATAATTTGCGTCTAACGACAAAGGGGTGATAAACATTGTCCTTGACATTACGTTATTATGTATGTAAATATGCAAATTGTATATAAATAACCTTGTTTGCTTGCATATTGATAACATAACTGTTCTTCCTTATTGAGAGTTTCCGATGATAAACGTTAAAATATGTATGTTGAACCCGTAAGTGTACCAAAAAGGAAAATAATAGTAATAATATTTTAATTTACCGTACTGTTGAGAAAAGAGTAAAGTAAATTTTACTGTTGCATAAAGAGTTATTTTTAAGTACTTAGGTAATGGCAACATTGTACTTAGGTACTTTTTTGTTTTTTTTTTTTGTAGGTTAGACTGTTTTAGATTTTTTTACTTTTTAACAGTTGTTGGTTGGTGTCATTAAAATTTAATATAACAACAACTTAGGCATATGTAATTCATAGTTTTACTCGTAATTTGGGAAAAATAACACATACCTACTATAACTGAGGTGATCCGTTAAAAATCATAAGCTATTGAATGTCATGTTTTGATTAGGAACAATTAGAAGTTTTTTTTTTTAAATATTTTTTTGCTCTTTGTTTATATAATAGGTTGCCGGTATTAACGTCCAGCTCAATACATGGTGAGTTGTTAATGTTGTTATTTTTTGCCTGTCTGTCTGTGTGTATGTCTGTCTGTGGCATCGTAGCTCCCGAAAGGATGAACCGATTTAGTTTTTTTTTTGTTTGAAAGCTGAGTTAGTCGGGAGTGTTCTTAGCCATGTTTCATGAAAATCGGTCCACTATGTCGCGGTCGGGGATTTTTTCATAATTTTAGTGGTTAGTTTTACTTACTTTATACTCCTCCTTTTGCCTCTTATTCTTTTGAAAGTATCTTTCACTTCAGTAATGAAAACCTAACACGTAAATATTGTACGTTAAAGTGCGTCTAAACATAGAAACACGTAATCTTATAAGCAAAAGGTTATAAACAACTATTAAAGGTTAACTGCTTATACTTCGTAATCGGCATTAGGGAGGCCTTTCAAGTTCTGGGATTAGGTAACCGAACGGGGTTAAAATGTTAGTGTTATTTTATTAACCGACTTCAAAAAAGGAGGAGGTTCTCAATTCGACTGAATGTTTTTTTTTTATTTTTTTTTTTTGTATGTATGTTACTCGATATCTCCGAGAATCGTGGACCGATTTTCAAAATTTTTTTTTTGATCGAACCGGTATAACCCCGAGATGGTCCCATTGGCACCAAGTCAGGGTCTGATGATGGGATCCTGGAGAAATCGAGGGAACTCTTCAAATGTTATAGGCACATGTAATGTTTTTAGTCTATTTTTCAAAGGTACACCAGTATTTACGTCTGATGGTAATAATTTTATGTGGCTGAGCTGATGATGGAAGGTCAACTCCTCAATGGTTAGGAGTTTAAGGATAATTCTTTCACTACTGTACATGTATTCGGACTGATACATATAATATCACTAGGAACCACTAAAAATCAACTGAGCTGATGATGGAAGGTCAACTCCTCAATGGTTAGGAGTTAAAGGATAATTCTTTCACTACTGTACATGTATTCGGACTGATACATATAATATCACTAGGAACCACTAAAAATCAACAAATAAATAAACTTTTTAACAAAAAATAAAACCGCCTTCAAAAATAAGCGCGTTACAAAACACGGAGAAACTAAAAAGCCAAAAATAATAAACCTTTCAATTCAGATTTCTTATCGTATTGCAATAAGCTAAACATCCAAATTATAAACAAATCAATTATTTTTGGAGTCGTTACCAGCCTGTGTATGGTTGGGTGGGGCAAACAGGCAATAGCAAGGCGACGAACAGGTCTGGTACCGACTACAAAAATAATTGATTTGTTTATAATTTGGATGTTTAGCTTATTGCAATACGATAAGAAATCTGAATTGAAAGGTTTATTATTTTTGGCTTTTTAGTTTCTCCGTGTTTTGTAACGCGCTTATTTTTGAAGGCGGTTTTATTTTTTGATTTTTATCGAGGTCCCGATATTTCAACGCAGTTGCATGCATCATGATCACGGAAAACCCCCCAGTCTATATAAGTCTGAAACTAACCGTGAATCATTTATAACTCTTAAGTTGTGATGAGTTGTAATAATGTCTATATCTATGTACTTAATAAATACTTATTTTCTACTGTTGGATTTGCCCGTTTTATATTTTCTTCAGTATATTTTATTACACGTTAGAACTACGACTGCACAGTCAGCAGCAGAAGTTCCGTAGCGGGCAAGGTGTTCACAATGATCCTAACACGCTCTTATTGTCTTAAAAATAAGATCGTGTCAAGTTCATATTGAACACCTTGCCCGCTACGGAACTTCTGCTGCTGACTGTCATGAGACAGTCACTGTATCATGTAATGTTTAGACAATTAAGTTGCATAGTCGGAAAGGACATCTTATATCAATAATTGTACCTTGATCTTGATACAACCACGTCTGTGATTCGTATCTCTGTCAATTGCCACAAGTTATTCTCACGGATTATGTCAGATGTGATGTCACTTGTATCTAGCACAAACACTATTTAAAACAAAACGACAGATTTGTATAGAATCAGTACGGTTGTTATGACATTCTTAAAGTACGAAGGTTGTTATAAAGTCGCAGTTGTTCTCCTTCAAGTGAATCCGTGTTAACTATTGAATAAATACTTGAGTGTAAAGGGCCAGTCTAATAACGTGTGCTAGAGAACTTCTGAACATACTTCGGAACTAAAACCGAAATAAATTACACATATGAAAGAAAAAGTGACTAAGGCGTCCAGTGCCTGAGGCTGGAATCGAACTTGCGTACATATACAGTATACAGTGTTGCTGCTGATTTCAATTTATTGCTACAAAATGATTGCACATGATTCCTAAAAAGGACTATTCTAGGGAAAAGATCTTCAAATTTAGGGTAAACAGGCATCACCTGGACGAGCTCACTCCAACGTAGGCCACGTTTTTGCCTTTGTTTAGTCTGTGGCCAAGAGTAGGCCCATTTATACTTATATAAAAAAGATACAGTCTTCAAGATTATTCAAATTGCATTAACAATGTCGAACAGCAGATGTAGCAATTTTTTTAAACGGAACGAATTGTGGAATGTCACATTATTAGACGTAGTTGACATAGTTCTAACTTCTTCATTACTTAGCAGTGGCGGGGCGTCGATACAACTCGATTCCCTACGGGTTCCCTAAAATTCTCCAGTACCTGTAGAAGTCCATACAAATAGATTCCGAAAATCCCCCCCCCCCGGGCTTTATCAACGAACATTTTCACGCCACGCCACTGTTACTTAGCTGCAATTTTTTTTATTTTATGGGATAGGAGGCAAACGAGCAGACAGGTCGCCTGATGGTAAGCGATTACTGCCGCGCATGGACACCCGAAACACCAGAGGTGTTGGAGGTGCGTTGCCGGCCTTTAAGATGGGTGTACGCTCTTTTCTTGAAGATTTGAAGGTCGTAATCCTTCCACAGTTTAGCTTTGCGGGGCAGGAAGTTTCTGGAGAACGGTTGAGGACTGCCAGCCATCTAAATGATGGAATTTAGAAAGATATTTCAATATTGTTAAAAACTGAACCGAATATTCTTCTTTTAAATTTCATATTCTTTAAAAATGTACTAAACTTCTATTCAGATATTGAATACGAAGTACCTTCTTAACCTCGTTGTAGTCTTCTAGTCGCCAAAAATCGAGTCGAACAATAAGAATTGAAGTCCTTTCGAAGAGGATAAGAAGGCTACAACTTCAAACCGTCTTAGCCAACGTCACCATCGCTTACGTTTCGTAAGTAACCGTAGCTACCTCTCCCTCGCTCTTCTACAGTGGCGCGACAGAGCCAGACTGCGTTCCGGTTCCATTGCCACGTGAGCATTTCTTTTTTTTTTTGTCACTTTTATGAAGTGTGATATTTTTGAAAAAAAATATGCTATTTCTACTCAGAATTACTAGCTTTTTCAATCCTAGTAGTAAAAAAAATTGTCCCACACGATTTTTTCTTATTTTGTTACCATTGTTCGTACATGTTATATGGGGTAACAAAAGAGGAAAGTAACAAAAATGTATGGAAATTCTGGGACACTTTTTGTCTCCCAGTGAGATTGACAGTATTCGTGATTCTGAGTACAATTGACCTAAAATTCCCTAAAACAATAAAAAAAAATTATTGGCAAAAAAAAAAGAAATGCTCACGTAGCGTCAACGATTGTCACTTCGCCGTACAATGGAAAATACGTCGTCATTGGGGAAGAGGGTCTGCATTTCTCCCCCTACACTGGTTCTATACAAATATGTCTGATAGTTTGATACCCGTTAAAAGCCGGGATCAAACACACGCAAACATTGAGTAAGGGATAGGGTTGTAAATAGAAAAAAAAACAAATGTTTTTTTTTTCAGAATTGTGAAAAAAAAACCGAGCACCATGGTTTTTTTCTAAATATGGTTTTTTTTTCAGATGAACAAATAATACGACAATAACGGTTTTTCGTAAGTTGCAACGTGTTTCAATAACAATAACGTACATTTTAATTCAATTAACATTCAGTATACAAACGTTTATTGAGGAATCCCCGATGCTGCGTGTAGCGTGGAGAGGCGGTGGTGTTTCCAACAGTAAATAGTGATGACTACCAAACCAACTACAGATTTCGTAAATGTTACTTTTATAAGACCAGAAATTAAAGTTATTTGATTAAATTCGTTTAATAGTCAACATTAAGTCTAAAAACCCGTATAAAAGTATTAACTATTTTGCAAATTTTGAGATTTCGTACTTTAGAAAAAAAACATACTCCAGAAAAAAAACTGGTTTTTTTTCACGGTTTTTTTTCATGTTTTTTTTTCTAGCCAGAAAAAGAACCGTTTTTTTGCAACCCTAGTAAGGGAGTATAAGTAAGCGAGTATGTATGTCTATGTTTTACTGTTAGGGTGATATTACAAAGACGACATTCATCTTGCAAAGAGATGAATAATGGAGAGTTTATTTCATAGTTCTCTATTTTCACATATATGGTGGTTGTTACTCTATACCGCCGCGTCTCGTCAGGCAAGCACGGTTGCGTGATAAACGATATAACGTCATGCCGTCCTTTTCGCACTATTATAAGTGCGATAGGAACGCACCGATGCGATAAAGTTTATCCAACTAGTGTGCTATGCTTGCAAGATTTAATTATACACCGTGTTTTTTTTTGTTTTCCGTTAAGAGGATACGATACCGAAGCACGAATTCAAATTTGAGATTTTTAGGTCTTTATCGCCGTCGCGCTGACGGGGGCGGCACCCACAGAGAGGCCCTGCCCCGCCGTCGGCGCAAGTACTTACTCGCGCTCAAGCGCTCTCTATATTTTTTTAGTTTCGGACTTCTGATGTTTTGGACTCCGTGAAGATATTAAGTGTACTGATTTGATTAAAATGCAAATTGTAATGTTTTAAGGAATGGTAGAAACAATTCCTTATCTTATACATAATGTGATTATCTTAAAAGATGATTTCTTTTAAGATAGTCACATTGTTAGCGAAATAAAGTTATTCGGTATGTAAAAAGCTAAAACCTTTTCGATTTCAAAGAGAAGCCATATTAAGTATAGGAGTAGGTACGTACAATCAACCAATTAATCTGAATCCTAGGTCATAGGCCAATCTAGACCCTTTCACAGTAAAAGTAAAACTGACTTCTGTAGCAAATAAAGGACGGTGTCAATACGACAGGGTTCTAGAGTGGCCTAGGATTCTACATAATTGGTTGACAGTATCTACCTACCAAAAATGTATGTGAATCTTATTCTTTTTTTTTGCACATGTTTGACAGAAGTGACAGCGTAGGAAAATTTAACTAGGTAACAATTTGGTACCTATTATACTTACCAGACACCGGATTATGTTCCAAGGTAATTAGAACTTTTTAGCAGAATTCTAACAAAAAATCTGCCAAACAAAATCTTATTGCATAATTATGAAGCATAAGGACCCTTATGGAAAGCTACATACGCATCTTATATTTCTAATTTTCTAGGGTTGTGTATACATATTACCTACCTAGCATTAGAAATACAAGGCTTAGCACAGAACAAGACCAACCATAAAAATGCTTAACTAATTTGCCAGCTAAATTTAAACCTAGGTATCGGTACTTAAACGTATAGATACTTTTGATATTTTTATTATTTAAAACTTATTTATACTTACATATCAGCATTTCTGTTACCATATAATTAAAACGTATATAACACTCATTTCATCTACCAACTAAGGGCATCTGTAATCTACATACAAATAAGGCCCGTTTAAAAGTCTCGAAATGTTATGTACATTTTATAATTAGATAAGTGTAAATGGGTCAAAAAATTGGGTCCATGTGCAATTGTGCATTAAGTAGGTGCACTTTTCCCAAATTGCTGCATGTATGAAATAAGGCCCATCAGTAACTTAACAAAAAATAAGGTATTTCTTACATACCGAATTAAGCGTATTGTGTCGCTTAACTTCAAACCTGGATAAATCCATTCTGCTACAAGGTTAATATATATTTTTTATATATTCAATCTTAAAGCAGAATGGATTTAAGTACCCAAGTTTGAAACTAAGCGACACAATTGATAGTATGTATCTAGGAGATATTTTCTTTACAAAATCGTATAATTCAATTGATAGTATGTATCTAGGAGATATTTTCTTTACAAAATCGTATTATTCAAGAGCACAGTTCAAGAGCGCTATGATAAACGCACGTCGAAATAAAGTAAAATTGACAATATTTACCGATGAGATTGTGCTCTGTGTGTAATGGTAAACATTAATAATATGAAAAGTAATTGTTTCAGTCAGAGCATCTTCACTCGTCAATTTCGTCTTACTCTTTAGTTGTGAAACATGGGTGACAAAGGACGGTCGCCGGAAGGAAAAGAATAAAAATATATGGATACCTATATATATTATAATATTTATCCCGTAGGACAGCAGGTTACTTCAAAGTACTTTAATTAACTACCTAATTTTAATGTTGTCTTCGGTTCCCGTCGTCGTTCGTCGTTCGTCGAATCCCGGTAAGGGTATTTATTTGTGTGATGAGCACTGTATTTATTTGCAGGGCAGGGTATTTATTTGATTGATATTTGTTCCTGAGTCATGGATGTTTTCTATGTATATAAGTATGTGTTTATCTATTTAAGTATGGTTTTGTATTTATCTATGGGATATGGGTTAAATTGTGGCGTAGGCGAGAGGCTGGCAACCTGTCACTGCAATGTCACAATTTCGTTTTCTTTCAACCCCTTATTTGCCAAGAGTGGCACTGAAGCTTTATTAGTTTCATGTGTTCTGCCTACCCCTTTATGGGATACAGGCGTGATTGTATGTATGTATGTTATCTATTTAAGTATGTATTATTTATTTATTTGTTAGTAAAAACATGTTTACATGACATTACAGTAAAACCAATGCGTCACGAAACTTAGATAACAAAAAAGAAAAAAAAACAGTAAGTAAGAACATGAAAAAAAAAACAAACAATAAAGTTTAAAACTAAACAATTTATTTGGGCGATGACGTAACAGCGTGGCTCCGTTGCGTCGTTTGCCCCGGTGTAGGATTCGGCAAGTTGCCCCGGAATCGCCGAAAAACCACACCTTTCGGCCAGAAGTCTGCGCTCGCGATGGTGTCCTGCGCTATATCGTCGCCTAGCACCCATAGTACAAGCTTTGCTTAGTTTGGGGCTAAGTTGATCTGTGTAAGGTGTCCCCAATATTTATTTAATTATTTAATTACTTACCATAAATGTGCATTTTTTCGTGGTTACCAACATGCATACCAACCATAAAAATGCTTAACTAATTTGCCAGCTAAATTTAAACCTAGCCTAGGTTTAAATTTAGCGTTTAAACGTATAGATACTTTATATACTTTAGATCTTATTTATACTTATTATTTAGATCTTATTTATACTTTTCGGCAAAGCATTTTTGTTACCGCAGAATTAAAACGTTGGTAATACTCATTTCATCTACCTACTAAGGGCATATGTAATGTCAATGCAAACAAGGCTCGGCTATTAAGTTTCGAAATGTTATGTACATTTTATAAATTGATAAGTGTAAATGGTTCAAAAATTTCGTGCAGTGAGTAAAAAAGTAAAAAGTAAGTATTATTAAACAGAAAAACTATGGGTCTTATTTGATGCAGGTATGAAATAAGGCCCATGCCGCCCATGTGTCCACATGTTCACAACCTTCGATACCCAAGAAGTAGCGCTGCGGAAATAGAGATGGATCGGATATAATCTTCAAAGATGAGCTATCAACAGCGCCAGTATTTGAGTGGTGGCCTCAGAGTGGAAGGCGACCCCGCAAACGCCCAGTACTTATGATACACAATACACATAAACACAATACATTATAATATTTATTGCCCCGTAGGACAGCAGGCTACCCCACACTACTTTAATTAAGTACCTAATTTTGTCCCTTTAAACTTAATATGAAATAAAGTCTGCCTATCTTGACCACATTGACCTTGACGCACTGTTTGTTAAGACTTGAACCCCTCTAATTTAGAGTACCATATCCTAAATGCATAGTCCTGAATAAATGTGTTTTAGACGACAGACCGTAGTATAAATACTTATCACAAAAATTGATGATTGAATTCATGAACACAATGTTTACACAAAGTTATAAAACTTAAGAAGCGAGCGATGGGCCTTATTTAGAGAAGTAACTATTTAGGGCATTTTTTGATTCTATGTCTGCGAAGAAAATATACAAAACGGCATGATTGATAAAACTTAGAAGAAATATAAGCACTGGGCCTTATTAAGGGCAGGTACTGGTACCAACCTGAACAAACTATGTATTACTAAATAAGGCCCATCGTTTTTTTAAATATTTTAAAACATGACTTAAATTATTAATATTATGTCTGTTTTTATTGTGTGTAAATAAGTACATATAATATGACTAATATAACTACTTACCTAATTGGTGTTCGGCAGAATAGTAATAAATAAACAATGATGACCGAATACCAAATTTTCGGCAAAATGGCTGAAAAGACCGAATACCAAATAGTTGCCTAATATTCGTGGAATCTATCGTAAAATACAGCATAACTTTATAATTGTTACTAGTAAACCAATGACGAGAAAAGTTATGCATGTATAAAATAAACCTATACCTGTATGCAATTGTTACGTACCTATACTTATAAAAATATGGACTTAGTATTTCCACAGAATATATAATACAGATTCAAACTTTCACGATTTTTACACATATTTAAAATTGCAAACGGGACTTAATCGCGTATTTACTATGTTTTAAACACTAACCTCCGACGTTTCAAGGACGGCATTGTCCCCGTGGTCTCGGAGCAGACTGGTCTTTTTGGACCACCAATTTTAAATATGAACATATAATAGTACGTATTTCTAACTAAAAAGTTCGTCAAACACGGTATGTCGATATTTCGACGTAGTATATCGATAACTTTTCACATCACTAGATTATCGACATTAGATGTCGAGTATTTCCCATCACTTTATTTCAGTGTACGTATATAAAAACTTAGCCCCGCCCCTAAATTTGGTGCGATAGGGACAACTGCAGCTCAGGCGCGAAATCCCGCGTAAAAACTGCAAAAATCGAGGTTCCGCTCTCGACTGTTTCCTCCTCCAAAACTTAACCGATCGTTACGAAATTTGGAAATCAGAATGACAAGGAAATTATCTGTGTCGGACCGTTTCGTTTTTTTGGATAATTGATCTCAGTTTTGAATACCACGCCTTTCTTTCTGGCAAATTCAATTAAGCCGTTTTGGCCAACTTTGAGAGGCTCTAATTCCTTTTAAAACAAAAATATCAAAAAAAGCAAAACGGTCCGACACAGATATTGACAATAAAAGTCTGTGTTGAAAAAACCATTGATCTAGCTTCAAAAACCAGAGAGGAAACAGGCGAGAGCGTTTGTATGGAGAAATGAGGGGTATCGTAGCGTCTTAAATTCGACACACAGTTAGGTTCATCATAAGGAACTACCCTGTATATCGCTTTTAGTTAAATTCGCAAAAAAAATTTTTTCATCATTTTTATACATAATAAATTAATTTATTAGTGTGAGAGACCCTTAAGATTAACATTCAAGTTAGTGTCAAGTGATTGACGGCACATGTCAGAACAAATAACATTAGGAATTGGTAAAGGCTGTCACACACGTGTTCAGTAATTGTCTTAATTTTTTTAATAACTCGATAACCGTAAAAGTCGCCTGTTTCTTAGAAAAATTATTTGATCTAAATAACCTTCCCTTAAAGTTAACGGAATTCAATAAAAACAGGGTGTAGAATCTTTCGCTTCGTTCAGGATTCAATTTACACCAATATCAAAATACATCGTCAACACAATAGTTTAAACCCGTATGTTACCTGCACCGGTAGCATGGTCGCGCGATAAAAGATAAAACATCGGGCCGTCCCAATCGCACTTACAAATAGTGCGATAGGGACGGCCTGCGCCTGCGACTAAGCGACGCGCGACCATGCTTGCCTGCCCGCATGTAACACTATTTAAGTCGGTTATTTTGCATGCACTACATATTTTCTAATGGTTGTGGGTATTACACGTTTACATGCTTTGAATACATGTGCGAGACCTTGCACGCTGGTATACATTTAAATACCTACATAACTCGCTGAATTCTGTCAGCCGACCTAGCCAAAATGACATTCGTTGACGTTAAACGTCGATCGAAAGTATCGAAACGCAGTTGCTCTGTCGCGCTACTCCGGAAAAACGATAGAGATAGCTAACTACAGCTTGGCAAAAAAGAGTAGAAAGGAATAGTTATTTTCCCCTCACTAGCTTGGAAACACGTGTTTTGTCCTTTAATGCCAGCGGGTAAAAACGCATTTTATCTACTAGTGGGTAAAGTAATTTGACCTTGAATAAAGTCAAATTAACTGCTTTATAATTGACGAAAGTAGGTTAATCTAGTAATAAAGATGATTTACCACCTGTGGAACTACTGGAAGCAGTGATAAACGCATTTTTTGCGTTGTAGTTTCCTCTCTATAAGTAGTGAGGGGAAAAGTTTTGTGTTACACTCGGGTGCAAATGTATTTTACTTCTCGTGTGTTAAAAAACTCGCAAGACCATAGGATTCTATTCTCGAACCACTCGCTCCGCTCGTGGTTCAACTATAGAATCCTTTCACTTGCTCGTTTTTCAATTCCACACTCGGCGTTAAAATACAACTTCGCCCCCTTGTATAACAAATAATTATTTGTTATACAAGGGGGCAAAGTTGTTGTTTAACCGCACGTGCTAATATTGATACCCGAGCAAGTGAAAGATTCCAATATCGCGAGCGGTTTCAAGGCACAAAGGTTAAACAAACTTTGCCTCCGAGTGAAACACAAAATTTTTCACCACACCAACACGAACAAAATGCTGACTATAAAACATCAAACTAAATCAAATCTATCAATCTAATCAATATTTGTGATTCAAAATCATCATTTACACGTAAATTATACCAGCCAGCTCAAGACATAAAGTTAAAATTTGTATGATATCACTTTGCACTCTTGTGGATAAGATGCAATTTTGCTATCTGTTTTCGAATAGCAAAGTAAGCCTTTACCCGTTGGTGTGGTAAAAACTATTTTATCATAGCTCTCTATGGTTACCTACTTTTCTCATACAGAAGTGTCAAAATAGTTGCAACATGCAAAACGTTTTACATAGACGGTGGCGCCCCTATCATTTTTTTTGCCAGGCTAGCTACGATAACGACATATTGTCGTAAGCGTTTTTGAATTTGGCTACGTACCCACCTGTCTCGGTTTCTTGCCAAGAAATTATATTCACAAGTCAAGGTTTTTGTTATCTTTTGAGTTTTCCTGAATTCGTGCGGTAGATGTTTTATCTACATACATACTTGAAGTAATTAAGTATTAGATTTAAGTTTATTGGTTGGGGACTGAAAATCAGCGGTCTCGCTGAGTCTCATCCATTTTACTGCACTTCTTCTTCTTCTTCAGGTGCCATATCCTCTTCGGATGTCGGCTACCACAGTCCGGAACTCCTCTCTACTAAGTTTTTATAAGTCCTTACATGTCCATTTTGTGCTGTGTTAGTAAATAATTTTTTTTTTTTTTATTACAAACTGTTTATACCGAGCTGACAGTAACCAAAAATTGCACACGATGAAACCCAGCCTATATTTTTTTACCAAATGGACAAACAATTCATTCATAATTTGTAATTATTGTAGTATATAATTCACATACAATTTTATTACAATAGGTAATTTTTACCGAATATATTCCATCGTATACTTTTTTTACCAGCGTTTTTGATGATCTTCATTCGTCTCGTAAGCCAAAAATCATACAAAAAAATGCATTGATAGTAAGTCACAAATATAAGTATATCAGGTACAGCGGGACAAATCTCGACTGGCGGGGCAAATGTAACTGGTCCATTTTTTCCATGTTTTACAATGTTTGCATTATTAAATAGAGTGTCCACCGGTTATATATGGTAGGCGTGTTCAGTGGATACATGTAGAACTCAACATCATAGTGGAAAAAATAATGGAAAAAATGGATCAGTTACAATTGTCCCCCAGTCGAGATTTGGCCCGCTGTACCTTTTATTTTAAGTACCTAAATTAGTTATTCAGTGTTTAGTTTACCCCAACATTTTGTATCTCATGTCTAGGCACGATTACACAGTTCAGAAAAAAACCAAGTAAGTCAAGTTCACTCTTGACCACTTTTTAATTAAATCCAAACCCATCAGTCAAGCAATTACCAGCTCATGTTTCTTTAATTTCCGAACACAATGCATTCCGCTGCATTCACAAAAACTTATTGCATTGCGCCGTCAGTTGACGACGTTTTAAATGACAAAAGAGCAGCCTTGGAACGGACATTATGGTATTATGACTTCTTAACTACGTGGCTTGACGTCAACGTAAGTTTAAATTGAGACGTATTGTTATATTATGTATAACGTTAGAGGATTTTAATAGTACATTACTACAGAGGCCGGGACAAAGGGGTCTGAGGCGGGCAACCCCATTTCCCGCCGAGGTATGTATAGTGCTTTTCTCAAACATGGTATGAAATAAATAAAGTGTACTGAAAATAGTAACTTTGGATGGCTGTATCTCCTAAACGGTGCGTCGTAGCGCAAAAATAATCGAATTTTCGTTCCCATTTGTTACCCCGTATACGCTTATTAAAAACCAAAAAGTTAAAAAAAACGAAAAAAAATTTTTTTGTATGAAAACGCACCCAAAATCAAATATTGTCTAGGGCCCGTACCAGTTGCAGTCGGCACGTCTATAAAGCCCCTTATAGTTTTTTTTTAATTGGCTAAATACCTGGATGTTATGTCACAATTATCTGTGTTTGGAAATTAAAAAAGAAGACTTTGCCGGCCTTGGCCTGCAAGGTTTGTATGAAATTCCATTATCTATCAATCGTCCTAGCCGCACCTGCAACGTCATACTTCGCTGCCAATTATAAGGCACATAACATCAATATTTCATACCATGTTTGAGAAAAAACTTTTTTTTTCCTCGTAATTTTTATGTTTATTTTATACTCACATCTGCTTTCATTGTTTTAGAAATAATATACATACATATTATAAACCTTGTCAGCTTTCTGTAGTGCAGCGCGATATTACTGCCAGTGCCAACGGTATTTAACCCCTGACGCAAAAACGACGGGGTGTTATAAGTTTGACGGGTCTGTCTGTCTTTCTGTCTGTCCGTCTTTCTGTCTGTCTGTCTGTCTGTCTGTGTGTGTGTCTGTCCGTGGCATCGTAGCTCCCGAACGGATAAACCGATTTGGATTTAGTTTGTTTTTGTCTGAAAGCTGAGTATTTCGGGAGTGTTTTTAGCCATGTTTCATGAAAATCGGTCAACTATGTCACGGTAGGGGACTTTTTCAAAATTTTAATTTTTAATACAATTAGAAGAAGACGTGTTAATCGTGTGATTTATCTACCGGCGACATTCTCTCGCGCCAATAATGTGCTAACCCTGCTATTGTGGTCAAAAATGTCGAAATTTCAAGCCAGTAGCAATCTTGTACAAACTGTCCATCAGATACATCTTCCGCTGCAGCCTCAGGTCATCGAACCTGTGCCCTTAGTTTTTGTGCCACAATTGCACAACCTCGATCACTTTGATTGCATGCGATGACTTGAGGTACTTGTACTGTTGCACAACATGTTTTGTTAGAATCTCGAGTTCAGTAAAGTATCGATTGGTTATGCTGATTTTGAGGAAAAAAATGTTGTATTTACTGATTTTTTGTAAATGGTACAAGTTTTGTTAATTATTTAAGTTTTCTAATACTTCTACTTCAATCACATAATCACAACTTATTAGATAGGGTGCACCGGGACAATTTCGACTGGGGCCAATTATCAACTAATCGAAATATTTGTATTAACTGTTCACTGGTCGTATATGGCATGCGTATTCAGTAGCCACATATGGCACTAGTTGGAAAATATTTCGATTAGTCGAAATTGCCAAAGTGACCCAAAACGTGTTGAATACTAACAGTAATTACATTATACCTAAGATACTTCTAAAATCTAAAACTGCTGTCTGTAGCATTTTCCATATGGAGGTGGTGGAGGAAAAGAAAATTATAATTGAGACTCATTTCTATCAGAAAAGCAAAGAACGAACGGATAAATTCTTAATATGATACAGGAGGGGTCAATTCTCCATACAGACGCTCGCGACTATTTCCTCCCTGGTTTTTAGGGTTCCGTAGTTAACTAGGAACCCTTATAGTTTCGCCATGTCTGTCTGTCCGTCCGTCCGCGGAAAATCTCAATAACCATTAGCACTAGAAAGCTGAAATTTGGTACCAATATGTACATCAATCACGCCGACAAAGTGAAAAAATAAAAAGTGGAAAAAAATGTTTTATTAGAGTACCCCCCCCCCCCCACACGTAAAGTGGGGAGTGATTTTTTTTCATTGCAATGCTAACGTGTGATATACATATAAAGGAAAAAAAAGTGTGTCCCCCCCCCTCTAACTTTTGAACCATATGTTTAAAAAATGTGAAAAAAATCAGAAAAGTAAAACTTTATAAAAACTTTCTAGGAAAATTGTTTTGAACTTGATAGGTTCAGTAGTTTTTGAGAAAAATACGGAAAACTACGGAACCCTACACTGAGCGTGGCCCGACACGCTCTTGGCCGGTTTTTGAAGATAGAATCTGTGGCGGACCGTTTTGATTTATTTGATATTCTTATTTTTAAAGACGCTAGAGCCCATCAAAGATTTTCATAAACGGCCTTATTAATTATGGCGTAAAAATATTTAAAATTGGTAACAATTGGCCAAAAAAGCTAAACGGTCCGACACTGATTATTTCATTGTTATTCATATTCAGTTTTGAAGGAAGAAACCGTAGAGAGCGCGAACCTCGATTTTAAAGATTATTTCGTAATATCTTTGAACTGAGTTGTTCTGAATGGACATATTTTTTTCGATAAATCTAGTTAATAAGTTTAATAACACTAGTATATTTAACTAAAATTCCCAAATTGAAAGGGGGTTCCTAGCGATTTTAGCATTTTTCGCTCCTGTAGCGTCTTAATAAAGTAAAAACAAAAACATTATTCTCACGTGTTCCATATTCCATATTCAGTGTTTTGTCACACTAAGTAGTAGGTCAGTATTGTATTATTGACATACGACAGGTGCACAAACATACATTTATCATATAAATTGTCTGTATTTTACTACTGCAAACATTAAAAGTAGGGCGTCCCACTATACTAGGCTTACAATTTTTTAGGCTTTGAATTTTATAAAGGTGAGCGAACGACAATAACTACTACTTATTTAATTCATTTTATTTTTCTCTTTAACTAAATTAAATTTTTGGCTCATTGTCGATTAAAAGTGGCCTATTTGCTGAATAAATATTTTGTATTTTTTTTTGTATTTGTCGCCTGTACTAATAGCGAGGCCTTTTCCGAAACACACAGAAATAAAAAAAAGTACCAGGTAGCGACAATCTTCCGCCGCATTTTTGCACAAGAATTACCTACTTTGGTACAATATAGTGGTAAATATATATCACAAGGATGTATTTGGCATGATTATATGTGTTGCATTCGAAAGACGATCCCACTTTCTCCCCAAAGCGCGTAGACAAGAGGCCAACGGTCCACGTCGCTTGAATGCCGGAAAGCGATCAAACAGATAATTTACGATCGCGAGACCGCATCGCATCCCCTATCATCGATAGCTCATCGTCGTCGCCCGCCCACCAGACACTTTCCATAGAGATTTAGTATACCTATATTTTTCAGGCACGAACGTCAAGATTTTAGTGCTTGACAAAATAAAAACATCCTTTTATCGATAAATAGCCTTACATAAGGTTATTGATTACTCCTAATAATAATCTCTAAAATCTTGAATAATCAATATAATCATGTAAAGAAATTATGTAAACTATAAAAATATGGTTCGTTTTATTATGGGCGGTTTTATTACTATTGTCCATTTATTTTCAAACATGTAACATTTGTATAAAACATAAATGTTATATGCCTACACGTCAATTCAAGCCTATATTCAATAAACGGGGTAGGCAGAGCACATGCAACTACTCAAGATTCAGTGCCACGGCAATCATTTATGACATAGGTAATAAAATTATTAAGTATAATTAATGACATATTATAATGTAAGTTATCGATGAACTAAATATCGGAAGGAAGTCACTAGTGTCACTTCGTTTGTGCCAAAAATATGGCGTAATCTCTGTACCTAGGTACAGAGATTACGCCGTGGCTTGCGTGGGCGACGGTCGTGCGATGGTCGCGCGACGGCGATGCGACGCATACGAAATCAAACCTTATCGATATGGAAGTATGACAGGCGACGGTGACGGTCGCGCGACCGTCGCCCACGCAAGACACGGCGTAGAGATCGAAGGTTTGATTTCGTCGCGCCGCGTCGCATCGCATCGCCGTCGCAAGCCACGGCGTTGGAGCATGAACAAATGGCTTCTTGTCGATGCAACCTGAGTCATGCCCTCACCAACGATACGCTTTACGACCATTTTACTACATATAGTGTTATTTAATGTTAGCTTTGCTAGGTTTAATGACTTCATTTATAGTTTATGACGAAAGGTATAATGTTGAGCGGGAAATTAAACGTGATGGCGTATTCAACAGAATTATTAATTCAAAAAAGACGAAAGAAAATAAGGCAAGCCACTATTAACTTTTACAGTCAGTCTAAAAACCAGCAGGGCTAGCATACCAGCGTGACAGGGTTATCTTACCGCGACATAGATCACAATATATGTCATTTCCAAGGACTTGTAGTCTATGTCGCGGCGACATAATCTCGCGTCGCGCCAAACACATGCTAGCCTTGCAGCCTACTTTCATATGTGGTTAAGTATAGTATGCTAGTCCTAATAGTGCTGTCATAGTGTGAATGACTAGGCATTGTAAATGTGCTTGGAATTTCAATTAATAGACTTCTTCATTAACATGCATTAGTGGAAGTAATTGTGCTAATTTAGTTCTTTAAAGTAGACCGTCGACCTTGTTTCTGTTACATAATATTTAAATGTTATATTTAATTACTAAACATACTGGATTAAAAAAAAAATTTTTTGGATGGCTGTTTCCGGAAGAGTCCTTACAATTCTAGCAAAATAAGGTCAGGCCCCGTAGCCGAATGGCATTTCTCCGACGCCAAACGAAAGCGATACGCCGCTGGCTCTGTCGCGCCAATACGCAAGCGCGATAGAGATAGATATCTGCTAGCGCTTCGTTTCGTGAGCGTTTCGTGAGCGATTGTGCCATTCGGCTAGCCACCCAGGTAAGGTAAGGTGAATTCGATAAGGTATTACGAGTGACGACATTTACGACCCCTGTAATGTAGAAAAGAAAGATATCCATTTCTCACGACAGTAAATGTACAACTGCACGCAGGCGGGAGTTATTAGAAAAATGGTTCTCCCTAGGGAGTTATGAAATTTCTAGTAGTAAAGTAATAATAGTACATTACGATAATACAAGTACGTAAAAAAGGAAGTTCGAAACGAGTGGCGATGAATTAAAACACGACCGAAGGGAGTGTTTTAAATCGACACGAGTTACGAATTTCCTTTTTGCACGTGTATCGTACGACGTTTTTCAGTACAGATGGACCTCCGAAGTTTCCACCTGGCATATAATGAACCACTTCTCGCACTAGTGCGTAAAAAAAACACCATCTGTACTGAAAACTTTTTTGTTTACATATTTTTTAAATTTATATTGCAATTGCGATATTATACAGTTTTATGTTGTTCTTATTTTTTACGGTTTTAAGTCAGATACTTGTACTATTATATATTCTGTGGTCAGATATGAATGAACGTGTTTCTAAAAATCTCACTTTATCGCAATTGTGCCAGTTTTCAGTTTTACTTACTTGCTTTTAAATGACCTCTTAAACAACATATTTAAACTGGTGTCACATAAACTAGTTCGCCATGATTTCGCGATGTCACATAAATATAACTTTCTCGCATGACAGGACTGCATGAAGATGTCGCGTCGGGAGAAAGCGGCTCCTTGAGAGCGATAAGTGATAACACATAACCATTTTTATCATACCTCTAAATACGTAGCTTTCTCGCGTGCCATGACAGGACAGTACATCTATGTTGGGGATATTACCAGGTTGATGACGAAAACTATTACTTGTGCCATCACATTTACTTTATTCACTTATAACAAACATATTAACAACCAATTTACAATAAATAATTCAAGACTTCTTCACTACTACTCGTCTGTACTCGAACTGGCCCCCGTCACTGCTTGTCCGCCATTTTTATAACATTCCAACATGGCGGAAACCCAGTGACTACTATTAGTCAATTGATATTCTTTAATACTTTCATCATAAATGACAGTAAGATAAATCAAAATAAGGCATTAATAAATAATTACTCTAACAGCTCGGCCATCCTGTTCGAGGCGAGACCCTTCGCCAAAACTTAATGTGAAATAATTCAAAAGAAAGACAATATCAGTTTATACAAGAAAAAGATTATAAAAGTGTAGTATAATATGCATTTGAAATAATTCTTAAACAATAGAAACACAAAACATCACTTCACTTCATACCGATACCTTTACCCCATAATTACGATATCCTATAAAATGGATTTTTAAATATTTCCATAAATCTTATCAAGAAATATAGGCCCGTGAAAAATAAATATATGAATAACATTAACTTCGATACAATTAAATTAATTACATCTAATTAAATTCATTACATCCAATTGAATTCATTACATCTAATTAAATTATGATAATTAAATTAATTTCACAAGTTATAAACATATTTAAGTAAACAATGCAACACTTCACTTCACACTTCACTCGCGAAACAAGCAAAAAGAACACATTTACACGGTTTTATGACATCACCACCTCATCACACGATTGAATGAAATTCCCGTGCCGCCACGGGCTTTGGCAACATGATGTACCCGTCCGCTGCAACAGCATCATGGGCCACCCAAGCTCTGTCAGCCTGGATAGTGCTGCCGATGCTGCTCATCACGGACGCCGGATATTGCGCCGCCAGACGCAAGCTCGCATACCATGCCAGCGTATGAGGACCCACGGTGGACGATCGAAACAGAGGTATCTTTACCCTGACCCTCTCACCTGGGCACTCCTGGGTCGGAAGTGAATCTACACCCCGACCCTCTCACCTGGGCACTCCTGGGTGGTAAACGAATACCAGACCCTGGCCCTTTCACCTGGACGCTCCTCGGTCCTTGATCTGAAACTTGCAACACTTTCTTTAGGAACATAATTTCGACTGTCTTCGAAATTATGGTAAAACGATTATGGTTCGGTAATCAATTCAATAAGTCATAATGTATCGATAGTCGTTATGATTAATTAAATTATTGTCATCGCCTATTAATATATCTACTGTTTATATATACTGAGTAATTATATTCAAGATTTTTCAGATGTATATATCATACACATTTACAGAATCTTTAAATACTCAAATGACCTGTCAATAAAATATCGCGCCTAGTTAATATTTACCATTTGTAACGTAAACATATTATATTACGCAACCATTTAAGACTAATCGCAAGTACACGACTACGGTGTAGGTCCTTATTATTATTTTTTTTTATCCTGTTATTATTATTATTATTTTAGGTACTAGCTAAGATTGATGCAATAGTATGCCGAAATAGAAAAACTCTTTGTACATATACTATTTAGGTTACAGGTCAACAATAGCGACACCCGTCAGACATTATATACATAATCTCTTTTTTTTTTATAAATACCGTGTCGTATGAAAAACCAAATACGATATCCGACGTATCTTTATTCGCGCTGATTACAAGCCGCAAGTGGTAAGCAATTCATTTAATTATCAAAAGATCTATTCACACATAAAGCAAGTATATATTTTCTTTTCATGAAGAGCTATCGCGAATTTAAAGACAAAAGATTATTAATGTTTGCTCTCTAGATTTCAAATTGCACATTTTCAATTTATTTCTTTTATCTATGAAAGGGAAACTAGTCGTTAGTAACGATTTTATTTTAAATCTAATAGGTCTCTTCATAACCGATACAAAGTTTAAGTACTTCACTTTTAATATTTTACGAGCTAAACCTGCTAGGTAATAAGTTTTATATGTTATCAATAAAGTCTCTTTTTTTTGTTACTTTATTCTTGATCACCTAAGACTATAAAACATGTAAAGAACTGGATACACGTATTACACGTAGCCAAAAGATAAATATGTAATTATTGCTGTACTGCTTTATCCAATCAAAAGTCGCAAATAATATACATTCTGATATTAAGGCACAGTCATTTATGTTGTACTTTTATATTCATGTTTCATGTATTTATAAAGGTTGAAATGAAAGTCTTTCACGTTCATCAACGTGCTTAAATGTTATGCACGTATATCCACGCGCTTTGGATCTCGCACGTTCATCCACGCGCTTTAAATCTCGCACGTTCATCCACGCGCTCTAAATCCCGCACGTCCATCCGCGTGCGTCAACCATTTATTCCACAAGATACGATTCATTGTGCAATACCCTGGCTCAAGTCATTATTTTATACTGGGGCCAAAATACTCGAGTTTACGCGTACATATGACTCTATGACCTACATATGACTGACTCTACATATGACTGACTCTACATATGACTGACTCTACATATGACTGACTCTACATATGACTGACTCTACATATGACTGACTCTACATATGACTGACTCTACATATGACTGACTCTACATATGACTGACTCTACATATGACTGACTCTACATATGACTGACTCTACATATGACTGACTCTACATATGACTGACTCTACATATGACTGACTCTACATATGACTGACTCTACATATGACTGACTCTACATATGACTCTACATATGACTACATATGACTCTACATATGACTCTACATATGACTCTACATATGACTCTACATATGACTCTACATATGACTCTACATATGACTCTACATATGACTCTACATATGACTCTACATATGACTACATGTGACCATCACCCATGTCATGTCACATGCACCATAATATATAAGCATATCAAGATTGAATCGTTATTCTTAAGAAGCAAACAGATATTACTTTATTTACTAATAGTCTGAAACATGTCTTAATGATATTTATTCACACCATAGATGTAATTTTTCGATTTCCCATCGAATTATCACTCATGATCACCATGGTAAAATGCGAAGAATTTTGTTTTATACGTTACTTTGATTAAATAATTCTGCCATCACTGGCCATTATAAAATAGTATTCATAAATGTGGTAGCATACCGTCAACAATCAAAATGAGATCAATCAGTCCAATTCGTGAAATAAAACGTTGAAAAACAACACATTACAATTCGTTGAGTTTTAAAACTTTAAAACGCTAAACATTTTTATAACGAGTTATCATAAAATATCTGAAGATGATTAGAGATACAACTTACTCTCCATTATTCATACCAGGGATTGGCAACCTTATTATCAAAGTTGTTTATTTAAATTCAGTACTTAACAGAATTAAACTACCCACAATTGCACAACTTCAATTTTAACGGTTAATATAATATGTTAAATTCACTATTAAATATGTATTTGCAAATGAACAGGAATCGTTTTTGTTCAAAATCGTACTTAAAGCATTAAATATCAAAATTAAGAACTGCATTATAATTCTCAGTTTGAATTGAGATCAACTTTTCATAAGTATACATAATTTTTACCAATCTTGTGTTACCGGACACGAGGGATTAAATTATTGAAGTACTTTATGAGAACATATTTTACACAGCGTATTTCATTCAGCATGAATGTTTAATTGTTTATCTGATCTGTATAACTTGATAAGCTCGAATATGTATAATTATATTATAATAACAGAATACAACAGCAGGACAATTGCCTCGTTGGAATAAATTACACCACTTTTCGGAAACAACATAAAATGGCTTGTGTTTAACAACTCGAGGCATCGTTAAATAAAGCAGTCGTTTAATCAGAACTTTATTTCTATTGATAAGATACAAATTTACTTTACTCATAATTCCACGATTTCCTTATGCCAATTAATTTATGAAATTTTACTGTCACAAACTGAATGACGTATCATATGACGGCGCTTATTGTGTATCCAGAATATACTAGTCATATAGTTATCAGATTTATGTGTTTCAATAACTAATGGGCAATGTAATGTTACACACCTTTTGTAAAAAGATTTTTAGGTACAAAAGTAAGTCATCTTTTAAATAAAACAATAATGAGAGTTCATCAATTTATACTGCCATGAGGGTAGATTATCAAACCAGTTTCAGAACATGAAGTTTAATTTTAAGAAATAAATATAATACATGTCTCACTTACCAAAGCAATTTAAATGCACGTTTCGTTAAATAAATCCGTTACATTATTTTGACTAAAAAAAAAAACCTTACACTTGTGCGGCGTGGCAAAAATCTTATCGATTTTTGTTTCATCCCACTTCTGAACTGTTGGGGATATTACCAGGTTGATGACGAAAACTATTACTTGTGCCATCACATTTACTTTATTCACTTATAACAAACATATTAACAACCAATTTACAATAAATAATTCAAGACTTCTTCACTACTACTCGTCTGTACTCGAACTGGCCCCCGTCACTGCTTGTCCGCCATTTTTATAACATTCCAACATGGCGGAAACCCAGTGACTACTATTAGTCAATTGATATTCTTTAATACTTTCATCATAAATGACAGTAAGATAAATCAAAATAAGGCATTAATAAATAATTACTCTAACAGCTAGCACATGATTGCCGCGAGAGTAGGTATGTCGCGTCTTCTTCTAACTGTATTAATGACATAAGGACGGGGATCTCGCAGCGACATACTCTCGCGGCAATCATGTGCTAACCCTCCTGCAGTGACAGGAGTGTAGGTTGAAGGTGTATGGACGTCAAGAAGGGGAAAGAACGAGAAAGCGACTGCACCGCGATAAGTGATAAGATAAGACGTAGCACACATGCATACATACATACATACATGCTTATACTCACGCCTGTATCCCATAAAAGGGTAGGCAGATCACATGAACTACTAAGTTTCAGCGCCACTCTTGGCAAAAAGGGGTTGAAAGAAATACAAATTGTGACATTGCAGTGACAGCTTGCCAGCCTCTCGCCTACGCCAGAATTTAACCCATATCCCACAATCGACTTCTACGACATCCACGGGAAGAATGGAGTGGGGGGGTGGTATAAGACGTAGCTTTCGAAATTGTCCCCTGCCGGCGTATCATGCTTCCAATTTTATCACTTATCCACGTGGATAAGACATCTGTCACTCTCACACTGACATACTTGTCAAAGCGTGACGGATGCTTTATCCACGTGGATAAGTGATAAAATTGGAAGCTTAATACGCCGGCTGTACTTAATTATGATTATGATTTGTACTGATTTTGGCTGAAATGAAATGTTAGACACATGAGAACATGACGCAAGTAAAATGCCTAGAGAAAGTGACTCCTGTCCTGTGCATGCATCGCATGTTGTTTGATCGAGATAAGCTGATAACATTCCTTGTGGCGAAACGATTTAGGTGGAGAGATGTTGCGTGAGTGAGGCGTGAGTTAGATTTTAATTTTTTATAAGCAATAACAGTTTACCAACGGCTGAGTAGCCAGCATTTTTCGAAAATACTTAGTTAAAGTAAGGTAATCTAGGGAGGGGGTTTGTAGGACATGATCGAGATTCGAGTATTCTTGTAGGTGGCGATCACAATATTTAGATCAGGATTATCAGGAATGGTCGCAGTAGGTAATACATAGGCGCTACCACAGAATATATTAGTACAAGTAGGTACAAGTAGGTACAGAAGGCTCACCACTCCTTTGATGTTCACAAAATGCCGCCATTCTAAACTATTACCTACATTAACAGAGGGACCGCACGCGAGCAGCCGACGTTGAATTCTATTGCGCCGCGCGAAGGGCGTCACCACTGAATGGGCCGCGAACTCGCGGCCGCCGATATATACTTGTAGCGTGGCGATAGAATCGCGGAGTGAGCCGCCCTTGGCACAGGCCCTACGAAACCTTACATAGCCCCTATTCAATTCAATTCAATTCAAAACCTTTAATGTCATAAACAACACAAGTCAAAAATACAAAAATAATAATACAATAAATAAGGAATTAAAATAATCTTAAACAACTTAGTCAAAAATAAGATGGGGGAGGAGTACTTTAATGAAATACTTAAGTATTTTCGCAAAATGTCAACTTCGCAGATGGTTTTCACTCACTGTCGTTTAGCAGTTTCCTCATAAAAACATAAGTTTATAAACTAGTCAAGTGACAAGCCATCACACATGGTCATTACCTGACAAAAAAGGAAAACGCGTAAATTGACGCTCTCTAATGCAAACTAACTGTCGTTTATAATGATATGGGCTTTCATACGCATAAATATCTTAGCATAATGTAGGTAGGTATACTGACTGGTATAATCATGATAAGGCTGGGTATACACCGGGAATTATTGAAGTTCGCTTAGGGCCACTTGCACCAACGAAAATGGAGGGTTAACCCACCATTTTATATGGAATTTGACAGATGACAGCCCACTAACCCCGAGTTAAGTGGTTGATGCAAGTGGGTCTTAAAGGCACGACTACAATCACAGATTTTTCAGCAAATTGTTATAATATTTGCAAGACTCAATATCGACATTTTCTACCTGTCAAAGACGAAAATAAGTTTTCAATTTAAAAATAAGTTTGCTAAAGTGTGTGCAATAATAATTTAATAAATAGGTATATGTACAAACTGAAATAAATGTCATAATATAAGAAGAAAAGCCAGCATCTTGGGCACTATGCCTCAGAGGCCCTCTTTAGACTTAGATTTTTAGTTTTTTTTTTTTTTTAGTTTATGATATTTATGGTATGGAACTTTTATTTAAGTGTTACTAATAAATAATTGAAAATTTTAGAAGGAAAGTGAACAAGGGGCTATAATCGAACCATAGTCCCTCGACTATCGCGGCAGGCGGCTAAGACTTTCAGCCACCCGGTTCACAATTTATTTTCATAAAAATACAAGGTCATAAAAATAAAACTGTTAATGTGAATGAAGTATTTTTGTACCGCAGTATTGATTTTAGAATTTGGCTCGCCTTCAAGATTATGATGTCCTTGACTTAATATATCCTAGAGCATTAGGGTTGAGGTAACTGGTGACCGAAGAGCTGGCTACTTCCTCGCACAACGTAATGCTGATACAGCGAGGAAATGTCGCCAGTATCCTTGGTACAATACCTCAAGGGCCTATTTTAGACATTAGCTAGCTTTTAAGTTTAGTCTTAGTTTCTTATATAATTATGTAAATATGTTCATGTAAATAAAGAGATTAAAAATGTAAAACTTTGATTATTTCCTAGAGCATTATGTAACTGAAAATGACCTAGTTTACAAGTTTCCAACTTTTAGCGCTTTTTATGACTAGTGAGTCACAGACCTGGTGATGTTAAAAAATAGTATTTTTCAGTACAGATGGTGTTTTTTTTACGCACTAGTGCGAGAAGTGGTTCATTATATGCCAGATCGAAACTTCGGAGGACCATATGTACTGAAAAACGTCGTACGATACACGTGCGAAAAGGAAATTCGTAACTCGTGTCGATTTAAAACACTCCCTTCGGTCGTGTTTTAATTTATCGCCACTCGTTTCGAACTTCCTTTTTTACGCACTTGTATCGTAATGTACTATTTCAGTACAGATGGTGTTTTTTTCCGCCTAGTGTTTTTTTACACTAGTGCGAGAAGTGGTTCATTGCTTGTCAGGTCGAAACTTCAAAGTACCATAATAATTATGTATAAGTATGCACATACTGAAAAACGTCCGTACAACTTACACATGCGAAAAGGAAATTCGTAACTCGTGTCGAATTAAACACTCGATTCGGTCGTGTTTTAATTTATCCCCACTCGTTTCGGACTTCCTCTTTTCCGCACTTGTATCGTAATGTACTATTATGCAAAAAGGCGAGTGGCGTGAGTTTTAGGCGAAGCCGAGAATTGTTAATAAAGACGCGACCAGTATTTTTTTTAACAACGTTGTATACAATATTTTTTGAACGACCATGCACTAATGTCTATAAATATAACTTCACTATTATAACTTCATTAATCGGCCTTATTGCAAGAACTATACCAATTAATTTGACCTAATAACACGATTCAATTAATTGCATAACATTACTCAACCGAAATTACTCCTAACGGATGCGAACGCTGTCGAAACGGCAACGAAATAGAGAGTTGTTTACTACTTGAAGCAAAAAAACGATCAATGAATACTTCGTGGTACGTTTGAGAGATGACAAGTGCGAGCGGGTTTAAAGAGCTGGATTCCGTTGAGCCTGAGATCAACTGAGATACACTTGTAAATGTTACTAATATTAGTACCTACCCTTAAAACTATTTTATATTGAGATAAGGTTATTAATCTCTCATTCTGTAGTATTATAGCTGTGTCCCTATCCTTACTTAAATAATTAAAACTAACAAGTGTATCTAAAGGTTATACTGGTGATAAAAAGCATTTTTAATCGTAAGTTTTTGGATGATAATTTTGGTTAAGTAATAATAATTTTTGTTTTGTATTTTCAGGTACGGTAAACTAGAAGAAAATATGATCAAAATAATGAGATTACACAGAAAACTCAGGTAAAGCTAAAAAATATGCAGCAATGTAACAAGATGAAAAATAACAACGCGCAGCATATAGCTAGTTCGATTAAGTTTTGCAGTTTTCGACAAATAAGCAAATGTGAGACGTTAAAAGTATAAATTGAAAAACAATTGAATTTTTTCAGATAATTTTTGGCCCGATTCGAACTCACTGTCAAAAGTGTAGTTTTTGATACTGACGTGTCTTATCATTATTTTATACTAGCTTTTTCCCGCGGCTTCGCTCGCGTTAGAAAGAGACAAAAAGTAGTCTATGTCACTCTCCATCCCTTCAACTATCTCCACTTAAAAAATCACTAGTCGTCGCTCCGTTTTGCCGTGAGAGACGGACAAACAAACAGACACACACACACTTTCCCTTTATAATATTAGTATGGATACCTACCTTTAGTCCAAATCTCGGCGATTAACTAATTTTTAATTTTAAGTTCAGTCATTTGATTTATACTACTCATTGCGGAACCCTAAACCGAACAATAACAATCGGTAACTTAAAGCTACTGAACGTAAAAACTTTCGCTTGATAAGTTTTTGCCGTGCCCATAGTAAACAGGTATTATGCTCACTTTCATTGTATTGTGCGCTATGGCGGCCGTCAATGGGGTACATTCACTATTGTGTTTATTCACTAATATTATGGTTTGGTTGGATAAATGACAGGCGAATGATAGATAATAATGGTTAGTTGACTGTGTATGTTTTAGTAGTAGTTGTGAGTGGAACTTGAAGTCCTAGCCTACGTGCTAATCGAAAGTTTATCGAAATTCCAATATCATATCATTGACCATAAGAGTGATGGAAAGAGATGACTATACACGTTACGCAACGGAGTATAAATAATTGACATACTGGCTATGCAAGTGCTTAGCACCTTGAAGAAATATTGATGTTTAAAAGTCTAATCCCCTTATCCATACGTTTACTAAAATTGACAAGACGGTAGCAATTAAACCAACAGATAGATTACTTAACTGTTGAAGTAAAGGACTAAATTAGTTCGAGCTGAACTAGTGTTTAGAGATTGAAGTACTTCATTTGAATCGTTCATTCGCAAACTACTCATGTCTACTGCCACATCTTGGACATTAGCGATCAAATATATGAAAGAGGCGATTTCTGGCAGAAATTCTAAGCTCGTGTAGGTGAACGCGTACCATGCTTGTGTGAGTGAGATATGACAGGTCGACTGCTCGCGTTTTCGACAGGTAACTGTGAGGTAACCGAGAGCGGGTGGTGGGCGCTTGCAGCGGGGAGCGGGAGTGGCCATACTGTACGATTACTCTTTATCAGTAGCACAGTATACTGCAAAGCTGTACTTACTAAGTTCTAAAAGACATTCCTAAGACTAATCTAGTTTTATAGTCTTGAATTCTTGAGTCAAAGTCGTTAAACAAGCGTTTCAAATGATTGATCTGCGCGGATGCTTTCAGTTGCGTGTAGAGTGAAAAACGTACGTTAATGCGCGCTGACGTTTCCGGACGCTTTGTATGAGCTAAAATTATCTTGAATAGTATACCGGAAAACTACGCGACTGTAGTCCATCAAAAGCTTCTATGTTCAAAAACTGACTCGAATGTGATGTTTAAAGAAGACCTACTGACACTGTCAACTACGTTTGACGTGTTGCTTCCCTGTCACACTTACGTGGGATTGAGAAGGCACACTGACATTTTATCCCGCTAGGCGGCGCCTGTGCAAGTGCCTAGGCATGTCATTGTCATTCGTATGTGTGAGAGAGAAAAACATATCATCGTCTCACTCTAACGTATAAAATTCTTTATCCATAAAATTGGTATTGGTTTTGGAAGCCCTACTACTGACTACTTAGATATAGAAGTTGATAACCTGTCTGACTTAGCGCGTAGCGACCCTGCGGCCCAGCGTTGCAATGGGTTATGGGTGCAAGAATGACCATTAGGTAATTTTTTTTGACAGAGGTGTTCTGTTTTTATACGTTATGACTAAATTTAATATGAAAACCTTACGACTCAATCCAAAAATAGCCATTTTTGAAATTTCCCCGCTTACCCTAATGCATCTTAATGGATTTCCTGATTAATAATCATTTAATTGTATCCTAAATTGTAAATGAAAAGCGTAACCCCACAACATTGTACCCCTTGTTTATCAATCTACCTGCTCTCAACAACTAGGGGTAGGGGTTGGCTAGCAACGCCTCAGATCAGATCATTCACCCCGAGATCCACGTGTTGCGAATTAAAAGTAAGATGATAAAATACAAGATAGGAAATCCGTACAAAAAAAAATTGATTGGTACTTAAGACGCTACAGGAGCGAAAATGCTAAAATGGAAAGGAGCCCCCCTTTATTTGGGAATTTTAGTTAAATATACTAGTGTTATTAACTAGATTTATCAAAAAAAACCGGCCAAGAGCGTGTCGGGCCACGCTCAGTGTAGGGTTCCGTAGTTTTCCGTATTTTTCTCAAAAACTACTGAACCTATCAAGTTCAAAACAATTTTCCTAGAAAGTCCTTATAAAGTTCTACTTTTGTGAATTTTTTCATATTTTTTGAACATATGGTTCAAAAGTTAGAGGGGGGGGGGACGCACTTTTTTTTCCTTTAGGAGCGATTATTTCCGAAAATATTAATAATATCAAAAAACGAACTTTGTAAACCCTTATTCATTTTTAAATACCTATCCAACAATATATCACACGTTGGGATTGGAATGAAAAAAAAATCAGCCCCCACTTTACATGTAGGGGGGGTACCTTAATAAATCATTTTTTTCCATTTTTTATTTTTGCACTTTGTTGGCGTGATTGATATACATATTGGTACCAAATTTCAGCTTTCTAGTGCTAACGGTTACTGAGATTATCCGCGGACGGACGGACGGACGGACGGACGGACGGACGGACGGACGGACGGACAGACAGACATGGCGAAACTATAAGGGTTCCTAGTTGACTACGGAACCCTAAAAAGTGTCCATTCAGAACAACTCAGTTTAAAGAAATTGCGAAAAAAATTTTAAAATCGAGGTTCCTCTCTCGACTATTTTCTCCCTCAAAACTTAATCAATCGTAACGAAATCTGAGAATCTGAATAAAAATGAAATTATTTGTGTCGGACCGTTTAGTTTTTTGGCCAATTTTGTATACCACACTTTTTGCGCCATAATCAATAAGGCCGTTTTTGGGATTTTTGATGGGCTGTAGCGCCTTTAAAAATAAGAATATCAAAAAAATCATAACGGTCCGACACAGATAAAAATAATAATAATCTGTGTTGAAAAAATCAGTGTTCTATCTTCAAAAACCCGGGAGGAAATAGTCGAGAGCGTTTGTATGGAGAATTGACCCCTCCTGTATTGTCTTAACAATTCGTACTTCGTATGGCTTGTATGACCTGCTCTCAACTAGGGGTAGCAGCAGGCCTAGCACATGATGGCCGCGAGAGTATGTCGCCGCGAGATAGACTACCTGTCCTTATGTCATTAATACAATTAGACAAAGACGTGTCATCTATCTCGCGGCGACATACTCCCGCGGCCATCATGTGCTAGGCTTACTGGTAGGCACTAGAAACGCCCGCAGATCAGAGCATTCACCCCGAGAGCCACGTGTTGCGAATTCAACTGAGATGATAACAAATAGGTATAGGACATTATTTCGAGAAATAACTTTATTAATTAGCTATTAATTCACTTGGCATTTTTGTATATAATAACGTGCCCCAATAGTTGGATTTTAGTATAATTTAAATTTTCGCCAAAAAATCGCGGTTATACAACGTGTTTTTATTGATTCCCGTTAACTTTAAGGGAAGGTCAATTACGACTAATTTCTCTAAGAAACTCGTGTCTTAATATACCTACATGTAATGTAAAAATACACAATGACACTTTTAATTTAATGAAAGTGCTTCATAATATTGATAGGTACATACACTCGTATATGAAGATACGTTTAAAGAATACCATTTGAAACATTTAACTGTCTATTTTATTGTTTACAAAACACGGTATACAATTAAACATTCCTATTCAAACACCATGTTCAAAGCGTTTTCAAAAGAGATTTTAATTTGGGAGATCAAAGGTGCTTTGTTATAACTTGAACATGGACGAACGCCGTTTGAATGAAGTACGGTTTCCACTCAGAGGAGTAGAGATGGGCTGAATATGGACTTTACCGAATACGAATATTCGGCCGAACATTCGGTTCAGCTCTTACCGAACCGAACATTCGGCCGAATATTCGGTTACGCCATATTTTTAAGGGGATTCATTAAAATTATTAAATGATTGATAATCGTTACATATGTTACTTACAAGTATGTTTTTATGATTTAGTGGATAACTAAATTCAGTTAAAACAACTCTGAACTTTTTTAAAAAACAATTGTATTTATATTTTGACACACAGGTTTCTCTTTTTTAGCAGTTCCTTAAAAAACTACTAAAATAGAAACTTATAATCTAATGGAATACGTAATTATTTAATAAATAACTTATTTACTTTGTTTATTCAGTAAATATTCGGCAATGCAACCGAATAATTCGGCCAATTACGAACAATTAAAAACTTGCCGAATATGCCGAATACCGAATATTCGGCCCATCTCTACAGAGGAGTATGTAGGAAATGTACATTATAACGGTAATATTTATAATATAGGGCGTTTCGGTCAAAAGGTACAACATTTTCGTCGATAAGATCTATTTCATCATTGATGCTATTATGGAAATAGCTGAGGAATTGTCATTGATTTGAGTCGTTCTAGAAATATCTCGATATTTTTAATGCTTAAACTATTTAACGCTACTTAAAATAAGTAGGTACATTAGCTAGATTTTAGAGAATAATGTAAGTTTGTAACATTTTAATTGTCTCGTGCATATTTTTGTGTACTAATACAAATAACAGAGTGAATTAGTCATTGTAATCTGATGCTACAAGAAAATTGCCGTAAATATAATCATAACAAGGTACAAGTATAGAACTCATCAATAAAATTATTATGGATGGGTATCGAGTCATCATCATCGTCCTTGCGTTATCCCGGAATTTGCCACGGCTCATCGAAGCCTGAGGTCCGCTGTTACAACTAATCCCAGGATTTGGCGTAGGCACTAGTTTTACGAAAGCGACTGCCATCTGACTTTCCAACCCAAAGAGTAACTAGGCCTTATTGGAGTTATTCCGATTTCCTAACGATGTTTTCCTTCACCGAAAATCGACTGGCAAATATCAAATGACATTTCGCACATAAGTTCCGAAAAACTCTTTGGTACGAGCCGGGATTCGAATCCGGATTAAAAGTCGCACTCTCTTACCGCTAGGTAACCCACCAGCGCTTCATGGTTGGGTATCGAGTAGGTAAACGAAATATCTCCTAAAATTACTAGAATAAAACTATGACAAAAGTAAGTATTCTAACTTTTTTTGTGAGAAAACCAATGTCTGATCCTTTCTCTAAATTTAAAGACTAATATCTTATACAACTCATAAAAAAATGTTACTATTTCGAGATTCATGTCTTATCGACCTAATAAACGTAATGAGAGATTTGGCGCACACAAACAAAATACCTTTAGAGACCAGTCAAACCACGGTGTATGCATATTTCGCATTGTCATACATATACCGGCTGGCCCACGTACGGCTTAAAGCCACATGGAGGGAAAGTACCTTAAATATCGTAGATAATATATTTTCCTGAAAGAAAACTTTATTTTATTTTAAAAACTTAGCAAAACTACATTCATTGATTTTTAACTACATTCATTGATTTTTAACTACATTCATTGATTTTTAACTACATTCATTGATTTTTAACTACATTCATTGATTTTTAAATAATTACATGAATCTAACGATATGCCTAGGAATTTCATGATGTATCAGTCTGGCTGATGTTACGAATAGTTGCGCGCGCGCATAACGGACAACGGTACTGCAGACTAATTGCAGTTTATCGCTGGCAGATGATAAGCGGGTGCGCACGCGATCCGATTTATGCAATTATACAGGGTGTTTCAAAAAACTGTTGGTTTTGAAGGAATACTCACAAACTAATCCGAGTTTAATGTTATTAGATCTAATGTTATATACGTTAACGTCGATACTTATTTTACAAATTAGATTTATTTAATGTCTTAAACTGTCTTAACTGGTCCTCGGTCACCAGATAAGACGTATCAATCAACATTGTTATACAGCGAGGAAAGCCTCCAGACTCTCATGAGCCTATTTTAGATATTAGCATAAATTAAATATAACAAGATCATACCATCCCATACATTAAAATGCGACCGCCTAAGACCGCGCTTACACTCCACCACACATAGATGGCGCCACAAAAAAAATGTCTTGTAGCTTTCGATTATACATGTAGATGGCGTTAAGTGTCACTTTTGACATAGGTTTACGGCTCGGAATTGACACTTTATGCCAATCTACAAATAATCGGTGGCAACAAGGCATTTTTTGTGGCGCCATCTATGTGTGGTGGAGTGTAAGCGCGTTCGTAGGTGGTCGCATTTTAATGTATGGGATGGTATGATCTTGTTATATTTAATTTATGATATTAGCTAGCTTTTAAGTTCAGTCTTACTTTATTAGGTACCTACCTTTAAATATGTGCATGTAAAAAAGAACTTTTATTATATTTACTTAAACAACCATTTTTAACCCCCGACGCAAAAACGACGGGGTGTTTTAAGACTTATACGTTTCTGTCTGTCTGTTTGTCTGTCTGTCTGTGTGTGTGTCTGTCTGTCTTTTCGTCTGAAAGCTGAGTTAGTCGGGAGGGTTCTCAGCCATAATTCATGAAAATCGGTCTACTATGTCGCGGTCGAGGGTTTTCCCAAAATTTTAATTTTGTGGTTAGGTTATAATGTCTTGAATTGTTTTTTATTTTTTTTATTTTTATTTATTTTGAAAAAAAACAACTTAAACTAATTTTGTACATGAATTAACTTGCCAAACTGTTACGTTTAATGGCAAGATAGACTGTCTTGTGGGCCGATGCAGATACTGTAGAAGATACGCCGTGTCTTGCGTGGGCGGCCGTCGCGTCTCATACTTCCATATCGATAAGGTTTGATTTCGTATGCGTCCCATCGCCGTCGCGCGACCATCGCGCGACCGTCGCCCACGCAAGCCACGGCGATAGTGTAGATAGTGGTAGCGGGTCAGCTTAATTATTATAATAAATGTAGAAAACACGACAAGTTATGTAAGTATATGTATTTATATCATATCATAGTATGTACCTATTAATCATCAATTTGTGTCTATATTACTCTTGCAAGTTGTGACAAATCGGGAAATATACCTAGATACTCGTACTTATATCTCGGTTCGAATCCCGGTAAGGGCATTTATTTGTGTGATGAGCACAGATATTTGTTCCTGAGTCATGGATGTTTTCTATGTATATAAGTATTTGTGTATTATGTATATCGTTGTCTGGGTACCCACAACCCACAACACAAGCCTTCTTGAGCTTACCGTGGGACTCAGTCAATGTATAAGAATAAAAAAATTATTTCAGACCTTGAGTCCTACATTTTTTTTTATATACACCGTGTTTCCGGTATCACTCAAAACCTCAGACACCCCAACTGATTTTTTTTTTAAACGTATCTAGAATATTATTTTTTTAATTTGATGATTATTATTTTTTTAAATTGAATATTTAATTTTCTGTGCAGCTCTACTCGACTTTTAACTCAATAAAATAATTGCTAGCTACCATCGTAAACCTTAAAACTGATTAATTGTGTATGTTACTGCAACGACATAAGGTTTACCAATAGACAGCTATGTCACTGTAAAGCACGTCAAACTGTGTCACAGTACCTAAACTTCAAATTGGACAGGTGACGCAGTAAGCAAATTTAAACCTAAAATTCAAAATGACAAGGTTGTAATTAGGTAAGAGTTCAATTTGTTATGACTTATGATAAACTTTAAAATTAAAGTGACGCACGACGTCAAACTCGTAGCGGAAAAAATAATCGTCCAAGTAACCAGCCAGTATTAATACCCCTAAATACTGAAAAAGGTATACAACCTCTAGCAATATGATATGCACAATGTTGTATTACGAAATTTGTAGAATGGGCACGTAAACAATAAGATAAGATAAGATAAGATGTTTATTTGTATAAGTCATGTACATAGGATTTTAAAATTTTACAAATAGCTTCCATGACACCCTGTCAGGGCACACAAATTACTTATATCTAGCTTAATACTAAGTTTCAGGCCATGTAGTTAGTTAATAATTTGGATAGGTGGAATTATTATATAATAATTTTTGGTCATAGCATAATATAATTCGAGTAATACGATTTAGGAATAAATGATTTCAATTAAATTCAAAATATATGTAAAAAAAAAAATCGTTTTTTTGGAAATTTTAAGTTAGGTACTAAAAGGTTTCGTCATTAAAAAACTCCTCCACTCAGTAGTAACATTTGTGTATGAGAAAACTTTTCAATTTCTTATGGAATAAATTGTCATTATTTTCTAATTTGAATAACTAATAATACAAATTAAAACAATATTACCCCCATCAAGATATAGCTCAATCGATTCTACTCTCGATTCTGAACAAACGGTTTTCAGATTTTTAGTGTTAAGTGAAACACGGTGTATATACCTGTAAGAAAATGAAATAAGCCGTATAACGTAAAAACTGAAAACATTATCGTAACGCCGTTTTTTGTTGCATTTGCTGAGTGATCACCCTGTATATAAAAGATAATGCGTATTTTATTTATAGTCTCAGAGTCTCTCTGTTTAATAATGATTATTAAAAAGCAATGGGCACATGAGAATGAGAGCGAACATTTACAATAGAAATACAAATGAGAGCTATCCAACCATGTACAACATGTGAACGTACAAACATACAAAGTAATCATAAGCAGCCGTCAAGAAAGTAGCTCAAACAGAATTACGCCGTGGCTTGCACGGGCGGCGGTCGCGCGATGGACGCATATACGAAAACAAACCTTATCGATATGGAAGTACTAAGTAGACGATGCGATGAGACGCGACGGACCACGCAAGACACGGCGTTACCTGTCGTGCTCCTATTTTAAATGCCAACAACACATTTGTAACAGTCGTGACCCCTCCGGAGTTGTCAGATGTCTTTATATAAATAAATAATAAATAAATATTGGGGACACCTTACACAGATCAACTTAGACCCAAACTAAGCAAAGCTTGTACTATGTGTGTTAAGCGACGATATACATACTTAAATAGATAAATACATACTTATATACATAAAACATCCATGACTCAGGAACAAATATCTGTGCTCATCACACAAATAAATGCCCTTACCGGGATTCGAACCTGGGACCGCGGCTTAGCAGGCAGGGTCACTACCGACTGAGCCAGACCGGTCGTCGGTTGGACGATGATTACTTTACACACTTAAGGTAAAATACCCCATAATGGACGGTGATGCCATTATGGACAAAAAAACACAAATCCTTAAATATAAGTACCCATACAACCATTTCAGTCGCAAAATCTTCAAATCAGTAACTAACTGTCAAATGTGACATAACGCGTGGTAACGGCGTGCAAACAATGCGACCGTATTGATACAATAACAAAATGTAGTCGTCGTGTGCACTCGTTACGGTAACAAAATGTGTACGAATTTGTGGCTGTCAATGTCACTGTCAGAATGACTTTTAACGACACTTTATTAGTCGACGTTTGCACACATAACGGTAACAACATGTGGACGAATTTGTGGCTGTCATTGTCACTGTCAGAACGGTTTCTGACAGTGACATTGACAGAATTTGTACACACATGTGTAGGTCTGATTACCGAACTGCTCCTAAACCACTGTATCCGCAAATGACAATCTGAAATACGAAGGTTTCTCAAACTGTCTTGTGAAGTTGTGGACTGGTTGCTTTGAATCATTTAAATATGAGCGAATTAAATAATAATAAACGACGACGACCATTTAAGCACTCTTCGACATTTTATAGAAATGTGGGAAAGTTAAGAAAAGTGCAGAATGATAATACAAATAGATAAGCACTTTATAGTTACTTAATGTATTAAATATATAATTTTTAATTCTTATTGATAAAAATGAAGTGTAGTGTTGCTTTACACAATAAAAGTAGGAATCAAATGAAATAGAGTATTTACTGTGATATTAATAGAATTTCTGTTGCGCAATGATAGTTTTTTCAGTACAGATGCTGCTTTTTTAACGCAGTAGTGCGAGCAAATCAAGCAATGATTCATTTCTTGTCTGGTCGAAACTCTTAGCTTAGATTTAGGTACTGAAAATCGTCGTACGATACACGTGCGAAAAGGACATTCACAACTCGTGTCGATTTAAAACACTCCCTTCGTTCGTGTATTAATTTATTGCTACTGGTATCGATTTTCCTCTTTTCCGCACTCGTATCTACAAGTATTTTGTTTGGGTTACAAAAAAAACACATTATTTACTCTACTACGTTTTATTTATGTCTCTTTAACATTACAAATTTGTAGACACTTATCTATACAAAAATCTTGACAAAAGAAGTACAGATCGCTGAAATGAATGTTGATAGTAATATTAATGAAGACTACTTCAACAAGTGTCAATTGTGAAATGCCGCACAATACTAGTTGCTCTATAGAAGACCATAATAATAAGATCCCCGATCCTTTACAACCCAGCAGCTCGGTACGCACGTTACAATTTTTTTTTAATCTTCTTTAGTGAGGGCAACTGAGTACGACGGCATATTTAATTGTTTATAAAGTTTGAGGATACCTGAAAAAAATGAATACAAGAAGCCATTCTGCTTTCGGTCACGCGTGTACGCTGCGACCATTTTGCGACCGTTTGTTGACCGTTTGGTGACCGTTTGGCGACTGTTTATTGGTTTTCTAGGCATTATTTTTATTATTTCAGTATAGTATATGCACCAGAGCACTAAAACTTCACCAATCAATATACATAACACGCAAACACCGAGTAGTCAATAATATTATTACTGGTTAAACTGAGGTAAATTGATGGCGCGTTGATAAATTTAGACTTATTTTATGAAATCACTCGAGCAATTTAATTGGCCATGGTAATTAGCCCACATTATATTACAAATGCAAACAATATTTATCTTTAACAAATTCTTACGCCATTACATTTTAATGTCAAATGATTTTATTTCTTTTTTACTTTGACGTCTCTGACAGTCGCCATTTGAAAAGAATGAAATGAACGAATGATTTTGGGAAAGTAGTCGCCAAACGGTAACAATGTGTGCACACGTAGTGCACACTTCTGTCACTTCTGTGACCATTTGTGCCTGTTACCAATCGTCCCCATTTGGGTCGCCGCGACTAAACGTCGACCGTACTGCGACTAAGCATTGAGACCCGAAGACCTGTGTGTACACAAAATAGGAGGATTTGCGTAGGAACGGCGACCGATTATGGTTATATGGGTATCTAAAATACGTTTCTAAAAACTGACGACTATGTACCATAAACTAGAGTTGTAGAGCTATTTAATTTTGAAGTTTCAATTAATTCGGTTATTTCTGAAGGATTTGGAGACAAGATAAAATTCACCAGTTTACTGAAAAAAATATCAAGACAAATTCTTAGTAATGTTGCTAAGAGAGATGAGTTCATGTATAAAATAATAAAAAAATAACGCACGGTGTAATCTTGAATGCGTTTTACTTACTGCATTAAGCATGAGATAAGGTATAAAACATACTAGTTTGTTGCTCCAAAGATATAAAGAAATGATGTTATTTTGCAAGTGTCCATTACTGGACCCGAAAAACTGCCTACCTCCTATGATGGACAAGGAACAATTTACAAAACCAAAATTTACAAGAAACAATCCTATGTTAAAATAACCCAAACTAATTGTATTTATGGTGTATAAAATTGACTCATTGCGTATCAGTTGGTTTTAAAAGTAAAATTTTAAACTTATTTCAGTGTCCATAATGGGGGATCCATTACTGGAGAACTGCCGTCCATAATTGGAGAAAAAACACCTAGTTTTAATTTGTTAACTATGAAGAAATTAATAGGAGTATCTATTCTGCAATACGCTTGAAATGTAGAAGAAGGATAGGACATTCAAGATTTAACACGCTTGGCGGTAGAATTTTTACATTTATCAGTGAAATATCAAAAACTGGCGAATTTTTTTCTTAAACTGTCCATGATTGGGTTCGTCACCTTACAAAGATAAAGATTTTCTATATTTAAAATTATTAATATTATCTTGTATTTTATTAACCCCCGACGCAAAAACGACGGGGTGTTATAAGTTTGACGTGTCTGTTTGTGTGTGTGTCTGTCTGTCTGTCTGTCTGTGTGTGTGTCTGTCTGTGGCATCGTAGCTCCCGAACGGATGAACCGATTTCGATTTAGTTTTTTTGTTTGAAAGCTGTTAGTCGGGAGTGTTCTTAGCCATGTTTTATGAAAATCGGTCCACTATGTCGCGGTCGGGGGTTTTTTCAAAATATTAATTTTGTGGTTAGGTTATTATGTAATGCTCTCGGGGAGACTTTTATGAATTCTTCTCCTCGTTTGCCTAAAAACCATCAAAAAATGAAATATTCAACCCTTTCTCTGAAATGTTTTCACGTACAAAAATGTGAATTTTCAGTCTGTATTAAAGCACTGCGCCCATGACCTGACCTTGGCCGAGGGCAATATGCTACCGTTGAACGTTGGTCGTTTGGACCGATTATTTCACGGGTGTAGTTTAGATACATTAGAGATTAGCTTAAAAACTATGTATTATTTAACCGTTGCGTGTTCCATTTTCGAAAAGTTTACGCTTTGGTGGCGAACAACTTTTTTATGACAAGCTACCGAAATCTGGTAACAAAAAAGGAAGGTTTCATACAAACTACATACACTGAGAGAAATTTGCATTGTGAATTTAACAAGTTCGACTTGTTGCGGTTTATCCGTTTGAATCAGCCAAACGTATGTTTAAAACAATATGTGTCAGGTTGTTTTTATAAAATCGACTTGTTGATTCAAATATATTGCCGATTCAAATGACAAGTAGCTTGTTGTTTGAACCAAAGAGCACGTAGGCGCTATTTTAACCAAAAAACTTGTTGAACGAACATGAAAACTGGTTGTATTTTTCTCAGTGTAGGACATTTTGGGAAACCTAGTGGATCTTGCTCAGCATCATGGACTCTATCAGCTTACCAATTTTTATTAAAATCTTAGACGTGATCCAAATGTACAAACTTAACGGGAATTGCTCGGATACATAATTGTAATTTCTTATGTTTTCGTTACAGAAAGAATCTCGTACGGACGTGCAGTTCCACCTGGCGGCGTTGCGCGGAGACTGCGAGCGGCTGAGGCAACTTCTGGACACGGGCAAAGTGCACATCGACTCAAGAGACCGGGTACGTTTCATCTGATTATAATATAGCCCTCACTAGAGATTTAACCAAACTTCTTTTTAGCGTTATCCGGGAAATTTACCACGGCTCATGAGAGCCTGGGGTCCGAGATCCCAAAATTTGGCGTAAGACCACAGAATATATATATATATATATATATATATATATATATAATAGTACAAGTACAGAAGGCCCACTGCTTTGATATTCACGAAATGCCGCCTTTTTAAATGCCTACATTTTTTTTACAAAGAAACCAGCCGCACGTGCGCAGCGTCGAATGATAGGGTTGCCTATGGATTAAAACGAATTAATTACTCAGATAAAATTTTATACTATTATATTTAAGTCTTAGGTACTTTCTAGGTATATATACAGTATTTTGGTTTAAGTTCCAACATCACAAGCCTTATTGAACTTTTCCGTGGGACTTAATCAATAGTAGATCTGTGTAAGAATGTCCTATCGCATATGAACCTTTAAAAAAATTCGCGACGTAAAATTACAATAGAAAGTGCGTTCCGTGAGAACGCGCGCCACCCCTGATTAGGCCGCGAACTCGCGGCCGCCGGCATGTACTTGTAGCACGGCGATAGAATCGCGGAGTGAGCCGCCCCTGGTAAGACTAACTAGTCAGTGTGTCAGTCACCTTCGACAGAGAGTTAAGTAAGCCATGTTACGACTGGCAAATACATAATGTCATTTTTTTTGTCCGGAAAACTCATTTTTGATAGCCGAGGTTTGAAAATTAAATCTTATAACTCGATTTCGTCGCGAAAATTAAAACACATGACATGACAGTCATACTACAATTACTACAGTACATTTATTGACCGCCATAGAGCTGTCAACAACTGAACTCTTTCAGTACATTTAGTTCTGAACTCTCCAAGCTTTGGTTCCGCTGATACCGCGTGCCCTACTTTCAGTTTTTTTATTACTGCTGTTAAACTGTTATATGTACGTACTGTTATACGTACTAATGTTAGGACTGTTGGGAGTCGGGATACAATTTACAGGCTACAGCGACTTTTTAAATTTACATGGGGTTGGTGGAGTTAGGTTTTGAAAGATAGTATCATCGTAGATTTCTCTGTATCTATTTTTTTTAACCCCCGACGCAAAAACCACGGGGTGTTATAAGTTTGACGTGTCTGTCTCTCTGTTTGTCTGTCTGTGTGTGTGTCTGTCTGTGGCATCGTAGCTCCCGAACGGATGAACCGATTTAGATTTAGTTTTTTTTTTTCTGAAAGCTGAGTTATTTTCCAAAACTTTTGATTAAAGGATAACACATACATATTATACAGGCTACACCAGAAGGAAAAACACTAAACAATTAAAAAATATGCTTATTTTCTGCCAAAGTTTGCCATCTTCAAGCCCTCCTCGCCCATTCAATTAGGTAGGGTAACGATATCGGATATGGTAAGTAAGTATGGCGTCTTTAATATATTAGGATATCGGTCATAATATGCATCCGACATCTCATCGGATCTCCGCTCACCGCTTATGTCCCACACTGCCCCCAAAAAAAGCGTTAATCGCGAACTTATGACATGTTATGATCAGACGCGTTTCGTAACGTTGCGTAATGTTTGTATTACGGCACTAGTGCACAATGGGTTTTTATTTACGGCGTCTTAATGACTTTTGCTTGTGCCGTGGGATCGTGACTCGCTATGCTACTATATAATGTGTTAATGATAGGTTGAATGTGAATAAAAGTAGATTCTAATAAGTCATTTTATTTATTTTGACTGCCGTATTCTGGGCCATTATTTACTTCCCGCACTTACCGGCATTTGCTGTATTTGCGTTTCAAAATGCTGTAAGATGTGATTTAATCTTATTATTGTTTACGTAATGAATAATTTTATTCATGTTCACGATATACGTACGTACCATATAGTTTTCCCCTCACTAGCTCGGAAACACGTGTTTTGTCCTTTAATACCAGCGGGTAAAAACGCATTTTAGCCACTAGTGGGTAAAGTAATTTGACCTTGAATAAAGTCAAATCAACTGCTTGATTATTAATAAAAGTGGGTGAATCTAGTAATAAATATGATTTACCACCTGTAGAACTACTGGAAGCAGTAATAAACGCATTTTTTTGCGTTGTAATTTCCTCGCTATAGTGAGGGGAAAAGTTTTGTGTTACACTCGGGTGCAAATGTATTTTACTTCTCGTGTGTTAAAAAACTCGCAAGTTCAGGATTCTATTCTCGAACCACTCGCTTCGCTCGTGGTTCAACTATAGAATCCGTTCACTTGCTCGTTTCTCAATTCCACACTCGGCGTTAAAATACAACTTTGCCCCCTTGTATAACAAATAACTATTATTTAAAAATACCTATTATTTTTGTTTTGCCGTCAGAAGACGCAAATAAGAAACATAAAGAACTTCTACCATGGACATGATGATATTGATGTCATCTGTCTGTGAAGACCGGTCTGTTTAAGCTTACTGGGGCTATTTATACCTAATTAGTAACATTAATTCTGATTTATATCACATTAGCACACTATTTTCGGTTCTCGTTTGTTTCCTTTCTTTTAGTGAGTATTTTAATAATTATTACTACATATATATAAAAAAAAAAGGTAGGAAGGATACCTAAAGGAACCCGTTCTGGGCCATGCCGGGTCCAAAGGTCCCCATCACGCTAGCAGCGTTACCCCACTGTATGGCGATGGAGACCTGTAGGACAAGCCATGACTCAGAACGGGGATCTTTTGTTTTCTCCCTGAGGCGCTTTCCGATCTCTCGGAAGAGATTGTTAAAAAAAAATAGTAAAATATTATTCAGATTTTATTAGTATTTTAATTATATGATTTTGACTCTTGGACATCTCTAAGAAGAATTAGATTAAGTACCTATACATTTTATCTTTAGTTGTGACATTTAGAACTGTAGAGTCATTTGCACCTCTAAAGTAATTTTAGACTTTTTTTGTATTTGTACTTCTTATTTTAAGTGTAGTTTTAGTTGTAATTTGACATTTAGAGACCTTCTACATCTCTAAGTAATTGTAGTAGAGTTATACTTTAGTTAGAACTTAAAATTAGTATCATCATTTGTAATTTCAATTTCAAATTACAATAAATAAGTACATGTGTATATGACGTGTAAAAGGGCCTATTTGCTGATTTTTTGATCTTTGACGTTTTAAAATAGGCAATTAGGCACGTTACTCGCACATTTCTTTCCGTCATTCTTCGGATCTAGTGCGTAAATTATATCGTATCGTACTTTTATCTCCCTATCGCTTTCGCTACCTATTCCGTGTGATGCGATCGTACAGCGTTAACAATAATACAAACTCTTGGCTACGGACGCTGAATACTCTGATCTTTTAACACTAGATTTTATCTCTCATCATAAACTTAGCCATAACTACAGTGTAAATCAACCTTTAGCACTGTCATAACGCGCCCGGCGCAGTGTAAATCAGCCTTTAACGAAGGCTTTATGTTCAATTATGTGCAAGTTATGTGTCCTGTGTGAAACTATTACTAGTACACGGTGTTCCCATCTTAGCATAACAAAGATTTAATTTATTGCCACTCGTTTCGAACTACCTTTTTAGGGTTCCGTAGTCAACTAGGAACCCTTATAGTTTCGCCATGTCTGTCTGTCCGTCCGTCCGTCCGTCCGTCCGTCCGTCCGTCCGTCCGTCCGTCCGTCCGTCCGTCGGTCCGTCCGTCCGTCCGTCCGTCCGTCCGTCCGTCCGTCCGTCCGTCCGCGGATAATCTCAGTAACCGTTAGCACTAGAAAGCTGAAATTTGGTACCAATATGTATATCAATCACGCCAACAAAGTGTAAAAATAAAAAATGGAAAAAAATGTTTAATTAGGGTACCCCCCCTACATGTAAAGTGGGGGCTGATTTTTTTTTTCATTCCAACCCCAACATGTGATATATTGTTGGATAGTTATTTAAAAATGAATAAGGGTTTACTAAGATCGTTTTTTGATAATATTAATATTTTCGGAAATAATCGCTCCTAAAGGAAAAAAAAGTGCGTCCCCCCCCCTCTAACATTTGAACCATATGTTTAAAAAATATGAAAAAAATTACAAAAGTAGAACTTTATAAAGACTTTCTAGGAAAATTGTTTTGAACTTGATAGGTTCAGTAGTTTTTGAGAAAAATACGGAAAACTACGGAACCCTACACTGAGCGTGGCCCGACACGCTCTTGGCCGGTTTTTTAAGCACTTGTATCGTAATGTACTATTTTCCGTGCATTATTCAAATATCTGCATCTAAGCATTCCAACCCCAACATGTGATATATTGTTGGATTGGTATTTAAAAATGAATAAGGGTTTACTAAGATCGTTTTTAGGGTTCCGTACCTCAAAGAGGAAAAACGGAACCCTTATAGGATCACTCGCGTGTCTGTCTGTCCCTCTGTCACAGCCGATTTCTCCGAAACTACTAGACCGATTTACTTGAAATTTGGCACACGTATGTAAACAAGTGGCCCAAAGACGGACATGTAATATAATTAACTGAAATTAAACGAAATTTAATCATAGGGGCCACTTTTGGGGGGTAAAATTGAAAATTAAAAATCAAAGTTATTAGAACTATATTGTGCTACATATCAAATGAAAGAGCATTTTATAAGCATCTCAAAAATATTTTTTTTTATAGTTTTTATTTTGGTAATTTAGAAGTAATTTAAGAAAATAAGCAAAAAATGACCATTCACACGAGATAGCCCTCTACCTGTAGATTACAGGAAAACCTATTAGAAATCTACAGTCAAGCGTAAGTCGGAGTTAAGAAAAAAAAACTCAAATTGAGATTTTTCACTCACTGCCGCTGCAAGTACTTACTAAATGTTTTGAAATTTTGTTAGCGCCATGGACAGGTAGAAAGAAATTCATTTCTGTTTAGAAATTGTTAAAAATTTTAAGCATTTGCCAAAATGACTTAAGTTCCTACTAAAAAAGAGGCGCTTACGACTGTTTAGAACTGCACTGACCATAATATTGCCCTAATAGGTCCAAAAAATGGTGTATATATACGAAAACAAAAAAATTGTGCCACCGACAACCAAAATCTGAAGTCTATTTGCTCTATCTCTTATAGTTTCCAAAATATACGCAAAATCTTTAAAGTACAAATCTAGTGTACACGTTGCCATCACATGTCGTCAGGCGCTCATGACCTTTTTGTATGGAAATGTCGAAATCCGACTCGCACTTTACCGATTTTCATAGAAAGTTGTGTTTTATTATAGTTTTGAAGGAGGTTTCTTGTTTTTAACCACCAACGCAAAAATATAATAATAATAATAGGTTTGACGCTTGACATGTCTGTCTGGCATCATAGCTCCCGAACGAATCAATCGATTTTGATTTAGTTTTTAATGTTTAAGGTGAATTCGTCGAGAGTTTTTTTTGTACCACGTAGGTGGTAAACATGCATACGGTCCGTCTGATGGAAAGCGGTGAATGTTACATATGGACGCCTGCCACTCAAGGAGTGGCACATGTGCGTTGCCGACTCGACTCATTAGAAACTTGTACAAACCTGTACTTAGAAGGGGCCTGGGTGCCGACGACTCAAAGGACCGAAGGAAGGAGGGGGAAGGAAGGAAGGAGTACCGCACCCTCGTTGAGCTCTGGCTGCCTTACTCACCGGCAGGAACACAACAATGAGTAAAGTCTAGTGCTACTTGATTGCGGTCTTTTGTAAAGCGGAGGTATTAGACTCTGCTCTACCTTAGAGTATATTCAATTTAGTATTAGAGTTATCAGTCAAGAAATTTAAATGCAGCGCCATCTATTATTAGTTTCGACAACTTTTCATGTGACTTTCCATGCCTAAAGGTTCGCACAAGTCTCAAGTCGCGTAAATTACCTACTTAGTAAATTTTGCCGAGAGACGGCGCTAAATACAATAATACTCATTAGAGTACCTATACTTCTAGTCAAAGACATATATAACTCCGTATAGACTAGACAGATAAAGTCTAAGAATAAAACGTACTTACCTCAGTACCACACAGAAGAAGGGCTCAGCTAGATGGCGCTAATATTAATATTAACACGCTTTTATTAGGTCGTCGTGTATGTAACTAACTATGTAACGGAATCTACGGAGGCTTATTTAACCATCTTCCAAGGATCGTAGCGTAATGATAATTGGCAGCTGTATGTAGTTCTGATGACAGTACAATAATATGGTACTGTTGAACTGATCTGATGATGGAGCCGGAAGATATGAACTGGAACTACGATGGTATCATAGCTGTTTTTGGGTTTCTTAGAAAAGTCTTGTAATGAACTTTGACTACGATTAGGTTTCAAGGTCTGATGATGGAGCCGGAAGATATGAACTGGAACTACATGATGGAACATCGTATCATAGCAGTTTTTGGGTTTCTTAGAAAAGTCTTGAAATGAACTTTGTCTACGATAAGGTTTCAAGGTCTGATGATGAAGCCGGAAGATATGAACTGGAACTACATGATGTAACATCGTATCATAGCTGTTTTTGCGTTTCTTAGAAAAGTCTTGTAATGAACTTTGACTACGATTAGGTTTCAAGGTCTGATGATGGAGCCGGAAGATATGAACTGGAACTACATGATAGAACATCGTATCATAGTAGTTTTTGGGTTTCTTAGAAAAGTCTTGTAATGAACTTTGACTACGATTAGGTTTCAAGGTCTGATGATGGAGCCGGAAGATATGAACTGGAACTACTAAAAAGATCAACGTAGTATTTAAAATAAGTTGGGATAGGGTTTTCTTGAGACCCTTAAGAGCAAGTAAAGGGGGCTCAGGGGCGATCGAAGCCCCCACAAAAAAGACTGATCAACGTAGTATTTAAAATAAGTTGGGTTAAGGTTTTCTTGTGACCCTCCAGAGGAAATAAAGGGGGGCTCGGGGGCGAAGCCCCCGCAAAAAAGAAAGATCAACGTAGTATTTAAAATAAGTTGGGTTAGGGTTTTCTTGTGACCGTTCAGAGTAAATAAAGGGGGGGGGGGGGGGGGCTAATTAGAAAAATATTTTTGTGCATTTTTTATGTGAATATTGCCTAACTTTTTGTAATTTCAATCTTCTGTCTATTTATTCTCTAAGTATTATTGTTGTATATTATTTTTTTAAATCAAATCTTGACGTGTAAAATGGCGTTGAATGAATAAATGAATATGAGTATGAGTAGTATGGTTATTTTAACCATTGAAAGTTTGTACGGAACCCTCGGTGGGCGAGTCCGACTCGCACTTGGCCGGTTTTTTGATAATATTAATATTTTCGGAAATAATCGCTCCTAAAGGAAAAAAAAGTGCGTCCCCCCCCTCTAACTTTTGAACCATATGTTTAAAAAATATGAAAAAAATTACAAAAGTAGAACTTTATAAAGACTTTCTAGGAAAATTGTTTTGAACTTGATAGGTTCAGTAGTTTTTGAGAAAAATACGGAAAACTACGGAACCCTACACTGAGCGTGGCCCGACACGCTCTTGGCCGGTTTTTTACGCACTTGTATCGTAATGTACTATTTTCCGTGCATTATTCAAATATCTGCATCTAAGCATCTGATACGTGCATGCATGTATGCGCATGCGCACAGAAAACCGTATGCCAGTAGCATTAGCATAACACATGAGTTATCCGCCAACCAGAGCGTTGCAACTACTTGCAGTGGTCACGGTGCATAGCAACTGCACTGAGATTCAACTGGGCCCGATTCTACAGTGCATTAAACGATATACAGTGCGTAAATTCTTAACGGACGATAAATTAAACCAGACAGAATTAATAAAAAAAAGATATTTACCAACACAGCACGAAATGGAAACGTATAAAAAAGTTAGTAAGTAAAATTACAGATGTGTGTGCAGTAAAATGGACGAGACTCAGCCAGACCGCTGATTTTCAGTCCCCAACCAATAAACTTAAATCTAATACTTAACTAAATAATAATTAGTGTTTTTATTAATTGAGAAGTGTTTTTAGTTATTTTCACCCCATAATTAACTCGCTGTAAACAAATGGTTACGATGCCTGTCAATGACGACTGTCAACGAGCGTTTGAGTAGGTTTGCATTGTATTACATTGCGGGACAATTATTTTGTATGGACTTTGGACAAGATTTTTAATTCAGTTTTAAGTAAAAGTTACCTATCTAATTTCTTTTCTTATGTCCTATACTTACCACCGTTAAGAGATGCACCCGTATTAGCTTTACACCCTGTATGGTTAAGGAAAATGCCCTGGGGGCCGATTTTTGAGTCTCACGCGTTCAAATTCAGAAAATTGTCACTGAAAATAATAAGCAAGTCACCTTTTTCTACCGGTATTTTAGTGACAGTGAGACTCAAAAATCGGCCCCCTGCCCCGAATGTTCGTACATCTTTGCTTTTTGGGTGCCATGCCACTAGGCTCTTAAATATAAGAAACGATGAAACGACTTCATTCCGAAACTCTCTGTACAAATAACAAGTGAAGGCTAATATCATTTTAAGGGCATTTTCAGAATTTGGGACCTCCGATTAGCGTAAGTTAACAAAAATTAACTCACTGTCAGTTTTGTGATGATAATTAAGCATGAAATTTCAATAAAAATATTGTTTTTGTGTTACTTACGTCCTTCCTATACAAAATGTACTGAGGAGACGTTTTTTGAATTACATTCGGTCCGTTGCGCGCCGCAAGACATGCGTCTCATGAGTGTGGATAGTCCCTAACAGATTGCACTGCATACAAGTCTTTTTTAAGATTGTGTGGCGTGCCTTAAACACATCCCGATAAAGAAAACCATCTGAAAACACTTCGCTTACTTCAAAGCGGATAAACTCCATGTTTATGGATTAGTTATGTAAAAAACAGTGATTAATTGAAGAAGAGATTTCTATGAAAGAATGTCAATTCCTTCAATGCTTCAATAACCTTGATTATGTTATGAGCTTATGAGTAAATCACTATAATGGAGTTTTTAAATTATTTAGCAAATTAACGGCAGTTTTTAATTGTACCTACGAGCGAAAAAAAACGGAGTAGGTATCAGTGGCGGGGCGTGAAATATTTCGTTGGTAAAGCCGGAGGGGTTTTTGGCATATGTTTTGTATGGACTTCTACAGAAAATAGAAAATTTTAGGGAACCCGTTGGGAATCGAGTTGTATCGACGCGACGCTCCGCCACTGGTAGGTATGCTACCTAGCTGTACTGTAAAGGTAAATTTTGTGGTAATCTCTCGACAGAGGATTAAAACTTTAAAATAAACAAATTGTCAGAATTATTTTAAGTGCCAGTTTTACGAATACGGAATAACATTTAGAATTTAGATACTTCTTGAGTGAAAATACATCCAAAAAAAGTCATGTAACATGTTTACCTTCTTTTGACATAAAATCACTCGGGTTCCTCCTGTTACACTGTGTATATATATCTTTCCCCCTCACTAGCTCGGAAACACGTGTTTTGTCCGTTAATACCAGCGGGTAAAAACGCATTTTATCCACTAGTGAGTAAAGTAATTTGACCTTGAATAAAGTCAAATTAACTGCTTTCAAATTGATAAAAGTAGATGAATCTAGTAACTAAGATGATTTACCACCTGTGGAACTGCTGGAAGCAGTGATAAACTCATTTTTTTGCGTTGTAGTTTCCTCGCTATAGTGAGGGGAAAAGTTTTGTGTTACACTCGGGTGCAAATGTATTTTACTTCTCGTGTGTTAAAAAACCCGCAAGTTCAAGATTCTATTCTCGAACCACTCGCTTCGCTCGTGGTTCAACTATAGAACCCTTTCACTTGCTCGTTTTTCAATTCCACACTCGGCGTTAAAATATAACTTTGCCCCCTTGTTATAACAAATAACTATTAGATACTTCTTGAGTGAAGAAACCATCCAAAAAAGTCATGTAACATGTTTACCTTCTTTTGACCCCAGAAATGCGTTAATAAAATCTTTCGGGTTTCTCCTGTTACACTGTGTGTCTATATACTTAACTTATCTTATTCTAATAGTCATGTTTTGCGTATTTCAGGATGGGACCACACCGCTAATACTGTCTGCGGCGATGGGTCACACAGAGTGTGTCAGAGAATTGTTGGCGCAAGGAGCAGATCCGGCCTGCAGTAGAACGGTATGATTCAAACTTATAACACTATCTCTTTCACTCTTACTATTCGCCGAGTCCCACACAGCATTGCTGAAATTTATGTTTTAATTACTTCCTTTCATCAAATTTATGATTTTTATCATTTTTTTATTTTACCAAAATAGTGAAAAATATTAATATTTTTGCTAAACATCAACGCTATAAAAAAATTTGCCGCCTAATTTCCCATAAGTTGATACCAGAGACGATTTTTAAATTTTAGGAATTTTTTTCCATAGTAATTTTTCATACAACTTTTGGCGGTCGAAAAAACGCATTTTGCATAAATATATTTTACTATATTTTTAGTATGTCAAAAAGACACACACAAAGAACTAAAAAAACCAAACTTCGGTTCTGTGGTAATTATTATGACCCCCAAGGCTATATCTCCTCTACTACATGGCAGTCCGGCCAGGCCCTTTGAGCCGTTTGGCCGCTTCTTCAAGTTATTTATTTTGTGCTTGAACAACTTGTTCTTTAGGGTATCGGAAATTTAAGTCGATTTTACTCATTAACGACTATAATGATCTTCAACATCTTACAATAACCAAAATACATAAAATCCTTAAGTTATTCTTAAATCTAACATCTTTACCCAGTTTGTACTAGGAACAGCGATATCTAGTTTGTCACAGTGAACTAGATGCCACTATGATCAAAATAATATCGTTAGCTAGTTTACGCTGGGGTCAGCGCCATCTAGCTGGATATTTTGATAACCTACGTACTTAAGTGTAAGGGATTATAGCCTAAGAACGGTGCGATATTTTTGAAAATAATTCTACAACAGTAATTTTTTTTCATATACAGCGTTTAATCGCAATTTAAAAAACCTATATTTTCGAATCCACCAATGGTTTGGAATGGAAGATATTAAAAAAAACTACGCCCAAAAAATAAGCGTTTTCTTTCAGCAAAATACCTCACAGTAATTTAATGGTAGACACATGTAAAAAAAAATCAGTTTTAAGGTTTACAACCCGAAGCCACCTAAATATATGACGGGAAATAAGACTTTTTTTAATGATATAGAATTTTTTAATTTTTTCTAACGTGCTCTAGAGCAAATATAACAACAGATATTTTTAAGCAGAAATGAATAGCACATAATATTTCAGATATTTAGCATATAAAAACCACCAATATATTTATATGGAAATAAAAAAATCTAAAAATTTGACCGGGCAAATTAGGAACAGATAATAGTACGAGGTTGACTTTTACTGTCCCTATTTAACAATATTAACAGCATGATAATCCACCCAATAAGTTTGACCTTTATTTAATACTTTAATTTAATAATATATTTACATTTTTTGCGTGGTTTGGTTTGGACCTTAGTGTCTTATATTTAGGAATCCATATGGCAAACCACCACGCCAGTGGAGCTGGGCCGAGAGTAGGTGATGAGCCGTGTCGCATGCTTTTTATTCTGTTCTTCTATTACACATTAACGTAAATGAGGAGGCACACTGACAATTTACCCCGCCAGGCGGCGCCTATGCAAGAGTCTAGGCATGTCACTGTCATTCATATGTGAGAGAGAGAGAAAAAAACATAATTATTAGTTTCTCGCTCTTACGTCTCACGGACTAATAGGGTGGCGCCATCTGTCGTATCCTTTGAGTGTTCCTCCTCATTACATGCCTATTTCTACATAAGTAATATTTTAGGTAGATTAAAAACAGACGTTTCCCACTGATAATAAAGTCCAAAGTAATTTAAAAAATTACATATTTATTTTAGGCATGCGATTTGACAGTCGTCGAAAAGAGTATATACTTGTCAGTACATACATCTATCTCACGTTTTTCTCTTCTACCATTTGACAGATCTCCGTCATCTTGTGAAATGTATTCTTCCATTCTTCAGAATCGTTGAAGCAACGCTTGTTACAAACACGCGAAAGCTATGCAAAGTCTAATTTCGACCCATATGTCACGGCCAGGTATAGCCCCGGCGATTATCGTTAGACTTACAAGCTACAGGTCACGGGTTCAAATCTCAGTCGTCGCATACGTAGGTCGTAGATATTACAGCTTTTTTAATTATTTTTTTTTATGTTTTATTTATATTATAAGTTGCTATATTACAAGCTACTGCAATGACATTAAATACAAGGACGCACAATTCATAACAAAAATGTTTTAAAAATCTGGGTCTAAATTGCATTTATAACATTCTTGTTGATGCTAATAACGTTAACTTCTTATCTGCTTAGGAAAAAAATCGTTCATGCCATAACCAACTTAGTGCATAAAGACCTAAGTATCAAAATTGCAAATGGAACTGCGACACACTAAAAACTCTTTATCAAAATACCTTTTGTCATAATATGCTCAAATGACTTAAATGTCAAAATGAATTGCGAACGAATATTGAACGAATGGAGCGGCTACCAATATATAATAAGTATGTAGGTATTAGATATTTCCAATTTATTCCATAAATAGAAATACCTAAAAAAGGCCGCAATTTTACTTCTTCATTACATAAACTTTAAAAATACCCTACTGTATCATCTTTATCTTGGTCACTTGTACTACGTTTATTACAATAAATGTATGTAATGTATGTAAGTATGTGTAAATTTCCTGACATGTCATATCTTGTTCTCACAAAGAAAAATTTACAGGGCTTCCAAGAATCTCGAGCTGGAAGGATACAAATTAAAATATTTTCTATGAAAATAATTAAATTCGACTGCAGACAACCCAAAGGTTAATCGGATTTATTTATTATAGGTTTTAAAATAAATACCAGTGGCTCTGATCTGATAGTGGGATATTCTTTAAAATTTATTTTCAAAAGGAGATTTAATGTTGGTAATGCCATTCAAATAATATTAGAAGTGTCTACGCGAGTGTCCGAATTTAATTATAGGATAGCACATATTGAAAGTACTGTAATATGGGTACAGAAGCCTACCTATTGAAATATAAAATACATAGCAAAAAGTATAGAAAGAACCTACTACTTTTCGACTTTTTATTTACACTACATACCGACCATACAACTGACTCTAATTAATCTTGGTTTTCAAAAGTGTAAAATGTAGACCTAAGTGCGTTTTCGCATTATCCGATCTGATATCGGATGTCGGACCGATATCCCATACATTACAGGCGGAATCTTGGATTCATCTATTGATATCCTTCCGACATCCGTTATCGGATCGGATAATGTGAAAACGGTCTAATAGCGACTCAATTAGTTTTTGTTCCTTGACGGTCATTAATTTGAACTAATAAAATTATTTATTTAAATCTATACAATTACAACGAGTATTATAATGTATTATACATTCATTTTGTAATGTAATCCAACGAAATAACTTATAGGAATATATTCTACCCTTTTTGCTTGTTTTCTGATTACTATTTAGCCAATTTTTCATTGAGTCATACCATGGACTTTCAATAGGGACTGAGCTCACACTTTTTTTGCCATAATAAATTGAACTTTATCACCGGTGCAGAAAAACGTTTTTATTAGGATAGTAAAAGTGTATCCACATGAGAGGGTCAAAGTTGGGGCTTGTGTCCCTCTCGCACGTGTGACCAGTGTTAAAGAGATTACTATAGTAGTAGTGTTTTTACCTGTATGATAACTAAGTTAATAAACTTCTTAAATGATTTTTGTATTATATCGAGGCAAGGATATTCATACCTTGTAGCGAATTGGTAAGTCATTATTATGAAGCCATAAAACCAAAGATTTGCGCAATTAAAAAAACCTTTAATTCGGTATTAGTAGATTTGGTAGTAACTTTGAATATTGACTGGTATCCCCAAATAATGACAGTGATGACGTCATTCAAATAATTTTGACAGTGGCAATAAGTGCGAGAGGGACACCAGCCCCAACTTTACCCTCTCATGTGGACACACTTTTTGGCCTAACAACTCAATCTAGCTTAATAATAATATATAAATCTATGAGTCATACCGGACAACTGTCATTGTAATCCTTAATCTTTATTACATTACATTTGTAATCCTTATTACAAGGGCATAACGTCTAGCGATGGTTAGCTAAGACAGAGTATTGCGGTTGCGGGGAGGAACGATGTTGAACCTTAGGTTACCTTCAATCAATACTAATACTGAAATACAGTTTTCGACCTTATTGCATTACATGTGTCTAATAACATTTTAAAATGGCTAGGGAATTAAATATCTTGACTGTACCTAAATTACTCACAGCATTAAATAAAATGTTATATAATACAACAAAAAAAAAACAATATTTTAAATAAAGGGGGTAAAAAGGCGGTAAAAGAAAAATAAAATAAAAATAAAAACCAAAAAAAGTTAATTTCAACTGCCGGGGATCGAACCCACGACATCAGGACCGTCCGTCATTTTACGTTACGCTAGTACAACCTGAGCTATTTAAGCGATAGTAGTGGTGACGAAATATATTATTATACCATGATGTAATGAAAATGCGGTTGAACACATGAGTCACTTTTGAAATAATGCAGGAAATTACATCGTCAATGGTAGAGAGTTTGTAGGTAAGAAGAATATGAAAATACTTATTTCAGTACGTACGTATGTGGTTTTAGCGCTTCTTGGCGAGCATTTAAAGGTGGATTAATTTTTATTCTTCTTTATTATGATCCTAACGAAAAGTCTGTTCCAATTTTTTTGCTTATGTAATTTTTGCCGCGAATGTTATTCCGAGCTAGTAAAATATTGAACATCAGTCTTGTTTTTGGGGTGGTTTCAGTTTTCATAGTGTTTCAACACATAATGTATATACAAAACAACCATAACTTCACTTGTCCTTTTATTGCTTGTGTCATAACTGATTTAATTAGTCCGCTTTTTGCTACTACGAAGTATCATTCACAAAAATAGGTGGTTTCTTAATGTGTTATGAAGGTCATAAATTAAAGTAGTCGAATTTAAAACAAAAGTCCTGATTCCATTTTCGCCTGATTTTTAGTGAATTAAAATAATATTTTTTTTATTCTATTATACGTTTTTTGTCACAAATTTTGGTGGCTTAACTAAAAAAACTATTTCAAATTACCAAACTTAATTTTTGGTGACATAAAAAGTACTGTTATAGAATTAAGTTATTTTCCCAGTAGTAGCAAGACCGGATGGTTCCTAGGCTATTAATCAGTCCTCATTACTAAATTATCGTCTATGTCAGACAGGAACTAGTGCGTTGTTCTTCGCGGCCCAGGGCGGGTTCCTCGACATCGCCAGGCTACTTCTCGACGCGGGCGCTGGCATTGACGCTCCAAGCACGGTAATATAACACTCTATAGTTCAATAGTTATATTATACTTAATTTTATGTCAATGAGCGCTGGTTGCCTAACGGTAAGAACGTGCGACTTTCGATCCGGAGGTCGCGGGTTCGAACCCGGCTCGTACCAATCAGTTTTTCTGAACTTATGTGCGAAATGCCATTTGACATTTGCCAGTCGCTTTTCGGTGAAGGAAAACTTCGTGAGGAAACCGGACTAATTCCTATGGCCTTATTAGTTACCCTTCGGGTTGGAAGGTCAGATCAGATGGCAGTCGCGTAAAACTAGTGCCTACGCCAAGAGGGATTAGTTGTCAAAGCGGACCCCAGGCTCTCATGAGCCGTGGCAAATGCCGGGATAACGCAAGGATGACTTAAATTTTAAATTGACACGATTGTGTTTTACGCACTAGTGCGAGAAGTGGTTCATTATACGTCAGGTTGAAACTTCAGAGGGCCATTTGTACTGAAAAACGTCATACGATACAAGGGCGAAAAGCAAATTCGTAAACTTACTTTTTTAAGCACTTGTATCGTAATGTACTATTTTGTGGTGTTACAGGATGGCGGGACCCCGTTGTTTGTGGCGTGCCAGTGCGGGCACCTGCCCGTCGTTGAAGAGCTGATCGCGAGGGGGGCGAATGTCAATTCTGCCATGAAGGTAACTATTTAAACAAATCATTTAAGACGCCATAACGGACTGATATACTGAGTGGACCGAACTCTTCTCGATATACCTATTTTTTTTTTATACTACGTCGGTGGGAAACAAGCGTACGGCCTGCCTGATGGAAAGCGGTCACCGTAACCTATGGACGCCTGCAACTCAAAGAGTGTCACATGCGCGTTGCCACCCCATTAGAAACTTGTACATTCCCTTTTGCTGTGTTAAATACACAGTTAAACGGAGTGCACAAGTTCCAAGAGGGTTCGGGTTGCCGACGACTCAAAGGACAATAGACGGAATAAGTCAGTTCCGTAAGTCCTCCCGTCATCAGCACACCGCACCCTCGTTGAGCTCTGGCAGCCTTACTCACCGGCAGGAATACAACACTATGAGTAGGGTCTAGTCTATATTACCTATACAATGTTGCCAAGTCATGCCAGGCCAGGATAAGTACAACAAGAAGATTTTCAATCTTGCCAGTGAACGGAACGGAACGAATATATTTCTGGTCAGACTATAAAATGTTCATTCTTACAAATAGCAACAAATTAGTAAATACATTTATTTTGAATATGAACAGAAAAAAGTTGGTTAGTAAAAATGTTGCATAAGATTGTTCAACTGGCCGGATTCATAAGCGGCAATTTATTTTGCGTTCGCGCCAGGCCAGAGACACGCGTTTTAGCTAAAAACGGTTTGTATGGTGGCCCGGCGTGATGTGTACGCTCGACAGTCCATGGCCATGAATGGGTTAAGGATTGCTATTCTGCAGTCCGGGCTGAGATGATAATCATGATGAATCACTCAAAGAACTCCGAATACTCACGCTGCCGTCTGTGGTGATATACCAAGTAGCTGTGTATGTGCGATGCCATCTTAATGAATACGCGAGTGGACCTGACGTTCACGGTCGCAATTTGCGGAATGCCCACAAACTCTTGGGCGTAAAGCACAAGCTGGCAAAATCTGCCAAAGTAACGCATGTGATGGGGCCGACTGTGTACAACAGACTGCCGGGTCATGTCACAAACGCACCGTCACTGATGAGCTTTAAAGCAGACTGAAACGATGGCTTATCGAGCACACTTTTTACAGCTTTAAGGAGTTTATAGAGTACCAAATAAGTACCTAAGCTTAGAATAACTATGTAAAATATTTTAATGTTACGAATATCAATTCTGCAAATAATTGTATTTAAAATGTATGTGACATATAATATGAACTATTATGAATAAATATATGAATATGAATTGAATCACCATTAAAGCCTGAAGCGTTGTGACCGTTGTAAGGCATGATTTAGGATTATGTTTGCATCATTTTTGTGTTTTGCGTTAAAGTTATTTCCGAAGAATTGGGAAATCAAGTTCCATTAAAAGACCTAATGATAATTATGACCTTCATTTTCCAGGACAAAGCCACCCCCCTCTTCATAGCAGCCCAGAACGGTCACGAAGAGGTCTGCCGAACATTACTCCAAGCCGGTGCTAGGGTAGACTCCGCGAGAGCCGACCGCGCCACTCCGCTGTGGATAGCCGCGCAATGCGGTCATGACCATGTGGCTAGGACTTTGTTGGCTGCTGGAGCGAGGGTTGACCAGATTAGACAGGTTGGTAATAGAGTAGAAATTAAAACCAAACGTCTGATTACTTAATAGGGACTGTTTAAAATCCCCTTTGTATCTAGTATCTGTCAAGAAGTTTGTCAAATAGCCGGGGTTAGAGCAGATTATGACAGAGCTGACAGCTGCGAAATGCGGACATAAATGTGTGACAATCATGGATACAGGCGATGAAATTGCTTTTGTATTCATCACCACAGATAAGACAGGGTAAGTTTACTTAGAGAATAGAAAAATAGGTTAAATAAAGTGCAACATTTACAATTTGGTGCCGTGACCAGGATTATTGAGTCAATTAATTGGAACTTAAGGTTCTCCTCAAAAATATCGACGCCGAATCGGATTTCGTCCACCAAAAATCGCTTGTTAGTGCGGTACATGCGTACGGATGCGTACAGCGACGACGACGCGTAAGCGTTTTTATACTAACGAGCGATTTTTGACCTTAACGTCACTATTTCCAGTATTCCAGTACGAAGCCGGATTACCTAGAGTAAATGGCGTGGATAAAATGAGATGTTTTGTCATTTCAGGATGGAGCCACGCCGCTTTTCAAGGCTGCACACAAGGGTCACGCTGCCGTCGTTGTAGAGCTGCTCAAGTATAGGCCCAACCTTGGATTACTCCCTGTAAGTCCCTAATTAACATTATTGACAATGACATGGTTATTTATTTATTCAATTAATTAATACTTAAAAAAAAAACAATCGTTTATGAACATAACCTACTTACAAAAAAAACTTAAAGAAATAAACTAAAACTACCTAAAAATAAAACTTAAAATAATAAACTAAAACTACCTAAAAATAAAACCTAAAATAATAAACCTTGCCCACGTGGCAAGGTACCCATCACGCAGGCAGCATTCCCGCGCTGTATTGCGATTGCAATCTTTTGCGCGAGAAAACTGCCCGCGCGAGGGTCCCCCGTTGACTCCCTCAACCGCCTGCCCAGTTCTCTGCAGAGCCCGCGCGCACCGCCACCCCACGGACCGAGTGTCTCGACACCAAAAGCTACAAATTAAGCTCTTTAAATTCGTTAAATGTCACGAATTCACTTATTTAGGTTGACTTATGTATTTCTGTCACAAGGGTTTGTTTTTATTATCAATGGGTCTTTTAATTTTGCCAAAAACGTTTATAATTTGGATGTTTAGATTATTGCAATCCGATAAGAAATCTGAATTCAAAGGTTTATTATTTTTAGTTTCTCCGTGTTTTGTAATGCGCCTATTTTTGAAGGCGGTTTTATTTTTTTTAATTGGACACACTGGTCCCTCCCTCTTTACATATCATGAATGATTCAATTTATAGAAAAAACCCTAAAGCAAGCCCTCACGAGCTGGATCATAATATTCAAGTCATGCTCCTATAATATTTACTTTTGACTATAACAAATCCTATCCATTCCAGAACGGTCAATCCCCCCTCCACGGCGCCGCCATGTTCGGGCAGCTGTCGTGCGTGAAGCTGCTCGCGCGCCGCAGCGACCTGCGCCTGCGCAGCGCGGCCGGCCTCACGCCGCTACATGCGGCTTTGGCTGCTAGGAAAAACGACGTGGCCGCTTACTTGAAAAGGCTGGAGGGGACGTAGCGGGGGAAAGTGATATAAAAGTCTTACCAGAGAATCTTGAAATACGTAGTTAGTTATCACTGAACCGCGATCAGATAGCTGTCCCTTCATACCAACTTTTAAGTATGTATCCCATTTTCATAGAGTACCGCCGGTTGATACTGAGCCAATTCTTCAATATTAAAAACTTTCTCTTGTAAAAGCTAAGCTTGTAAAGGCTGCCAGAGCTCAACGAGGGTGCGGTGTGCTGACGACAGGAGGACTTACGGAACTAATTTATTCCGTCTATTGTCCTTTGAGTCGTCGGCAACCCGAACCCTCCTTGGAACTTGTACACTCCTTTTTGCTGTGTACTTAACACAGCAAAAGGGAGTGTACAAGTTTCTAATGGGGTGGCAACGCGCATGTGACACTCTTTGAGTTGCAGGCGTCCATGGGTTACGGTGACCGCTTTCCATCAGGCGGACCGTATGCTCGTTTGCCACCGACGTAGTATAAAAAAAGCTACATCTGATAGGGTGATTGACTATTCGTCAAATAAGTTACTTAACACTCTTAAAACGATCAGTGAAATAAAACATTGACAATGACTTCACGGTCCAATGCCGCCATTTAAATTTGACCCAATAGTACATTGTGCAACAAGGGGAGGAAGTTGAATATTACTAACGAGAGTAAATTAAATCGCGACGGCTTGCCGGAGCGATTTAAAGACTCGAGTTAGTAATATTCATACTCCCCGAGTTACACACAATGTTTTTCATCACACTCGCAATGTAAAAAATATGTAAATAGATGTAAAAAAGTTAAGTACGGTACAAGAAATTTCATTATTCCCTTGGGAGAACGATTTTTCTATAACTCACGCTCCGCCTGCGTGGAATAGCACATTTAAAGTGCGGGTGTGATGAAAAATATATTATGACTACATTTTTTTGTTTTCCTTATGTAGTATTCAGTATTCTAATATATAGGTATATAAAACCAAGTTGGCAAGGTTCCTGGTAAAACTTTTAAAATACACTTAAACTTGAATAAAACGAATGGATCTATTATAAAATCTCATTATATTCATAACGCATCTCAAAATATAACTATTTTGTATTCGTATACACCACTAACCGTAGATGAGTAATTCCCGAAAAGTTCGTACAAACTATCTTTGAAGATCGAAATGTACAAACTTTTCGGGAATTGCTGAGATATAGTTATATCCTAGCTTAATGACGGCCTTATGCATACCTCACATATACTAACGTAGATCTGTTCATAGTTCACTAAATTAAAATTAATCACTTATCGACAAAATATGTACATTAGTTTTTTATCATTGCAGAAACGTCTGCGAGCGATATTACATATTTTTAAATTAAAGGAAAATTCACACCTCGAACCTGCGACCTCTGGCCTTGCCGGGGCCATCGCGCTTCCAACTGCGCCACGGAGGCCTGCTGGATGTGTGCGAATTTATCCATGCCTTCCCTCAATTCTCTACCGCCTTAGGGTGGCGTTATAGCAAACATCTACCCGTAAGAATAGATCTTAACAGGTACTGAAGTCTCAATTTACATTGAGAATTCGCCAGTAACAATGTGCTAACCCACACTAAACTATGAGGTCGCAGGTTCGAGTCCTGCCGGAGGTGTGAATTTTTCCATTTTTCCTTTAATTTAAAAATATGTACAGTCAACTTATCTCATATGCAAGAGCTTACAAAGTCAATTTTTCATGGATAAATAAAAACAGTATGTTACTTTAATACAAACGATCAACTAAATCATGGAACTTAAAAATCAAAACTTCACTCTTACATATTCAATCAATTTTTATGTGTTTTGGCTCGTCGATTCCGCCAAAGTTAAGGTTTAAAGCTCGGCCACACATGCGCGTTTTTTTGAGAGCGTAGGCGGAGCGATAGCGGAGCGCATTGATAGCGGTGCGCCGGACGAACGCTGGCATTGCGCCCAGCGAACGCCGGCGGGAACTAACGAGCGCGGATTGCGAGCGGAGCGCCAGCGTTCGTACGGCGCTCCGCTAACGCTACACTATTAAAACGCTTTATGTGTGGCGGAGGCTTTAGGAAGGCGTTTCATGAAGACAATTGGCTGCTATTTCTTTACCGCCTTTTTTAGTGCCACGATTTGGTTGCCGTCTATATTTTCCATTCGTTCTGTAAGGTATGCCTTAAAATGCAAAATGTGAGTACTTTTTGTTATGTTTTGATCAAAGGTCGGTTGCACCAAACCATCTGTCACTGAATTTAACGTTGGCATTTTTTTATGTATTCCATAGACCTGCGTGACCTGTGGTTGATGCAACTGGCCCTAGGAGCTAGTATTTGAAAAAGGTTTTACTTCAGCAGTGATCATTTTAACTGTACATTTTAAGTACACATTATTATTAATTTTAAGGTTAAATTCTTACTCTTTTAAGTTTATATTGGTGCTGTTTTAATCTTAAGCGAAACACGAGTACATTTCATTTATAATTAATACTAGTCAACCATGCATACAAGAACCGTTGCTAATGTTATGATTATAATTTTACACCTTATTTTTTAATTTATTTTATACTGTAATCTACAATATTTATATAGTTTAAAAATAATTATTCATCTGGATGTTTTTACTTTTCAAAATAATTTTGTTAGTAAGTAAATCAAAAATAAGCATAATTTTAAAAACCTACAAAACATAGCAATGGTTCTACAAAAATGAAGTACATGAACTAAAAAGTCTTACAGTAAAATTATAATTTCTAGACGTAAGTTTCTACCATTTTCTTTAATGGTGTTTTATGTACGTTATTTTAAAACAATAATTATTGTTTACATGTTGATTTACTATTTTTGAATTTGGGAATGAATGAGTTAAACTAATTGTATCATTTTTTAAATCAGCCGTCCTATAAGCATGTTCATTTGTTCATACATTATAGTTTTAAGGATGTAATATAAAAACGCGTATTTTAACCGGTCAATGTAAGTAATTAAGTGTTGTATTGTATTTAATCGAAATTTCGTTAAACGCACGAATGTAAAATAACATGATCGCATAATCGAAATCGGCACGAATTTTAATAATTATAAAGGACCCTCAGGTTTTCAGTTTATTGAATAAACTCTAGTAAAAAAAATGCGCTTGCTTAGTGGGATAAAGGTCTACTAGGCTCACCGAGTCGAATCTCATTAATTCGCCTTCTGCATTTATTATGATACTGCGTCCATTGGCGATGCGTCGAATCGAATTCACCGTTCATAGTAAATGTACGGAGGACTCGATTCGACGCGGCTCGATTCAGCGTAAGTGGACGCCAGGCTTAAAATCTTTAAAGGAGAATCTCAACATTGGTTTTTGAAAATAAAGCCAAGAGAATACTGTAAAGAATCTCAGCCATTAAAAAAACATAAGGTTGATATTATACGATACTTTGATAAATTCGTTTAATGATAAATTAATTACATTTTATATAAATTAAAATACATTTTACTTGATTTTACCCAAGAAATGAAATAAGCATTTTAATTGTGGATATTATGCATTTGTCTCATTTCCATAGCAATGTAAAGCCTAGCCAGAGATATATGACTACGCCATGTTGCGGAATTTTATTAGAACTATTTTTAACCCCCGACTGCCTGTTTGTCTGTCTGTGTGTGTGTCTGTCTGTGGCATCGTAACTCCCGAACGGATGAACCGATTTGGATTTAGTTTTTTTTTGTCTGAAAGCTGAGTAAGTCGGCATCGTTCTTAGCCATGTTCCATGAAAATCGGTCTACTATGTCGCTGTCGGGGGTTTTTCAAAATTTTAAATTTTTGGTTAGGTTATCTTCATACTATATTGAACTGTCACTGCATACATCAGAACAACAGCGCCCTCTTTACAATAGCCTAACCTAGCCTAACCTTCAAATCAAGGGCGAACAGGCATCTGGGCGAGCTCACTCCATCGTAGGCCACGTCTTTACCTTTGGCTAGTCTGTGGTCAAGATTACTCTTTATATAAAAAAAGCCATTTCTCGTCAGGTTTTAATAGAAGTTCACTATCAGGTTAGTTACAAGGACTGACTGTAGTTAAGGTTGAATAGTTGTTACATTGTTATTTATGTTACGGGAATATAGTTGTTTTCCATATTTAATGTCTGTTTTATTTCCTAGTTATGCAATATGTATACAATTTGCAATTTGGTGTGCAATTTGTTTCCTAGTTCGATAGATGGCAGCATCATCTCTCACGCTATAACGTGATCCGGCAAAGGATCTTAAAGTTATAGGGGTAGGAGGTGCAAGCATACATTGCAGCGGTTTCACTTAGTGCTCAGGCCCCAGCCGAATGGCATTTCTGCGACGCGAAACGCAATCGAAACGTAGCAGAAATGTAGTCTGGCCCTGTCGCGCCAATACGCAAGAGCGATAGAGATAGATAGCTACGAAAGAAATATTATCGTGAGCGTTTGTGCATTCGGCTATGCACAAACGCTCACGAAACGAAACGCCCGCCCTCAGACGAGCATTTTTTTTTTGCCACTTTTATATAGTGTGATATTTTTGAAAAAAAAAAATGCTATTTCTACTCAGAATTACTAGCTTTTTCAATCCTAGTAGTTAAAAAAATTTTCCCATACGATTTTTTCTTATTTTGTTACCAATTTCCGTACATGTTGTATGGGGCAACAAAAGAGGAAAGTAACAAAAATGTATGGAAATTCTGGGACACTTTGTCTCCCAGTGAGATTGAAAGTACTCGTGATTCTGAGTACAATTGACCTAAAACTCCCTAAAACAACCAAAATTTTTTTAATGGCAAAAAAATAAGAAATTCTCAGATAGATATCTATCTCAATCGCTCTTGCGTATTGGCGCGACAGAGCCAGACTACCTTTCGCCGCCGCTTTTCGTTTTCCGGCCATGTAATGTAAATGCCATTCGGCTACGGGCACAGAATATATAATATTACAACTACGGGGCCTGTTCTGAGCGAGCATTCGTTCGTTTGTGCGCAGATGAACACACTTGACTTCAATACCTTTATCGGCGCACGAAATGCTGGCTCCGAACCCGAACTGTACAGAATCCTAAGTGAAACGTAGCTTTACAGTTGGTGAAAGGCGCCTAGCCTACAGAGATAACATATAATATAACATTAGAGAAGTTTCGACGGGTACCACGGCGGCCGAAGTAGTATAACGGTGAGCACAGACCCGGGTTCGATTCTCAGCTTTAGAACCAGTGGGTTTGGTCGCTTTATGTGGTGTATGGACTGTATGGTATGTAATTCTTGTTTATTTTTATGTTGCTTTGAGCAAAAATTCAGTTCCTGCAATATTTTTTAAACCTAAAGTGATAAATATTTTTTTTTTACTTTCGTTTCCTACCTCGGACACTGGCGATCAAATATATGAAAGAGGCGCGTTCCTAGCACACAGTCTAAGCTCGTGTAGGTGAACGCGTACTATGCTTGTATGAGTGACATATGACAGGCCGACTGTTAGCGTTTTTGACAGGCGGTAACTGTCAGGTAACCGAGAGGGGGTGGGTGGCGATTTCAGCGGGGAGCAGGAGTGGCCATACTGTACGATAGTACTCTTTATTATACTGTGCCGAAGGTCTGGAACACTATTGTTGTGACGGAAAAGATCTGACTGATGTTTAGAATGGCTTTGAATTGTCATGTTTTAAATTTTATGAAGAAGTTTTCATACATTGAAACAAAAGAGGATTTATCATTTGTTTTATAGATCGAGTCAATTGTTATTAGCGAAGACGCGTGCCTCATAGATATTATGATATTAAAGTTCTATTAAAGGTTAGAATTTATAAATCTGCACGTCCGTGAATGACACACTGACTACAAATAGGTGAGTACTTTGTTAAATATGCTTGCAGTTTTTTCAAATCACTAGTTTTTTCCACTCAATTCGCTCAAAGATTGACTATACTGTATTGTTATTTCACTACCCTCTTTCCTTCCGTGGGTGTTGTAGAAGTCGACTGTGAGATATGAGTTCAGCTGCGGTGTGGGCAATGAGCTAGCAACCTATCACTTTCAACCCATTACTTGCTAAGAGTACCATTGAAACTTGACTACCAGAGTCTGTTCGGAAAGTCAAGAGTCGAGAAATGTATGGGGTCCAATAGGGAACTTGTCTGTAGTTAAAATAAAATATTTTATACCATGCACGAAATAAAACATCAGATAATTATAAGAAAAACATGAACAGAAGTTATATTTAAATCCAATTTTATTTAATAAGTCAGGTAGAAATATATAAAGTAACTGAGTTGACCGTGACGTCACTCAATTCTATTACATATAAACTCCATATTAGCAAGTCGTTAAAATTCGTTTTGACAGTTCTTAAAAAGAAGCTGATTTGACTTGGAGGCAAGTAGCCTATTCATTCCACGACTCTTGACTTTCCGAACAGTCTCTATGTATGTATGTTTTCTATGGCTGAAGTTACAGTGGTCATGTTTCTTACATTATTTTAGGAAATATTTATACCTACTTAATACCTAGTATAATCCACTTCAGATCTTACTAAGCATAGCTTGGGCCGCGTCTGCCAGATGTTTCCCGTTGGGTCGCCTGTTGGGTTCGTATTCTGTGCACGCGTGGAATATACCGAGCGGCTCCGCGTATTGCGACACTTCTATATTTCCCGGGATCGGGGGACGGGTGCCTGAAATTAATTCAAATTAAAAAAAATTGTTTATTTATCAAACATGGTTTCTTAACGTGCCGAATTATTAATGTTGCATTCATGAGACATACCCGTGTGGTGACGGTTTAGAATTTTGCCACCCCCTTTCTTCCCATAGGTGTCATAGAGTAAAGGCGACTGTGGGATATGGGTCAAATTGTGGCGTAGGCGAGAGGCTGGCAACCTGTCACTGCAATGTCACAATTCCGTTTTCTTTCAACCCCTTATTTGCCAAGAGTGGCAATGAAACTTAAGTAATTTCATGTACTCTGCCTACCCTTTTATGGGATACAGGCGAAATTGTATGTATGTATGTATGAGATATAATATAAGAGTGATGATATTTGGTTTGTTTTTGAACATGACCAGACAGAGAGACAGGCGGACAGAGTGGTAGGCTTGTGTCGTTCACGAACTGTGAACTGTTAGGAATAAAATCCCATCAATGGCCGAAATGAACTGAATCTTTCCGTGCTCTGAGAATCGGTCTTTGCTCATTTAGTTCAGTATAGGATCGGCGAACGCGAGCGGTTTGATCAAGAACGAGTGTGTGACTGCGCCGACCGAGAGCGAGAGCTACTTAGCAGAGCAACAAAAAAAAGTCAAGTTTTCATATTAAACTTCGGTTAATTACAACCTTTCCGCCTGGAATGTTACTATCTGTTGACTATTCATATCATTTTGACACTATTTGGTCCCATTCGTTCTGGGGCTCAATTCGGCATGGCGAATTTGACGTTTCACGTTGACTCTCAAATGATAGTGGATTGGATCACGGGTTGTCGAATACGTGCAGCTGTCATCTGGATTGGTACTAGGTTGGGACTAGAGCTCAGGCAATGTACCGGATAAAATTTTTGTAACATTTATTTTTGATGGAGTATTTTTTAAGTTTTGAGTATTTTAAAAGAACGGACGTCTATCTTTGAAATAAATAACATATGACATTTTTATCACCTCGTATCTCCATTTTCACTGTTACTTGAAGTAAAATGTTTTTTTGCTAATAGACGGTCGTCGTCGTGCCAGCTACACCAAAAAATATTTAAAAAAAATATTGCTTAAAAATATGTTAGTTGATTAATCTCTTTGACTCAAAACTTCGCGATACGTCCGAGCCTTTCTAACAAAAAGATAAAATATTCACAAATAACACCTATTTGTAGAAATCCTAAGCACGGCAAACGATTAAATTCCCTTTTTTGGGTCAAACTTGTAATACTGGCAATACTTTTGGTACACACTTTTGGTCTGCATTTTGCTAACGTGTCACGACTCTAGTATTGATTCTACTTTGATTTTACTCTTGTGTCAAAGTGACAGAATGAGATTGCAATTCGAATCATCATATCATTACAAAGATATGAATTGCGTAATTTTACACGAATTTAATCTCTCATGGCCTGACAATACGAACCAAGGCATGCGTTCTCCTGAATGGCACAGTATATAGACTTTTTTGTCGATGGGTATGGCCGCCATGTTTGGTTTATGACACTTAGACGGGGATTTTGTCGTACCAAAGAGTAAATTGCAAGTTTTTTTCGGCACAACTTGGTTCCTCTACTCGTCGCAAGATGGCGTTGGCATTATTAAAATAAACAAGAATGACGTGCATTTGCGTCGGTGTAGACCCATCATGAAAACGTAGATATGATAATTATGGAGTTTAGAAATATAAGGAGCGAAAGCTTTAAGTATCAGAAGTGCACATATAAAAGAAAAGATAGGTGGCGCTGCAATAGCAGGGAGATAAGGGTTTAACAATCTCTTAGCCTTATCGGTAGTGACCCCACCTACGGAGCAAGAGGTCCCGGGTTCAAATCCTGATGAGATCTTTTTTATTTTTTTCTACTAATATTTTTCTTCAATTTATTTTTTATTTTTTTAATGTCCAAAAATATTTTGTTTTGTTGCTACTTTTCGAAATTTCATTCGCAAGACTTACAACATTACCTAAGAATCCTAATATGGGGCAAACAATGTTAAAGGGCTTAAATTAACATTTGTCTGAATAAAACAATAAATAAACACAAATAAAATACACAAAAAGAAAATGTATATAAAAAAAACCAAAAAGCAAAAAGATCGCTGTCAGAATCGAACCCGAGAACATCTGCGTACGAAGCCAGCGCACTACCACGGGACTACGTCTTGACTTGCTCAGTCCGACGAAATCAGCCTAGAGAAAAGAATGTCTAATGTCATGTCACATCGCTGATCATTGAGCGAGACATGCGCTCCAAGCGGAGAGATTTGTAACTGCAATTACAAGGCCTCAGCCGGTCATTTTTGCGATTGTTGTACTTCGACAGATGTTCCTCCTTTATACTTCTATACTCCCTGATGATAATTTTATATTTAAAAAAAAGTTAACGTGACATAAATTTGACAAATGTCTAAAAGAAATATAGTATCTTCTGTGTAATATCTTCTTCCGTGCACGTGTGATTTATTGTTTAGTCAATTTAAATATCACTCTAAGTAAGAACTGTTAGACAAAACACTCGTAGCATAATTGTATATTTCAATATATCACAGCCATACATTTTTATATTCTTTCAGGTGATTCAGCTTACCCACAGAGGCAAACACTACTGATGGATGCACTGACTTTTGGATGCACCTGTAGGATCTCCAGAAGCTCGTTATACCGCTTTACAAGTTCGAGCCCGCAACTGTATAGAGCGGTGTTTTGGGCGACTAAAAATCAGTTGGTAGTGTTTGTCGTCAATGGAGAAACTGCACTACAAGCCAGCAGCGGCAGCTAAGATCGTTAAAACGTGTTGTGTGCTTGACAATATAGCTAACAAAGCGAATTGTGAACTGCCTCCGCTGAACCGACACGAAGAACAGGAGCAGCAGCAGGAGCAGAGATTAGCGGCGGAGTTTGACGCCCGTCAGCAGAATGCTGTTATTTATTTGGCAATGGCTCCTGACAGGTGTTGGCTAAACAAAGAGCTGCAGCTGGGTCGCGCTGCTCGTCAAGCGCTTGTCCGGCAGTTAGCAAATTATGTAAGTAGTTATGGTAGGTCTATTTCAGTTTATAGTTAAGGTGAGCCAAAAAAGCTATATTTTAAGTTCACATCTTAACCATTAGTATAATTATCATTAATTTCATTACAGAACCCATTTTTTCCTAACTTTTGTGTCGTCATGGGAGTGTCGTAAATTAGGTTTCGGGGCTGCTGATTTCAAAATTAATGTTCAATTTGGAATCTGACATTTGACACAAATTCGTCATGGGTATTGCTATATTATATTAGTATAATCAAGAACCATTTAATACTGGACTGACATAGCCCATACAAAAAAGCGTACCCCTAAAAAAAAGCTCAATTTTTGGTTCAAAACTAGATGGCATTGTTTTGCAACCCGGGAGTTGAAAAAAACATAATTTCACCTATATTTTTACTTGTTTTTAGGGTTCCGTAGTCAACTAGGAACCCTTATAGTTTCGCCATGTCTTTCTGTCCGTCCGTCCGTCCGTCCGCGGATAATCTTAGTAACCGTTAGCACTAGAAAGCTGAAATTTGGTACCAATATGTATATCAATCACGCCAGCAAAGTGCAAAAATAAAAATTGGAAAAAAATATTTTATTAGTTTGCCCCCCTACATGTAAAGTGGGGTTTGATATTTTTTTTCATTCCAACCCTAACGTGTGATATATTGTTGGGCAGGTATTTAAAAATGAATAAGGGTTTACTAAGATCATTTTTTGATAATGTTAATATTTTCGGAAATAATCGCTCCTAAAGGAAAAAAATGTGCGTCCCCTCTAACTTTTGAACCATAAGTTTAAAAAATATGAAAAAAATCACAAAAGTAGAACTTTATAAGGACTTTCTAGGAAAATTATTTTGAACTTGATAGGTTCAGTAGTTTTAGAGAAAAATACGGAAAACTACGGAACCCTACACTGAGCGTGGCCCGACACGCTCTTGGCCGGTTTTTCCATTTAAATCCTTCCGACATCCGATATCGGATCGGATAAAAACGGACTAAGACACTATTGTATCCCATCAAAAACAAAACTTGTAAAAACACCAAGTCTTCGCAACTCAGTTTGTTCGCGCCCTTTTCATTCATTATCATTCATATCGTCCATCCCGTTCGCTCTTCCTTATTTTTATTTGTCGTGTCACCCGCCTTTTTGCCGACCTTCTTAAAAAATATAAGAAAATACGTCAATCTGCTAAACTAAAAGACATTCGATGTCAATGTGAAAAAATATCCGCAACGACGAATAAAGTTATAATTATTAATTAAATAAATAACGATTCGCGAGTGTACACAAGAAAGAGTGAACCAAGTAAATATTCGAAAGGGTGGCCGCCCGCTGAACTGTCGAGAAAACAACAGCAGTAAGTTCGGCACGCATCAATTACAATAATTTTATTTTTCCGTTTTATTTTATTTTATATTACAATAGTTCGTCAGGAACTACGTAATCGCTGGTCCTTCAACACAGTTCTTCTGGCGTAAAAAAGAGTTGAGATCCCTGTAATACCAAGTCGGTTAATTTATTCAGTCCCTAATACTTAAAGGACCTTCTGCCATAAATTATTACGTAGTTTACTAATAGCTATACTTTCGTATTTTGCATTTCTCATGATGCGTCGAATAGCATTCAAATGTATAAAATGAAAACTCGACTCGACGCCGCTCGATTCCGCATATATGTGGAAGCCAGGCTTTATGGAAAAAGTAGGTTTTTGTGACAACTACCAATAAGATTTTGCCAGGGAGACTAGAGATAAGGAGAAAAGTCTGTCGAAGTAGAACAGTCGCAAAAATGACCGGCTGATTCAAATTCAATTTAACCACCCTTGCGGATTTTATCGAACAGATCGAACTACAAATGAATACGAGATTATATGTAAAAAAAATCTCTTCTAAATTAAGATTAAACTATGCAAATGAGTTAACATTAAGAAATAATTATCCCTGAAAAACTAACATACTAAACAGGTCGCGCAAATTAGTTAGCGAATTCACCGATACCTATAGGTAATTATAGTCAAATCTTTAAAGTTATAGGTACATATATGAGATACATGAGATTATTTTAACTTTTGTAAGTTTGTACGGATACTACTCAGTGGGCCAGTCCGACTCGCACTTGACCGGTTTCTTTATGTTGTCGATTTCTCCGTTGTTACAGGACCGATTTCATTTTTTTTTTGATTGAATGTATATATGTATACAGATTTGAGATTAGTCCTATTTTTATCAAAACCCAGTTCTGATGATGGGATCCTGGAGAAATCAAGGCAACTCCTCGAATCTTGAAGGCATACATGTGGTGATTTTTGTGTTTTTATAAGAACAGCATGCATATACGTACGGAACAGTGACATTTGGTGCAGTGGAACTGCTGATGATGGTCAGAACGGAACTCCTCAAGTCTGAAAGGCACACTCATAGTGACTTTGGTATTTTTATAAGAACAGCATGCATTTATGTTCAGAACAGTGGAACTCAGTGCAATGGAACTGATGATGATGGAAATGGATCAGAATGGAACTCCTCAAATCTGCACGGCACACTTACAATGAATTTGGTATTTATATGAGAATAGCTTTAATTTAAGTACATTCATAACAGTGACATTTGGTGCAGTGGAACTGCTGATGATGGTCATAAAGGAACTCCTCAAATCTGGACGACACACTTATAGTGACTTAATTTTGTATTATTATAAGAACAGTATGCATTTACGTTCAGAACAGTGGTCGCGTTAGAGCTCGCGGGTTCGAACCCCGGATCGCACTAATGAGGTTTTTGGAATTTATGTGCGAAATGTCATTTGATATTTGCCAGTAGCTTTTCGCTGAAGGACAGCATCGTGAGGAAACCGGGTAATCCTAATAAAGCCCTAATTACCCATCGGGTTGGAAGGTCAGATGGAAGTCGCTTTCGTTAAACTAGTGCCTACGCCAAATCTTGGGATTGATTGTCAAAGCAGACCCCAGGCTCCCAAAGACCATAACTTTAATTTATTCAGGTATACATATATTGGTTTTTGTGTTATTATAAGAACAGCATGCGTTTACGTACGGTCGACTACAAAGAGATGTATACACTTTTTCAGCTTCTTGCATCGTAATAAGGTGAGAAATGGATACATCTCTTTGTAGTCGACCGTAACGAACAGTGACATTTAGTGCAGTGGAACTGCTGATGATGATCAGAACGGAACTACTCAAATTTGAACGAGACACTTATTATGACTTTGGTTTTAGGATTCCGTACCTCAAAAAGGAAAAACGGAACCCTCATAGGATCACTCGTGCGCCTGTCTGTCCGTCTGTCACAGCCTATTTTCTCCAAAATTACTTGAGTTTGGGGTTGGTGCAGTGGAACTGCTTATGATGATCAGAACGAAACTTCTCAAAGACGACACAAAAGGATCTTTGTTTGCTAAGCATATTGAGTTTTTAACTCAAATTTTGTCAAACTCGATTTCTTATAGGTAGTCGGATATTGGATTCATGACGAATTGAGGGAACTCCTTAAACCTTAACGGTAGGTATACGTTATTGATGTATTCATTTGTATTTCCATCAAATAACCAGACATTGAAAGCAGTTTTAAAAAATACACATTTCTACACAACATGGAACTTGACTGTACTTAAAATAAATTATTTAATACCATGCACGAAATAAAGCATCAGATAAATATAAGGAAAACATGGATAGAAGTTATTTTTAAATACAAATTCTATATAATTCGTCAGGTAGAAATATATAAAGTAAATGAGTTGAACGTGACGTCACTCATAGACGGAGAGCTGGCAGGATTTTGGAGTAGGTCCTTGAGGCAACCTGGAAAGGTGCTCAGATGCTTCTCTGATCATAGCCAACATCAGGTCTGCAAGTCTGGCAGCTGGGGAGCGGGGCTTTATCGAGCTATGAATTTTTAAAGATTTAATTTTTTGAGGCCCAAAAAAGGTGTTTGAGGCAACCTGGAATTATTAAAAAGTGAAAATAGAGTTCCTCAGAAGTCGCATAGTATTTATGCCAGATCATTTGGCCGGGTCCTTCACCGTGCCAGAACGGTACAAAGTGGTAAAAAAAAAATTCCAAAAAAGGTTCTTGAGGCAGTCTGTCATTTTTACCAGTGAAAGATGAGGGTCTAAATAGCCATGGAAAAATAATGCCATGACATGAGGTGGGGTCCGTACCCTGCCATTCGATCTTGAAAGTCAATTTTTTAGTTTTTCGTAAATAACTCGTAAACGGTGGCCCACAGCAAAAAAATATGTTAAACAGAAAATATCTACATGAAATTTCCTACAAGAAAGGTTATGTACGTTTTTTCGATAGGATCAATATATAAATGGATAATTTAGTACGAAAGTTTTTTTTAATCGATTACATGCTCCGTTTTTCGTCAATACCTCGTAAACGGTGGCCCACAGCAAAAAATTATGTTAAACAGAAAATATCTACATAAAATTTCCTATAAGAAAGGTTATATAACTTTTTTCGCTAGGATCAATTTTTTAGTTGGAAAGTATTTTTAAATAGATATTTGGGCCGTTTTTTGTTGATAACTCAAAAACGGTGGCTCACAGCCAAAAATAATGTTAGACAGAATTAATCTACATAATATTTCCTACAAGAAAGGTTCTATACGTTTTTTCGCTAGAATCAATATTTTAGTTGGAAAGTATTTTTAAATACATTTCATGGGCAGTTTTTTGTTAATAACTCGAATTCGGTGGCTCACAGCCAAAAATAATGTTAAATTAATTTTTATTAAGCAGAAACGTCTGCTAACGATTCTAAACATTTTTTTATTAAAGGAAAAAATGGAAAAATTAACGCTTCCGGCGGGACTTGAACCCGCACCATTTTTGCAATCCGTGCAATGCTCTTACCAATTGAGCTACGGAAGCCACGCCGGACTTCGCAAATCTTTCCATGCCTTTCCTTTTGTACACACGTCTTGGGGTGACGTCTAGCGCCATCTACCGACAGACTATTACATCTTGTAACGGCACTGGAGTCTCAGTTTCTGCTTAATAAAAATTAATTTAGTATGGGTTAGCACATTGTTACTGGTGAATTCTCAATATAACTTGAGAATCCCGGCTATCTCTTACGCTTTTTCCCATTTGTAGCATTTTTCAAATTTTTTTTATATCATTCTAATCTAGACCCTAGAGAGATTCTATGACTAAAATTGGAGCACTCTAGGATAAACTTGAAAAATCGACAAAAAACAAGTCGGCTATTTTGAAAAAAAAAATGGCGGCCTCAAAAACTGCCTAGGGTCCTCTATGACATTTGGTCGAGCACCCCCCCAATATCTCCCCCCGTTTAGCCAGGCCGTCCAACATTTTTTGACCCAAGAGTCGCAGACCAGATTCCATATTTTTCCCACACGTCTCCCCGCTCCCTCTATACAAAGACACTTCGACCGTCGAAATCGGTTTAGCCGTTCTCCAGATATAGGGAGAGGTTAGAAATCAGTGGGGTTGCAGCTATATATAAGACCGTATGCCTGTTTGCCACCCACGGGATCAAGATTTGTTAAGTCGCAGTATACAGCATTTCTCGGAACTATCTAGCTACTTACGAAAGCAAGGAGCGCCGGACGATCGAACGCAAGTCCGTTGTCTACGACCTACGAGCGCTCGGCGCAGACTGAGCGGGCCCGTATCAACACAGTGTATTTTATTCGAATTTTAGGTGCTTTAAAAAAATGTCTGTCGACAGAAAGGTCCTATATGTATAATTTTTTTCTTATATGTCAACAAGAAGTTCTAGTTTAGGATAATATTATTTAAGAGTTACAATAAATGCAGGAATCCCAGGAAAAATACATAATGTAAACCTCTTTTTATCGAAAAAATGGGGAAGATACGGAAGGTTATTTATTAAATCCACCATTTCAAATAAATCTTAAAATGTCAAACTATGATTACCTCGTACAGCACGGGGAGCATGGTCGCGCGATAGACGATAAAATAGCAGGCCGTCCCTATCGCACTATTTGTAAGTGCGATATCCGGACGGCCTGATATTTTATCGTCTATCGCGCGACCATGCTTCCCGTGCTGGATATAACAAATAGGATTGTGATCATTTATTACCCCAAATAACATATTTAACAGCACAATCACGATTCTAAACGAGTGATCCCACTACGAAATTTGAAAACGTCTACCGAAAAAACTGATTTGTTTTAAGTATAAAAAGACATATTTTAAAATATTATATTATGATTAACTAGCTTAAGATATGTTCTTTTAGGAACATTATCAGTTTTTTAATAATCACTTAAGTATAGTTTCTTTATAGTTTTGAATGAAAAATGTTACATTTTGCAAAAAACGCTCTTCTTTAGGAATAAGGCCTCTTAACCTTGGTTGATTCCGTTTCGCGCTACTTAGATAGAGGGATGCAGGTGGACGTGCTGTACTTTGATTTAAAAAAAGCCTTTGATCGCGTAGATAACGACGTACTCTTAAGCAAATTATGCAGCATTGGTTTCTCGCCTAAACTGTTTTGCCTTTTTGCTAGTTATCTACGTGATAGACGGCAATATGTGCAGCACGGATGCTATGTGTCGAGTGCCTACCCCACCCGTTCCGGGGTCAGTCAGGGCTCTATTCTGGGTCCTCTGCTCTTTGGTGTTATGGTCAATGATCTGGCCTTGGTGCCTAAGCATGCGCAATGCCTACTCTATGCTGACGACCTGAAACTAATTTACAGGGTCCAGGAAGATTCTGACTTACAATCTTTACAAAGTGATATTGATCGGGTTTATGAATTGAGTCTTGTAAACAAACTTCTGAAACTTCAGTTCAATGTTGACAACTGTGCGGTTATTACTTTTTGTAAAGCGCGTAGTCCCCTGTGTAGGCAGTATCTCCTGGGGTGGAAACCCATCGCCCGTGTCACATTGATACGGGACTTGGGGGTTGTTTTAGATTCCCACCTTAACTTTCATGAGCACATGACAATGCTTGCTGCAGACTGTTACCGCAGGCTTGGGTTTGTTGTCCGCAACGCCAAAGAATTTGACAATCCCAGGGACATAAAGCTTCTTTATACTGCCCTCATGAGAAGTAAGCTTGAGACAGCCTCAGCCGTTTGGAATCCCCATGAAGCGCCCTACATCCTGCTGCTCGAAAAGGTCCAAAAAAACATTTTTGCGTTTCTTTTATAAAAAAACCGGCCAAGAGCGTGTCGGGCCACGCTCAGTGTAGGGTTCCGTAGTTTTCCGTATTTTTCTCAAAAACTACTGAACCTATCAAGTTCAAAACAATTTTCCTAGAAAGTATTTATAAAGTTCTACTTTTGTGATTTTTTTCATATTTTTTAAACATATGGTTCAAAAGTTAGAGGGGGGGGGGACGCACTTTTTTTTCCTTTCGGAGCGATTATTTCCGAAAATATTATTATTATCAAAAAACAATCTTAGCAAACCCTTATTCATTTTTCAATACCTATCCAACAATATATCACACGTTGGGGTTGGAATGAAAAAAAAATATCAGCCCCCAGTTTACATGTAGGGGGGGTACCCTAATAAAACATTTTTTTCCATTTTTTATTTTTGCACTTTGTTGGCGTGATTGATATACATATTGGTACCAAATTTCAGCTTTCTAGTGCTAACGGTTACTGAGATTATCCGCGGACGGACGGACGGACGGACGGACGGACAGACAGACATGGCGAAACTATAAGGGTTCCTAGTTGACTACGGAACCCTAAAAATGTACGGGTATTACCGATTCTTGTACCCAACAAAATTCCTTTTGGGGACGTTGGGTTTCTTCTCGTTAGAAGTTAGGCGTAATGTCGTGCTGATGTCTGTTGCATGTGGTATTTTGAAGGGGAGTCAGATTGCCCGGTTTTAGTATCCCAGCTGGTCCGTCTATTTGTTCCCTCTGTGACGAAATATGCTTTTCGTGATGCCTACATTCACGAAAAGCATATAACCCCTACTGGCGGTGCCGGCCGCTCGAACCGTGTTTTGCCGCAAGTAACCGCTAGTTCGTGCACTGCAAATAGTGAATGAGTTTTTAGACGTGGCACCTAATGTTGATATTCTTGCGAGCAGATGGGCGTTTATACGTGACGAATGCATGAGGTTTTGTGTGGGATTGGATGCTAGGCCTTCATCTGTTATTTATTACTTTTATTAGTTATGTTATGGTATGTAATGTTTTGATTTTGCTGTTTATTTAATATTTAATTTTGTGTTACTTGTTGTAATGTTTATTTAAAATTCACGGTGCTTTAGTTTTGTATACTGTCATACTGTGTAATTTTCTTTGTGTAAATAAATAAATAAATCTATTTAAATATAATAATATTTTTTAACGTTATCATTATCAATTTTAGGATAGATCCTAGCGAAAAAACGTACAAAACTTTTATTGTAGCAAATTTTATGTTTGTTATTCCCGTTGAAGATTGATTTAGCTGTGGACCACCGTTTTCGAGTTATTTGCAAAAAACGGCTCGTGTAATCTATTTAAAATACTGTCCTACTAAAATATTGATCCTAACGAAAAATCATACATAAAGTTTCTTGTAGCAAATATTATATAGATTATTTCTGTTTAATATTATTTCTGGTAATGGGGCACCGTTTTTGATGTTATTAATAAAAAGCGGCCCATGTAATCTATTTCAAAATACTTTCCAACTAAAATATTGATCCTAGCGAAAAAACGTATAGAACCTTTCTTATAGGAAATTTTATGTAGATTTTATTCTCGTGAACATTTTATTTAGCTGTGGGCCACCGTTTACGAGGTATTTACAAAAAACGGCCCATGAAATCTATTTAAAAATATTTTCCAACTAAAATATTGATCCTAGCGAAAAATGTTATAGAACCTTTCTTGTAGGAAACCCTTATTCATTTTTCAAAATACCTATCAACAATATGTCACATCGTTAAAGTTGGAATGAAAAAAATATCAGCCCCCACTTTACATGTTGGGGGGTAATATTATGACGATTATTTCTGTATACCATTATTTTTGCTGTGAGCCACCGTTTTCGAGTTATCAACAAAAAGCGGCCCATTTAAAAATACTTTCCAACTAAAATATTGATTCTAGCGAAAAAACGTATAGAACCTTTCTTGTAGGAAATCTTATGTAGATTTTTTTCTCGTGAACATTTTATTTAGCTGTAGGCCACCGTTTACGAGGTATTTACAAAAAACGGCCCATGAAATCTATTTAAAAATACTTCCCAACTAAAATATTGATCCTAGCGAAAAATATTATAGAACCTTTCTTGTAGGAAATATTATGAAGATTAATTCTGTGTAACATTAGTTTTGGCTGTGAGCCACCGATTTCGAGTTATTAACAAAAAACGGCCCATGAAATCTATTTAAAAATAATTTCCAACTAAAATATTGATTCTAGCGAAAAATGTTATAGAACCCTTCTTGTAGGAAATATTATGTAGATTAATTTTGTGTAACATTAGTTTTGGCTGTGAGCCACCGATTTCGAGTTATTAACAAAAAACGGCCCATGTAATCTATTTAAAAATACTTTCCAACTAAAATATTGATTCTAGCGAAAAATGTTACAGAACCTTTCTTGTGGGAAATATTATGTAGATTAATTCTGTTTAACATTATTTTTGGCTGTGAGCCACCGAATTCGAGTTATTAACAAAAAACTGCCCATGAAATGTATTTAAAAATACTTTCCAACTAAAATATTGATTCTAGCGAAAAAACGTATAGAACCTTTCTTGTAGGAAATATTATGTAGATTAATTCTGTCTAACATTATTTTTGGCTGTGAGCCACCGTTTTTGAGTTATCAACAAAAAACGGCCCAAATATCTATTTAAAAATACTTTCCAACAAAAAAATTGATCCTAGCGAAAAAAGTTATATAACCTTTCTTATAGGAAATTTTATGTAGATATTTTCTGTTTAACATAATTTTTTGCTGTGGGCCACCGTTTACGAGGTATTGACGAAAAACGGAGCATGTAATCGATTAAAAAAAACTTTCTTACTAAATTATCCATTTATATATTGATCCTATCGAAAAAACGTACATAACCTTTCTTGTAGGAAATTTCATGTAGATATTTTCTGTTTAACATATTTTTTTGCTGTGGGCCACCGTTTACGAGTTATTTACGAAAAACTAAAAAATTGACTTTCAAGATCGAATGGCAGGGTACGGACCCCACCTCATGTCATGGCATTATTTTTCCATGGCTATTTAGACCCTCATCTTTCACTGGTAAAAATGACAGACTGCCTCAAGAACCTTTTTTGGAATTTTTTTTTTACCACTTTGTACCGTTCTGGCACGGTGAAGGACCCGGCCAAATGATCTGGCATAAATACTATGCGACTTCTGAGGAACTCTATTTTCACTTTTTAATAATTCCAGGTTGCCTCAAACACCTTTTTTGGGCCTCAAAAAATTAAATCTTTAAAAATTCATAGCTCGATAAAGCCCCGCTCCCCAGCTGCCAGACTTGCAGACCTGATGTTGGCTATGATCAGAGAAGCATCTGAGCACCTTTCCAGGTTGCCTCAAGGACCTACTCCAAAATCCTGCCAGCTCTTGGACCATCAATTCGATTTCATATTAGCAAAACGTTAAAATTCGTTTTGACAGTTCTTAAAGGGAAGCTGATTTGACTAGGAGGCAAGTAGCCTATTCAACATTCGTAAGTACCTTTCACCAGAACTCCAAAAGCGGCGGTTTTTTAGGGTTCCGTACCAAAAAGGTACAAAAGGAACCTTTATGGTGCCGTTCCGTCCGTCTTGTGTGTCCGTCCGTCTGTCACATAACTTAATATCTCGAGAACTACTTATATTACGGCTTTTTAACCGGAGCTACAGTCCGGTCTGGGAGAAAGCGAAAGCGCAACTTGGCATGTATTAAGTGCAAAATAGCAATAGAGAGCGATGAAAAAACATTTTCCCCCTCACTAGCTCGGAAACACGTGTTTTGTCCTTTAATACCAGTGGGTAAAAACGCATTTTATCCACTAGTGGGTAAAGTAATTTGACCTTGAATAAAGTCAAATTAACTGCTTTAAAATTGATAAATGTAGGTGAATCTAGTAATAAAGATGATTTACCACCTGTGGAACTACTGGAAGCAGTGATAAACGCATTTTTTGCGTTGTAGTTTCCTCGCTATAGTGAGGGGAAAAGTTTTGTGTTACACTCGGGTGCAAATGTATTTTACTTCTCGTGTTTTAAAACACGCAAGTTTAGAGTTCTATTCTCGAACCACTCACTTCGCTCGTGGTTCAACTATAGAATCCTTTCACTTGCTCATTTTTCAATTCCACACTCGGCGTTAAAATACAACTTTGCCCCCTATAGCATAACAAATAACTGTTAATTAATGTTCATTGACTATATCACCATTATTACAGGAATGCGGAGCACCTTGCTACTACTAAAATGGAGAACCCGGACCTGTTAGCGACATGGAACTGACCAGGACCGTCGTGGGCTCCTCATGTGCCACCCCGGATACCTTTTCTGATTGTGGTGTTTACAGTACAGTAGTGTACATATTCATGAAAAAAAAATTGTAGGTACTTTTTTTACATTTTTAAAAAACGCACTCTGCTTGGTTTTGGAGTTTCGACTTCGTGCTAGATAAAAACCCCCAGGCAAGAGCAAACAATTTTTTTTCCTAGCCTATATTTGTGACCCACTGCAAAGGCCTCTCTTTTCTTCCGCCACCCATCACGTTTTGCCGCCTGCTTCGGCTAGCCGCAGCAAAATACGTCGAGGTCATCTCGCCTCGTTTTTTTTGGTCTACCTCTGCCCCGACTAGTCGGGTGGTGTCCAGTTAGCAAACTATACACCCTGTTTCTATTTTAAATTATATGTGTTGTATTCTTTTCTTGTACAATAAAGTGTTTACTTACTTACTTTTTTGAATTCCGTTAACTTTAAGGGAAGGTTCTTTAGATTAAATACGATTAATTTCTCAAAAAAGCTAGCGTCTTGACTGTTACGTTTACCGAGTTTGAAAAAATAATAGTTATTTGTTTTACAAGGGGGCAAAGTAGTTGTTTAACTGGACGTGCCAATATTGATACCTGAGCAAGGGAAAGATTTCAATATTGAACCGCGAGCGTAGCGAGTGGTTCAAAAAGTGGAATCTTGAGCGTTGCGAGGGTATCGAGGCACGAAGGTAAAAGGAACTTTGCCACCGACTATATATATAGAGCAGCGAAGTGGTCCAATGATAGCAACCTTCCCCTAATAACTCTTTCATTAGATTTTTATAATATTAGGTAAAAGACATGGAGACAGCCAATTTTTGGCTTCACTTTTTAACGTGCTAATTCTATAGAGCCAGGTTTCTGGGCTCTCTGGTGATTCTGTGTTTTAAACACATCTTTAGAATAAAAGCTTTACCTTATGTCAAAAAAGTATTTTATTTGAATAAAGGTATTTTGAAGATACCTATTTTGCATTTTGTATTTCAAATACCTTTTTCTAAAACTATTTTGTATTTTTATTTGAAATAGGTAAAAAACCAAAGTATTTGCATTTTGTATTTAAATACATTGCTGGAGAGCATCACTTTGTTTTTCTGTCAATGAAAAGAAGAATATAGTAACTATGTATGAAGTCCATGTAGAGGCACTGCGTTTCAATATTAAGTATCAGTGTGAGATAAGATTTTTCAAAATAATAGTCATGATATTTGTTTAATTTGATAGTCACGTGTATTTAAATTGTAGTAAGTATCTACATTCGTTTAGAGTTTATTGCCGGGTGTGGCCATACTGTAGATAGAGCTCTTTCTTGTACTGTGCCCTTAGGTTCCCCCTTTGTAATAATTGCAGTGGTTCTTCAAATCATACATGCGGTAAATAATGCGGTCGTGGCACGGAATATCTACTAGCTGAAGAAGAGTTACTGTCAAAGTAAAATGTGTAATCACAGTGCCTATACTGCTATCTCTCGACACAGGCTTAAAACTTTTGAACCACAGTTTTGAAAAGTTGACCCATATTCTTAGCTTGATATGAGTTAAAGTGTAAAATACTAATATTGGCGCCATCTAGCCGAGCACCCCCCAAAGGTGTAAAGCCATCTAAGCCACCGTACCTTTTTCTTTATAGTTCTGAGTTTGGCCGTTTTCTTCCTATCTGTCTATACGGAGTTATATAATTGTCTTCCCCTGTTGTAAATAGCAATAGTAACAATAGTTGTGGAGTATACAGATGTATGCGACTAAATAAATGTACAAATGTGTTCTGTGACACAAACAATTAAGACATCAAATAAAGTTTAACGAAGCTTGTTCAGTTGTTTTATTGGGCATATTCTATTATATTTACGATCGAATGCAAAAGTATCTCCAAATGTGGTGTTACCATAGGTACAATATTTTGTGTTGTAGAATTAATTTGCCAGTGTAAAATACTAACACAACAAAGAGTTTGCACATTTTTGTCAATATTTTTGTAGGTAAGTGCGTACTATACTTTGTCAAACAAGTGTGTCAGTAAACAAGAACAAAGAAAACTATATGCATCCTTTTCTTTAGGGTGCTATAAAAATACAACTGTATTTGTATATCGGCAGCAATATTGTGGGCATGGCAATCACATTGAATTTTAAGCGTAGCGAGGGATTTCGATAATAGTAGGTATTGAAATGTTAACGCCCAAGATGTAAATTATTAATTATGTGACAGACATTTAAAGGTATGCAAACTCGTTGCGTTAATATTCTGTACTGACAACAAAGTTCTCGAACAGAAAATTGTCAGTTTGCTCCCTCGTAGAAAAAAAACAAAGTCCCTTTTTGTGTGGGTGAGGTAAAAAACTAATTTCCGCCTTATACAAATCATTATTATTATCATAATACAAATCATTTATTCTTGATAAATATAAACAATACAAACACATATTTAATAGTTGTGTTTGTATGTCATTGAAATGAAAACATTGGCACAAAAAAGATAGGAATTTCAATTGCAGTTTAATGGATTTAACATGTTCAAGCTATTTTGTCAATGTGAATGAGGAGACACACTGACATGTTATCCCGCCGGGCACTGACATTTTAGGCGGCGCCTGTACGTAAGTGTAATAATGGGCATGTCATTGTCGTTCATATGTGTGAGAGAGAGAAAAATATATCTTCTTCTCACTCTCACGTATTAAATTCTTGGACTTGGACTTATAAGGTGGCGCCATCTGTCACAAGCTTCGAGTGTGCCTCCTCATTGAATTTCAATGCAAACCCCTTGTATACTAGTGTCTGTACAGAAAGTGAGGAGTCGTGAGTCGTGGAATGTATTAGACCCCATATATTTCACGACTCTTCACTTTCCGGTCAGACTCTATGAATGGCGGCTCTGTAGGAGAAAAAAATTCAATTTAAGTATTTTGTAAAATGTGTGAATGTACTTACGACTTGATCCGTAAGCGTGGTTTAGAAGCAACTTGAGATTGGGTGACGTGTATATACCTCCTATAATTTGTGGCGTTTATTTCATAATGTGTGGAGCTAGCATTATGTGACGTGTAGATGTCGGTTTCACAAAAATAACGCTTGTCAATAAAGCTTCATTGCTGCTAAAATTCGTTTAATAATAGTCTTTATCGACCATCACCAGTGTAACCTCTTTTTGATAGCCGGTAAATGACATGTTTAGTTCCGCTACTCGCCACCGCATCGTGCACAGCGTTTCCATAGACAAAAAGTCTAGCGACCAAATCCACATGTACCAAAAGCTGTCAACGGTAAAAAGGACACATGAATCATGTACCGTTTTGCTTAATGTAAAAAACTATAAGCCCTATTGTACTAAGATAAAGTTGATTTTAGATTCATATTTTTTTTCAATTAATACGTTTTGGTTGGCTCAAAACCAACTTGCGATCCGATCTCACATGCGACCATTATCCACAGTTGATTTTGAAATGATACCACTTGACAGTTAGATAACGGTTCGAATAGGGCCCCTGATCTTTCCGACCGCAGTGGTCACTGATCTGTCTGAACTAAATAAGCAAAAGACCTAAAAGAGCGAACTAGTTCGTGGGAGCGATTGAACGAGATCGGAGCGCTCCGATCAACGAACGAAATGGCACAAGTCTACAGAGTGGCATCATAAGGGTTCCTTTTGTACCTTTTTGATACGGAACCTTAAAAAGAGCCCTTAGTCCTTATTAAAGATAGGAATTATCAAAATTATTTCTCACATTAAATTATATGCTCACCATATTTATCAGAGAAGTAGTCCTCGCTCATGGACTCGTCCATTTCACTGTCCATCTCCATTGTTGTATCCTGCAAGTGAGTTAAGTAAAATTTCAAGTAAAAAAAATACTTCAAGCATGTTTCCAATACATAGGTATACTGGTATATCTATTCAGAAAACACGAGGTAGATTGTATTTATGAATTGCAGCACTTGCTTCATGCTGCCTAGGAATAGGTTGTAGGATTTGTAGGTTCATTACACGATGAAAAATAGCCAAAATTAGGAAATTCACGTAGGTTCTCAATTTGCTCTAGTGCGGTTAACTATCAGCACCACCCCCCTACCCCCCGTTAGTACGCTAGCTTTAACAAACGTAAAAACAGGTATTTAAAACTTAAATCTAATTGCTTCCCCCACATTAGGCTTTCAACAGGCAAAAAACCCAACGTGTATAACTTGCCTGTGAGTGTGGAGGAGCCAACGCCATCATCTCCCATATAACAAGTCCGAGGGGCCAGATGTCTGTCTTTGATGTCACTTCTCCACCGTGGATCACTTCTGGGGCACTCCAGGCTTCGGTCCCTGAAAAATGCAAATTAAAAACTCAGGTAAATGCTACTAAATTAATTCATGACTTTACTTGTTCCATAGACTACTTGGCCACATCTCAGACACTGGCGATCAAATATATGAAAGAGGCGCGTTCCTAGCACACATTCTAAGCTCGTGTAGGTGAACGCGTACCATGCTTGTGTGAGTGAGATATGACTTGTCGACTGTTCTCGTTTTTGACAGGCGGTAACTGTGAGGAAGGGGTGGGCGGCACTTTCAGTGGGGAGCGGGAGTGGCCATACTGTACGATAGTACTCTTTATTATACTGTGACTGTCACAGTTAAAACAAACAATGGCGCACTGCCAGAAACCAGTCGTTATATTATAACCCTCTTGTATGGCGAGAACCCGCCCAGTGGGTTCCCCGACATCTGAGCAAAGTTCACGAGTCCCTACCAGGAGTACCAGGCGGGTTCATGGTGCCTGTGGAATTTATGGACTGATATAAAAAGTTTACTAACATTTTAAAAGCCAGCCAAAGGATGTGACCAACTGACCATGAACAATAATTTTGCTAATTTCAAATTGGGTAAACCCATTCTGCTAATAATCAGCAATAAGGTTTAGGCAGCGTCCACACTTATGAGCAGGGTTCGAAAATATCCGATATTTATAATAAATATCAAAATATCGGATATTTATGATATATATCAACTTTGATATATATCCATTTTGTATGGAAGGCATATTATTATATTTATTATTTTGTTGCACTATTTCTGAATACTTACAACTTTAGATAAGGAAAATTCTACTAAAAAACATAACGTTTAGTAAAAAAACAGTAACAAACACAAAAAAACTATGTTTTTAACAGTGTTACATTTTTTAAAACCATTTTTGTATTGCAATATTTATAAACAAATGATAATTATCGAATATTTATATCCATTGATATATATCGTCGAACGCCGCTGGATATATATCCGATATATATCTTGATATATATCCTCGAACCCTGCTTATGAGACGCATGTCTTGCGGCGCGGAACGGACGCCACGCCGCCTGGGGCGCGTCTTACGTCCTTCCTATACAAAATGTGCTGAGGAGACGTTTTTTGAATTACATTCAGGCGGCGTGGCGCGGACGTCCGTTCCGCGCCGCAAGACATGCGTCTCATGAGTGTGGACGCTGCCTTAGTCTTTTAGATGTGAAAGTAAAGAAGAATTTCCTGTCTTGTCTTATTTTATTGTACACTCGAGAGTTTGCATGACCATCTCGTGAGTGTGCTTAATTTTTAATACAATGATTAACCCCCATATTCATAAACAGTCACTAAAGTTATCAAGCCGATAAAGTTTGTTTGTCCCTTCCCGTCGTATTGGTGTGATAGAAAGGGACAAACGAACGTTATCAGCTTGATAACTTTAGTGAATGTTTATGAATTAGGGGGTTACTCTTTATATATATACAATTTGATCATACCAAAATACACAGCCTTCCCCGCTTTCTCCATATCCACCTTTCCGTTCTCGTCCAGCGGCAGTGTGACCCCGAAGTCACACAGCTTGCAGATCACAAAGTCTCCATTGACGAGGATGTTGTAGGACTTCATGTCTCCGTGTAGAATCTGCATCTTTGTGTGGAGGTAGTCAAGGGCACTGCCGATATCTAGTGCGACCTGAAATTACAGAATTAGCAAATAATGACACTGGTGCGAAGTAAAAAAATTATAGATTATTTATTCAATATTATACTTGTTTGCCAGCATGTGGTAAAAAAAACAAATAGGGGGATTAGTGTCTTGCTGCTGTTCAATATAGTATTTCACAAGTCAACAAGTACCTAATAATAACCTCATAACATTTATTTTTAACACCCGATGGCAAAAACAATGGGGTGTTATATGTTTGACGTGTCTGTCTGTGGCATTGTACTTCGTAGCTCCCGAACGGATGAACCGATTTAAATCTGAGTTAGTCGGAAGCGCTCTGCAATTTAAAGAAGTAGGAGCCAGGAAGTTAGGGACTATTCACACACAGGAGACGCATGTCCTAAGAAGCGGAACGGACGTCGGCGCCGCGCCGCCCGCCGCCGTTCCGCGTCTTACGACGTCGCCACGAAGTGTGGGTTGCAGCTTAAAGATTACGTTTCACAATTTATCAATGAAAGCTTGAAAAACAACAAACCTTCAACATCTGCTTTGGACTAAACGGCTCTGCTCCATCATCAATCCTATTCTCAATCATATCCCCCAGCGACAGATCACAAGCCTCCATCCCGAGATACAGTATCTTATCATTACTGAACGCCCTAAACCCGACTATGTTCGGGTGAGACATGCGTTTCAACAGGTCAGCCTCCGCCTGCAGCCTTTCAGAATATACTTTGCAAGGTTTGACCCTCTTGTTGATCATTTTAAGCGCCCATGGTGAGCGGATTTGTCCGGCTTTTGGAGAACGAACAAGCTGCATCACGTTTACACCTGTAAATTGATGAATCACTAGTTTATTTGCTAAATTCGAGACTGCCGTTCTGCAAAAATGCTTAATGCTTTACACAGAATTATTAAAACTTATTTTGAAGCATTAACAAGATATATTATGCAACCAAAACAAATGAATTCTTTATTTTAGTTTTTAAACATCTTTTGTTTAGTTTTATTGTTTTTTCTAACGTCAAAATTAAAATGTTTACCTGTTCCATATCCAAGCCTACTTAAATACGGAGATGGCGGAATTGTAATCTTCTCGTTCAATTCCGACGCCTTAGATTTAACTGGTGTTTTGAATTCACTCATTGTTGTCAAATTACACACAATATATTAATTAAAAATCAGAAAAACTGTTATATAAAACAAATCGTAAACACAAGAGCACTAATGTCTGTAATCAAACGTTACTCGTTCGAAATTCAAATTCGATTCGATAACGCGTCAGGAAAAATGACGTTTGTAAAAGTGTTGCTAGCATTAAATTCAACTTTGATGCCCGATTCGATTAATCGATTTCATTTCATGGGACGAAACTCGAAAGACAAGCTACGTAGTGTCATGCATTTGTAACAGATGGCGGTACTAGCGGCGTACGTTGTTAAAATACAGTGAAACCTAGACAATTGTAAAATGTACATAACTATTTTCTTTAATATTTAGTCCACCTTATACAGAAAGGTTTTTGCCTATTTAATTAAATTTACACTCACAGTATTTTTAGTTACTTCTCTCTCTATTCTTTACATAGATGGCGTTGCCAAGGACCAAGGATGAAGGAATATTTTCTAAACCATTAAAAGTCTTCTAAACTTTAAAAGTAAATTGCCGTTTATTAAAACATACAAAAATTAGATACAATACATATTATAGATACAGATTACATAATTCCATAATCAGAGAATCAATCAATTCATCAAGAATCTGTAAAAGAAAGCTCCTAAAAAAAAAAAAATCATAAAATGATATTTTTTTGATGTAAATGTAAAAAAGTATTCTACAGACGACACCAGCATCGTGTCACAGTATAATAAAGAGTACTATTCGTGGTTCAATAGTCACGAGAGACCCTAATTGCCTAAATATCACAAAACAAAACTAGAGTATTAGAGTTAAAAAGCATTATTTTTTAGAATAATAATTCTATAAAATTACCCAATTGATAAATATAATATTATGTATGTATTTATGTATGTACAGTCAACTAATTGGAACCCTAGGCCACTCTACAACCATGTCAAAATGACAAAGAAGAGATTGCTTGCAATCTGATTTCTAACGTCACTATGACGTGCTATGACATAGTTCTACAGTGGCCTAGGGTTCCAATTGGTTGACTGTACCTACCTAGTTATTGTTCGCCGAAGTTACATACATATCGCTTTAAACTGGTATTCAATTCACTATTAACAAAAACTAGAATTAGAGGTAGTTATTCTGCGAAAACTGACCAAACAAGAATAAATAAATACCGATAGACATGAAACAGACAAATAGACGGAATTTAGGCTGACGACTTAATTTTAACGTAAGTACAATAAGTAATTTCATTTATTTTGCAATAATTATTGGTTTTACAATTGGTCTAAGTTGTTTAATTGTTTATTTGCTACTGATAGACAAGCAAGCGAGAGATTGTGAAATGTAACGTTATTAATAATAGTTATACAAGGTTTATACAGTTTATACAAGGGGGCAAAGTTGTATTTTAACGCCGAGTGTGGAATTGAAAAACGAGCAAGTGAAAGAATAGAATCCTGAACTTGCGAGTTTTTTAACACGCGAGAAGTAAAATACATTTGCACCCGAGTGTAACACAAAACTTTTCCCCTCACTATAGCGAGGAAACTACAACGCAAAAAATGCGTTTATCACTACTTCCAGTAGTTCCACAGGTGGTAAATCATCTTTATTACTAGATTCACCTACTTTAATCAATTTTAAAGCAGTTAATTTGACTTTATTCAAGGTCAAATTACTTTACCTACTAGTGGATAAAATGCGTTTTACCCGCTGGTATTAAAGGACAAAACACGTGTTTCCGAGCTAGTGAGGGGAAAATAAATAAATATTATAGGACATTCTTACACAGATTGACTGAGCCCCACGGTAAGACTTGTGTCACCTCGGACATAGGCGATCAAATATATGAAAGAGGCGCGTTCCTAGCACACAGTTTAAGCTCGTGTAGGTGAACTAGAGTTGTGCCTGCTCGTTCACTGAAAAGATCGCTCCCAACTAGTACGATCTCCGAAGTGTACTAGTTCGTTCTTTTAGGACATTTAGGAGAGTAGTAGTACACCGAGAGAGCGAGAGATAAATTGTGCATATGGCGTACAGTACCGTTCGCTCGTACTAGCCGAGAGCTGATCGGCCGTTTCCGCGCGCTCTCGTTCGGTTTCGGTAGGATCACACGGATCGCTTTGCTGTCATTGTCACTCCTCGGCTCTTCGCTCCTTTCGCTCCCATTCTGTTGCGCGTGTGTGAGTGTACTAAATGTACTAGAGAGCAGAATCATTTCGAAGTAGTTCGGTCTAGTACAGTGCAGGGAATCGTGTCTTTTGTATTATTAGTACATGTCCTACACAAGCCTAAGGTGAACGCGTACTATAAATGCCGTTACCGTGATTCGAACCCGGGACCACGGCTTAGTAGTCAGGGTCACTACCGACTACGCCAGACTGATCGTCAATGATAAAAAATTAAAATTTTGAAAAAACCCCGAAATACTGGACCTATTTTCATGAAACATGGCTAAGAACACTTCGTACTAATTCAGCTTTCAAACACTAAATCTAAATTGGTTCTTCTCTTCGTGAGCTATGATGCCACAGACAGACACACACAGACAGACAGAGACGTCAATAAACACCCCGTCGTTTTTGCGTCGGGGGTTAAAAATGTGACATGTAAGAAATGTCACTGCAAAATGGTGCATGATTTTATGACATAGTCTGTGATTTCAGGGTAGGTTCTAACCTAGCCTAACGTCACGGTCGCTAAAACTCGCTGAAAATAGTAAAAATGGATTCTTTAGCAATTCAAAAGTACTTTCTGTGATGATATCAGTCACGCTTTATGTTGTTCTTTAAGTTTTAAAACAAGCCATTGTTGTGGGCGGTAAGTATAAATAATAGTTATTTGTTATACAAGGGGCCAAAGTTGTATTTTAACGCCGAGTGTGGAATTGAAAAACGAGCAAGTGAAAGGATTCTATAGTTGAACCACGAGCGAAGCGAGTGGTTCGAGAATAGAATCCTGAACTTGGCGAGTTTTTCAACACACGAGAAGTAAAATACATTTGCACCCGAGTGTAACACAAAACTTTTCCTCTCACTAGAACTACAACGCAAAAAAATGCGTTTATCACTGCTTCCAGTAGTTCCACAGGTGGTAAATCATCTAAATTACTAGATTCACCTACTTTTATAAATTTTCAAGCAGTTAATTTGACTTTATTCAAGGTCAAATTACTTTACCCACTAGTGGATACAATGCGTTTTTACCCGCTGGTATTAAAGGACAAAACACGTGTTTCCGAGCTAGTGAGGGGAAAAATACATTTGCACCCGAGTGTAACACAAAACTTTTCCCCTCACTATAGCGAGGAAACTACAACGCAAAAAAATGCGTTTATCACTGCTTCCAGTAGTTCCACAAGTGGTAAATCATCTTAATTACTAGATTCACCTACTTTTATCAATTTTAAAGCAGTTAATTTGACTTTATTCAAGGTCAAATTACTTTACCCACTAGTGGATAAAATGCGTTTTTACCCGCTGAGATTAAAGGACAAAACACGTATTTCCGAGCTAGTGAGGGGAAAAAATCTTAATTTAACCAACGAGTAAATATAACGTAAACTAATAGTACCTAAGAAAACTACCTAATAGTAGGTAGTATTGGGTACCTAAGTGCGTTTTCACATTATCCGATCCGATATCGGATGGAGGAAGGATTTCAAAGGCAGATATCAAAGATGGCGGCTTAAATGTATGAGATATCGGTCCGACATCCGATATCGGATTGGATAATGTGAAAACGCACTAAGTAGGAAAAGTATCTTCCAACAAAAGCTTACGACAACGATTCAGGGATGAATTATGAATATTATGATGCATAAGTACTATACGTGGCTTGGCCGTTTAGTTACAACAAGAACTAAGTTAAATTCTAGCAGAGATGAGAGATCCCTAGATCCAAAGACCAAAGGCAAAGAGACAAAAAGAACAGATAAAGAAAGATAAGGTCAAAACTGAGAGTTAAGATTCCTTGAGCATAGAGACAGTGGAAATTGTGAAAATTAGGGTTTCTAAAGTTTGAATCTTGGGGAATATGAGAGCTTATTTCAGCTTTCTAGGACTCTACGTGCGTTTTCACATTATCCGATCCCATATAGTTCAAGGAGGGTGCAGTGACGGAGGGACCTACGAGCTACGTACGGAACGTTTGTCCTTTGAGTCGTCGGCAACCCGAACCCTCCTTAGAACTTGTACACCTTCTAATGCACTGAGAGAAATTTGCATTGTGAATTTAACAAGTTCGACTTGTTGCGGTTTATCCGTTTGAATCAGCCAAACGTATGTTTAAAACAATATGTGTCAGGTTGTTTTTATAAAATCGACTTGTTGATTAATAGTTATTTGTTATACAAGGGGGCAAAGTTGTATTTTAACGCCGAGTGTGGAATTGAAAAACGAGCAAGTGAAAGGATTCTATAGTTGAACCACGAGCGAAGCGAGTGGTTCGAGAATAGAATCCTGAACTTGCGAGTTTTTTAACACACGAGAAGTAAAATACATTTGTACCCGAGTGTAACACAAAACTTTTCCCCTCACTATAGCGAGGAAACTACAACACAAAAGATGCGTTTATCACTGCTTTCAGTAGTTCCACAGGTAGTAAATCCTCTTTATTACTAGATTCACCTACTTTTATCAATTTTAAAGCAGTTAATTTGACTTTATTCAAGGTCAAATTACTTTACCCACTAGTGGATAAAATGCGTTTTTACCCGCTGGTATTAAAGGACAAAACACGTGTTTCCGAGCTAGTGAGGGGAAAAATATATTGCCGATTCAAATGACAAGTAGCTTGTTGTTTGAACCAAAGAGCACGTAGGCGCTATTTTAACCAAAAAACTTGTTGAACGAACATGAAAACTGGTTGTATTTTCTCTCAGTGTGGGTTGGCAACGTGCATGCGACACTCCTTGAGTTGCAGGCGTCCATAGGTTACGGTGACCGCTTTCCATCAAGCGGACCGTATGCTTGTTTGCCACCGACGACACCGACGTAGTAAAAACAAAATATAGGATGTAGGAACGATATCCTATAAAAATGGAGTTATTCTTGAGGAAGGTTTAGGTAATATATATCATTTGTGATATATTAGGCGAGCGGTTGAACTAAAATGGGTTTTGATAATACATACATACAATCACGCCTGTATCCCATAAAGGGGTAGGCAGAGCACATGAAACTACTAAAGCTTCAGTGCCACTCTTGGCAAATAAGGGGTTGAAAGAAAACGAAACTGTGACATTGCAGTGACAATAAATAATATTGCAGTTTTGATAATATTAAAGTTTATTCTTTTTTGATATGTTATTACAGGCATGTTAAATAATACTATAGTAAAAAGTTAGAAATTTTTTATGTGAGATTTAGGTTATATTTCGATTTTTTATTTTTTGCCAATAACTAAGTGAATATTGAATTAAAGTACAAAAATTAAGTTTCATCGTTCATAATATATATGAATCTTTATGCTATTAATTTGTTAGAAAATTTTGATGTGTGCTTCTTGGTCAAACCAAAATTTATATACAGGGTGTAACAAAAATGGTGGTGATCCGTTTAAGGGCGTATTCAGTATCGTATTCTCATCAGGAAAAAGTAGGATAAAAATTTTTTTTCACAAAAAATTTTATTTATCTTTGTATGGAGATTCGACCGATTCGCGCGGGCTCATACAAAAGTGAAAATTTTTTTAGCGAAAAAAATATTTTCTTTTACTTTTTCCTGATAAGAATACGATACTGAGTATGCCCTTAAATGGATCACCACCATTTTTGTTACACTCTGTATATTTATATATATAAAATGGTGCCATTTTTTTTGCAGAAATGGCATCCGTCTAGGGCGGTCATGCCGCCCCCGGCGGTCAGGAAATAGTTAATACGAGTAAGAAAACAACATCAAAACGCCCCCTTATCCTTGTTAAGCCGAATTTCAAGCCTATTCTGTCGTCTAAAATCAGAACTCGATAGAAAATTGATTTGAAATGAGTCGACGAGTATCTTTAGCCTTGTGTTTTCTAATAAGTATGAGAGTGAAGTAAGGGCGGATCCAGATTCGTACCTGGGGGGGGGGGTCACGTGGTCAATTTGTATGGCTTCAGGGGGGGGGGGGTCATGACCCATGATACCCAAACCTATATCCCACAGTCGGTTTTCTTTCATGTCATGTCCCTGTGACAATTTAAAATTTGCCAAAAAGCCAAAAGAAATATTTACTTAAGTACATACATACAATCACGCCTCTATAAAGGGGTAGGCAGAGCACATGGAACTACTCAAGTTTCAGCCACTCTTGGCAATCAAGGGGTTGAGAGAAAACGATATTGTGATATTGAAGGGTTGTCTCTCGCCTACGCCAGAATTTAACCCGTATCCCACAGTCAGCTTCTACGGCACCCACGGAAAGAAAGGGGGTGGTGAAATTCTTAACCCGTCGCCACACGAACACAAAAGGGCTGAAATAACCGGACCGTTCAAACTTTACTTACTTACTTACTTTGTTGGCGCGACGACCCAAAGTGAGTCTTGGCCTTCAACACAAGAGTACGCCACTTTACACGGTCCAGAGCGACCGCTCGCCAGCCCTCGTTGACGGAGATCTTTTTTTTTAAATACTACGTCGGTGACAAACAAGCATACGGCCCGCCTGATGTAAAGCGGTCACCGTAACCTATGGACGCCTGCAACTCAAACAGTGTCACATGCGCGTTGCCACCCCATTAGAAACTTGTACATTCCCTTTTGCTGTGTTAAGTATACAAAAGGAGTGTATAAGCTCTAAGGAGGGTTCGGGTTGCCGACGACTCTAAGGACAATAGACGGAACAAGTTAGTTCCGTAAGTCCTCCTGTCATCAGCACACCGCACCCTCGTTGAGCTCTGGCAGCCTTACTCACCGACAGGAACACAACACTATGAGTAGGGTCTAGTGCTATTTGGCTGCGGTCTTCTCTCTGCCTCCTCTCTAAATAACCTGTGTGTTGTGTTCCTGCAAACTTTGCATAGTGACTTTTGAACTCATAATGAACAATTTTTATTATGGGACCAATGCTGAAATCCGAAAAAGCTGTACCATAGAAATGAGCGGCGGATTTTTTTGCGATTTCAGTAGGTACCTGTTGGTCCCACAATATATGATCCCAAAAGTCACTATTCAAAGTTTGAACGTTCCTTTTTATTTCACCGCGGTAATTATCAATCGTCTAGTCCATGCGTATTAATATTATAAATGGGAAAAGTGTGTGTGTCTGTTTGTTTGTCCATCTTTCACGGCAAAACGGAGCTACGAATTGACGTGATTTTTTAAGTGGATATAGTTGAAAGGATGGAAAGTGACATAGGCTACTTTTTGTCTCTTTCTAACGCGAGCGAAGCCGCCGGCAAAAGCTAGTATTCTGTATAAGTAATTGCCGCGACGCTTCCATTTTCAGTGGAATTTGAATTCTGATAAATTTGAATTAGAACTGAAATGTCACTGAAAACCAATGAGTCGCGGTAATTAGAATTCACCCTTAGTGCGTTTTCACATTATCCGATCTGATATCGGATGTCGGAAGGATTTCAAAGGAAAAAATCAAAGATGGCGGCTGAAATGTATGGGATATCGGTCCTACATCCGATATCGGATCGGATAATATGAAAACGCACTTACGTCTTGAGAATGACAGACCGTGTATTAAGTATTCTGAAATGTTTAAATGGATATTAAATCGGCATGAAATTCATAGTAAATGCAGTCGAATAGGCGCCTAGTAGTGGAAAGCGGCGCACGCGTCGATAAGCGGCAGTGACAGAGCACGCGCCGCGCCGAGCGGCTGTCGGAAATGTTCGGGACGCAACGAATGAGGTAAGTGCAGTGTTTTACTGAAATTTCAGTGAACCAAAGAACGATTTTCGTGAAATTTTGCAATATTAATTTTTAACTAGCTGACCTGAACTTCGTATCACGTAATACTTTTAAACGATTCGAGTTTTATCACGGAGGGAGTTTTTCTTTTTTTTTCATCCCCATTTTTTTATGAAACTTCTGTGAAACAAATGTGACGTTGTGTACCGTGGGCCTGAAGAACCTGAAAGATTTTAACCACCATTTTTTGAAAACAAGCAAAAAAATATTATGATGTAATTTTTGAAGAATTTTTAATTTTTTTTTCACCCCCCATTTTTTTTATGAAACTGCGATGAAACAAATGTTATATTTATTAATTACTTGAAGTTAGTGTCACGTATTTCTAAACGTTTGACCAGGAAAAGGGCCATTTGTTAACCCTCTTTTTTGTGTTTTCTACTAAGAATATCGAGCTTGCCCGATCCTAAGAACACTTAAGAACTCACTGTAATACTACATTTTTGCAAATAAATATTGATTGATTGATTGATTGATAAGAGTAGAAAAAAGTGTCCCAAGAGGTTGCTTTGGTGATAACGGAATGGAAAGATTGAAACATTACAATCGAAAGAGTCATTTCCGAGTAGAGATCTTTTCAAAAATACCCATGTACAAAAAAAAGGGGGGAAACAAGTTTAAAAGGATACAAACATTATAATACATAGTATACACACAATATTGGAAACATTTCAGTGTAGACACATAGTGCAATATGTCTTACTTTTTATAGTGCTAGTATGTATTTAGGAAGTAAACCAATAAAAACGCTGTGAAACGGATGAACCTATTTCAACAAAATATACCTAAAAACACCTCTACAGAGTCACCGAAAGTTATAGCCTTGTTTGTTGCGTGTTATCTAGTTAGAAGCTCAAAAAATATCAACAAGTGTTACATTTTATGAAGAATATAAAAAAAACCTTTGGCATAATTGATATTGGAATTCCTAAGAGGTATTTAAGAAGTGGAGCCACCAAGATTTTTGCTGCAGGTCCTCGGTTAGGGCAATTGTATCGATAGGGACAGCTAGCTACGATACGCATAAATAAATAAATAAAATTGATCATTATGTCACGGAAAAAAGTTTCAAACTCATATTATAAGCCTGGGGGCTGGACACGTCTGCACATGCATCCTGAAAGGTGGGCCAAAATGGCTACCGAGTGGGACCCACGGAATAACATAGATGCTGTAGGTTAGGGTGCAGGCAGGATCAAAAATGAGATATTAAAATGTTTTATCCGAATTGGTGGGATAGTGCAAACGATAGGATTGAGTGGAGGAAAAGAGGGCACTTTGCCCAGGAGTGGGACGCTAAAATAGGCTATCAATAAAATCGAATCCAAGTCGTATAAATTAAATAGTATTCGATGGAAGTATATTTTGATTCGAGCCTCTACTCGCGTGCGGAAACGGAAAGACAGACAATTTGTAACTGAAGCCGATATGTGGAGGCCTGTTCTGATTTACATTGTGACACCAAAATGACTACCTACTCGTAAATGATGACCGGTCAACAGTTCATCGCGTTAGTTCATCGAGTGCCCAAGAGGGCGTAAGTGATTTTTTTTTGTGAAAAAAAGACATCATTGAATGGAGATTTAGTCGTGTCTTTTTATTTTTGTGATATTTTGAAATCTTTAGCTACAGAGGTCAATGACCTACCCGTAATGAAAACACCACTACAATTAATTGCGGAATTAATTAACATGCCCTTCACAATTTCTAAACGCATTTAATATTAGGAAATTAGATAATTGCAGAGCCCAACTGGGGTAGTACCTCCGCCTTACAGAAGACCGCAGCCAAATAGCACTAGACCCTACTCATAGTGTTGTGTTCCTGCCGGTGAGTAAGGCTGCCAGAGCTCAACGAGGGTGCGGTGCTGATGGCGGGAGGACTTACGGAACTAACTTGTTCCGTATATTGTCCTTTAGAGTCATCGGCAACCCGAACCCTCCTTGGAACTTGTACACTCCTTTTTGCTGTGTACTTAACACAGCAAAAGGGAATGTACAAGTTTCAAATGGGGTGGCAACGCGCATGTGACACTGTTTGCATTGCATGCGTTCATAGGTTACGGTGACCGCTTTCCATCAGGCGGACCGTATGCTTGTTTGCCACCGACGTAGTATAAAAAAAAAAAATTACTGCAAAATCTTATGATGCATGTTTAGGTTCATATTAAATATATCTCCTTGTCACGCAGGGTAACAAATATAATAGAGAAAATTGTTAAATTATTGTTCATTGTCAAGAAAGTCAGAATGCTAACTTCGGTCGTTTATTATGTGTCTAGTTAAGTTTTCTACTGAATTCCTTCTATTATGCACGTTATTTTATAGAAGAAAATTGTATAACTCCCACGTTAAAATATAATATAAAAATAATATTTATTGGGGACTTTCATTTTTAACTACATACTTATAAAACTTCTATAAGACTCAAACATATTTAAAAATATTTTAAGCGGTTTATTTAGGTGTCTATACAGAGTGGGGCCTGTAACAAAGGCGAAGAATTGAACTCTAGGCTATTCTCCTTATACTGATCAACATTTGTTCGGCGACTTTTAAAAATAACTTGTATTTTGATTTTTATCACCCTTGAAAGCTTTTTCTAAGAGGTAATGTATTGCGAATTCTGTTAAGTCTAAAGTGTGACAGACAACGTCAATGACAACAATAATGGCGTACATTGAAGCTAATATTTATTTTGCATGAAAAATTAAAAATTTAAAGACTTATACACGTTAAACTTCCGTGAGACATATTCAAATAATTAATTGAAATACGGTTGTACTCACGTTATTATATCGCTATTGCTGCGACATGTTTCGGGCCATCATCATGTCGCTGCAATAGCGATATAATAACGTGAGTACAACCGTATTTCAATTAATTATTTAAAGACTTCATAATTTTTAAAAGTCACTGAACAAATGTTGATCAGTATAAGGAGAATAGCCTACACTGCCTACAGTTCAATTCTTCGCCTTTGTTACAGGCCCCACTCTGTATAAAGCTCGACATATTTCAACCCATCACCGAGGATCTTTCATTATTAGTAATGAAAGATCATTAACTATAAACTTAACAGAGAAATATTTCAAAATAATAATTATAATATGTCAGGGTTATTTCAAAGCTATCTTTATTAAGGTAATACTCGTAACACTTAAATAATAAGCTAACTATAAAAAAATAATAAAACAACTTAAAGTTAAATTAAAAACTAATCTAAACTAAAATACGTCTATATTGCCCTATTGGGCAAGTGTGAAAAGTTAATCCAATTTTATTTTATATTTTCTACATTGTTTTATATGTAATACTTGGAGACGACGAAAAAAGACGTGTCTAGGACGACCTTAATAAAGGCACAAGAAAAGACGCGATAAATAATAGTGTTATTTCCGATATAAAGGAATGCTGACATTTTGCGGCGTGAGTGTGAAGTTTAAAAGCACAACCTTGATTTGCTTAGTTTTATACAAAACCTACCAATGCATTTTGGGACTATGCAATTAGATTTTTATGAAAAGAGTTAAAAAAAATGAAATATTAAAACTTTGAAAAAAAAACCCCGACCGCGACATAGTGGACCGATTTTCATGAAACATGGCTAAGAACACTCCAGACTAACCCAGCTTTCAGACAAAAAAAAACTAAATCTAAATCGGTTCATCCGTTCGGGAGCTACGATGCCACAGACAGACACACACACAGACAGACAGACAAACAGACAGACAGATAGACAGACACGTCAAACTTATAACTAACTAACTAACTATTGTGGCGCAGTGATCCAAAGTGAATCTTGGCCTCCGAAACGAGAGATCGCCACCTGTCCCGATCCTGCGCAGCCTCTTGCCAGTCACTGACTTGAAGCCGACGCAGATCCTCCACCACACTGTCCTCCCAGCGGTACCTGGGTCGACCCGCCGGGCGGCCACCAGCCGGTCGACCCAAGAACGCTCTCTTGACAGCCCGATCGTCTCCCATTCTGAGTAAGTGACCGAACCAGCGAAGTCTGTGGGCTTTCGTTTCGCCGATGATATTGGGTTCGGCCACTAACTCCTCGATCTCAGCATTTTTCCAAACAAACTTATAACACACTCACATATTCATTACTAGCTTTTTCCTGCGGCTTCGCTCGCGTAATACTTGTTTTCCCGTACAAACTTTGGATCCCCATTTCACCCCCTTAGGAGGTGAGGTTTTAAAAATCCCATCTTAGTGCTCCTTTACACCTTATAAGGAACCTACGTGCCAAATTTGGGATCTCTAGGACCCGCGATTTCGGCTGTGCGTTGATATGTCAGTCAGTCAGTCAGGTTCTTCTTTTTTTTGTATATTTAGATTGACACAAACTCCAATTAATTAATATAAATTAACTTTTTAACAAAAAAATAAAACCGCCTTCAAAAAAAGCGTGTTACAAAACACGGAGAAACTAAAAAGCCAAAAATAATAAACCTTCGAATTCAGATTTCTTATCGGATTGCAATAATCTAAACATCCAAATTATAAACAAATCAATTGTTTTTGTAGTCGGTACCAGACCTGTTCGTCGCCTTGCTATTTCCTGTTTGCCCCACCCAACCATACAGCAGCGGGCGGGGGCAGGCTGGCCCCGACTCCAAAAATAATTGATTTGTTTATAATTTGGATGTTTAGATTATTGCAATCCGATAAGAAATCTGAATTCGAAGGTTTATTATTTTTGGCTTTTTAGTTTCTCCGTGTTTTGTAACACGCTTTTTTTGAAGGCGTTTTTATTTTTTGTTAAAAAGTTAATTCATTTGTTGATTTTTAGTGGTTCCTAGTGATATTATATGTATCAGTTCGAATATATGTACAGTAGTGAAAGAATTATCCTTTAACTCCTAACCATTGAGGAGTTGACCTTCCATCATCAGCTCAGTCACATAAAATTATTACCATCAGGCGTAAATACTGGTGTACCTTTGAAAAATACACTAAAAACATTACATTTGAAGGGTTCCCTCGATTTCTCCAAGATCCCATCATCAGACCCCGACTTGGTGCCAATGGGACCATCTCGGGGTTATACCCGTTCGATCAAAAAAAAAATTTTGAAAATCGGTCCACGATTCTCGGAGATATCGAGTAACATACATACAAAAAAAAAAAACATTCGGTCGAATTGAGAACCTCCTCCTTTTTTGAAGTCGGTTAACAAGTAATGAGGTATTTTTTGTTTTCATTGATCAACTATATCTACGAAATTTGACGCGCTAAGCTGCAAGCTGTGAGTAGGGTCGGACTACCTAAACGTTTTGACAGTGTTCGTTTGGCACGCTAAGTAGATGCGTTTACTTGATGTTATATATCACTCTTTAACTCATAAGTACATTAATCTGATACGCTTGAGTAACTTCTCCCCCTTAAAATCCCTTCTTAGCCTCCCCTACTGTTAAAATTAAACATAGCAATTTATTTGTATATTATTGATTTGTACCGCATGAAATAATATGCAGGATGGATATTCGTTAATTAAATCGGAATGCATATTTCCTAATGCTACGCATGCAATGCAGATTCTTTCAATTCTTATTACAGTTCTTGCACTCAGTGTAACACCAACTTTAAGTGTATTCGGGCGAATAATTATTAAAGTTGTATTTGTTCTATTAGTTTATGTGAGTGCAGTGACTGTAATACCGAGTAAGCAGAAATGATTTTGAGGTGTATATCTATTTAATATTAATAATTTATATATTTAACTGTATAGTTTCCTATTAGTCAAATCAGCTTCTTTTTAAGAACTGTCTAAATGATTTGCTATTATGAAGTTACTATGAAATACTGAGGAGTGACGTCACGGTTAATTCATTTACTTTTTTTTTTTACTTATTAAATACTTTTGAATCACAGTATCATATTGCAGTGTCATCTGACTCACATCTAAAAAGCATCGTTCGAATACGGCAGTAAATCATGATTATGTAGATAAGATTCACACATAATTAAAAAAACAATTGTTCTAAATATCAAATATACTATACCAAAAAGTTTTTTTTCCCTCACTAGCTCGGAAACACGTGTTTTGTCCTTTAATACCAGCGGGTAAAAACGCATTTTATCCACTAGTGGGTAAAGTAGTTTGACCTTGAATAAAGTCAAATTAACTGCTTTAAAATTGATAAAAGTAGGTGAATCCAGTAATTAAGATGATTTACCACCTGCGGAACTACTGGAAGCAGTGATAAACGCATTTTTTTTGCGTTGTAGTTTCCTCGCTATAGTGAGGGGAAAAGTTTTGTGTTACACTCGGGTGCAAATGTATTTTACTTCTCGTGTGTTAAAAAACTCGCAAGTTCAGGATTCTATTCTCGAACCACTCGCTTCGCTCGTGGTTCAACTATAGAATCCTTTCACTTGTTCGTTTTTCAATTCCACACTCGGCGTTAAAATACAACTTTGCCCCCTTGTATAACAAATAACTATTAACAGTTACGAACCTTATGCTCTTTTTTAGGGTTCCGTAGTCAACTAGGAACCCTTATAGTTTCGCCATGTCTGTCTGTCCGTCCGTCCGTCCGTCCGTCCGCGGATAATCTCACTGACCGTTAGCACTAGAAAGCTGAAATTTAGTACCAATATGTATATCAATCACGCCGACAAAGTGCAAAAATAAAAAGTGGAAAAAAATGATTTATTAGGGTACCCCCCCCTACACGTAAAGTGGGGAGTGGTTTTTTTTTTATTGCATTCCTAACGTGTGATATATTGTTGGATAGGTATTTAAAAATGAATAAGGGTTTACTAGAATCGTTTTTTGATAATATTAATATTTTCGGAAATAATCGCTCCTAAAGGAAAAAAAAGTGTGTCCCCCCCTCTAACTTTTGAACCATATGTTTAAAAAATATGAAAAAAATCAAAAATGTAGAACTTTATAAAGACTTTCTAGGAAAATTGTTTTGAACTTGATAGGTTCAGTAGTTTTTGAGTAAAATACGGAAAACTACGGAACCCTACACTGATCGTACCCGACACGCTCTTGGCCGGTTTTATTTAAATAAATAACATTAGGTAATTGAATGAGTTTGTATGTAGACGTCTAAAGTCCTAAGTGTTGTAGAAATTCGCGAATCTTGAGTCGTTTGAATTTATGTTAATGTGAGTAATTACTGTGGTTCCGAAAAATACTAGAGCGTAGTTAATAATTGAATGAGAAATAGTCTTTTTTTGTGAATAAATTTATAGTTCCGGTGTTAGTAAGACTAAAATTGCACGAAATCGCTCCAAAGTAGCTGTTTAATTTACATCCCAGAAGGGAAATTTCAGCTTACTGGTAGGTACCTCCATTACTCCGCATACCCTAAACCTCACGATTTAAACAACCCTTTTTTAAATGACACATCATTTAAATCTAAATCCATACTAATATTGTAAATGGGAAAATGTGTGTGTCTGTTTGTTTGTCCGTCCTTCACCGCAAAACGAAGGAACGAATTGACATGATTTTTTAAGTGGATAAGGGATGGAGTGTGACATAGGCTACTTTTTGTCTCTTTCTAACGCGAGCAAAGCCGCGGGCAAAAGCTAGTATCTATAGGTACATATAAATGATCAAATAACCTAACCACAAAATTAAAATTTTGAAAAAACCCCCGCCCGCGACCTAGTGGACCGATTTTCATGAAACATGGCTAAGAACACTCCCGACTAACTCAGCTTTCAGACAAAAAAAACTAAATCAAAATCGGTTCATCCATTCGAGAGCTACGATGCCACAGACAGACACACACACAGACAGACAGACATGCACACAGACAGACACGTCAAACTTATAACACCCCTTCGTTTTTGCGTCAGGGGTTAAAAATACCTTAGCAAACATCGAGCATTATTCTATAAGCTACCACCAGATAAAATGTGTAGATAAAACTTCCCTATTTACTACTAAGCTCAAGAATTTACTATTGAACAAGGCATATTACTCTATCCAAGAGTATATGGAAGATACACACTTATAATAAGCCTAATTAGTAATTAAGTTTAAATAGTATGTATTAAAAATTGCCATACCCCACCAGGGTGCCATGTGATCCTATGTACCTATATGCAAACAACTTTGTAATCATGGTTCGCAATAAATGATTATCTTATCTTATAATCTCCGGATTAAAAGCTACCACGAGTTTCTTAAAATTACCTACATCACCAACAGTTTTATTAGTTTTAGTGTACAAGAATTTATCAACACTATAAACCTTATTGTACCTTGATATCGTAACATACCTGTATGATTAAATCATACAACTTTGTATGATTAAATCAGCCAAATTCTATATTTGGCTAGACTCGAACTCCCGACCTCCGTAACGAAGCATAACCACTAGAGTTACCAGACCAACCGGACGGCAGGTTGCCGAAAACTAGAAAAAACGCATTTGTAAGTCCAAATGGTATGCGCTTGAACTCATAATGGCCTAATGTTGCATGCCGTGCATTATCGAATGCCACTGATGCCAGTTGCATTCCACAGAAGGATGCATTAAGGTTGCATTCACATAGCGAATGAAGAATTTTTGTTCCGCGGCTCCTTTTAACCCCCGATGCAAAAACGACGGGGTGTAATAAGTTTGACGTGTCTGTCTGTCTGTCTGTCTGTGTGTGTGTCTGTCTGTCTGTCTGTTTGTCTGTCTGTCTGTCTGTGTGTGTGTGTGTCTGTGGCATCGTAGCTCCCGAACGGATGAACCGATTTGGATTTAGTTTAATTGTCTGAAAGTTGAGTAAGTCGGGAGTGTTCTTAGCCATGTTTCATGAAAATCCGTCTACTATGTCGTGATCGGGGTTTTTTTCAAAATTTTAATTTTGTGGTTAGGTTATTTGACGATCGGTCTGGCCTAGCGCGTAGTGACCCTGCCTGCTAAGCCGCGGTCCCGGTTTCGAATCCCGGTGAAGGCATTTATTTGTGTGATGAACGCAGATATTTGTTCCCGAGTCATGGATGTTTCCTATGTATATAAGTATATCATCATCATTCGCCTGCCCTTATCCCAGTCATTTGTCCTTCTCTTCCTCTCATATTACCTCTCTATCACCCGTCATCTCATCATTCACTTGTTTTCGTTTCATATCATCTTTCACACAGTCCGTCCTTTTCCTCGGTTTTCCTCTCCCATTACTTCCTTCAACACTCATTCGTAATACCTTTCTCGTCACATGACTTTCATCCCTTCGCATCACATGCCCATACCATGCTAGTCGATTCGCTCTTACTTTTTCTACTATCGGCGCAACTTTCAGTAGGTATATAAGTATGTATTTATCTATATAAGTATGTGTATATTGTATATCGCCGCCTAGCGCCCATAGTACAAGCTTTGCTTAGTTTGGAGCTAGGTTGATCTGTGTAAGGTGTCGCCCAATATTTATTTTATTTATTTTTACCACAATGACAATTGTCGCCTGATGGTGACACTTCACCGTTCATGACCTGTTCAACAAGGAAATTTTGACGCTTAGTTACAATGTTACTTATCAACCTAGAAATATGCATAGAATTGTCAGTATCAAACGTGTCAATGTCACTGCGGTGTAATTGGCTACAGGAACCCTGACATATACAGGGTGGGGCCTGTAACAAAAGCAAAAAATTAAACTGTAGGCTATACTCCTTAAACTGACCAACATTTGTTCAGTGACTTTTAAAAATTATGAAGTCTTTAATTTTTTTATTTTTCATACAAAAAAAATATTAGCTTCAATGTACGCCATTATTGTTGTCATTGACGTTGTCTGTCACACTTTAGACTTAACAGAATTCGCAATACATTACCTCTTAGAAAAAACTTTCAATGGTAATAAAAATCAAAATACAAGTTATTTTTAAAAGTTGCTGAACAAATGTTGATCAGTATAAGGAGAATAGCTTACAGTTTAATTTTTTGCTTTTGTTACAGGCCCCACTCTGTATATCAGGATTATAAATTGATCCTTTGCCAGGATTGTGCTGTGGTGGTGTTGAGATTTCTAAAAGTGTTAAGTTGTAAACTAACCACTAGAAGCTAGTTAGTCGATGTTTTCACAGCACGGGCTATTAGTTTACAATATTCCCTACTCGTATCTTTAATACATAGTGTAGTATTTACTGTTGAAAATAAAACGTTCTGTAGTCGTTTTAATAATTTTTCCCCACACTAGCTCGGAAACACGTGTTTTGTCCTTTAATACCAGCAGGTAAAAACGCATTTTATCCACTAGTGGGTAAAGTAATTTGACCTTGAATAAAATCAAATTAACTGCTTTAAAATTGATAAAAGTGGGTGAATCTAGTAATAAAGATGATTTACCACCTGTGGAACTACTGGAAGCAGTGATAAACGCATTTTTTGCGTTGCAGTTTCCTCTCTATAGTGAGGGGAAACGTTTTGTGTTACGCACGGGTGCAAATGTATTTTACTTCTCGTGTGTTAAAAAACTCGCAAGTTCAGGATTCTATTCTCGAACCACTCGCTTCGCTCGTGGTTCAACTATAGAATCCTTTCACTTGCTCGTTTTTCAATTCCACACTCGGCGTTAAAATACAACTTTGCCCCCTTGTATAACAAATAACTATTATCAAGTCATTTAATGAATACCCACAGCAATATTAATAATTGACATAGTAGTATATTACGATACAAGTGCGTAAAAAAGGAAGTTCGGGAACCGAAGGGAGTGTCTTAAATCGACACGAGTTACGAATTTCCTTTTCGCACGTGTATCGTACGACGTTTTTCAGTACAGATGGCCCTCCGAAGTTTCGACCTGACATATAATGAACCACTTCTCGCACTAGTGCGTAAAAAAACACCTTCTGTACTGAAAATTACATACCTATTTATAATATTTCGGAAACTTTTCACATTCTTGTATTAATTTTTTTTTACATTTTTACAATCAAGTTCTGTTCGTATCTTTTGTTATTTTTCTGAAATCTACATTTTTTTACAGTTTTTTGACAAATATCCACTGCAGTAACGCAACCAAAGCAACTTAGAAGTCGCCCTTCGAAGATAACCTTAAATCAGTGATAATTAATTCGTATAAAACAGGATGCCGGAAACAAAGTATCATTGCGCTATATCGCAGTTCATTAACTTAATCACCAATTAAAGGCGTTGCACCGATAACAGTTAATAGCTGAAAAGTATATTCTTATCCTTTAGGATGCGCTATAAATTCGGCGGATTATTCCGTTTTAACGCTCCGGCATTCGATCAGCGATGCGCGAAGTATACAGAGTGTGGCCTGTAACAAAGGCGAAGAATTGAACTCTAGGCTATTCTCCTTATACTGATCAACATTTGTTCGGCGACTTTTAAAAATATTTTGATTTTTATCACCCTTGAACGTTTTTTCTAAGAGGTAATGTATTGCGAATTCTGTTAAGTCTAAAGTGTGACAGACAACGTCAATGACAACAATAATGGCGTACATTGAAGCTAATATTTATTTTGTATGAAAAATTAAAAATTTAAAGACTTCATAATTTTTAAAAGTCGCTGAACAAATGTTGATCAGTATAAGGAGAATAGCCTACAGTTCAATTCTTCGCCTTTGTTACAGGCCACACTCTGTATAGGGGCACTGATAACGATTTTATAGTTTTTTTGACGACCTGTCTGGCCTAGCGCGTAGTGACCCTGCCTGCTACGCCGCGGCCCCGGGTTCGAATCCCGGTAAGGGCATTTATTTGTCTGATGAGCACACATATTTGTTCCTGAGTCATGGATGTTTTCTATGTATATTTTGTATATTATATATATCGTTGTCTGAGTACCTGCAAGACAAGCCTTCTTGAGCTACGGTGGGACTGAGTCAATCGGTGTAAGAATGTCCTATAATATTTATTTATTTTTAGTTTCACCCACTGAACTATATTTTAGAAGAAATAAGTTCATTTTATTGACGCTGAGTAACATTCTTATCAACCCATAAATATGCACAGAATAGTCAATGTTCAATGTCAAGTGTAAAAGTGACAATTCTGTGCCTATATCTGTGTTGATAAGTAACATTGTTACTCAGCGGCAATATTTCCTTGTTGAACAGGCAATGAACGGCGAAGTGTCACTGTCGGGCGACCACTGTCATTGTTGTGAAATAGGCCACAGCTGCTAAGGGCTCTCTTGATTATTCAAACGCGGAAGAGAAAGTTGCGTTTTACCAACATAACAGTGATCAAATGCTAATTCCTAATTTAAGTAGCAGAATTGACTTGTAAATTATGATTTTGAATGATAAATACAATATTTATTCACTTTAATTTCAAATCGATTTTCCAGTTATTATTCTTGTTGTGATGTAATTTGTAAAACATCAAGATGCTTTCCGATGAAGGAAATATTGTGAGAAATCTGTAACAGCCGACGTATTAACTTCCAATTTTATCACTTATATAAAATATCATGTAGATAAAGTATCCGTCACGGTTTGGCAAGAATGTTAGTGTGAGAGTGACAGATTTCTCATCCACGATAAAATTGGAAGCATAATACGTCGGCTGGACTTGGTAATCCCAATAAAGTAGTTCGCCCTCTGGGTTGGAAGTTCAATTGCCAGTTGCTTTCATAAAAAATAATACTTACTTATGTACTTGGCTGGCGCGATAACCCAAAATGTATTTTTCACCACACCAACTGTTAAAGGCTAACTTTGCTATTCGAAAACAGATAGCAAAATTGCATTTTATCCACAAGGGGGCAAAGTAATTTCATACAAATTTTAACTCATCGTCTTAATCTGGCTGCTAGATTTTACCTATAATTGATGATTTTGAATCATAAATATTGAATAAATTGATGGATTTGATTGAATTTGATCTTTTATAAGTAGTTAGTATTTTGTTCATGTTGGTGTGGTGAAAAATTTTGTGTTTCACTCGGTGGCAAAGTTTGTTTAACCTTCGTGCCTTGATACCCTCACAACGCTCAAGATTCCACTTTTTGAACCACTCGCTACGCTCGCGGTTCAATATTGGAATCTTTCGCTTGCTCAGGTATCAATATTGGCACGTGCGGTTAAACAACTACTTTGCCCCCTTGTAAAACAAATAACTATTGGCCAATACAAGAGCACACCACTTTGCTCGGTCTTGAGCGGTATCGCGCCAGCTTTCGCCAACGCCGCGCTCACGGAGGTCTACCTCCACTCTATCCGCCCCCAAAGATATTTTGGGTAACAGGACGGTCGAGCTTTTCACAAATTGTAAGGCGTCGCGGTAGACCTCGCCAGAGATGGCGTGACGAGCATGGCGCCTTTGTCGAGGACTGGTGGGAAACTTCAGGGGATAAGGATGCGTGGAGGAATTTGAGGGAGGCCTTTGCTCACCAGTGGGACGATATGGGCTCTTTATAATAGTTATTTGTTATACAAGGTTTTTTAACACACGAGAAGTAAAATACATAGCGAGGAAACTACAACGCAAAAATGCGTTTATCACTGCTTCCACAGGTGGTAAATCATCTTTTCCCCTCACTAGCTCGGAAACACGTGTTTTGTCCTTTAATACCAGCGGGTAAAAACGCATTTTATCCACTAGTGGGTAAAGTAATTTGACCTTGAATAAAGTCAAATTAACTGCTTTACCATTGATAAAAGTAGGTGAATCTAGTAATAAAGATGATTTACCACCTGTGGAACTACTGGAAGCAGTGATAAACGCATTTTTTGCGTTGTAGTTTCCTCGCTATAGTGAGGGGAAAAGTTTTGTGTTACACTCGGGTGCAAATGTATTTTACTTCTCGTGTGTTAAAAAACTCGCAAGTTCAGGATTCTATTTTCGAACCACTCGCTTTGCTCGTGGTTCAACTATAGAATCCTTTCACTTGCTCGTTTTTCAATTCCACACTCGGCGTTAAAATACAACTTTGCCCCCTTGTATAACAAATAACTATTATTACTAGATTCAACTACTTTTATCAATTTTAAAGCAGTTAATTTGACTTTATTCAAGGTTAAATTACTTTACCCACTAGTGGATAAAATGCGTTTTTACCCGCTGATGGTATTAAAGGACAAAACACGTGTTTCCGAGCTAGTGAGGGGAAAAATAATAAAAATAAAAGCAGGACGGCGTCCATTCTGTCTTTCCGTGTCTCTCTCTCGACTCTTTACACTGCCCGATCTTCACCCATCCTTTCAAGATGACCAACGAAAGAAAGAAAAAATCCGTACTGAAATTGAAACACTACTGTTTTCCTCGTACTTAAACTCGTTATGTATTGCTTTACAGAACTAATATAGTGATCAATTACCCGTCAAGAACAACATTCGATATCGCTACTACGCCGGTTTCATTACTACGTTGACCTATGAAATATAATATGCAATAAATATTATGTACCACGCTTCGGCACTTCGTTTCTACGTAATTATATGTAGTATTTTTGCTTGCAGCAGTTATTATTGAAGCTAGTGTTGCCTTGCTTATTGTCGAAGTGTAGATTCTGTAGTGAATCCATTTACCGCCATCCTTCGACAAAGGGATAAAACTTTTAGATCCTTGAATGACAATTTGTCCCATATTATATATTTCACTAACCCTTTGTGGTGACAGGTTAAGAATTTCATCACCCCCTGTCTTTCCATGGGTGTCGTAGAAGGCGACTGTGGTATATGGGTTAAATTGTTGCGTTGGCGAGAGGCTGGCAACCTGTTACTGCAATGTCACAATTTTGTCCCTAACGCACTACATATTTGTAAGTGCTATAGGGACGGTTTCAGTAAGGCCAAATTCGCTTAACGTGATAGTAATGAGATGTTCTAATATCACCCCATTCACCGCTTTTCATTTTGTACCTAGTTAGTTTTAGGGACCCAATCGACTTGCGAAAAATGCCCAAACAAAACTAACTTAATATAATCTGCATAAGTATATAATCGATAGATTAACGGTCTCAAACTGGAGCGACATGCGGAATGCAATGAACTTTACGACTGAATGCGCACGCTCAGTAATAGCGGCGCGGCACGTCACCAGTTGGTCAATGCGAGTTAGGGTTGCGTACCCTTCAGGCTAGATTTAGAAAAACGATAAGCGAATACATCTACTATAAGTTAGGCTGGTTTTATTGTCACGTGGACCGACCGCGCGGATCCGGGCCGCATGGCCAATTTGTGAAGTTGATGTGGTCCGCGCGGACCCGTTCGCGACCGCGATTGATTAGTGTGCACGGTCTTCGGGACGTGGCTTTGGCTGACCAAAACATCCAGCGAGCCACATTTCGATCGGACGTCCGTGCGCTCAAGGCCACGTCCACGACCGACGACCGATAGTTTGCACGGTTAATGTGTATATTCATTGTCTAGATCCGCGTCCGCGGTCGCGCGACGGCGGACGTCTGCGTAGTATGTTCCTAGCTTTAGTAAATTCGGTCGTCGCGCTCGGTCCGTGTGACACTAAAACCAGCCTTATTGACGTTTTTTTTTCCTGGTTTACTCCACGCTTATTTGAGCAAGGTGTGTTCTGATTCCGTAGCCGAATGGCATTTCTGCGACGCGAAACCACAGAATATATAATAGTACAAGCGAAACGAACACGAAACGCCGCGAAATGAAGTCTGGCGCTATCGCGCCAATACGCAAGAGCGATAGAGATATATATCTACGAGCGTTTCGTTTCGTGAGCGTTTCGTGAGCGTTTGTGCCATTCGGCTGTGTACCCTGTTCTGACATGCTTGGGAAAGCGCAAGCGACAGGGTTGAGTGGAGGAAAAGAGGGGAGGCCTTTGAGTTAAAATTCAGGAGACAATGTGATACTGCCATTGGTCGAGTCATGAGAATATACATATATTTGGATAAAGCTAAAACAGATCATAGCCAACAATGACCATTATGCCTCATTTGCAACTAATTTGAAACATTACAACAGTTGCATAAAACGCACTGTATCCGCAATTTGTATACATTATGCATGATATTGTAACTCTATTATGTGAAATGACTGTACTGTCATCATCAATAATCTGAGCAAACGTTTGGCCTGATTCGAACAAAAATAATTGTATAGTACAGTCATCGTCATAAAGAAGTGATGATTTCTGTACCTTGTCGCTTTTAATCGTTTGAAAATTTCGTATGACTTTTAAAAAAAACTTGTATCTTCGTCTGTCAATGAAAAGAAAATTGTAGTAAGTATCTATGGAATGCATATAGACTTACTGCGTTTTAACTTTGAGGAACAGCGTGAGATACGAGATTTTTTAAAAGTAGTGACGATATGAGAAATGTGTTTTTTCTGAAAATATAGCCTAAGTTTTTTTTACTAAGTACCTATTATTTTGTCGTCATGGTTCTTACCTGTGGGCTATTTGACCACAGTGACATTGACACTTGACACTGACAATTCTGTGCCTGTTTCTGTGTTGATAAGTAACATTGTTACTCAGCGTCAATATTTCCTTGTTGAGCAGGTAATGCACAGCGAAGTGTCACTGTCGGACGACAATTGTCACTATTGTGAAATAGGCCACTGGAGGGTCTTATCATGCGTACTAATATTATAAATGGGAAAGTATGTGTCTGTTTGTTTGTCCGTCTTTCACGGCAAAACGGAGCGACGAATTGACGTGATTTTTTAGGTGGAGATAGTTGAAGGGATGGAGAGTGACATAGGCTACTTTTTGTCTCTTTCTAGCGCGAGCGAAGCCGCGGGCAAAAGCTAGTCATCAATATTTCCATCATATACGGAACCTTACAAACTAACTCCAGTCGTGCACGTCTTCATACTGTAACGATTGGCACAAAAACAGTGGCACATTATGCAATACGACGCGTTGGTAGTTAGCCCATCACTTGCGAATGTCATTAATACAGGATACTACAAAAACCTATACTATATTTTGTAAAAATAAAATCTGAATCTATTGTATTTATTAACCCCCGACGCAAAAACGACGGGGTGTTATAAGTTGGACGTGTTCGTCTGTCTGTCTGTGTGTGTGTCTGTCTGTGGCATCGTAGCTCCCGAACGGATGAACCGATTTCGATTTAGTTTCTATTTTTTTTAAGGCTGAGTTAGTCGGAAGTGCTCTTAGCCATGTTTCATAAAATCGGTCCACTATGTCGCGGTCGGGGGTTTTCACAAAATTTTAATTTTGTGGTTAGGTTATATCAAATATTTACATATAACGGATACTGGATGCGGGTAGCGCAGGACAGGTCATTGTGGCAATCTTTGAGGGAAGCCTATGTCCAGCAGTGGACGTCTTTCGGCTGATATAATCACGATGATGATGATTTACATATAGAAACTAAGACTAAGTATATCTATAACCTAACCATAAAATTAAAATTTTGAAAAAACCCCGACCGCGACATAGAGGACCGATTGTCATAAATCATGGCTAAGAACACTCCCGACTAACTCGGCTTTCAAACAAAAAAAAACTAAATTGAAATCGGTTCATCCGTTCGGGAGCTATGATGCCATAGACAGACACACAAACAGACAGACAGACAGACACACACACAGACAGACACGTCAAACTTATAACACCCCGTCGTTTTTGCGTCGGGGGTTAAAAATAGACTTACTTTTCTCTGCAGCTGACTGTACCAAACATGCTGGCGACAATTCCTCGCTGTACCGCAATTCTATCAGCATTTATGTTCGCTGAGCAACTCGTTGTGCGAGGAAGTCGCCAGCTCGTCGGTCACCAGGCCCCGTAGTCGAATGGCATTTCTGCAACGCGAAACGCCAACGAAACGCCGCAGAAATGTAGTGTGGCTCTGTCGCGCCAATACGCAAGAGCGATAGAGATAGATAGCTACGAAAGAGATATTATCGTGAGCGTTTGTGCATTCGGCTTCGCACACAGTTTCGTCAAACAGACGCTTCGCGATTTCGACCCCATAGACCTAGAGTCTTAACGCAATGGTTTTTGCAATACAAAATGCAAGCTAATTAAAATTGAGCTTGAGAAATTCAGTATAAAAAAAAAGTTGGTGATTGGTATTAGCAACAATGGTTACAAATTCGGATGCAATTCTAAATATAAATTCTAGGTCAATATCAAAAGAGATTACACCTAAGTAACTAGATTATGGAAGAAAGAATATGCAAATAAATTTAAATTAAAAGTAGCAGAGCGATGCTATCGCCCACCGAATACATTTGCATGAAATAATGTCTCAATAAATACCAAAGGATATTGTGAAAGGCATGTTATGAATTATTTTTGGATTTCATGAAGTTAATAACCATTATTAATAGTTGCATTCATTTAATTGTTGTGATTGGTACAGTCACCGGCACCGGCAATAGCGTCGCGCAAAAAGGACGCAAAAATATCTGACAAATTTTCATTTCTACAGCCATAAGAGCGTGTCAGATATTTATGCAGCCTTTATTTATTTACGAGGTTATTGCCGATGACTGTGTTTAAATATAATAATAGCGGTCCCGGTCCCGGGTTCGAATCCCGGTAAGGGCATTTATTTGTGTGATGAGCACAGATATTTGTTCCCGAGTCATGGATGTTTTCTATTATTATTATTATTATTATTTATTTGATACACTAGCAGCTCTTCGAGCTGATGCGTGTATATCACTGCACTTGTGTTTATTTTGCACTCTTCAAAGTTCTAATATAATTAAGTATTTATATAATATATATATCGTTGTCTGAGTACCCACAACACAAGCCTTCTTGAGCTTACCGTGGGCCGCAGTCAATCTGTGTAAGAATGTCCTTAAATAAAAAAAATATATATATATAATATAAATGGGAAAGTGTGTGTGTCTGTTTTTTGTCCGACCTTCACGGTAAAACGAAGCGACGAATTGACGTGATTTTTTTAGTGGAGGTAGTTGAAGGGATGGAGAGCGGCATAGACTATTTTTTGGCTCTTTCTAACCCCCTACTTCCCTAATATGGGGGGGGGGGGGGGTTGGTATGGACCATTCCGGAATTTTCGAATTGCGTAAAAGCTAGTTCGTTTATATTTTAAACTTGATTTCATTGAGCTGTGTGTAAACGAATTACGGTGTGATTTCTTTCGTATACGTAATACAATTATACATAATTGATGCTCATATAAAAAGTAATGTACATATGAAACGAGTATCACGATCTAAGTGTTCTTTGCGCGTGCGTGTGGAGAAAAGTAAGCGATATGTGCGTTGTATCATAAAACAGGTGGTAATGAACTACTTAATTTACCTTTCAGACGCAACAGAAGCGAAAATGCTAAAATGGAAAGGGCCACCCTTTGGGAGTTTTAGTTAAATAGACTAGTGTTATTAACTAGCTTTATCGGAAAAAAAATGTCAATTAAGAACAACTCAGTTAAAACATAGCTATTTCAAAAAAAATATTAGAATCGAGGTGCCGCTCTGGACTGTTTCTTCCTCCAAAACTTAATGAATCGGAACGAAATTTGAAAATCTGGATAAAATTTGTTGTCTGTATGTCTGTCCGTCTCTCTGTCTATCTGTCTGTCTGTATGTGTGTCTGTCTGTGGCATCGTAGCTCCCGAACGGATGAACCGATTAAGATTTAGTTTTTTTTTGTTTGAAAGCTGAGTTAGTCGGGAGTGTTCTTAGCCATGTTTCATGAATGTCGGGGTTTTTTTTTTAGACTGATTAAGGAAATTGAATTAACGCCCCATAAAACTAGCGGAAATGGATGTATTGGTTTAATAAAACAGATTTCTATTGCTAAATAATTATGATTACTTAATTACTTAATTCAAAGTTCCTAATATTTTTTACAAATACGATTAATGACTTAATACCAAAAAGGTTTCTAATTTCTAATTAAGGATAACAATTATGGTAGTTTTGAAGAGGAAATTGGCTTAATTTATTGGTTGTGTTGGAAATAAAGGGTTTCAATAACTGTAAATTACATTAGTCTGGTCTATTGGTATTTTAAAACGGAGGTTACTCAATTAAAAATTAAAATAATAGTTCATGGTTTCATGTGTCCTTTTCTTTTTTAAGGGCCTATATCCAGGAAATTCATTTTTTACCCCTTACTCAATGAGAGCGGTTTCGCACTAGTAATACTTAAACCGCCACGTTATTTTTGTCTAAACTAAAAACACTCAACTTCCTAGAATCAGCTAATTCTTTCATCCTTCTATTATTATTTTATACCACCTATTTCTGTCTCTTTTCTTCATTTTCTTTTTATTGTTGTGTGTTTGTTATCTGTCGTGGCATCACCGAATGGGCCCTACGGAAGACCAGCGCTGGCTTCCAGCTAGCATTATGCTGAGTTGGGTCCATTTCGTGATGCGCACTTACTTAATGTTCTGTTCTATGTTTTTTGTCCTATTCTTGTGTGTACATGTACGTACGTGTTTGTGAGCGTCATGAATAAATGTCTTTTATCTTTTATCTTTATCCTATTGTAATATTAAAGACAATCAAGCATTTTACCAAAATTACAAAAATGCATTTTCACCAAAAAAACGGCCTTAGATTTACTACGGCAATGATAAGATTAGCCACAGATTAAACAAAGGGAACAATACTGGTTAAATAACTGTTACGTCAGGGTTACTCATTGTATGGAGACGCTTCGCACGTCCCAAATAAAGTCAATGTCGAGTCCCACGGTTTTAATTGTGATTCGTGATAAGGATAACGTGTTGACAAGAATTTTGTAGTTTTTGTACGTAAATGAACTTTGTTTTAATTTCCTTTGTATCTGGTGGCCTAGCGGTAAGAACTTTCAATCCAGAGGTCGCGGGTTCGAACCCCGGCTCGTACCAATGAGTTTTTCGGAACTTATGTGCGAAATATCATTGGATATTTGCCAGTTGCTTTTCGGTGAAGGAAAACATTGTGAGGAAACCGGACTAATTCCAATAAGGCCTAGTTACCCTTTGGATTGGAAGGTCAGATGGCAGTCGCTTTCGTAAAACTAGTGCCTACGCCAAATCATGGGATTAGTTGTCACAGCGGACCCCAGGCTCCCATGAGCCGCGGCAAATGCCGGGATAACGCAAGCAGGATGATGAAGTTTTCTTATAAAGTTCCGTCACGTTCCGTAGAAAGTGGCTTCATTTAGGTATTTTCTGTCCTCCGATCGGAAAGCGTCAAATTTCAAGCCGCATTCTTCTATAATAGATATTTCTAGTCCATATCTCCCAGCTGCATTCTTCTATAATAGATATTTTTAGTCCATAGGTATCTCCCAGCTTATATAACCCAAGAAACCTTCAAATCAAGGTAGGACACTGTGCAGAACAGGCACCTTCTGGGCGAGCTCCATCGTAGGCCACGTCTTCGCCTCGGCTTGTCTGTGGCCATGAGTAAGCCCATTTCTAATCCGTACCTACTAATAATAACTAATAATAAATGGGAAAGTGTGTGTGTCTGTTTGTTTGTCCGCCTTTCACGGCAAAACGGACCGACGAATTGACGTGATTTTTAAATGGAGATAGTTGAAGGGATGGAGAGTGAGATAGGCTACTTTTTGTCCCTCATAACCCCCCATTACCCTAAAATGGGGGGTGGAAGGTTGTATGGACCATTCCGCATTTTCGAATTTAACGCGTAACTAACTAATAAGTAAATACATAGTCCGCAGATTTTTTTATGAGACCAATTGCATTATATTTATTATTCTGAGAACGCACATTAATTATGTACCTATAGGTAACAAAATACTCTACCGACCTTGTAAGGACCCCATGACGAAAGTGACGCGCTGTTGCAAGACACTTTGATTACGCGTTACAGCTTGCATATCAATGCACTGGAAACTAGATGCGTGCGTTCATTTGAAATTATATCTTCAAGTAGCGTGTCGACAGATAATACATATATTATTTGTGGTTAGTGTGATCATAATGGCATTTTAGGATTGGTAGGTTCCATTCAAGTATTTTCTAACACTTGCTTGCCTTGTCCTGGACTTGAACTAACTAAAATTACTTATAAATAAAGAGCGGTTGTAAAAATATGATGTGTACATATTTTCAAATAATTTTCTATATACAGTGTGGAAAAATCGAATGCCACATCAATGGCAACTACTTTAAATATTGTAATAGCACATTTTGTGTAAGGGAAACTTTCCTTTGTTTTTAAAAACAATAAATTCTGCATTTAAGGATTTATGAAAAATCGCTTGCCTCAGTCGGGACTCGAACCGGTCAAATGTGACAAAAAATAACGTGCCGTATTTTATGATGCAGATTGAAAGGGTTACTGATAAGGTTCATTTTTCTCTAAATAACAAATACAATCAGAATAACGGAAGGCCATGAAAATTTGGCACATTATTTGGCACGTTATTTTTTGTCACATTTGACCGGTTCGAGTCCCGACTGAGGCAAGCGATTTTTCATAAATCCTTAAATGCAGAATTTATTGTTTTTAAAAACAAAGGAAAGTCTCCCTTACACAAAATGTGCTATTTACAATATTTAAGGTAGTTGCCATCTATGTGGCATTCCATTTTTCCACCCTGTATAATATTATAAATGTTAAGGGTGTGTGTCTGTTCTTTTTCGTTTTTCAAGGAAAACGGAGCGACGAATTAACGTGTTTTTTTTTAGTGGAGATAGTTGAAGGGATGGAGAGTGACTACTTTTTGTCTCTTTCTAACCTCCCACTTACAATGGGGGTCGGGAGGGGAGGGGCAAAAGCTAGTACGTAATAAAATTGTAAACTTAATACGCCGGCTGTGTTTCCCTTGCGTTATGAAATGAGGTTTTTTATATCGGGTTCTCGAAGGTCGGCAACGCATAAGTGGCTCCCCTGACGTTGCTTATGTCCATGGGCGGCGATGACTGCTTTCCATTAGGCGGCTCATCTGCTCGTTTGATGCCTAGGAGAGACCGAGGTGAGTTGTGACAACGCCGATTTTTGGGAACTTATTGACTATAAAGCAAGTTCGCAATAGGGTGTTTGGTAGCCACAGATTTGATTTAAAAAACCTGTGCTGTTGGTTCTGATCTCGCTAATAGTTCCCAGAAATCAACGTTGTTACAACTCCCGTCTGTTACAACTGACCTCTATCTCCCCTATATCCTTAAAAAAATCATATAATCCCACACTATAAGTAACTGCCGGGTCAATGCGCAATTCATATGAATCGTATTTTGATTATTAATACTTTCTATGTTTACAAGACGCGCACAATAGAAGATAGCAAAATGCATTGAATATTATGAATACAAGCGACCTGTAGCGATTATTTGGGAGTGTTTAATAATATTCGATTGTAATCGATTGGATCATTGGTGAAGTAATTTAAAGCAATACTGAATAGGAAACCATTCGATATCGGCTGTCCAGTCATGCATAGGCTAGTACTTATTCATATATCTCAGGAAATTTATTTTTTTTTGTCATATTTTTCCGTTGAATTGGGATAAAATTTTACTGTTTTGAAAAACTACCTTTTTTGAGCTCAATACTTCTAGTAGCGTTACGAAAATGGCGGTAACGCAACTTTTTATCGGTATTAACAAAAGATTCGGCCAAATATTATCTATAAATATATATGATTAATAGTACATAGATATTGTCTATGTAAAAAAAAAGGAAAAAGAAAAGTCAGTCGAATTGAGAACCTCCTCCTTTTTTTGAAGTCGGTTAAAAATATAATAAGATAAGTCACATATACACATGAAAATTTACTACACAAAGTAATTACTGGTTACCCTACCCTGCTTAATATACACCGTGTTTCCGGTATCACTCAAAACCTCAGACACCCCAACTGATTTTTATTTTCTCAAACGTGTCTAGAGTGTTCATCTTTTAATCTGATGATTATTATTTTTTTAAATTGAATTTTTCATTTTCTGTACAGCTCTACTCGACTTTTAACTCTACACTCAATAAAATAATTGCTAGCTACCATCATATACCTTCAAACTATTTATTTGTGTACGTTACTGCAACGACATAAGGTTTAACAATAGACAGCTATGTCACTGTAAAGCACTTAAGCTTTGTCACAGTAAACTTCAAATTGGACAGGTAATCGCAGTAAGCAAATTTAAACCTAACATTCAAAATGACAAGGTTGTAATTTGGTAGGAGTTCAATTTGTTATGACTTATTATAAACATTAAAAGTAAACTGACACACAACGTCAAATTCGTAGCGGAAAAAATAATCGTCCACGTAACCAGCCATTATTAATACCCCTAAATACTGAAAAAGGTATACAACCTCTAGCAATGTGATATGCACAATGTTGTATTACGAATCAATAGAATGGGCACGTAAAAAATAACTAATAATACAAATTAAAACAAAAAATATTACCCCCATCAAGATATAGCTCAATCGATTCTACTCTCGATTCTGAACAAACGGTTTTCAGGTTTTTAGTGTTAAGTGAAACACGGTGTATATAGATAATACCTAAACTCAACTATGTAAATGTTGTTCCAGGTTACAAGCGGTATCGTTAGCAATCCTGCTAGCGATCATCGATCAGACTCAGGGCTTCACACTTCGCTACGAATACGTGAGGCCGCACGACCTGACTGCAGAGGAAAGCAGAGTTTCAGAAGTTAGACACGATTCAAAAAGAGACATCGTGGAAAATGAAGAGTTCCAAGTTGCTCCTATAGGTGTCGCGTTGCCACTAACAATGACCACTCAAACCATACCAGAGACGACATTCACCAACGAAATTGTAACGACTAACGTTAAACCCGAAAAAAATGAAACTGCGAATACAAATGAACAAGAGGCAAAAAAAGTCGAACATGCAGAGCTTAGTAAAGATACTACAACTTTACCACAGACCGAAACAACGGTTGTTATAACTGAAGTACCCGTTATTACTGAAACATCAGTTAACAAAAATAATGAGTCTAAAAACATAAACGACATTCCTACTACAGTTATAGCTACTTCGCAGGATGACACTATATCAGAACCCCCTAACACCGTAGCTACTACTATTGAACCTGAAATAATTGCTACGACGACACCTTCATGGAAAAAGTATACCAAAATTGAAAGAAAAAATGTGGATGTTAATGAAAACGTTGTACCGTTACGAGCAGAGCGCGTAGGTGATTCGATTAACGCACATACGACCGAAACTCGAGTTAGTCTCGAGAATGCATTTAATTTAGCACCAGACATACTATCCCTACAAGAATTGAAAAGTCATCTTTTGGATGCAACAAATTCCGTACCAACTGAAATTAACCCTACGGAGATAGTATCGAAACGAGCAGGATATTTAGATCACACAAAGCCAGAATTAGAACCTGCAATTTCCACTGTCAATGCATCGAAGGCAGCTTATGAAGCTGATACGGAAAGTGTCGCGTACGAAATGGACACGCACGATGACAGCTATTTTACAACAAATAAGACGTCTCACAGTCAAATGGTAAGTAAATTAGTAAACTACACAAAATTAAAAGTGAAAAAAAAAAAGATAGCACGTATAGTTATTTATCATATCACCACAAGTTAGCCACGCACATTAGTTTCCGTCTTTGCTGGCCAAAAAATAGAAAAAAACAGTGTGGTGTTCGGGACTGACAGAAAAAACAAAGTTTTTCGGATAATACTTCCGGAAAAAATCTGAATTTTACATAAATAAGCCATAAGCCATAAATAAGAACAGTCAGAATAATTTGCAGTCAAATCTGGCTAAGTCAAACGGGGTTGAACGGAAGCTCTTGATAAATGGACCATTTTTTCAAAGTTGTCCACCCCACTTTTTTTGTAACATGGGTATTTTTTACGCGATTCATACACAGAAAAAAATGGTTTTTTGAAACAAGAACCAGATGTGTTTCACCTAATATTTCTTGATCTCAAATATATATATCTTGAAATAAGATAATCTCACTAACGTTTCAAAAATTTAAAATTCTTCATATTCAAGACCGAAAATCTTGGATGAAAGCAAATATTATTTGAGTCAAAATTTATATCTCAAATCAAAACTAATTTATTTCTCACCTGAAGAATGATTAAACAGATTTGATTTAAGAATTCATTCTTGTGCCAATATAGAGTCAAACTTAGCTCAAGATTACATTTAAATCTCAAATGAACAACTGAAAAGTATTCAAGCAAGTAATATATTACTTGATAGGAGATATTATTTAGTTCACCCAAGAATTATTGAAATATTCAGCCAAGTATGTAGACATTCTAAAATCAAGTAATGTATTTCTTGGTAAAAGATTTTACTAGTTTCATTCAAGATCTAGTTATATTTACAATCAAGAATTTACAAAATCTTAAAGCAAGTAATATATTTCTTGGTAAAAGATATTACTAGTTTCATTCAAGATCTAGTTAAATTTACAATCAAGAATTTAAAAAATCTTAAAGCAAGTAATATATTTCTCGGTAAAAGATATTACTAGTTTCATTCAAGATTCTGTTAAATGAACAATCAAGAATTAAAACAATCTAAAAGAAAGTAATATATTTCTTGGTAAAAGATATTACTAGTTTCATTCAAGATCCAGTTAAATTTACAATCAAGAATTTAAAAAATCTTAAAGCAAGTAATATATTTCTCGGTAAAAGATATTACTAGTTTCATTCAAGATTCGGTTAAATTAACAGTCAAGAATTAAGACAATCTAAAAGCAAGTAATATATTTCTCGGTAGAAGATATTACTAGTTTCATTCAAGATTCAGTTAAATTAATAACCAAGAATTAAGACAATCTAAAAGAAAGTAATATATTTCTCGGTATTAAAAGATATTACTAATTTCATTCAAGATTCAATTAAATTAACAAACAAGAATTTAGACATTCTAAAAGCAAGTAATATATTTCTCGGTAGAAGATATTACTAGTTTTATTCAAGATTCACTTAAATTAACAATCAAGAATTAAGATTATCTCAAAACAAATAATATACTTCTCGGTAAAAGATATTACTAGTTTTATTCAAGATTCAGTTAAATTAACAATCAAGAATTTAGACATTTTAAAAGGAAATAATAAATTTCTCGGTGGAAGATATTACTAGTTCAATCAAGATTCGGCTAAATTAACAATCAAGAATCAGAAATCCTAAAAGCAAGTACCTAATATATTTCTCGGTAGAAGATATTACTAGTTTCACTCAAGATTCAGTTAAATTAACAATGAAGAATGTAATAATATATAATATGACTAAGGACTACAAATACTACTATAGACAACAACACCCACACTCAGTATTACTATAGACTATAAATTTGTATGATAAGAAGCAAGCAAAGCATTTGTCACGGGTTTTAGTAATGTTTGCTGGAAAAACAATTAGTAGGTACTGAAAAGTATCGAAGTAGCGGGAATTCCCGGTACGACGCAGGTACCGGACATTTTAGTCTGGTACTGAAGATTGTACCGGCACCGCAATCTATATACCTAAATATTGGCTTATATGCGTTGTACAAACCATAGCGAGGATTAAATACTTCGTCTGTTTGCATGTAATTGTATTGTATACCTATATATACTTACCTATGTTACGGAAAAAATCGTTTTTGTCTCAAGACAGTCGAAATATTTGAATCTTAAATCAAGACCTTCGAAAGCAAAAGCATTATTGCTCCAAGATATTATTTCTTGCTAGTTCTTGCAACAAAATTTACAAATCTTGTCTCAAGAAGTTGCATTTTTTGCTATGAGCAGTGTTGCTGTATTCATTTTTTACCCGATAATCTTGGAGAATGGTTTAGCGAACAATCTTCTCACAATCTACCACGCTTTTGATATGTTTTTGAAATAATTGTAAAAGGCATAAAAAAATAAACCGTTTCATAAAACAACAAAGGCATAGAGCTACTTAACGTGTTGCTACTTAGTTTTGCATAGGTACTTATACATTTCGAAAATTCCTTTCTAGTGTTTATCAAAATAATGAAATACGCATTATTTTTAAGTTTGATTAAAATCATGCACCAGTTACTTTTAGAAGTTTTTTTTATTATTGTTTAATAGGAGGCAAACGAGATGTAAATAAAAAAAATGTTTATTTCTTAGTATAGACAGTCAAGCAAAAAGTGAGAATAAAAAATGGCGGCAAATTTGAAAACTGCAAGGGCGCGGGTTTTACGTCCCATGGAAAATTTTAATTTCGCTTGTTTTTTTACTCTCACGATTTGCTTGATCGTCTATAATTTATTGTATTTTTCGCATAATTTAAAACATACAGTTTTAAAAATAACCATACAACGAACAATTGACATTTAGATATAAAAAAGTTAAGCCTTAACGCGTGGCATTTTCAAGTGTAGGTATGTACCTACCAAGAAAGACACGTTACAAACCATACAAGTGCAATCACATAGATTACATACTGATTATCTATCATGAAGTTACGTATGTTTACTCATAAAACGTACTATTTCTAAATTAAACGTTTTTGGAATTTGCTTACAGGTTAAAAATGTCGTTTTTTTTATAGAAATGTCGATCATTTGTCGTACCTGCACTTTATTACTTAAGAAGAAAAATATTTTTTTCAATGATCTTTGCCTTCCTTAAAAATAGGCCCCCTCCAGAAGTAACTGGTGCATGATTTTATACTTTTGACAAGTAGGAAAATAAAGCCCTTTAGGTTAGAAGGCGGGATCGCCCAAGATTTTCTTGAAATAAGGTACCTATTTTATGGTTGCATATAAAACAAAAACAGATTTTATTAAATTTTGCCTCAAATACGCATTATTTTGAAAAATACTACATGACAACTTTTATTTCTTACATAATTTGCCGTCGGGTAGCATTTTTAAAAATAGTTTATCCAAAAAACACCGAATGTTTCCCGTTTCGATCCACTGTGCGACGTATCGCGCCGTGCAATAGCATTAAGACGGAAAGAGACTAAACTTCGGGCCTCTTTCCCATGTGACAGCTTGGCAAAAAAGAGTAGAAATTGAACTATTTTTTTTATCATGGCTACACTTACTGTTTTCATACAAAAGAGACGTCAAAGTGATTCAATAGTTGCCATATGCAAGACGTTTTACATAGACAGTGGTGCCCCTATTATTTTCTACTCTTTTTTGCCAGACTGTATATAGACGGTCAAGCAAATCGTGAGAACAAAATTCAAATTTTCTATGGGACGACAATGTATGAGCACATTATTCAAATTTGCCGCCATTTTTTACTCTCATGCTTTGCTTAACCATCTATAGTTACATTATCTAGGTTGGACTTGTGATTACTGATGTATTTATTGGGTAAAAAAAAAACTGATACTGGCAACATTTTCAAGTTGTCATCCAACAAACCAAGCTAACGGCCGAATGTGATCTGCTCGTGTACTGTTCTGTGCTCTTTTCGCTCGTTTTTTTGCGTCGTTGTCATTGCTGTGAAAGTGTTATGGTGGTAAAATTAACTTGGTGATTGCAATCGCAAGTATACCTACTAAAATAATGGAAGAAGACACAGAAAACAAATTGGTATCCTGGGATTTGCCGTCAGTAGTCGTCGAGAACTTTAAAAGTAAGTTGTGTATTTTCTAGAATATCGCTGGCAGATCAAAAGGTATGGCAGATAAAATAGTTTCTCTTTAAAGCGTAAAGTAAGCATTTTTGTTTTACCAAGATACATATTAAATGTTAGGTTAAACAAAATTACCTAAGTACATCATTTACATTTTTACTCATTTGCTAGATATATTTGTATGTTACTAAACTATTAAGAACTTAAGTATTATCTTATCAAAACGAGACAATGGGCATTTTGACACGTGGATGTAAATAAAACAAGTTATATTAATACTCGAAGTCCCATTTTGTTCAAATAATGTGTGAAAATCGTGAAATTTTAAATCAAAATAACGAAAGCTTGTTAATCATTTATTTTGCAACTGCCATACATCTCCGGGGTCGATCAAGATGTTCATTTGTCTTCTGAAGTTTTTAAATTTCAAATATATTTTGTCACCATGTCGCAGTGGAAGACTTTGATTCAGCCTGTCTCCAACCGCAAGACTTAATGATATTGTAGTTTTGTGCTATTTTTAGTTATTACAGATATTTATTCGTTTTTGATCCACATATTTCGTTCATTTCCCATTTCAATATACATAGGAGAGTTCCGCGATAGCTATCAAATATGCTTCAATATAAGATATTCATCATTGATATCCAATTATTTAAGTTATTTTTTTTTACAGAAAATGATATAAGCAAGGAACAGTTCAAATATTTGGTTTTAAATGATACTTGAAAGAGCTTTGCAAACACATTGTGCACCGAATTAAACTAAAAAGTAAACTACAAGATTACTTAGACTCAGTTACTGATACTGAAACTGCATACTTCTTCAATGAAGATTTAATGGTTATTAAAGCGAAAACAAACTGTATAGAAGTGATGCAAGTTGATCAAGATCAGTCAGTTATTCTGACAGACATTACTTTGGATTTGGATTCCTACTTAAGTGTACCAAGTAGGCTTTCACTGCCATAATTTGAATTGAAGAGTATCCGCCAATGTACTCCACAAGTAAATAGTGTTCTAAATTATTATCAAAAATACAAACAATTGAACTCGCAAAAAAGAAGCATCATTGTTGATGTTTTGGTGAAATATCACTACACATTTATTGTTAACAAGTAAGTACTTAGCTAATGGATTATAGGAGATCAGACAGCAGTAGTTTCAGGCTTGGTACAGTCACCTGCAATAATGTCTTACACAAAGAAGGCCTCAAAAATATCTTACACACTCTTACAATGTCTCATAAGGTATTAGTGGCAGATATTTTTGCAGCCTTTATTGCGTAAGATATTATTACAGGTTACAGGTGACTGTACTTGCATGTCAATCCAGATGGATTGACGACTAGTGCGAGTTAGATATTCTTTCACAAGGGAGCAAAATTATGCATTTACGTCAAGGGTAGTTGTGATGGTTTTCTGTCTGGTTTCTATAATAAAATTAGTATTAATACTTAAATATGAATGAAGATTATTCAAAATATTTTTTTCCTCAGCAACATCAAACCAGAAGAATTCAATTTGCTAGCTGCAAAAATAGTTTCACTTTTCCCAACTGAAAGTATATATACCTACTATATGAAAGCTGTGCCAACATGCAAATCTGCTTCAAGAAAATATGTGCCCGCTAAAGGCAAATTAGTGGACAAGGTTCGAAATCTCCTGTACATATCAGGAGAAAAGTGCAGGGGCTTAAACCCACTTGCTCTAATAGGGATTCGGATACAGATGTAGAGTCTGTGGAAAATAATCAAGGTAAAATCCATACTTATATTCGTACCTACTAATAATATAAATGCAATAGTAACTCTGTCTGTCTGTTGTCTTTTTTCCTTTTGATTTCACAAAGTATAGCGAAGTTTCGATAATTTTTTTTTTGTTTTATTTCAGGGACTGCTTCAAATGACGACGCTATTTGGCTGAAATATAATGAGCTATGGGACCAAGTTTGTGAAAGGTGGAATAACACCTTTGAATTAAGACACAAACAATTGAAACTGTACATGATTTTCTTGAAACCTGGGCCATTTGAAAAGACAGCAAAGTAGATACTCTGGTAAGACATTCCTCAAAATAACTAGCCACCTCAATTCTATTTATATATGTATACAATTTATATTAATGCTTTTTATGACATCTCAGAATATTATAATAATAATGCAATTTAATGTTCAATACGATCACATACTATTATTATTATTTTTTGTAATTATTGTTCAACATCTATTTCTTTTTTAAATTAATTATTGAATTTATTTGAGAGTATTTTCTATTTTTAAAATGTAATATTGTATTGTACCCTAATTATGATAATTTAACTTTAACTTTGACATGTAAAATTGTTAATTTTATGAATAAATGAATATGAATATATGAATATGAATATTACAGATAAATTTCATACATATATAAATAGAATTGATTTTAGCATAAGATTTTTATTACTGGCCATGTTATACTAAAATGAATTCTGTGACCTATGAACAAAGCTTATTTCATAGGTCACAGAATTCATTACACCAAAAATGATTTTGGTGTAAGGTGGCCACTGTGGCCAGTTACTACCTACACTAAATACATTAAAAATAAACGCCGTATTTCCTTTAGAACACTTCTCTTAATCAAAGCGTCTTATATTTATTTTAGTAGGTATACTTGCCATCGCAATCACCAATTTATTTTTCACAGCAATGACAACGACGCAAAAAAACGAACGAAAAGAAAAAGAGCACACAAGCAGATCACATTCAGCCATTAGCATTCAGTTTGTTGGATGACAACTTGAAAATGTTCAAATTCAAATGGGATTCAAGTTCAACCCAGGACCTTGTACTTCATAGGCAGAGTCACTACCCACGAAGAAAGATACAGAGGCCGTTAAAACGTAATTAATTACAATGCATTCATAATTGATCATTTTATGAAAATATGTGTGAGTCTAATGTCTCATATAATTTTTTTTTAATTTCAGACAAAATAATTCCGGTGCAGATTTACCTGCTATATTTTTTAATACCACCCAAAGGCCGGAAATCTAGGAAAGTCAAATTCTCAACCACTGAATCAATCCAGGGCTTATTAGTTCAGATAGATGTAAGTATTAGATGCATCCAATCCAAATTTAAGGGTTTTATTCTATTTATTTTATTATTAATATACATTTATATTATTAACTATAAAAGTTGTGTAACTGTTCAGTTAATGTTTTACTATTTTACTCTTCGAGTCAAGCGAGTTCAATATATTTCATTTTGGTAAATATGTTCCCAGAACATAATAAAGTAGTATTCCATTTAATATTTCCCACTCATTTTTTATGAAAATCATTACTAGTGAGTGTGCATGGGACAACGTCCCACTTTGTCGATTGCTATAAAGCCGCTTTGTCAGTTTATTCATATAAAGATACAAGTAAACCTCGCCTTAATGGTAACCGACAAAGTGGGACGTTTTACTAAACACACTCTACGTGTGTAAACTGTAAGGCATGCAAAGTTGCCATAGAGCCACCATAATGAAGTCATATTTTACTTACCATGTTTTGGTATTTGTTACTTCTTTATTTAATTACAATAATTAAGGGAAAAATTAAAAACTTTTCACCACACCAACTGGTAAAGGCTTACTTTGCTATTCAAAAACAGATAGCAAAATTGCATTTTATCCACTAGAGTGCCAAATAATTTCAAACAAAATTTCACTTGATATCTTTAATTTTAGCTTCCTGGTGGAAATTACCGAAATATATATGACTATTTTGAATCATAATCTAAATATATAAAAGAAGAAGCTGACTGACTGACTGACTGACTGACTGACTGACTGACTGACTGACATATCAACGCACAGCCGAAACCGCTGGTCCTAGAGATTTCAAATTTGGCACGTAGGTTCCCTATATAGTGTAGAGGAGCACTAAGAAAGGATTTTCCAAAATTCACCTCCTAAGGAGGTCAAATGGGGGTTCAAAGTTTGTATGGGGAAACAAGATTAGTTTGACTAATTTATTCGAAACTTCACAGGAAGATTCCTTAAGACATATGACTGAATACGTGTTTCAGGTTTTTTGAAAATTTAACCCCTAAAAGGGTGAAAAGGGGGTGATAAAGTCAAAAAATCAATATGGGTATCGTTTTTATGGTTTATCGGGTCGCTGATCACGATAAATACAACGTTTTTAAAATCTAACGAGGCGGAAGTGAAATACCTTCTCCCCTGTAGTGGTGCAATGGGGTTTAAATATCAAAAAAATATATAAAAGAGGATATTGACTGACTGACCGACATATCAACGCACAGCCGAAACCGCTGGTCCTAGAGACGTCAAATTTGTCAAGTAGGTTCCTTATATAGTGTAGAGGAGCACTAAGAAAGAATTTTCCAAAATTCACTTCCTAAGGGGTCAAATGGGGGTTCAAAGTTTGTATGGGGAAACAAGATTAGTTTGACTATTTTATTCGAAACTTCACAGGAAGATTCCTTAAGACATATGGCTGACTACGTGTTTCAGGTTTTTTGAAAATTTAACCCCTAAAAGGGTGAAAAGGGGGTGATAAAGTCAAAAAATCAATATGGGTATCGTTTTTATGGTTTATCGGGTCGCTGATCACGATAAACACAACGTTTTTAAAATCTAACGAGGCGGAAGTGAAATACCTTCTCCCCTGTTGTGGTGCAATGGGGTTTAAATATATAAAAGAAGATATTGACTGACTGATTGACATATCAACACACAGCCGAAACTGTTGGTCCTAGAGATTTCAAATTTGGCACAAAGGTTCCTTATATGGCGTAGAGGAGCACTAAGAAAGGATTTTTCAAAATTCTCCTCTTAAAAGGGTGAAATGGGGGTTCAAAGTTTGTATGGGGAAACAAGATTAGTTTGACTATTTTATTCGAAACTTCACAGGAGGATTTCTAAAGAAATTTGACCCCTAAAGGGGTGCAAAGGGGGTAAAGTCAAAAGCACAATATGGGTATCGTTTTTATGGTTTATCGGGTCGCTGATCACGATAAATACAACGATTTTAAAATTTAATGAGGTGGAAAAGAAATATTCTCCCCTGTTGTTGTGCAATGAGGTTAAAATATCCAAAATAGCCATAAGTATAGCTTTAGTTTTTATCTTTACTTCTGGTTCAAGAGATTTCAAATTAACACGGAAGTTCCTTAGAGGAGCACTAAGAAAGGATTTTTTATAGTTCACCTCCTAGCATGATAATTTGACAGGGGCAAGGACAGGGACAGGGACAGGGACAGGGACAGGGACAGGGACAGGGACAGGGAAAGGGACAGGGACAGGGACAGGGACAGGGACAGGGACAGGGACAGGGACAGGGACGGGATAGGGTTAGGGATAGGGATAGGGATAGAAATAGGGGACGGGGACGGGGATAAAATGCAGGTGGCTCAGTGGGAAGGTATTAGTAAGTAGGCATCGGCGAGTATCCTGCATCCGTAATAACTATTACATTCAATGTGCTGTAAGAAGATCGTTGTTTGCTTGCCTTTTATATGTTTACGTTTGCAATAAGTATAAGCAAAATGGATAAAATTGTAAGCGATAATGCAAGGAAGTACTTTCTACCCTACCGACCATAGCGTCGAGATACTGGCTATGTGGGTTGTATGAAGTTTCCCCAGTATAAATATTTAAATAGGTAAAATACATACATATTCGTACCTACTACCTACGCTGTGGTCGCTTTGTAACAATTCTACAATCATTGCAAGAATTTATTTTAAAGCAATAGTAATATGTGTAAGGTACAGTCAGCCAAAACCGGACCGTACAGCAAATAGATCAGTTACAATGGCCCTCCAGTCGAGAATTGCCCCGCTTTACCTTAATCGAAATAATCGCGGACAGATGTACCTACAAAGAAACCTACGGATCCAAATGAAAATCTTATTTTTTGTAAACGTTTCAATAAGAATACTTTTATTACGCGGGCGAAGCCGCGGGTAAAAGCTAGTTATTGAATAAATTGATAGTTTTGATTTAGTTTGATGTTTTATAGTCAGTGTTTTCTTCGTGTTGGTGTGGTGAACATTTTTGTGTTTCACTCGGCGGCAAAGTTTGTTTAACCTTCGTCCCTTGAAACCCTCGCAACGCACAAGATTCCACTTTTCGAACCACTCACTACGCTCGCGAGTGGTTCAATATTGGAATCTTTCGGTTGCTCAGGTTTCAATATTGGCACGTGCGGTTAAACAACAACTTTGCCCCCTTGTAAAACAACTAACTATTGTGTACCTTAAAATTCCATTTTCTATATGACTAAGTCTCTGCTGTACATATTTTAATGAAGAAAAAAGAACTTATATTTTTGTAGTGGAGCCTCTGCTGAGCAGTGGGATATTCCTGGGAACTATGGCATTACTTTTAAATTATACACTGATTTAAACTTTCACGATTATTACACATCATTATTTTTAAAATCGGGACTTAATCGCGTATAACTACATATTAAACTGACCTCCAACGTTTCAAGGACGGCGTTGTCCCCGTGGTCTCGGAGAAGACTGGCTTGAAATGACATCAACACCTTCTGACAGCCGCGCGAGTTTTTCGAACTACCCGACTTTTAAATTATGTTTGTTTAAATTATGTTTTTAATGCAGGACGCCGGAGATATCGACAGCGTAATCGCAGCCCAGAAAGCTAAGGCTGCAGCCCGGAAGGATACCGTGCAACCCTCCGTGCTCATACAGCGACCGCTACAAAACTTCGCCCAGATATACATCGTTATTCATGATATCAAATACCACGTGCATTCAGCTGCAAAGACGTTCGACTTGTTGTTTAAGATTTACCACGTTTTTCACGCCAAGTATCCCCAAGTGTGTGAGCACCTCCACGTAATTATTCAAAAAAAGTGTATCAAATCCATACGGTATATGATACAGTAGGTACCACCGTATATAGTTGACGTTTTAAACTTAGACGTTTTAATTTTATTATAGTATAGGATCCGTACTAAGCTCGATCTTCACCAACGTGTTAACCAGATGAAAATAAGTTTCAGAACATGTCTCCTCAATAAAAATGAATGGTCAAGATTATTTTTTAAAAATCTTTGAATTTTTTTTTATATAATCTTGACCATTTTTATTGAGGTTACCATAGTAAGACATGTTCAAAAACTTATTTTACTTAATAAAATATTATTTTCACCTGGTTAACACGTCGGTGAAGATCGAGCTTAGTACGGATCTTAGACTATAAAGTTCTTGAAATGTAAAAATATACTAAGCTACAGAAATTGTATCTATGACATTTGGTCTTATGTACCTACTTAAGTATTTGCACCATCTATTTACAATTGACGTGATTTATTCTAAGTTTGACTTGTAGAGAATCTTGGTACTTTGTAGCTCTAATCAATCTTGGTAGCTCACACATTTATGTACCTATATGCTTATAAGTCAAAATGTTTTCCGTTCTAAATTCAATTTTAATACTGTATAGTGATACTCATAGGTTCTGAATTTGTAATTACTTTCTTTAACTGGTGCATAAAATAAATGAGAAACTTACATTTCACTTTCATTCCATTATTTCCGAATAGGTATAAATGTGTTTCAAAACTAATTTGGCTTGTATAAATTAGACTGGAATACTGTCAAAACTCATTCATACTTAAAACGGCACAAGTCTTTTTGTAAAAAGTTAAAGCTTGAGTTGATTAGCACTTCTGTGGGTTAAGATAATTCTTCTTGTAACATGTTCATTCTAGTTGTAAAATAGAACGTATTCTAATTACATACTTACATTAAGCTTTTCTTTTAAGTTTGTATTTCTGGTTCTTGTTGTAAAGGGACACGCACTCCATCAAAATTTAAACCTCTTCTTTAAAAGTGGAAATTTGTATATTTATCCTAGTTACAAAATATACCATTTTATTATTGTTTTATTAAGGTAGGTAATTTAATCAAGTCATAATTGTCGCAAAGTCTATAGTGATGAAATGACCATAATTATTATAAAGGTAGGCAAACAAAACTAAAGATGTTAAATAGATAAAAAAATACATCATAAGTATTTCATTTGAGACATTAAAATGATAAGAATAAAACAAAAATAAAATGGTAAATTTTGTAAACGCGCCAAATACACAAACGTCCGTATGAAAAGTGTTGTAGCTCATGTTGTGCCGTTCTCGAGAATGTTCTCCATTTTGTATAGGAAACGTTCTCGCTCAAAGCCCATAGTAAATGAAGAACATTCTCGAGAACGGCACACCTTATAGTCGTGATTAAGAAGAGATTTACCTAATTTGAATGGAATACGTTCCATTTTACGACAAGAATGACACTTTTTATAAAAATAATTAAACACTCTTAAAAGAAGAGCTTTACTTCATTTGATTGGAATACGTTCCATTTTACGACAAGAATGACACTTTCTATAAGAAGAATTAAACACTCTTAAAAGAAGAGCTTCACTTCATTTGATTGGAATACGTTCCATTTTACGACAAGAATGACACTTTTTATAAGAAGAATTAAACACTCTTAAAAGAAGAGCTTCACTTCATTTGATTGGAATACGTTCCATTTTACGACAAGAATGACACTTTTTATAAGAAGAATTAAACACTCTTAAAAGAAGAGCTTTACTTCATTTGATTGGAATACGTTCCATTTTACGACAAGAATGACACATTTTATAAGAAGAATTAAACACTCTTAAAAGAAGAGCTTTACTTCATTTGATTCGAATAAGTTCCATTTTACAACAAGAAAGGAACTATTTTGCAAGAACAATTAATGCTTTTGAGTAAATTATCTCGGTTACTTAGAACAAGATATTTTCGTTCTTGGGTCAAACAATTTAGCTTTTAAAAAAAGAGCCTTACATCATTTGACCGGAATATGGGCCATTTGACAACAAAAACAAAACGCTCTTGAGTAAATTAATCAGCTATTTAGATCAAGATATTTTCGTTCTTGGGTCAAACAATTTAGCTTTTAAAAAAAGAGCCTTACATCATTTGAAGAGAATGATGTACGGCTCTTTTTAAAAGCTAAATTGTTTGACCCAAGAACGAAAATATCTTGTTTTAAATATTTTCGTTCTTGGGTTAAACAATTTAGCTTTTGAAAAAAGAGCCTTACATCATTTGAAGAGAATATGTGCTATTTTACAATAAGAACTAACGCTTTTGAGCCAATTTTTAATACTATTATAAACAAAATACATTCAATCTTCGTTAAAGAGCCTTTCAATGTTAAATTAAGAAAAGGAATAATTATGTCAAAATGCTTTCTCTCTTGAAACAACAGTTATTAGCTTTTAGTGGAAGAGATATTTAAAATGTTGATACAAAAAAGTAGTTCTTGGTCTAAGAACTATAATGCGAAACATTTTATATCTCAATCTAAGTAATTCTCCATTTTCCTTATATCGAAATCCCAAAAGATCTTGACTCAAATAATATTACTTGCTTCAAGTGATTTTTTTTTTCTGTGTACTCACTCAGAATCGAGAGCTTTTTGGATCCTGATAGAAGAAAAAAATGTCCCACGATTTTCATACATGTTTTCGAACCTTCCATTCAGTTACCGCCATACAAAATGTATGAAAAAGTGTTAACGGAATGGGAAAAACTTTAGGTCACTTTTTTTCTCCTATTAGGATTGAAAGAGCTCACGATTCTGAGTGGAAAACACATGAAAATTTCCAAATCTAAAAAAAAAGTTGTGTGGACGACTTTGAAAAAAAAAATGGCCCAAATGATAATTGATGGTAGTCGTGGTTTGGTCTAGCAAACTATAGGTACAGCATCAATCAAATTTAAGGTAACATATTAGTCAAAAGTAATAAAAATGTATGATTTCAGGCGGAAGACGCGTTGAAAGAAGAACTTTTAGTAGAGGCCCATTTAGACGACAAGACATTTTTCACCCCCACTCCGGAAAGCAAATTTTATATTGAACAAAACGAAATCACTCCTTCTTCACAAATCCCACCAACTGGTGGTGGCGATCAACAACCGTCAGATGATTCCCTGACAGTTCGCCCTATAAATAGCGATAAAAAGAGTAATCTGTACACAGTTAGCCCCAACTACAAGCCTCTTAAGAAGATAGAAGTCCAGCCTTCAAAACCTTTTGTGCGTGACCCTGATGACAACAGCTGGCGAAACGAAAGCCTAAGTTCTCTGGGAATAGTTTTCAAAGGAAAGAACTCAACTAAGGCCTTTACGGAAGTTATAAAGAATAAAACTGAAATTGTCATGAATAACACTAACACTACGGAACCAGAGAAAGTATTAACCAAGGTCGACCTGAGGGATCGGCTTGAAAAAATTGCAGAGAAACGGAAGAGGAAGAAGAAGATTGACAAATTCGGGAATACGGAGTACGGTGATTATGAGGAAAATACTTCAGGCGATACACATTCGAAGGAAACAACCGAAACACCTTTGACAACTCCACCGACGCCACCGGAATTAATTAATGCAGGTATCACGTTTGGATCCAAAATGGAAGAATTTACCGAAAAATACGTTTCTAAGAAACCCAAGTTCACGCTTGATTATTATGATGGAAAAGACGATGACGTTGACTACGCAACTTATCCTAACATTGATATTTTAAAGTCTACACCGCGACCCAGGGTCCAATGGCCGGTGACACAAAGAATTTTAGACAACACTCATAATGTCAAAACCTACTTACCCGACAGACAGCCTACCGTGCAATACTTCCCTCCGAGAACCAAAACGCCCAATGTCCATAAATTCCCAGCTTTTAGACACACAGTACAACAGGAAAATGAGCCATTTGAGACGTACACGAAACTTACTCCTTCGAAATATGTCACCGCTGATAAAATCCAACACGTGGAATACAGGCCAGTGGGCACTGAGGGCTTCATGATTCGCCATTACAAGGACCTTCTAGAATCAGTATCCAAGGATATAGAGTATGATAAAAGTAGCCCGTATCAAACACCGATGTCCGACGAAGGTAAATCAGTGAAATCGGAGGAATATGACTACGGCCAGCGGAAGGAAGGAATCAATAAATACGTGGATTACTTCAATCAGAATCACGAACGATTCAAGGCCGACTTTCCGGTGGTATTTAACACTAGCATAGTACATGGTGCGGAAAGAGGAAAGGTGCTCGCGTCCTCCACTGCGATGTTCAAACGATTATATAACGGGGCTCCGACAAAGGAAACATTCATTTTTAGTAATAAGCCTTTTGATCCAAACTGCGAAAATGTTACCGTAGAATTGTCTCCGGCGTATGAGTTGCATTATTACGTACCTGATCAGGAAGAAACGGCGACAGATCACACTTTGCCATATGGCTATAGAAATTAGTACTCCACTTATGTTTAAATCATGGAAGTTTGAATATTTTGAAATGTCTGATGTATATAAGGTGCTGACGCCTAAGACAACCCATCCATTATGATTAGGATCTGATTTTAAATATTATGACCTCCCAACTCCCATTTTGTACTTTTTACTAATAATTTGACAGGCTTTTAAGAGAGATTTTATATTAGTCGAAAATACCGTCCCAAAAATTGGCCGTAGGTATACAATAAATGGTAAATAAGATATGGTATTCAATCTTGACCTGCTTGAAATGTAAAGTATAGATAGGTTGTAAAATAAAGCTACTTACTTCTAGATATTTATTAAAAATAGAATCAAATTTATGGTGTCATAAGAGGTTATGTGGCAAATTGTGGAAATAAATGAAAATTTATGAAAAAAGGTCGTACGAAAAACTGTAACATTAAAAAATACAAAGTATGAGTGGTAGACTAGACGAATAGATAATGTAACGGAGGACTGAGTATGAAAAGGAACTTTTACAGAAAGTAAGCACAATAATATAAAAAGTTGTCACAACATGTCTTCAAAAATACTTCAACTGATCTACTTTTTATATTATTAAGCTTAATAGAGTAATGTAATTATTTATTTTGGATAAGTTTAAGGTTGATTGCCAAAAAGTATATTTTTTAAGTTTTTACAAGTTTGTATATAAAATGTACCTACAAAAATATATCTGGTTTGAATAACTGTAGGAAATTAGTGTTAATAAAACCATAACAAACTGTGGTATAGCCTTGAATTTTATTTTCTAACCTGTAGTTTTAGTATAACAAGTTTTAATGGTAGATAATACGTACCCGCATCCAGGCGGCAGAATCGAAAGTCCATATACCAACTGGAAATGTAGTCAACCAATTGGAACCCTAGGCCACTGTAGAACTGTCATAGTGACGTTATAAATCAGATTGCAAGCAACCTCTTACTGCTTGTCAATTTGACATAGTTGTAGAGTGGCCTAGGGTTCCAATTGATTTTTATCCCGAAATTTTATCATATCCTTACTACTGGCGAATAACTACTAACAGCATGGAAAACGAGTGGTAAACAGCACGATTATATTATAAATTTCAAAATTATTTCTTTCAATATTCAAAAATCAGCCCCCAGGTTCGAGTCCTGGCAGAAGTGCATTGTTATATATTTTCCTTTAATTTATTATATAAAATATGATCATTATCACTATCGTATAGTTAGGTAAATACGCATTACATAAGAACTTATCTTACAAGATTAAGTCCCTTTAAGTAAATAATAATGTATAATCCCATTCCATTTCCTGATTCAAAAATAAAATTAAAGATAAATTTTATGTACCTTTCTACATCTCCATTGTTAAAATGCGCAAGGTTTAGACTTAAAAAAAACCGGCCAAGAGCGTGTCGGGCCAAGCTCAGTGTAGGGTTCCGTAGTTTTCCGTATTTTTCTCAGAAACTACTGAACCTATCAAGTTCAAAACAATTTTCCTAGAAAGTCTTTATAAAGTTCTACTTTTGTGATTTTTTTCATATTTTTTAAACTTATGGTTCAAAAGTTAGAGGGGGGGACGCACTTTTTTTTCCTTTAGGAGCGATTATTTCCGAAAATATTAATATTATCAAAAAACGATCTTAGTAAACCCTTATTCATTTTTAAATACCTATCCAACAATATATCACACGTTGGGGTTGGAATGAAAAAAAATGTCAGCCCCCACTTTACATGTAGGGAGGGTACCCTAATAAAACATTATTTTCCATTTTTTATTTTTGCACTTTGTTGGCGTGATTGATATACATATTGTTACCAAATTTCAGCTTTCTAGTGCTAACGGTTACTGAGATTATCCGCGGACGGACGGACGGACGGACGGACGGACGGACGGACGGACGGACGGACGGACGGACAGACAGACATGGCGAAACTATAAGGGTTCCTAGTTGACTACGGAACCCTAAAAAGCAGATATCAAAATTTCGATGACTGTTTTTGCCGGTATGCCATTTACGTCAGTCGTGGGGATACCAATTAAAGAAAAAAAAAACTTTTTAAAATACCATTTTATTGACATTTTCATTTTAGAATAGTATGCAAACATCACTCGATCGTTCGAACAGCCCCGGGCTTTGAGCATAAAATACAATAAAATAACTATCATATGCGCCTGCGTCGCCCGACAAATGCACAACTGGATGAATAAATAATTATAATACAAAATTAACTCATTAAATGACATTCTACAAATGAACACAATCCTCTTTGGATAAAACAAAAATCCGATTACAATTATATACAAAAAAATGCTTTTCAATATTGGATGTGTTCTTTAAAAAAACATTTTGTGCTGATTTTGTTTGGTACCTTCAATAATAATTAACATATCGTCACTACTTTTAAAAAAACTTGTATCTTCGTCTGTCAATGAAAAGAAAATTGTAGTAAAGTATGTATGGAATGCATATAGACTTACTGCGTTTTAACTTTGAGAAGCAGCGTGAGATACGAGATTTTTTCAAAGTAGTGACGATATAGAGCCTCACCAGAAATATATGACTACGCGCCATGTTGTGGAATTTCTTTAGAACTATTTTCTTCATACTATAGGTACTCAACTGTCACCATACATCAGATTAATAGCGCCCTCTTGACAATAGTCATATATTTCAGTCCAGGCTCTATATCATTCTATATTTCTAAAATCAGATTTTAGAATATGATTATGATGTTAATTATTTTTGTCAGTATCCTGTAAAATTTCAGAATATATAACTACGCTGAGCTTGTAAGATACATTTCTTTGACTAATACAACTCTTTTCATAGAAAGTCATAGCTCAGAATAGTGTAAACATATAATACAGTAAATAGCGTCTTACATTGATAAAAATACGGTTCACAGTCCAGCATTCCCAAACTTCTAAATACTATGGCCAATAATGATATTCCAATCAACGTTTTTTTTTATAAATTAGTATAGTTAAATGCTCAATTTTAGCCTTAAAAATAAAATTTTCTTTTAAAACACGACAAAACGTAGTTTATTTAAATATAAGTATATGGTGATTAATCTGTTATGTGATCCACTAATAAGTTTTTCATCATGCTTCAATGGATATTTTACTTTTAAGGCCAATATGCGCGATTTCATCAATATATTTAATACGTTCTCAGTTGAAGATTCGAATATCAAAATCGGCCACAGACTAAAAATAAAAAAAAGCGAACAGCATAGATTAACATGGGCTGGGTACATCGGCTTACATTACATGGTAGGTACGTTGAATACAATATAATCATTTAAATATAGTTTATAGCTAGAAGCGTTTATTTACAAGGACACACATTACTCTCTAGACCTGCCTCCCGTTGTGACCGGTTGTCTATGGTCTTTGAAAAAAAAAAGATTTTGTCTCTGTACTAATTTCACTATTAATTTGATTGATTATTTTTTTTCTAAAAGCATGATAAAATCGTTTTAATGTAAAGTTCGGGAACCGAACTCATTATGATTCTATGAAAAATTCATTATACATACAATCACGCCTGTATTCCATAAAGGGGTAAACTACACAAGTTTCAGTGCCACTCTTGGCAAAAAGGGGTTGAAATAAAACGAAATATTCCGTATACAGAATAAAAATAATCCATTTTTATGAAATCTTAAAAAACAATTTTATTTTTTTCTGAACTTTCCACACGATCAATTTATTTAAAGTTGTTCATTGATTTTTCTTGCAAAGTCAATCAAAACAAATTATTATCATTTTCTTCTAAATGATCAATAGATGTCGCCACATAATCGTTTCACTTATTCAATACCATTTAAATTTTATGTCCCTAATGTTGTCACGATAAATTGATTGATTTTATGTCCTACTAATTACTATAATACTAGCTAGTCATTTACTCAATGTTATCTTTTAGCAATTTTAATAACATTGATAATAAACTATTAATTTCTGTCATTTTTCGACAGTATGTTTTTTATACACGTTAAACTTTCGTGAGACATATTCAAATAATTAATTAAAATACGGTTGTACTCACGTTATTATCGCTATTGCTGCGACATGTTTTGGGCCAATTCGGAGGCCCCTCTTTAGGCATATAGGAGTTCACGCGACGGTTAAACCTCCGCAGACTAACCGCGCCGCGCGCCGCTCCGCCCGCTGCGCGCGCGCTGATAGGACGGGGGCGGGGGGCGCAGAGCAGTCTGCAGTTGTAGTTGTTGTCGAATTGGCCCGAAAAATGTCGGAGCAATAGCGATAATAACGTGAGTACAACCGTATTTTAATTAATTAGTATGTTTTTTGTTACATATTGCTAATATACCACTCTTCCTACATATACGACAGATGATGTAAAATAATGTTTATGTCTGTACTTTTTTTTATAATTTACAAAAAAAATTAAATTGTAAAAAAAATATTAAAACGCAAAACCAAAATTACCCACATTTCCAAAGTCCACAGACACCGGGCACGCACAAATTCGAACCTACATCGTTACATTAGCCAGTCTTTCGTTTATTACGCTACGCTACTTACGCCGCTAACCGCTCCACAACCTCGCAGGAAACTTACAAACTCACTTGGCGTAAAATTGTAAATAATACTAGTCAAAGAACACTCTGCACAAAATTTGTAACAAATTGCAACAAACCATCGAGAGTTCTTTAGGCACTGGTCTCAACATCAAAAGCGAGAAAGCGGTGAGCTAGCGGCGGTAGAAATGAGCCAAAACATAGTCACTTCCGTGTAAATAAGAAAGGGCGTCGAATTATTTCATTTCATTTCATTTATTTCTTGCTTTTGTGGGTTTACAATAGATCTTACAACTAGACATCAGTGCTTTTACCACAAACCCTGTTAGGGCGCTGCACATGCGCGGATCCAGGGGGGGGGGGGGGGTCATGGGGGTCATGATCCCCCCCTGGAGCCTAAGTTGGCCATACAAATAGGCCACGTGACCCCCCCCTGGGCACGAAGCTGGATCCGCGCTTGGCGCTGCATTATAACTCGTTCGCGCTATCATCGCGTCTCTTTTATTTACACGGGAGTGATCTTTTGTGCGGTTCTATGGCCGGTAACTCATCGCTTACTCGCTGGGATCAGTGGGGTAATATTCAACGGGGAATTCAAACAATCGATTTTTAAACAGGGTGATTTGTAAGTACTAACCAAACTTTGCATAGCGACTTTTGAGGTCATAATGAATAATTTTTATTATAAAAATTTTGGCTGTTTCATCATAGATTAAACATAAGAAGATCACACCATCTCAATGATCCCATACATTTAAATGCGACTGCATAAGAACGCGCATACACTACACCACAAAAAAATGTCTTGTAGCTTTCGATTATACTTGTAGATGGCGTTAAGTGTCACTTTTGACATAGATTTATGACTCGAAAGTGACACTTAACGCCAATATACAAATAATCGATGGCAACAAGGCATTTTTTGTGGCGCCATCTATGTGTGGTGTAGTGTATGCGCGTTCTTAGACGGTCGCATTTTAATGTATGGGATGGTATGATCTTCTTGTTTAAATTTAATCTATGGTTTCATACATTTCGGATGACGTCATGCCGCTCATTTCCATGAAACAGGAAAGTTTCACGTTTTCAATGTTAAACTAAAAGGCTTTGACGCGTTTTCTTTCAAAGAGTGTACAGAGTGTGATGGTACTGTAACAAACATGTATTGATTTTGTCAGAAGTCAATAAACTTGTGGTTAGAACTTGACAGTTAACGAATATAACACGGCACGGTTGTATATATTAAGCTGTCAAAAGTTGACGTTTGACAGGCATATTACAAATATGGCGGACATTACAGTACCTATTAAGATTATACTGGGGACGCTATTGCTATGTCTTGTATGGGAACCCTGCATTTTATGATTAAGCACTGAGACTTGGCACAGTTGTTCATTGGGTGGCCCTGAGTAGATAAAGATCGGGAGGCATCGAGAGCCCCCCTTAATTTAGGAGGGAGGAGGGGGGGAAGGCTGGCGCCTTCGCGCTTCTTTTGAAACTATATTTCTCTAAAACTATACAAAATAGGGCATGCGATATATCATTTTCGGATAAGTGAAAGACGAGAAATTCATTTTTGGAACAAAAAAAATGTATTTTAGAACAAAAATACAAAATAAAATGGGAAATTCTGAAAACGAGATTTTTTTTTATACATATTATTGCACATTTTATGAAAACTGTAATAGTTTTTTCTAAATAAAAAATATTATTTAATAGCTACATTTATCTAGTTTTAGAAAATGTATAATTTGTTATAGAAATATATTATAGGACGAGTGATAAAAAATAATTTACATCGCCCGATAGGGTGATTTGAATGCCCATTTCAATAAGTTTTGTCAATGATTTCAGGTATAATCACTATTTTTAACACAAGAAAGCCGTAATCATTGTATTTTATGGCTATTTTAGTGATTAATGTACTTAAAATAAAAAAAATACAAAAATTAAAAAAAAATTAAATGTGATAAGTTTTTTATAACATTATCCTATTTTGTTCTTTCTATACAATATATATGTAAAAGCAATAAATATGAATGAAAAGCCACATTTATGTAGTTTATAAAAATATATAGTTTGTTATATAAATATGTTACGAAACGCGAGATAATAATATTTTCTATATAATAAACTTTCATTATTTTGAAAGTGACGTGGCAGGGCGATCTTGATGTACGGTACGGGTCAGCTTGTATGATTCGATGAGGTGAGGTAAAGGTACTCAAAGCTCTCAAAAAGTGTAGTTATTTAGAGTACTTCAAATTAAACAACATACTCCTATATAGTCTGAATTTAACTATTTATATTACATGAAATGATCGATTGATATGATAGGTCAGATATATACATCTGATCCTAATACATCTTGTGAACTAGTAGTTATCTATATGATTTGCATAATTTATGGATAATTCTTACTTGACATATTTATTATTCCAGATCTGCGTCCTGTACTTTGGTTAACGAGTGCCGAAAATAGTTATTAACCAAAAAAGACCGCCAAATTAACAGCATTTCACCGACAAAAGCTGCCTTGCACCATTTTTGTAAGGGTTATAGGTATATCAAGGTGTCCATTTATGGGGTCAACTAAACCCAATTCAAAATTTGCCATTATTTGCTACTTGTGGCTGCACGAAAGTCTGTAATAATTGGGATTTGGGAGCCTACTTGCCCGCAACGTTGCCTGTTGCTGCAGAAACATGCCTCGAAATTGTCGGATGCAGGTGTAATAAAAAACAGTGCCGCGTAAGGTGCAACCGTAAAAAAAGACTTTTTAAATTAAATGTTCGGAGCTGATGTGCTTATGCAGTGGATATTGTGATATACACATAATTAAATTCAGACTATTCATGTTGTTTTATTTGAATAACTCAAAATAGCTACACTTTTTGAGAGCCTTGAGTACTAGCCTCGATACACATGTTTTCGTCTAGTCAGACCATTTTTTGAGGTTCTCCTTTGTACAAAAGCGATGTCTTAGTTCAAAAATCATTAATGTTTAATGCTAATACGAATCTAGTTTATTTTTATGGCACTATTGCGCAATAACTAACTATCATTGATACTGAAAGGAAGAATATGACTATTTTTATTTTATCTTTTATGGATGGGTAAAACCGATTTAAGGGGGCCCAAAGGAAGTAACTAAATTCTGCTAGTAAACTAAAAAATCTTCAAGCCTATGCATGCAGAACTGCTTTAGGAGAGGAGAACGTGATTAAGACATTTTTTTTGCAATATAAGTCACATGCAATTTTATTTTACAATCAAAATAAACTATATTATAGGACTTTAACAATTTTCTGTACTGGGTCGTGATATACCTACATGTGTAAACGTTATTAGAATAAGTATATTTCTGTATTACTAGACGAACTCCACTGCATAGCGGGTAGTAAGTACCTTTACCTCACCTCATCGAATAATGCAAGCTGACCCGTACATTAAAATTTTCATTTTCGTTATTTTTTATCTCGCGTTTCGTAATATATTTATATAACAATCTATATATTTTTATAAACTGTATAAATGTGGCTTTTTATTGATATTTATTGCTTTTAGATATATATTGTGTAGAAAGAACAAAATAGGATAATGTTAAAAAAAATTATCACATTTTTAATATTTTTTTAAATTTTTGTATTTTTTTTTATTTTAAGTACATTAATCACTAAAATAGCCATAAACTACAATGATTACGGCTTTCGTGTGTTAAAAATAGTGATTATACCTGAAATCATTGACAAAACTTATTGAAATGAGCATTCAAATCACCCTATCGGGCGATGTAAATTATTTTTTATCACTCGTCCTATAATATATTTTTATAACAAATTATACATTTTCTTAAACTAGATAAATGTAGCTATTAAATAATATTTTTTATTTAGAAAAAACCATTACAGTTTTCATAAAATGTGCAATAACATGTATAAAAAAAAATCTCGTTTTAAGATTTTCACATTTTATTTTGTATTTTTGTTCTAAAATACATTTTTTTTATTCCAAAAATGAATTCCTCGTCCTTCATTTATCCGAAAATGATATATCGCATGCCCTATTTTGTATAGTTTTAGAGAAATATGGTTTCAAAGGAAGCGCGGCGGCGCCAGCCTTCCCCCCCTCTTCCCTCCTAAATTAAGGGGGGCTCTCGATGCCTCCCGATCTTTATCTACTCAGGGCCACCCAAGGAACAACCTGTGCCAAGTCTCAGTGCTTAATCATAAAATGCAGGGTGTTGTGCAATAGCGTCCCCAGTATTAAACTGTCAAACCACGAGGTGTCCTTAGATTTTTCAGAAGAGGCACAATCAATGCATATTTGGTAAAAGTGATTATTCGTAATTTACTGATCATTGAACATATCAATTTAAAAAAAAACTGCTATTTGATACATTACCAAAATTATGTTATTGGTATAATATAAATCTGATAATACTATCAAGAATTTTTGATGCACAAAATTAATACAAAATTTTCTTCTGTTACTGTAGATGTTGACTTATTTTATTAATTAAGTAATTTCAGAATAATCACCGTCAATACTAATAAGTATTATTTAACACTTTTACGCAACGGACGTTTTAATCGAAGTTTCTTAACATATAATTTGACATTGCAGTTCTAGAGTGGATATTAAAATAAATAGAAATAGGCAAGGCATTATAAAACTTCGATGAAAACACTATGTTGTTTATGATTTAACTTTATAGTTAAAACTCAAAATGTTAAGCTGATAATTTCTATTGCATTTATTAAACTAAGTTATTCTTCTGGACGCTAGATGGCGGTACTTGTACATTTTTTTTTCACTTTATTACGGGTGTACCCAAGAAAAGTGTTACAGTTGGTAAACTGTATCTACAAGTAGGTACTACTACCGACATTTAGTTTACAATAGTCTAACTTTTAAAGCAATGGAAGTCAGTTTATTTTTTTTAAAACAAAACTGGAGGGATTGTTAGGGTTCACGTTGGCACCTAGTATTTTTGGCACCACTAGCTAATTCAAAATCAAAAGTAATATTATAAAACAAAAAAAAAAACAAGCACCAAAACGTAACAAAAAATTGGAACAACGTGAAGTTCTAGATTGTTTCAATACAAATAAAATAACATAGAAAAAACATGTTACGTGATAGTGCCATTGATTTTATATGTGCAGTGCCGTTGATTCTATATGTGTTAAACAATTAGAAGTCTCAGCATGTGTACTAAGCACATATTTTTCTAGCAAAGGACACATCTTTGTGATAAAAAAATAGAATTGTAAGTGGTAACATATTAGATCTTGAATTATTTATTTGTAGCACTATATTCTGACTCAGCTGTTGAAAATGAAACATTGTGGTGTCTTAGAAACTTAAAAAAAAATAGTTATTTTAAAAGAAGTTCAAATCTCTGGAACTACACGCATTCGAAAAGTAAAAAAAAAAGTGTTAACAAATTCAAAATGGTGTACATAAAACCTAGCACCGCTATGTGTTTAAATATAGAAATTAAAGCAGAAAAAAATTGTATAAATGCAACATCACACGTTGAATTGACCTGAAACTGATTTTAAAGTTGGCAACACTGCAAAGTTTTATTTTTAATCTGTTGGAGCAATGGTGCCAACCTTTAGGACAGTGATATGTAAATAAATTGTTAAAAATAGGTAGGCTGCAGATTTCAAAGAATTTAAAACCTTAACGCTATAGTGAGTATGTTCAATTTTCCGTATACTTACAAAACCACATTCATAAAGCTCTAGAGGAAGCCTCACTATACAAATATTATAATTAATGTATGTTTTTTTTATTAAATATTTTTTTTAAATATCATTTACACGTCCATACAAATCCTAAGCTAAAGCATTCTCGATGTTCAGACTAATCACTATGAACCTTTCCGAGTTTTCGCTATAATTTACACAATTTTCTATATTTTATACAATTTTGAAAGCGTACCAATTGGAAACTATATTATTTTCTATGTTACTTTGTTGGGACATACAAAAGTGCATTTGAGGGTACATCCGGAGTGGGTTTAGTGGATAGGGCCGTTTGCCCTTCTCGCCAGGAAAGGGAAAGCAACGGTGAGTCCCACACAGCGTGTCCAACTGAATTCTCACTCCGTGAAAAAAAAAAACACTTGTGGACCAAGCTACTATATTTTTTACATTTTGTTTAAGATTTTTCTGCATGATTATTCCCCATAATGTTGTCTACGCTTAATTCTGCGTTTTATTCTTATTTGATTTTTTTAATTACTTTGTTCTTTTTTTATTTTTACAACAGGATTATTTTGCATATTTTTGCCACAAGTTATCTACCTCTATAGTTTATATCTGGATTTTATCATCAATTTATTTTTTTATTCTATCGGATCCAATCTTTTTCCTAAACAGTGTTACTAAAAGCAAAATCGTATATCCCAACACAGCGTATTAATTAAAAATAAATTTAATTCTCATCGGAACAAGATTCACAATCGACTAGCAAAGGGGTTAATGCACGGTTGATCACGATACTTAGTTATATCACACTAATGCACGTTTTGATACGTTTCACGGTCACTGTGTGAGGGAGATAGCGCTATTTTTTTTATAGCAAGGTCTCGCTCGCACAGACCTTTGGGCCAATATTGGCGAACTGACTAGCTGAGACCATTGGAATCGAGGCGAGTAACATCAGCTTTTATAAAATTATTTTTTAAATAAGTATCACAAAATAAAGTAAGGTCGCTTAGCACTAAGAATTTAGTAACACTGGCCTGCCATTTAGGGTGATCCCATCTATCAATACTGAGTCGCATTTTGTGTATGACAAATCGCTCAATATGAAAATGCGTACGCATGATTTCCGATGCGTCGATGCTGATAGATGTGATTTCACCCTTATCACTGCTGCACACGCATACTTTATGATGTCCATCAGATATTTTTTGCAGCAATATGAAAACGAGCAGTCAGATCGCCTGATGGAAAGCGATCCCATGGACATCAGAAACACCAGGGTTGGAAGTTACTTGCTTCATGTACAATACGGAAAGCTTGTGCGATAGGGAAAGGAAATTGAGAGAATGTACAAAATTCTTCGTGTTTAGCGCCCAAACTTTAACTAGTAACATATATCGCACCATGAGTAATCGGCCTGTATTTGATATAGACATTTTTTGAAAATTTATACATTAAATAAAATTTTAAAATTACAATTGATTTAGCAAGACAAACTTTCTGTAAAATAACTCAAATGCCTCGACTCTTGGATAACAAAATGGCCAATTTTGATGGGTTATGTACCCTTTTGGATTCCGCTAGCATATTTAGAATACGTCTAAGACGGATTTTGAGTTCTGATTGTGACCAAGTGCGATTACACGGGGGATAAAAAAATATTTCGTATTAACTAAGCACTATACTATAAATTTAATTTTTAACAAGCAGAAACGTCTGCTAACGATTCTAAACATTTTTATATTAAAGGAAAAATTGGAAAAATTTACGCTTCCGGCGGGACTTGAACTCGCATCCTTTTTGCAATCCGTGCAATGCTCTTAACCAATTGAGCTACGGAAGCCACGCCGCCGGACATCGCAAATCTTTCCATGCCTTTCCTTATGTACACACGTCTTGGGGTGACGTCTAGCGCCATCTACCGACAGACTATACTATACTATATATTAAATAGCTAGTTTAGTAAAGTAAGAAAGGCTTTCTTATTTACCGGCCAAGGTGTGTATACTATTTTCTGATCGTAGTAGCCGGGAAGCGGTAACTTCGTTTAGCAATGCGGCCTGAAATTGGAAGCTTTCAGGCCGGAGGACTGGAAATATATAGGTAGGTATTAATGTTATCTCAATCTTTTGAAGTATTCAATTAAAAAAAATATTATTACGTACGAAACTTTATAATAGCAGCTTGAATATGCAAACATATATAAAATTAACAACGATATTATATAACAACAAAAAAACTTCTAAAAACCACACTTCAGAGAAAACAGCAAAGATAAAAAATATGAAAGAAATGAAAAAAAAAAAACGATTTATTTACTATTAAATATAAAAAAGAGTCATCTTGACCAAAGAAATAAAGTACTTTATTTATATAATTTACTCAGTTTATACGAAATATTTCTATTAACCCCCGCGTCCCTCGAAATTACGGCAAATGTTACGAATACCTATATAACACTTACATACAAAGACTTGACTTCATTCGTATTAAAAATACACAATTCGGCGATACAAAATCTCTTCATAAGACCCTATTATAAGAGTCGAACGGACTTTACACTGATGACTTCAATATAATGTTAAAAAAGTGTTTTTAAACGTAAAATTACAAAAAAAGTCACCATACACGATATAATCCGTTTTTATAATTTTAATTCATGAGTAACAATCGCGCTAACCAAAGACAATAATAAAAAAATCGTATTTTGAATTGAATTTTTAAGCGATGTTCTAAACTGCGACTGCGTATTTTTTTTGGTAACTTTAGTTGTCAAAAGTTTACATTTCCAATTTGAGATAACATAAAATACATGTCACCTGTAACCGATTACTAGATCTGTGAATGCTCTTTTTAGATTTTAGAACATTGTTTGCTTTTAACTTTTTGTTAATCTACTTCCAATGGATACTATGGTCGCCATGGACGGTGTGAACATTGTAAAATAAATTATTACAAATCAGTCATCAGTGTAAAATCCCGTCGACTGGCATTACATGAATACGGCGTAACTACACTAAGCGAGTACGTTTAACAACGACGAGTAACACAACCCCACATTGCTTCTTTTAGACGAACGCAATCTATAGGAGAGAAAGATCTAAATTTATTTTACTCAGCATTTATGTATAAACACCATCATATAAATTTTGTACATGGAAACTGACAAGGATTCTCAAAAACATCTCGACTTAAAATCTTGCTTGACCATTATCAGAGCGGCTCACTCCGCGACTCTTTCGCCGACCTACAAGTACATGCCGGCGGCCGCGCATTCGCGGCCCATTCAACGGTGATGATCTTCGCGCAACGCAATAGAATTCAATGTCCTCGCGTGCGGTCCGGTTGTTAATGTAGGTAAAAATTATGAAAGGCGGCATTTTGTGAAGATCAAAGCAGTGAGCTTTCTGTATTCATACTCATAATTTCAATCGCTATATATGATGAAAGACAGATAAATAGCGAATGAAGTGACGGTAAACAATATCAATAGTTATAGCGTTAGTTTAATTTTAACTATGCCAACTAGCCGATACTGTGATTTGTCAAGATTAACAATTGATGAAAGCAATCCATTGAATTACGGATGAATAAATCGACTGATGAACGTAATCGATAAATGTCAACACTAGTCTGTATTTAGAGATCGTAATATTTCTCTTATAGTTCAGAGTTCGAATGAAAGAAACAAGTTGCGATTGAGCAAACCCGCCGCATAACTCGTTAACCTAGGTGCATCGGAAGTATTAAAGAGGATATTTAGCGCCAATGGCATATAGGCTCAGAGTTAACTTAGGAAGACATACGATCCCGGACCAGTTGAATTTATAACTTTAACCCGTTTACCGCCGAAGACGTCACGCCTGCGGCTAAAACTTAACAATTTTCGCGCATTCCGACTACGTAGACGGACGCACGATCGATGTGGCGATCAAAGGGTTAAAGATGTTCAATTCAGCACCGATCAGAGCTAATACAATCTTTTTTAGTGTCATGACAAAGACAAGTCACAGAGACGTTCCATTTTTATTTACGGTGAACCTTGCGGTGACAACCAAAGAATTTATTGATGATTTGTCGACGCAAATGCAAATCAGATGGTCAATGTTAGGCACTGGTCTTACCAACAGTAAGAAAGCTATTAGTTGTCTGAGATAGAAACGAGAAAAAATAGTCACTGCCGTGGAAATAAAAGAGAGAGAGGGAGCGATTTATAGTTCATCGCTCGACGAATTATAACTCGCTCGCGCTATCATCGCCTCTCTTTTATTTACACGGGATCGACTATCTTCTGTTCGTTTCTACCGCCGATGGCTCATATCTTACTCGCTTTTGGTGACTGTGCCATACTCGGTTGTCATGATACTAAAATAAGAGTAGTATGTCTTCGAAAGTTAACTATGAGCCACGTAAAGCTTAAAGGTGTCTGACATTAAACAGCTAGTGATAACCTATGTAACAATAACATTCACACGCCAATCCAAAGCGATGTTGGACCACTGTTTCATTTTAACTATGACAAGGTAACTATTTGTAGACTTAGGTTTTCCCCAAACATATCGAAGCGACCAAAAATCGCTCGTTAGTATGAAGACGCTTATGCATCGTCATCGCTGAACGCAGCCGTACGCATGTTCATACTAACTAGCGATTTTTGGTCGCCGAAAGCCGATTTGGCGTCGATATGATTGGGGAGACCCTTAATAAAGTTTACAAATGGGTACTTGTGTATTTTATTTATACTCACTATATGATGGAATATTTTGTAAAAGCCGATTTGATTAACGAATATTTTAATCGATTTTCTGTAACTTTTTACCTGACGAGTTATGGTCGCAAATACGTTTAGTAATTACAGACGTAGTGCGAAAATTTTTTCTGTCGTATTTTTACGGAAACGTTCGTATCTGTCATGCTATTTCAGACAATGTCAGTACACCTTGTACTGAGACTGACTGAAATAGCACGACACGTTTGTACGTTTCCGTAAACATACAAAGGATAAAATTTCGCAATACATCTGTAGACGTATAGTATTTTTGCTTTCAGGTTCAGATATGGAGCGTATTCATGAATCACTCAGTATAATTTATATTTTCACTAATTAATTATTCAAATCACCTACAAAGTGACAATCGGCTGAAAGTGAGAATCTAAAGTGACTATAACTATGAAACAGGATCATGACTAAATAGTATCACTTGATCACCCACGGATAACATCTACAAACACGCTATACAATATTCCTTATCCATGCCTAAAGGTTTATAATACATTGGTAGGAACACCAGCCTACCTTGGTACCAGCCCAACAATTCATTCCTTCCGTGGGTTTAGACCAGTGGTACAGTCGAATTCATAAATATGAGCAAATTTTTTCACCTTATTGCATAGTTAAGGTAAAATGTACACATATTTATGAAGTCGACTGTATAGAATTTAGGTTTGCTTAGGATTTATCGCTTCTATATTAGGCATTCGGTTTACGTATCCAAATGTTATAAGATATATTTATTCACCAGACACGCCTAGTTTCAAATTATTTAACTAAAGGGGTCGTATGTAAACAAATGACTTTGTTATTATTGCAGATTATTCGTAAGATCGAAATTTAAAGGCACCACATCTTAAGTAGCCATTGAAAACAATATGTTATACAGGTGGCAGTTTACCAAAGTTTTTGCCAGCGACAACTTTCTAAGTATACTTCAATTTGACATATGCCAACGACAATCTCTAGATCTAGTGACAACTTAAGCAAAAATAATCAAAATCGTTCATCTAGGCAGTTTAAGATGTGATACGTTGATATTACTTTTAAGTTACATTATGATTGCCAATTAACACCGTTGTAGATGTCCAAGCGCATATTTTCTCTCTGCATTAATATTCGTTATTTATTTACCTAAAATGGTAAATAATGCGATTCTGATTCTCTTTTCCGCGCTCTAAAGATAAAACTACTTCATAGTTTCAACTAGAGCACGGTCAAATACATAACAAGAGTTTTATCTATTACTGGTAGTTCTGTACACCTAACGGTGGCAAACACACAATCAATGTAGTGTGTGCACCTAAGGCACTGGTCCCACAAGCAACTAAGCGGTGACTTTTCGGCGACAGAAATGAACAAAATACAGTCGCTCCCGTGTAAATAAAACAGAGAGCGAGCAATTTATAATTCATCGCTCGGCGAAGAACTAAACTCGCTCGCGCTGTAATATCGTTTCTTTTATCTACACGTGAGCGACTATCTTTTGTTTGTTTCTAACGCCGATAGCACATAGCTTACTCGTTTTTGCTGGGAACAGTGCCTAACGATGACAAATACATAAACAACGTAGGTGAACCTAACGGTGACAACCACTATGATACACGTATTGCACCTGTTGGTGTTAAGAATGTGCTCGTTGCGCTGCGAACAGTGTTTCCTGTTATATTAGAGGTTACCTAACGGTGACAAACGTGCTATGACACATGTATTGCATCTCTCGGTAGCGTTGAGCTGCGGACGGTGTTTCCTGTAGCTGTATTAGTGGCTACACACACTGACACATGTATTGCACCTCTCGGTAACGTTGAGCTGCGGACGGTGTTTCCTGTAGCTGTATTAGTGGCTACACACACTGACACATGTATTGCACCTCTCGGTAACGTTGAGCTGCGGACGGTGTTTCCTGTAGCTGTATTAGTGGCTACACACACTGACACATGTATTGCACCTCTCGGTAACGTTGAGCTGCGGACGGTGTTTCCTGTAGCTGTATTAGTGGCTACACACACTGACACATGTATTGCACCTCTCGGTAACGTTGCGCTGCGGTGTTTCATGTAATAGAGGCTACCTTGTAACTAGCGGCGTGGTGTCTGGCGGCGAGAGAGTGCGCACTAGCTGGCAAGCTGCGCGCGCGCACCGAAAGAGCTGCGCAGGGATTCCTCCATGAGCCGGCACAGCTTGTCGCGGTCCGACTGGAAATATTTAATAACATGTGGTTATGCGATTTTATTGGGCCTTTTAGAAAATATAATACTCAATCGCCTATAGCGAGTAGATTGCATGCTATAAATATTTTACACAGGTTTTCTCAGCTCAGGACACAGGGTCGTGATTTTCTAAAATTTTTAATTTATATAATAATTTTTTTTCTTATTTTTCACCCATTATTTGACTTTTAAGTTACGTTTTTCGGTTTAGTGTTGTCTCACCTCATGTATGAACCCGAGTTGGACCAGTTCGTGGGCGAGCTTGGGCGCGGAGTCGCGGCGGGACACGCAGCAGGTGAGCTGGCGGTTCATCTTGTCGTCCATGCGCAGCAGGATCGTCATCTGGCGGACGGGACAAACATTTAACCGGCTCGCGGGAAGGCGCAGGGCCATATTACAGGGTTTCTTCATATATAAAAATATATATATAGAATAAAGCAGACAATTTAAAATAATTAAATAAGGATCTTATGTGATCCGTAAATATTTTAACGTTATATAGTTTTCTTGTTAGGTACGCAGGGGGACATACACAGTGTCGGGATGGCCGTGTCGGCGATTATGATCATGAATTTTTTTCCAAGGGTTTTTAAATTTGAGTATAGTTCATTTATAAAAACTGAAGAGACTGAGATATAATAATCAATAGACAATATTTCGCATTTTAATTTTTTTTTCTCCGACACGGCCATCCCGATTTTGTGTACGTCCTCGTACCGGGCGGTCCAGGTGTCAGTATGAGGTGTGAGGTGGTGTGGAGGTCGGGTGGTATGTCTCACCAGCAGGTCGTGGTCGCGCGCGGCGGCGGCGTCGGGCGGCGCGTGCGGCTTGAGCGAGCACATCATGTTGACGACGCGCCGCGTCTCCACGTCGCGCGGCTCGGGCGACGCGGCCGGCGCGGGGTCGGGCGCCAGCGGGGACGCCGCGCGCGCGGCGCCGCGGTACCCGTACGCCGTCAGCGGGTAGATGCCGTATCTGGAAGGAAGTCGACGAGATTCTACTATCGACTGCAAAAGTGCATAGCGATTTTGTCACTAAATTCATTCCTAATTTCTCCGTGCGATTTTTCGGCTCCCTGTATATTTTGAAATGTTCTAATGAGAAATGGACGTCTGCCACCGTTTGTAAAAGCCATAAGAGTGATAGGAGCGTATGGCGAGAGCCTAAAGAAATACTATCGCTTAACAGGCTCGAGAACGTTTTGACGGATCATTCGAATGAGACACCAAACTTCATTTGAATTTTGCTATATAAAACATTTTTAATGTACGATTCTCAAAAAAAAAAAAACACAGAAACTACCTATCACTTGGCACTCCTTCCGATACAATTTAAAAGTTAAGTTCTGCATAGTCTTGATCTACTATGATGACGAACATTCAATCTATTTGAATCCTAGACCACTGTAAAACCTTTACACAATAAATATGATTTCTATGGCAAATAATGTAAATATTAAAACACAATATCAACCCCATAGTTACCAAGAACGGCACTAAAACTTACTGTACTTTCATGTGCTCTGAAAAGTTTATAATCCAGAAAAGGAAATCCAACAAAGTTTATATAACTTTTTACCCAACTACGGCAACGCAAAAGGAGGGTTATGATTTTGACCGATATGTATGTATGTTCACCAGTTCACCTCGCTCATAACTTCTAAAGTTCTCATTAGAATTTGACAAACGATATGTCATTCGAATCGTCATAATTGTCCGCTGGTTATAGGCTACATGAAGTCACCGCAAATGAAACATGGCGCCCGCTAGAGGTCATAATTACTCATCTAATATGATGAAGAATACGCTGTTAAAATTATTTGATGTCCTCATGTTACACCACCATGTATGTATGTATCAATAAGACAGGATCAAGAGTGGCCCAGAATTCAAATTGATTGACCGTAGTTGATATTAGAAAAGCGAACAAGCTAAATTTTATCCCCCGTGGAACACTTACTTGACATCCTCGACGAATTTCTCGAGTTTCTCCTGGTGTGGGGGTAGATCTCGAACTGTAATCTCATGTAACTCCCCACCGCGAATACACGTAGCGAGCGCTTCGCCGTTCGAACCGACCACCTCATCTGTTATCGTTTCCGATATATTTGCTAGAAAATAAGACATCAATGTTAGTAAATAAATAAAACACACGACTCTCAATCGACTTTCAAGAATTACCGGTATCGAGTAGTGGAAAAATTTGAAAAAAAAAATAAATGGCCACAAACACAACAAGCAGAGATAAAGATGAGAACCGTAATTGATGGTTTTACTTTACGGCCATATCAACATGAGTTTTGTCGTTGTTGACTATGTTCACGTACCTGAGGTGTTGACGAGCGTATGTGCCGCGAGAAGCTTCAGCGAGTGCACTTCGAAGAGTAACGGGTGGAAGAGGAGCTCGCGCGCCGTTGGCCTCTGAGCTGGGTCCTTGTTTATACACCTATAAGACGAAAATACTGAATCTAAAACTTGGCCTCTAGCTATCAGGCTATAACCTGTCAGGTTACCGCGAGAAATCTGAACGATTTAGCCGATCTTTACAGAAACGAAATAAATTTGTGTTCTCTAAATTTTAAACGAGCCTTTAGAGGCACTAGTTTTCATTTGTGTCACAACTGGGAATGTTTCCATGACCAGTGGGATACTCCGATTTCGGTCGATTCCGACTGCATTCGGCACAGATAAGATAACTTGATTTTTGACAACCCTAAATGGCCGAAAGGGACATTCAATTGTTTCCATGATGGAATAAAATCTGGTGGAATTTCATATCCAAGGTGGCGGGAATATCGTCTATTACTCATTACTCAACATTTACCTGTATTACAGTGCGCGCGACATGTTTATTAGTCACGTGGCACCCTGAGTCCCCGTTACCTTGGATCTGTAATATTCCACTCGGCCTATAATGCCCGACATAATGAGTCAAAAGTCCATGCGTATTCAACTTTTTTCTACATTGTAAATGTTTTTAAAGTTTACCTGTATATGAAGTCCTTCTGCCTCGGCTCCTCAAGAGACTCAACAGTGCGCGCGATATGTTCATCAGTGACGTGGCTGCCTGAGTCCCCGTTGCCCTGAATCTCTAGTGCTGCCGTCTCCAAAGCACACATACCGAAGGAGTATATGTCCATGGCGGGTGTCACCATTTGTGATGCTGGAAGTAAGGAGTATTGATAAGTTTTATATCTTGGGGATGGCAAAAGCAGCTGGTCTGTGCTGAAGAAAAAAAATTAAATTGTGACGCGAAATCAACAGTTTAAGTGTTGCCATTAGGTAATTTTCATTTCATTTTACATTTGATCCTAGGCGTAGGTATCTATGATATTCTCCATTGAAAATTACCACAAGTACTATGTATCTACTTGATCTACTTTATCCCATGACCAGCCATTCTTGAAGGTTATCAATAATATGGTAAAATTGAACGACTATTTTAACCCCTTGTACGTCTATTATGTGAGCTGCTTCATCGTTGAACTTATCCGAAAGCATAGAGATTAAGATATAGCTGCGCGCTGCAGTAATTGACGGTCAGAGGGTTAAAACAGTTTTTTTGGTGTTTTATGATGTGCGTCCTTATATTGTAGGTATGTATTTTATTTGTCGTTACACTCGTTACGAATTTTATCAAGTTTCTTGAACTAAATTTGTCACTCGCCGAGTTAATCGAGTGTAATAAATGCATATACACTATGTATATACTTGAGTAATAATGAGACAGAATTATCGAGGCGAATGAATTGCCAATGGTGCGTGATGTGGAAATGGTGTGCGTATCACTAACGTACCGTTTTCCATCCCAATTTGGGCTGTGTCGTTGAAAACACACAAAAATATTTAGAATTTTGATCACAAGAGCTCAACGAGGGTGCGGTGTGCTGATGACGGGAGGACTTACGGAACTAACTTGTTCCGTTTATTGTCCTTTGAGTCGTCGGCAACCCGAACCCTCCTTGGAACTTGTACACTCCTTTTTGCTGTGTACTTAACACAGCAAAAGGGAATGTACAAGTTTCTAATGGGGTGGCAACGCGCATGTGACACTGTTTGAGTCGCAGGCGTCCATAGGTTACGGTGACCGCTTTACATCAGGCGGGCCGTATACTTGTTTGCCACCGACGTAGTATAAAAAAAAAAAAACAAGATCAATTTAATGTCACTAAATGAAAATTTTATATAAATCAATAAAATAAATATATATACAACATTGTAGGACAAACACAGAAAAAGTAGTCAATTGATATTGGACAATGCATACAAATACGAGAATTTACATAGAATGTATAAATAGAAAACCAAAAAATATATTTCGCAGCGCTGTGCCTAATTACTTTCGAAAGATTTTATAGAGACCAAAAATTCTTCTGACGAATCATTATGATGAAATGGATGAGCTAGAAGTTAAAACCAGTAAGCACATTCCGGATCATCACTAGAGCGTTGTACTATTTTTACTGTATGGTGAACTTATCTAAGCAGATAAACGCTGCTCTGTCAAAATAAATAAAAGAACGAGATGGTTTATAACTTACAGGCATATTCAGGAGCGATGAGGTGCATATTCCTCATGTTCTCCCGACAGGTCTTCACGTGATGGTGTATCGCGTCAGGGGCGACCGAGCCGATTTTCACCAGACCGTTGTGCTGGATGAAGATCGTGTCGCAGGTGAGGTTCCCGTGGACTATGGGGGGCACGCAGCCGTGGAGGTAGCTGGGAAGGTAATATTACATGAATTGCAAAAAAGAACATTAAAATTTAACGAACTGTGGTAGCAGCTGAATAAAGGTCGACAAGAAGAAGGAATGAAACGTAGATAGAGAGATATGGAAGAAAAAGACGTGGTGCACCGACCCCAAGTAATCGGGATAAGGGCAAGCGAATGATGAAGAAGAAGGAATGAAAAATACTGTCGTGTACTTAGTCAAGATGTAGTGCTGGCGGAAGCAGGTGGCAAACCGTGATGAGTTAAATAAGAACTAAGTATCGTGGTATATATGCACTGGGACTCAGCAGTGGGACACAAAATAAATAAAATTGCAGTAAACAATTATGCAAAATGTAAGGCAATGTATCAATAACCGTGAAAGCCGTACGTCATTGTCCAAAGATGGGTGTTATAAAATTGTGCACACGAAAACAAATATCGTTTGAAAGAAAACTAATAATATTATGCTCGATTTTATTCAATTCTTTGCTGTTAAAAACGAACCTTAGGTTGTTTGCGATTCCTGGTTGTAAATATTGAAGATATATCAAGTCTGACTTGTGACTTTTGCGAGCATGACCACATAGTTTTAACAAGTTTTAATATTTCAAAGTGCAAAAAGTAATAAATGTTTGAGAAATAAATTTCGATTCAAAAGCAATTGGCATTTGTCAATAGACTTTACAAAATTAAACAAAACTTTCAGTGTTTTTTGGAATCTAGTGAAAAAAGAATGGAAAAGTTTTTAAATAGATTTCTTACCTTAGCGCAGATAAAATCTGTGTACACCACCTCTTCCACGCCTGCAGTGGAAGCCGTTTGACATTCCGTTTCGTCCTCTTCAGGAACTGTTTGAGAGAGCCGCATGACATGTATTCTGTTATGAATATCACCTGCAATCAGAAAAAAATGTGTGATATTAAGGGGGTTTTTAGCATTTTGACTTTTAGTTCCGGTTCTAAGAGCAGATTTTAAGACACATTTGTACAAAATCTACATCTAATTTATTCTCTAGGTCAGGTCTTGTCCAGCCAGTGTCTTTAACTCCTCTTTAGATAATTCGACTCGACCTCGACTAGTGTAATGACAATTTACACCTGAACCTGAGCTAGTAACTCTGGGCTTGTTTTGAGGATGATCTTGCCTTGGCCTTGAAGTTTTTCTTCTCAGGGAACTATCTCCTGTCTAATACCGAAGGAACTTTACTATATTTAGGTGCTCCAGCCTGGTCAGGTTATCAAAGACCACCTGTATCTTGTCCTCCTGGGCTTTGAAGTTCTTCGTCTTTAAAACTACATCCTTAAGAAAGGAACTTATGATTAAGTTACTTACTCTGGGCTTGTCATTGTGCGTATCCGTCCAGTACCGATGGAACTTGACTATATTTGGATGCTCCAGCCTGGTCAGGTTATCGAAGACCATCTGTATCTTGTCCTCTTGGGCTTTGAAGTTCTTCCTCTCGGAGAACTGAACCTCGTTCCAGACGACCTCCACGCCCTCTTCTGTGTCCATGGCGAGGTGTGCGCAGTCGATGCCGGGGACATCTCGCTGTTCCACCTGAAATGACAGAGATAAATAGTCAGGAATCGGCTTTAACACAGTGAAAGCGACTCAAAAATAAGTATCATGTATTTATCGAGGTACCTATACATAAATGATGAAGACAGATTTATTGCATAAAAGAACTCTCGCATTTGCTCAAAGTAAGAAGGCCAGAGGCTCACTACTGATCAACCGACCTTCTGTAAGTGGACTACGAGTAACTATAACTATGCGAAAAGTTACATACAAAACTGCTACATCTACATGATAATGTAAATTTTACGGTTTAAACCAAAAAGCATGCACATTTGCGACATTGCGAAAACGCCATTTGTTTTTGATTAACTTCTGATTAGTTTCCTAATTTGAATACCTTGTATTAAACAAAGCTCAATCGCATTGGTTATTCAAGGCCACACGGAACCCATCTCATAAGCATTGCCAGGGCACGCGAGACTACTAGGGTTAGCAGACTTCTAGATTCCAATGCACAATTATAGAAAGCAAACATTGGATGTTTGATTGTCTTATTTCCAACATACAGAGAGAATCCACAATAAAGGGATGAGAATATTTGTTCTTGTTCTTTCTAACTGACAAAGTGTTCCGTATTTCATCTTCACTCAAGTCTAAGAAATACGAAGGAAGAGTAAAGGTTGAAAAACCTTCTTTTTTTCTAACGTATTAGTATAATAACATTTCATGCTTGCATACACCTTTCTCTTTGTCTAGAATAGTAACTCATCATCATCATTTCAGGCGTTAATCGCCCACTGCTGAGCATAGGCCTCCCTTCGTGTACGCCACTTTATTCCGGTCCTGGGCTAATCTCATCCAGAAGTGCCCCGCAGTTTTTCGAATGTCGTCCACCCAACGAGCCAACGGGTAGTAACTGTATCATTAAGTAGCTTCGCAATATAATCTAAAGCTGTCGTGTCGTTTAAATTTTCTATGTGAAAACCCTGCGACAATCAGTGAATCGAGCAATCATTCAATTGTGGCCATTTAGTGTCCCCGTATCCAAAGGTCTTATCCACCATTCTCATACTAAGTATCATACTACGTTTTGCGTCTAAAGCTTATCAAACCACTGAGTGAAAGAAGGTCTTATGTGACGTAGTTTACAGAATAGGTCTTAACGGTTTGGATGTAGGAGTATGTTAGTAGGGAATATACAGCAGGACTGGTTGAATAGATGGGAGTTGTTCCGTTTTGATTCGTTGATGATATGATTGGTAATGAAACTGCGAAGTAGTGTTTGATTTGAAATAAAAATAAATAAAGGCTTCCTCTATCACACATATCATATAACTACAATATCGTATTGGATTCATCCTGTAATGATATGTGTATGCGTAAATGAAAATATACATACATACATACAATCACGCCTGTATCCCATAAAGGGGTAGGCAGAGCACATGAACTACTCAAGTTTCAGTGCCACTCTTGGCAAAAAGGGGTTGAAATAAAACGAAATTGTGACATTGCAGTGACAGGTTGCCAGCCTCTCGCCTACGCCACAATTGAACCCATATCCTACAGTCGACTTCTACGACACCCACGGGAAGAAAGGGGGTGGTGTAATTCTTAACCCGTCACCACACCAAATGAAAATATACAAAGGAAAGATTATCCTTCTATTGATGACCCATTGGTAGGCCTAGATGCTGCACATAAAAACCGTTCAAATCTCAGGCACTGATTAAGAGACGCGATGATAGCGCGAGCGAGTTATAGTTCGTCGCCGAGCGATGAACTATAAATCGCTCGCTGTCTCTTTTATTTACACGGGAGCGACTATCTTTTGTTCGTTTCTACTGCCGATAGCTCATCGCTTACTCGCTTTTGATGGGACCAGTAGTAGTGTCACCAGTGTCTCATGCTCATACATCGGGGTTTTGGGAGCGGGAATGATTTACACTAGCCCAAAAATGGTGAAAACGATAAAAGATAAACATTACTTTAATATTTCTAGGTACATTTGGAGCCAGTTACATAGTTAAATACATATTTCAGTAATTCAAATTACTATAAACAAAGTTACACGAATTCATTCCCGCTTCCGAAACCCCGATGTATGCTCATGCTCCCTTTATCGGAGCTTGGTCCTAATTGTCATGAATGTCGCAAGTTCTCGGTAACATTAAGAACCATTTCAATACAAAATACAACGAGGAACGTTTTTACACACATTTCTAAGAAATTCACTTTTACTCTTACTCATGACGTTGCTTCTCAAACACGCCGATATACTTAATAATCAACTTTCACTGGTGTGATCATGACACTGACGATCTTCGGTCATCATATATGCATTACTAGCTTTTACCCGCGGCTTCGCCCGCGTAATAAAAGTATTCTTATTGAAACGTTTACAAAAAATAAGATTTTCATTTGGATCCGTAGGTTTCTTTGTAGGTACATCTGTCCGCGATTATTTCGATTAAGGTAAAGCGGGGCAATTCTCGACTGGAGGGCCATTGTAACTGATCTATTTGCTGTACGGTCCGGTTTTGGCTGACTGTATCTTACACATATTAATATTGTTTTAAAAGAAATTCATGCAATGATTGTAGAATTGTTACACAGCGACCACAGCGTAGGTGCGAATATGTATGTATTTTACCTATATAAATATTTATACTGGGGAAACTTCATACAACCCACATAGCCAGTATCTCGATGCTATGGTCGGTAGGGTAAAAAGTACTTCCTTGCATTATCGCTTACAATTTTTTCCATTTTGCTTATACTTATTGCAAAACAACGATCTTCTTACAGCACATTGAATGTAATAGTTTACGGATGCAGGATACTCGCCGATGCCTACTTACTAATACCTTCCCACTGGGCCACCTGCATTTTACACTGCCTAAATATCGATTGCCGACCGATTATTCCGACCCCAATCCCTGTTCTTATCCCCGTCCCTATCTCTATCTTTGTCCCCGTCCCCGTTCCGTCCCTGTCCCCGTCCCTCCCCTATCCCTATCCCCGTCCCCGTCCCCTATTTTTATCCCTATTTCTATCCCTATCCCGATCCCGATCCCTATCCCCACCCCTACCCCTACCCCTACCCCTATCCTTATCCCTATCCATATCCCTATCCCTATCCCTATCCCTATCCCTATCCATATCCCTATCCCTATCCCAATCCCTATCCCTATCCCAATCCCAATCCCAATGCATATCCCTAACCCTATCCCAATCCATATCCCTATCCCAATCCCAATTCCAATCCCTATCCCTATCCCTATCCCAATCCCAATCCCAATGCCTATGCCTATCCCTATCCATATCCATATCCCTATCCCAATCCCAATCCCTATCCCTATCCCTAATCCTATCCCGTTCCTGTCCCTGTCCCTGTCCCTGTCCCTGGCCCTGTCCCTGTCCTTGCCCCTGTCAAATTATCATGCTAGGAGGTGAACTTTGAAAAATCCTTTCTTAGTGCTCCTCTAAGGAACTTCCGTGTCAATTTGAAATCTCTTGAACCAGAAGTAAAGATAAAAACTAAAGCTATACTTATGGCTATTTTGGATATTTTAACCCCATTGCACAATAACAGGGGAGAAGATTTCTTTTCCAGCTCATTAGATTTAAAAATCGTTGTATTTATCGTGATCAGCGACCCGATAAACCATAAAAACGATACCCATATTGTGTTTTTGACTTTACCACCTTTGCACCCCTTTAGGGGTCAAATTTTCAAAAAACCTGAAACATGTATTTAGTCATATGTCTTTAGGAATCCTCCTGTGAAGTTTCGAATAAAATAGTCAAACTAATCTTGTTTCCCCATACAAACTTTGAACCCCCATTTCACCCTTTTAAGAGGAGAATTTTGAAAAATCCTTTCTTAGTGCTCCTCTACGCCATATAAGGAACCTATGTGCTAAATTTGAAATCTCTAAGACCAGCGGTTTCGGCTGTGTGTTGATATGTCAATCAGTCAGTCAATATCTTCTTTTATATATTTAAACCCCATTGCACCACAACAGGGGAGAAGGTATTTCACTTCCGCCTCGTTAGATTTTAAAAAACGTTGTATTTATCGTGATCAGCGACCCGATAAACCATAAAAACGATACCCATATTGATTTTTTGACTTTATCACCCCCTTTTCACCCTTTTAGGGGTTAAATTTTCAAAAAACCTAAAACACGTATTCAGTCATATGTCTTAAGGAATCTTCCTGTGAAGTTTCGAATAAAATAGTCAAACTAATCTTGTTTCCCCATACAAACTTTGAACCCCCATTTGACCTCCTTAGGAGGTGAATTTTGGAAAATCCTTTTTTAGTGCTCCTCTACACTATATAAGGAACCTACGTGCCAAATTTGAAATCTCTAGGACCAGCGGTTTCGGCTGTGCGTTGATATGTCAGTCAGTCAGTCAGTCAGTCAGTCAGCTTCTTCTTTTATATATTTAGATTGTGAAAGGATAAGATGCAAATTTGTATTTTGTACTCAAGTTTGATGAAACAGTCACTTAAGAAGTGAGACTTTGAGACTGTCAAATTGAAAAGATGGTATGGTTTTTGAATAATTAAATATGTTTCAACGAGTAACATTTCGTGGAATGATAATAATGATGATCGATTAAAATGATCCTGTGTCTCTTTCTTCTTCAGCGGAGCGTAAAGAACTAAAGACTGAAGACGAAAGGAGCTATGATTGATATTATAGATTGACGAGATATTAGTCGCCATAGCTTAGTAGCTTACACACTTTTGGTGGTACTAGTGCCTAAGTTGACTTATACTAATTGAAATGAAACAGTTCCAAAAAGGGTGCGTGTTGGGTTGGGGCCAGAATCGACCCCTTTATCGAAACCGGAAAACTTTTTTGTATAGAACGTGGCCTCGTTTTCGATTTTAGTGAGGTAGGTCAAAGTATTAGGTCAAGAAAAATGGGGCAAGAATACAATATTAAGGATACTGTGGAACTATTTAGTAAAATTGTAATTGACACAAAAATACTAGATTATCTTAGTTTCTGCTTGGTCGTATTCGTAAAAATTTCAAGAAATACTTTTTCTCAAACTTGCAATGAAATGTTGTCATTACGTACTCCCAATTAGGTCGGGAAGTACTACGTATCTGGTTCGTTGAGTGAGGATTATATGTAATGGAATTTCATAGAATTTGCAGTCTTAGGCCTGCAATGCTCGAGTCATTTGTTTCTAAACGTCAAATTCTGACACAACGCCACAGAATAAATAATACTTAGGACAACGTCATCATCTGAAGAAAAAAAAACATGCAAAACGTTTTACATAGACAGTGGCGGCCCCTATTAATTTCTACTCATCGGTTAAAAGGTTACCTCAAACAGTTTTAAAAAAAAGTTTAGCGCGGAAATTAAAAAAAATATATAATGTTTGCTCGGATTTATCAAATATTTTATCAAGAGTTTTTTCAAATTTCAAAATGAGTTCGGACTAAAGTAATGTGGATGTGGATTTAAAGAGTAGATACGCCTCCGGAATTGCGAGCAGAGGCAGAAGTAGACGTGAGTAACTTACTGCCCCCGAAATCCAAAGTAAGATACATGAGTCATGACGGCGTATGAAAATTTCTTAAAATGGAAGGTTTTCAAGGTCATTATTTTAGCCTGTTTCATTGCAAGTTTGAGAAAAGCACTATACATTCCTCGCCGTGAAAAGGGCTTACAGGCTTCGTATCACTATCCGGCTGAGCGTAGCGATAATACCTCACCATGTAAACCCTTCTTTCCCGGCGTCTGACGTAATGTACTATTACATTCGCAAGCATCCACAATCGCGTAAACACGCGCTTTATGTCGGTTTTTATCTCATTTTTTATGGATTATATAATTACATATACATACACGCATAAGGTACGTCACAGACGATATTTTTAGCTTACGACAGACGCTAAGATTTGCAAATATTTACTCTGAGACCGATAGGTATTATTATACACAAGATCCGAACCTCCATCAAAATGTTTATCAAATAATCTACTCTATAATGTTTTGTATAAGGCTTCGATTCCTTGTGTAAAATTGAGATGGAACGTTTCCTTTAGAAAATGTACTAAGAACGAGTTATAGTAATAGGAAATAGTCTGCATACTTGTATAAATATAAAACCTGTAGGGTGGGTAGATGGAATCTAACATGTTTAACTTGTTGGACAGCCAAGGTCCTTGCAATATCGGGACGTGTCCTTTGCCGGGCCAGAAACAATTTCTATACACACCAAATTAAATTTACATAGGTCTAACAGATTAACCTATTAAACGCTTTGTTCCGTATCTGTCACCGTTTAAAACCGTTTAAATTGTAATTAACAAAGTGAAGGTTATTAATTCAGTAGAATTTTTTTTGACAGGTATTAAAGTTGGAAATCTAGCAAATGGTTTTTATGAGACTTTAGGTTTAAATAGACCAATTCACATCACATTTAGGGCAATCAAACTTGTAAGGAAACTACCTCTACACGTCGAATGCTCACCAACTGGGGCCCATTTCTCGAAAGGTACAAGCCTTGTATTACAAGTGTGTTTCCATGACAACCCATACGATTTGACAGTTCGCGCTCTTGTAATACAAGGCTTTGTACCTTTCGAGAAACGGGCCCCTGGCCGTTAAAAGTTGCGGTTGGGTTCTAAAACTTCTAGATTTGCAGTCTTGCAGTCGATCTGTATAATACGGCCTTTAATGCCGTAGGGATAGAATACAGTCAAACTCAGTTAGAAATACACAATAATTTACAACTCTAAGACATCTTTCCAAGACACACTTCATTAACAAGACAAAAGTTTCAAAACTTCGAACCGGGCCATTCATTCAGACAAGAAACAAGGACAACGAAGAATGAATGAAAGCTTTGATGAATTACTGAATGAGTTTCAAGTTGGTAATCGTAGTGATGAGCGGCACTTGAAATGTTCCCGAAATTATAAAGGAACTTTTAGGTAATGATTTGGTTTGAAAGAAAGCTTCCAATGAATCTCAGTTAACTTTCAAGGAAAAATAATGCTGCAGAAAATGACAGTGAGCAACACTACAAAAAAAATACAAAAGCCTTAAGAAATCACCAGAAGAGAAGTACTTGTGTGGTGACACTGGTGACTGACCAAACCAAAGCACGCGTCTTCGTGCATCAAACGATCATCTAGGTACGCATAGCATTTAGTAACTGTCATGAGTAAGTGCGATTGAGAACAACTCATAAATCATATTTAATTTCCTTCCATTTACAAAAAATAAAAGAATATTGCGTCGTCGTCGACGTCAAGAAAATATCCCGAAATTTCTTGGTCGACCCATCACTAGACGTTCAACTCAATTAATAAATTAATTAACATCTAACAAAAAAATCGCGAACAATACCCAATTGAATGTCTGGAAAGAAGACAGGCATATCTGGGTCGCGCTTTCAGGGAACTCTCGATTGATTCTCGGAACTCTGCAGTTGAACGGTTGAAACAATACTCCTAAAATATTACGCCTCACAAGACAGTGATGATGATGATGGATCCTCTCATTAGGGACATAGCTCTTAGAAGAATTTTCCAACTTTTCACTAACCTGGGCGACCAAGTAATTCCAAAAGGTTTAAAAGAAAGTAAGCAGTAGGTGGTACAGTCGAGTTCTTAAATAAGTGTAAATTTTTTCACCTTATTGCATAGAATTAAGGTGAAGAAATGTACATAGATTTATGAACTCGACTGCACTATCGAACCACCTGAATTATGACCCACTAGCATAAGCTCATTTTGCCAAACCGCCTTAATGTAAGTAGATCGAAATTCGCTTGCAGATTGGGTTTCCTTGGTGATGAACTTGTTATCATTTTATTAGACACTGACATGTGTGTAGCGACATAATTTAGTTAGTATTTAAAACGACCTAAGTGCATTATAAGCGATAGACCTTACAGGTTTGAAAGATTCAAACGAATTATCTGCCAAGTGGGTCATGAGTCAGTTGGTTCGATAGTATTTTGATAAATATTGGGGTCTTTTTGAGCTCATTGACCTGTGTCAAAAAATCAGGTGGCTAATTGTCTCGAAACAAAAGACATGCTGGCTTGGTCTTTCAGAGAACACTTGAATGATTCTCGGAACTGGCCTTGCAGTTGAATGGTGAAACAGTACTCCTGAAAGCAAAGATGGCATCTTTCAGAAGGAGCATTTCGCCGAAGTGTTGCTGACAATGCTGACTTTGCTGACATATAGATGATAGCTAGAAGTTTTGTGTGATGGTATAATGGGATCATGCAGTATGTTTGAAACATTATTGTGAAATGAAAACTTTTTAATTTGGTTTTACAAATTACCGCTTAGCAAGTTGAATCTAAATTTGATGATTAAAACCAGTCGAATCAATGTACCTACTGTAGTTTCTGCGAAAAGAAAAAAAAAAGTCGTAAAATATGTTACGATCTCTTTCCACACAGAAGATGCTAGTGAATATTTTATGTTTTATACTATTTAAAACGTGCAAAAAAGTTTCATCGATAATTTGTATTATTGAAGGTGGCAGCGTAACTCATGTCGTGCTCTATGAAAGTACTAGTGTCCTGAAATGAGGGATCTCGTGAAAAGTTGTCTATACGCAAAAGACAGACAAATTTATAACACTAGGAATTAGACTCGGAAACTTGGCAAGCTCGAAGCTGTAACAAAGGCAATTTATGAAACGGAGCAGTTTGTAAAATATGAAATATGAACATTTACTGCTGGTAAATAAACGAGAGGAGTTTGTATATGAGGAAACTAAAGGTGTTGTAAATGAGAAGCATGTTTTAGTACAATTTAAATATTAGTAGTTTGAATTACGAAGACAGGTATTGCTGGGAGTTAAGTGTGAAACCCGTTAGTTTATGATAACTAATCAAGCAGCAGGCGCGCCAAGTGCAGACCTAGCCAAGGGATTGTGGCTAATCTATTAGTTAAAGAAGATATTTTATTAAGGTATGATAATGCAATGAAAAATGACATATATAACCACCACTTTCTTCGAATTTTTTTCTCCACTTTTTTCGAATGTTGATGATAAAGTCAGCGTTGACGAATTATAGTTTATCTATGACGGGGTTGAAACAGACAAACCAGAATCAAAATACTATAAAAATGGTAATAATGAAACTAGGTCCTTACTTTACATGTTAAAATGTAAATGAAGAGAGAACTAATTTTATTTTTATTTTATTTTTATTCATAATAATTAACACAGCATTACAGATAAACCAAAGCACTGTGAAAATACATATATGATTCCTATATATACATAACGGGAAAAAGTTGACATACAATAAACTAATAAGGCACAGAAGAAGGACGAACATCCATCATCTCGCTGAACCTCAGACATTCATCACGTACAACCATCCATCTACTAGCAAACACATCACATTAAGGCGCTGATGCGAGGAGTAAATTCAAGCTGTGTAATGCTCGAACAAAAGGAGAGTTCCTTCTCGACACTGTTCGGGAACTTGGCACTGACAGAAGACAGCGGTTTCGAGGCCAAAACTCAAATTTAGACGGTATCGGGACAAGCAGCCGTACTACTTGTGGTGTCAATTCGACACAGTCAGAGTCACCGCGTAGGATGGTACAAATTGCATTGAGAAGTGCCGAACTGCGTCTTACCTCGAGTGAGTTATATCCCAGCATTCCTAACAAAAATTTGGTGGGATAGAGAAATGGGTAATAAATTGAAGAAAGACGTTGCAATCGATATCAAAAGCAAATATGTTTTTGCTAAAGAAGATTCTGTTCATTTAAACGTTTCAGCCACCTTACAATGTAATGCAAACAATAAACTTTATTTACAAGCCAGCTTTCAAGATAAAGTTGAACAAACACACACAGATGTAATTAAAAGCGTGTGACGAAATGATAAACACGGAGATTTATTATTCATTAACGTCGGTGGCGCCAGAGTGTTGGCAGTGGCAGCGGGCGCGCCAAGTGCAGGACTAACCGAGGGATTGTGGCTAATCTATTTGGCACGGGAGAGGTATAAATTAGATTGTTTGCATGATAATTTACCGTATTTAAACTTTGACGGGCGTTTCAAAACAGTAAAGGCAGTGCGAGGTAAAAATACATTAACAGGCTACTGAACGGCGGCACAGGGCGCAAAAGTTTTCATACCATGGAGTCGTGTAGGTAGTGTTATTCATTTTGAAGTCTAAAGAGATTAAAAAAAAGTCAGCATTTTATATTTAATATGATTTTGTTCCGTGGCAAAGAGAAGTTCTATAGCTTTGTTTTAACGTTCTGAAACCTTGTAGACGCGAATAAAGCTAACACCAACAAGCTGAAGCAAACTCGTGTACATAGTCCGGATTTAACAACGTTTTATGCCTATCGTGCGAAAACTGTTAACGTGATGAACTCCATAAGCACAAGGTGAAGGTATACATAAAATTCCTATCGAAAATTCATGGCCACGACCCCGACATTGAACCGATTTTATCGAGCAGGCCTCTTGAGCATACTACATTCCAAAAGGCACTGGTTCCAACGCTTGCAACTTGCGCGTTCAACTTCAAATAGATTTTTACTAAGGGCCAGTTGCATCAACAGAGGTCTAGCTAGTGAAGTAGTGACCTTCCCCTTCCCATACAATAAAAATTAGCGAACGCTTTAACGATACGCCTCTAGAGGTCACGAAAGATTGGTTAATAAAAGAACCCTTGCTCGCTATTCCAATGTGAATGCACTGCTGAAAATCAATGTCAAGAACGCATGTATTTCTGTACATCGCTGGCGTCAAAGACAACGCTGATCTGATTTGTTTGAAAGCTGCGATGTATCTCGCCTACGCTCTACGTGTGATGTGGTATAAATGAAATAGTCTCTATACAATGATTTTTAAGTATATAATACATTGTAACTACGGTGCACTGTGGCGGTGACGTGTTCAACTGTTCAATGCTTCTCTCGCGTCTTCAATGATTAATATAAAATCTATTTATAGTTGAAATCTACGTCAATTTACTTTCGCTATAAATTGGAGTTGGCGAAGCGAGTAGAGATAAGGAACGTTAAATTTATACATTTAGAATTGGCATGATGAACCGCTATTTTATACTGTTTTGATCTAAGGATGAAATTTAGCGGAAAGGAATTAAATTTAATGCCATTTTAACTATAAAACTCCCGTGAGACTCATACATATTTAAAAATATTTTAAGCGGGTTACTCACGTATTAAGTCGATATAGCGTTCGACATGACGGTGACGTCGCCCGCGCCGCCGACCCCCCCTGCGCCTGTCCTCAGCAGCCGCGCGCACCGAGCAAGCGCCCGCAGTATGCGTCGCGCTCTCGACATGTAAAGGCGGGGTGTCGCTACTCTTGAGAAAGGCTCTCGAAATTGAGCCGAAACATGTCGAACGCTATATCGACTTAATACGTGAGTAACCCGCTTAAAATATTTTTAAATTAATGCCATTTATTTAACTTCAACTGTAAGTATCGTATTGTGAAATTTGTGAACCAATTACTTTTGCCAAACTCTTGTCAATTCGATCTTTAAATTCGAATAAGACTAAAAATAATGTTTATGGCCTATTTATTAAAACATGAAATTATCAATTTCGTAACTTCTGGGAACAGAGAAATACCGTCGGAGAGTTTACAAAATTTGACATTGTATTATTGTTGTACAGACCGAAATATTCCTTAATTTTCTATAAAATTTAAATAGGTAAATGGATCTATTGCAAGTGGCATATAAAAGCTATGCTCTAATTGGTGTGCGCACATCTTTAGGCCGAGTGCACAACGTCCGGTGTCGTCGACCCATCGCACAAAACAGGAAAGACACAAACCTACACAATGCTCATATTGTAACCGTCTTTTTCTACAGCATGCACTATTCGCGACAGCTTTGGCTACTCTCCAAATATCTCACTAGCCAAAGTGACAATCGCTGACGATACGTCGCGATAGAAACGCAGTCTGGCTCTGTCGCGCGAATACAGAAGAGCAATAGGGAGAACTAGGAAGCGCGAGCGATTGTGATTTGTCTAGTAGCTTGAATCTGCTTGTCAAGCAATTGCACTTCTTATTGCTATGAGTTTATTTGCTAAAACAGCATCAGTGTTTACTTGGGTTTCAGTTTCTTTGAGTTTAAAGATACATAATAAAATTCTTCCTGAACTTCGTCTGCACTTGTGCAATCGCCATCAGAAATATCGGAGCTGCCAAAGCTACCACAAACATTGGAGCACGCACTCTAACGTCTCGACAAAGAGGATTGTTCCGATATATGTGAGAGCCTTGGCAGTTCCGATGTATCTGATGGTGGTTGTAACAACTTTAAAATGCCGGTGCCTTGCCTTATTATCGATCAATTAGGTTGGAAGATGTCCAAAAACTTTCAACATCGGCATTGTTTACTTTGTTTTCAGTTACTTTACTAAATGAGACGCATTTAAATGGGCGTTTACGAACTTAAATGTAATGGATTTTAAGTCTGTTTTTGTCTCTTTAGCCATGTTTGGGACGGATGCTGTAACTAACATTACAATCTGTAATATCTTCAGCAGTATTGACATAAATGTTGTAACATTTTGCGGTTGAAATACGAAACGGTAAGGATGTTGCGTTGGATTGGATGTTTGTATTTGGGACGTTCTGTTTGATTGATCTATTCATAGTATTGCGAATGTTGACATAATAGAATTCATTCCATGCTTGAATGAGATTTTGATAAAGCTAGCGGTGATTTTATATGACTGAATTCTGACTTCAGAAGTCGAACCAAATTGTCTAACAAAAATCTCTTTGGTGTTTGTGAAGTCTTAAGCTTACGTGACTTAACTTAACCTACTAGTTTTGAAAGTCTTACTTCCTATCTGATATCAAAGAACATTTTCAATTTCAGTATTCTTCGTACGAGCTTGAACATCCTAATCAGCAGGACTGGCACGTGTCAAGGCGTATAAATTAGTCTTAAACATATTCAGATAAAGCGTCATAAACGGCTGTGATATCCAATATTTATTGTAGTCTATTATTGCCACATGCTTCACAATGTTTAAAGCTTATCTAAACTGAACTGACAGTGTGTGTTCGACGTGTTCGTATTATGTCAAATGGTAAGCTACGATTTAAGATCGCGTTCAGATTGCGACTGCACTACTGCAGTATACGTCGGGGAAGCGGGGGCCACGCGATAACACCTGACCTGACCTATCTCTTTGATTAAATTTTGGTCATTTTATGAATCGAGTTAGTAGTACATCGACTTTCTCTGGTAAATATAGAGAAAATAACACTTTCTACACTCTGTTTGTTCTTCTTCAAAAACCCTAATAATATGGCACCACATCATCAAGATAATGATCTTTGACCCAAAAATTCAAATCACAGTGCACTTCACTCCGTCAATCAGCATAAAAATAAAGCCTAATAAGTTCATTTTATGTCCAGCTACTGTAGCGTCAGTCTGGAGAGATTCGGAACTGTTATGTATAGTTGACAGCTTTGCAATTGTTCTCCCATAAGAAAGTTTGCTCTTTGGACTAAAAGTTTCGTTTGCGTTTTGCGAATAAAATAAAATAATAAATTTATATTTATTTACTCTACAACTTAAAAATTATATGAAACGACAGCAATGGCGAGATGAGGGGATGGAAATGGGATGAAAAAGGAGGACAGCGCCGACGCCAAAAAACTGAGATAAGGGCAAGCGAATGATGATGACCCCACAACTATTTTAATGGTGCTGAAGTCGCAATCGGATTGTAACCTTTAGGCAATTATGATATGTGTCAACACTTGGTCGTAATGTGTGAGATTCTCAGCGGTCTCTGGCTGTTATACGAGCTCGTAAAACTCGCATAAAACAATCACAATTCCTAATGCGAGTGACTAATTTATATAAGAGCTGAAGGACATTATGAGACTACTGAATCTCTATAATCTACAACTTGGAAGTAATAAATAATGAATATGAAATAGTTTTCTAAATAAGTCGTCTGTTAGCTTTTCTAAGGGCAATTTCACAAGTTGTACGTGATTTAGAAAAGCGAAAATTACACACACCTACACTATTTTCGCAGCTTTTCTTTGCAGTTCAGAGCCGCTAGTGTAAATTTCTTTCATAAACGTTACCATTCAACTTTTTGACAAGCAGAAACGTCTGCAATCGATGCCACTAGACTTAGGTTTTTAAAAGGCTTTGTTTTCAAAACGCCTAGCTTGGCAAGTTATTCTACAACAAAAGAAGGCCTTCACGTTACGTTTTCAAAGGAACACTAGAGGCACAGACCCCAGAGATCAGATATATCGGGAGCGGCCATTGCTCACACAAATAATTTGATTATTACATGAACACGATTCTATTGTCTACTAGGTTTAACACCTACCTAACCTAGCCTAGGTTAACACTTTAACAAGTGCGTGTACATTTATTTTTGAGCAATTTGGGCGCTCACATACATAATGGCGACTGTACTGGCTGGCACGTGATCGTTTTGTACCGAGATGTCATTAAATCGAATCGATCCGATCAGCAACTCGATACTGAATTGTGCAAACAAGAGTATCTTATTACGACCGCACAATAGACTGTTGGCTCGATAATGAATCGATTTGTAACGCGGATGATTTTGTAGTTGATATCGGCACTATACATATATTCGGTAAAATATTCTTCTTAGAAAAATATAAGATTTGATCGAAATTATACATTCGTGACAGATATTTTAAATATTTAATGCAAAGTTTATTGGCTTTATTGCATCTCTATTGGCGTGTTTAGAATCCATTGAGAAGCCTTCCTCAGACATTTACCATGGATTAGAATAATATCGCAAATAGCGATTGTGCCGATGGTATAAACGTGATAAACCTAATAAGACCAAAGGAGTACTATCGTACAGTATGGCCACTTCCGCTCCCCGCTGAAAGTGCCGCCCACCCCCTTTCGGTTACGTCACAGTTACCGCCTGTCAAAAACGCGAACAGTCGACCTATCATATTTCACTCATACAAGCATAGTACGCGTTCACCTACACGAGCTTAGACTGTGTGCTATAGGAACGCGCCTCTTTCATATATTTGATCGCCAGTGTCCGAGGTATGCCAAAGGTATTGTCAAATGTATGTTATATTATTTACCTAAAATAATAAATACGCATTTTGATAAACCGATAAACCTAGAAGGCAAGGATGGTTGCGTGATAAACAATACAACATCAGGTCGTCCTTTTCGCACTATTTATAAGTGCGATAGGGACGGCCGGACTATATGCGCGCGACCATGCTATCGGTTCTGGATAAAATTAGATCTAGTAATTGTTACTTGATGTTGATATCTTCCATATTAGGATCTGACGGCAGCAAAATCGTAGCGACTGCACAAAGGAAGGATGCCATTATGATTCAATTTGCAACATGACGACTAGTCTCGAAATAGAATGGAGTCAGCTCTCTGGAATCGAGTATCAGAAATGTTAGGAATAAATGAAAAGTGGTTTCCGTTTAGTACTAAGTAAGTATTAGAATCGTAGTTCTACCCATTACAAAATTGGATATTCTTAGCCAGTGATTATTATGATTTATTTATTCTGTCCCACTGCTGCGCAAAGGCCTCAACTTGTCTCAGTCTGTCAAAAAGGAGCTCAAGTTATCCCGCCATCGCCGGCGAGGTCTGCCGGATCTTCGCTTTGACTCACGGGGCTCCCACTCCGTGGTTATCTTGGCCCATAGGTCATTCGGCATGCGGTAGAGTCCAGTCCGTCCCACTTTAACTTGGCCGCTTTTGACTGAGTTTTAAGCACAGCGTCTGCAGCTCTGACAATCCCCGAGTTTGGACTTTTGACGTCGAAGATCAAGTCACCGTAAGTGAGGACTGGGAGTATGCACATGTTTATATCAATACATAGTTTTTTTAACATTTCTGGCTGTCTTTTTTATTATTATAAATGGGCTTACTCCTGGCAACAGACTAGCCAAAGGCAAAGACGTGGCCTACGATGAAGTGGGCGCGCACTAGGGAATGCAATTACCGGTCGTTTTTCAAAACCGGTAATTTACCGACATAGCGTCGCCAAAACCGGTAAACCGGTAATTTCCCGGTTTTTATTTTATTTCATGAAAAATCAATATTTTCCGGCAAAATCGATATTTAAGTAGTTTTTTTATTAGTGTTCATTAAACTACCACTTTCAAAAGACAAATATTAATAATGAAATCTTGAAAAAAGCAGGTTTTAGGTCTTTGTTACAAAAAAAAAATACATTTTAGATGCTAAATCTTACAGTTAGCAATCATCTCTGATAAAATCAACTAAGACACTAGAAATTATCACAGGTTATTGAAATATCACGTATTTGTAATTGTGTAAAGGACAACTACAGGACCCTCATATCCCATGCCCGAATAGTGCTATTACACAGCAGGTTATGTCACATCCTGGACTGGCAGATCCCGCAAAAACAGGCAAGTTTCGTCAAGGGCAAAAGCGGGAACAGATCCTAAATGTACGTCCATTGAGAGAGATGGCTTACGAATTCAGCACTTCGATGATCCTCTGCTTCATCGACTATAGCAAAGCCTTTGACTGCATCGTTTTGACATCAAGCATAATTGGTAGCTTTCATTGAAACTCCGTTGAAAAAGGAAACTGAATCGGCAGAGCAACTTCGAGCCCTTTTACTTTTGTAAAAGGTGTCGATAAGGTTACCCGTCAGCTGCCTACGGTGAAAATATCATCAGAACCTGCGGAAGCTGGGAGGGAGGAATCATCATTGGTGGACACCAAAATAACGAATCTTAGATAGGCAAATAACACCAATTTTCTAACCGCCAATGAAGCGGAAATGGTTGATATCACTGGTAAAATGGAACGCATTAGTCTGGAAACGGATCTCAAGATTAACCACAGTAAAAACCAAGCTCATGGTGGTGGATTGTGGTAGGTAGACACAACACACAGGTGCTCTTAGGCCAGTAACAGTAGATGACTTCATATACTTCGGCGCAAACATCGACAATCCCGGTTCCTCTGAAAACGAAATCAGAATAAGCGTAGGAATGGCCAAAAGAGACCCAGCTACAAGGATTATTTACATAATTCTTGGTTCCTAAGACCGCATGTCTGTAGAAAAACCAAAACTGGAGCTGAGACTTGGAGTCTGAAAAAGGCTGCAACCGCATTGACGCTTTCGAGATGTGGTGCTAGATGAAGATTTTGCAAATACCCTGGATTCCGTACAAATGTGTCTATCTTAACTACGCGAATTGAAAATCAACACCAGGTTATCAACCATCTGTTTACGTAGAATTTTGAAGTTTTTGGAGGGAAAAAGGCCTCAACCTTGAGCACCTGGCAAGGTTGATCGCTAACGATCCAGAGATCGCAGTCCAACAAGATGGACAGAAACAGATTAGATCCCTTCCACCCTCTACACCCAACTTCAGAACCGGAACAGAAAGTAAGAATAAAATTGATTCTATTGGGACTTCACCAATGAAGCCCGCCTCAACCAGCAATCAACCTCAGCAATGAAGATACCAATGAGAGGAGGAGGGGGTCTTATCTTTAAAGCTAATCAAATATTTATATAACAATTAGTGAATTAATGGAGGATAATCATTCGGGGTCTGGAATTTATGAAACCAACTGTGTACATTCCACACTTGTTGGTTTTATAGAAATCAGATTTTTTTATCTTGGAACCGACAATGCAGGCACGCACAGAGCAGGCAGGAATATACGGACTCTAGTCGCCGCGAGCACTCATGCCCGATGATGGGTCTCCAATGTCTCCATATGACACGAAACATGTCGCCAGACATAGGAACGTTTATGAACCGACAACCATTCATCCCTCTCGCACGTGGCTAAGATAATTATAACAGACATGCTTTCAATACCACAGCATAGCATAGAAATGACACAAAAAATAAACGTTTTCGTGGAGAAAACGAATTCCTGCTAAATAAAGTGTCTACCAGAAGTATCTATAAGTGTTTATTTAAGAAGAAATGGCGACAGAAGTGCTTTTTGTAGTAATTTTTATCTAAATTTAAATTTCGGTAAAAAACCGGTTTTGGGGTATAATTACCGGTAATTTACCGAACCCAAATTGGGCAAAATTACCGGGAAACCGGTAAACCGGTTTACCGGTTTGCATTCCCTAGCTCGCACAGAAGATGCCTGTTCACTCTTGATTTTTAGGTATGCAACTAGGTCAACTAGGCACTTAAGGTATGCTTTAAGTAGGTAATATCTAAAGGTAATATTTAGGCACAACAGCTACTACCTACTACGGTACCTTTGATTGATAGAAATAATGGTTTGTTTGTTTACAGGGAACCGGCCAGCGAGCATACGCATTAGATTAGATCATACTGCGCATTTACTATTGTTTAATTTATTCGCTTTATGACTGTCAGTAATAAAATCTATTTATATAGCTAACGGCGCCGTTGAAGGCATGTAAATAAATTAAAGATTTGTGCAGAAAATAAGCGTTGGTGGCCTAGTGGTAAGAGCGTGCGTACTTGCAACTCCAGCTCGTACGAATGAGTTTTTCGGAACTCAAACTCATGTACGAAATGTCATTCGAATAGATTCGATGTCGGAGCAAACGACGCTGTTCTCTTTCTTCATATGATGAATTTAATTTTCTGTGACTTTTATGTTCTCTAAAACGTATTTTAAACTTCAAAAATTCGTCGTAGCTGCTCAGAACTAAGTGAACACACACAGTGAAGTCACAAAGTAGCGTAACTTGTGTTGCAAATAGGGAGCACAGGCACATCCAATTACCCTGTATATTATTCGCTTTGACAAGATGCAACGTTATCTTTCATGTTTGTGACTGAAGGGAAGTCATTTCTAAAAAGATGTGCTTTGAGTGAGACAATATCAAAGGAGATATGATACCCTTGTCAAAAACAACATTCCATACATAGGTATTTGAGCATATTTGCATACTTCGACTGATTCGCGTGTATTGATTGCTTGTTAAACTTATTTTTAAGATTGAGGACGATTTTGATTTAAAGTTTCATAAAGGTTTTGATCTCGTCTTCGACGAATGACAGCTTCTAGTTAGCGCTATGGAATATGGCGTACCTCTATGAAGTTGCGCCAACATTGCATACAAGAGCCATTGAGACCATGGAATTAGACGAAGAAGCTAAAGCTTAGGCGCTAGTTTTCGGTTGGGTGGCCCTAAGCCATATGTCGATACGTATTTAACTTGTACTTTCTAGCGTGCGTGAGATGTACTGACCACTGCCAAGGTAATATCATAACCAGAGATCGAACAGTCGGACGTCATTTGCTCATTTGTATGATAGAATAAGAGCCCACGACCAAAATTTTTGTCTCATAGCAATACAGCCAAAACCGCATCAAATCGATAGATACGATTATCCTGAACTCGAAAATACCAATATCAGACATTTTCCGCGTAGCGTTTGATCTGACCGAATTTTCAAAATTGTCAAAGAATTTTACCGAACTGCATCATAGCAATATGTCTGATTTGCAGACTGTAGTTGAATGATAGTTCTGAGATACCGGAAACATATTTTTCAGACGTTAGTGGTGTAGCGCAAACCCGTAAAATCACTTAAAAAAATTAAAAATGAGACAAAAAAAATGTCTCATAGCAATACGTCTGAAAATCTTTTTTAACCGACTTCAAAAAAGGAGGAGGTTCTCAATTCGACTGAATGTTTTTTTTTTTTTTTTTTTTGTATGTATGTTCCTCGATATCTCCGAGAATTGTGGACCGATTTTCAAAATTTTTTTTTTGATCGAACGGGTATAACCCCGAGATGGTCCCATTGGCACCAAGTCAGGGTCTGATGATGGGATCCTGGAGAAATCGAGGGAACTCTTCAAATGTTATAGGCACATGTAATGTTTTCAGTGTATTTTTCAAAGGTAAACCAGTATTTACGCCTGATGGTAATAATTTTATATGGCTGAGCTGATGATGGAAGGTCAACTCCTCAATGGTTAGGAGTTAAAGGATAATTCTTTCACTAGTGTCAGGGGCGGCTCACTCCGCGATCCTTTCACCGCGCTACAAGTACATGCCGGCGGCCGCGAGTTCGCGGCCCATTCAGTGGCGACGACCTTCACGCGGCGCAATAGAATTCAATGTCGTCTGCACGCGTGCGGTCCGTTTGTTAATGTAGGTAAAAATTTAGAATGGCGGCGTTTTGTGAACATCAAAGGAGTGAGCCTTCTGTACTTGTACTATTATATATTCTGTGCTAGTGTACATGTATTCGGACTGATACATATAATATCAATAGGAACCACTAAAAATCAACAAATAAATAAACTTTTTTAACAAAAAATAAAACCGCCTTCAAAAATAAGCGCGTTACAAAACACGGAGAAACTAAAAAGCAAAAAATAATAAACCTTTGAATTCAGATTTCTTATCGAATTGCAATAATCTAAACATCCAAATTATAAACAAATCAATTATTTTTGGAGTCGGTGCCAGCCTGCGTATGGTTGGGTGGGGCAAACAGGCAATAGCAAGGCGACGAACAGGTCTGGTACCGACTGCAAAAATAATTGATTTGTTTATAATTTGGATGTTTAGATTATTGCAATACGATAAGAAATCTGAATTCAAAGGTTTATTATTTTTTGCTTTTTAGTTTCTCCGTGTTTTGTAACGCGCTTATTTTTGAAGGCGGTTTTATTATTAGTAAATTTTGGTTATTTGATGCGAACAAAACAATTTTCAGACGGAAATGTGAACGCATTAAATTTTGAGACCGTTTTGAAAATGTTAACAAATTTTACCGATCGGTATCATAGCAATATGTCTGAAAATTGTTGGACATGATAAAATAAGTTGTCCACATGTGCAAAAAATTTATATCAGACAAATTAAGTGTAGCACCTTCTCTATCAGACAACTTTTCGATACTCAGATATCATTTAAAAATCGTATTGAGGCATCTTGAATTCTCTGTTGCAAACCAATGAATACGTTGCGACCCTGAATTTATTATTATAATTAACAAAGAATTTACCCGAAACCGTAACATTGAAGTTGAAGGACTGAAATAAATCGCACAAAAGGAAACTGGGATGAAGTTGAAAAAAAAAAACGGTTTATTCAAAGTTACAAAATATTCTCGTATTCAATCGCTGTCGGATTCGGAATCGTCGTCTTCGAAATCACTCTCGACGTCGCTCGGGAGATGTTCAACGTCCTCTTCTGTAAAATAAACATCGTTAGTAAAAATCACGAACTTATTTATGAAATTAACAGCAAAAGCCATGTAAACTGTACCTGTTGTGAATGATGATTTGTCGTCCAAAATAACGTTGCTCAACTCAGGTAGTTGGTTGCCAGAGAACCACGAAAACTGAAATCGTCCCTCGTCTTCATACCATCCATGGGAGTATATGCTACACTTAAAGTGTCTGAAAACAGGTTTTTGGTAATCATGGCAGCAATACGAAAAGTTAAAAAAAAAATTATCCGTATTGCTATGATACAGGTCGGCTAAATTTGTTGACATTTTCAAAAATGCGCTCAGGCTATGTGCTACGCGCAAAATGTCTGAAAACAAACTTTTTCGTAATACAATTATAAAATCTATGTACATTTTCACTATCAGACGTATTGCTATAATACCGACTGCCTTTTTTTTGACACAGCAGAAATGGCCTCCCACGCAGTTGCTACACTTTCGACCGTTACTACACACCTAGTCGGGTTCAGAATCATACAATCTAACGATTTTATAGGGTTTTTGCCGTATTGCTATGAGACATGGTTTTGGTCGTGGGCTCTAGTACTATGACGTTTCCGAAATAACGAGCCTTATAATATGTTGTTAGAATGACGCCCAGTTGTCCGATCTCTGATTACAACCATCAAAACAATATCAAACAACCAAACTAGAATCGGTCTGTTGGACAAACTGCACCGAATAACCACGAATTGACACCAATCAAAACAAGGAAGTGGCCTTGAGACGTGTCAATTGACATGTCTGAAGGATGTTGCCGATGACAAATATTAATGTAATGGCGTAAGGACCGAATACAGCGGCAACAAGGGTAACAGCTCAATTAATTAAAGCTGGCAAATCAATTAGTTAAATTACATGAATTATTAATGAATTTCATGAAACGAGGATGCTCTCATTAATTGTATTTGAAAAATAAATGAAATCGTACAGGAAATGCGTCTTACGCAATGAGGACAGACAACGGAAAAACACTACATTAAGAAATTAGAGGAAAAAATACTGCTTTTCCTCCTTAGCAACATGACAAAACTAAAACAACTACACTTACAATTAAATCTGGAAAACCAAAAAAGGAAGACACAAAAACAGAAAACGATATTTTGAGTAATCAAGATCTTCTGAAAACAAATTCTGAACCTCTACCATGGGATTTTACGTACTTTAAAGAGTATCTAATGTTACTCGGTGGCATAAAATTTAATTTTCTATAACTGTTTGAAGGCGGTGTTCCAATTCTGCATACAATTAATGCCATTTTTAGGGTTCCGTACCTCAAAAGGAAAAAACGGAACCCTTATAGGATCACTTTGTTGTCCGTCTGTCCGTCCGTCCGTCTGTCAAGACCCTTTTTCTCAGGAACGCGTGGAGGTATGAAGCTGAAATTTATATCAATTACTCAGGTCTACTGTCCCTTGAAGCTGTGAAAAAATCAAACTTCTAAGCCAACGCAATCAAAAGATAGAGCCGTTTATGCCGCAAATTTTCGACACTTGCAAGGGAATCAAAACCTACAGGGTGCTTCCCGTGAACTCAGAATCTTGAAATTTGGTACGAAGCAACGTCTTATAGCATAGATAAAGGAAAAATTACGAAAACCATAAATTTTTAGTTACATCACATAATATATTTTTTTTTAATAATTTTAACCTTACTACCCATTTCCTCATAAACGCGTAGAGGTATTAAATTGCAATTCATACCAAATACTCAGGTCTATAATACCTTTAAGCTGTAACAAAATCAAACTTCTATGTCAACGCAATCAAAAGAAACAGCAATTTAAGCTGCATATTTTGAAACTCGCAAGTACTCGCAAGTAGGGTTTGCAATCCGGATATTCGAATATCCGAATTATTCGAATATCCGCCAATATTTTTATCCGAAAATATTCGAATAATCCAAGTGAAATTATCCGGATAAACGGATAATTTCTATAAACATTATTTTTTATTTATAAGTAATATATTTAATAGATAGACGTCACTGAAACCAATTTCGATCAATTCTTAATACGGACAATGTTATTGCTAACAAGTCAACACCTATTTATCTTCAAAATCAAACTAATATTTACAAAACAAAGAAAGCATTCGTGGACAAGAAGTAAGCAGAATGCCTCACCCCACGCACTCAGTTCTTATCAAATATTCGATTAATTGGATGATTTAAAAAAACAGAAAAACGTTCAAGTATTATTTTTTAATATGAAAACGTTACCCCAACCTACTTTCATTACTGCTAATAGCTAACGTGAAGTTATCTGTAAAACCGTACTTAATAAGGGAGATTTAACCTAGATTTCCTGGTCCCTTGTTTTTTTGAAATTGAAATTTAGCGCCTCACTCCGAATTTAGCTGTTATCAGTTCCATGGCAATTTAGTACGCCAGAATTCCCTCCACTTCACTAAGAAATATAAGGCATTTTTCTTTTAAGTCCTTAGTTACATTCATACACAAAAATCGGTCTAATTACTACTTATACTTTGAAATCTTAGTCGATCTACTGATCAGCTTGGAAACTAAAACCCATCAAATTGCTGCCGAGCAATTTGAGGCGTTTTGGATTTGAATATTTAAATAAGTTCGCCTTTGTACCTCCTCCTTCTTCATTTTTTTAAATTTTATGTCTTGTATATTTTATGTTGGTGGTACAATACTTATTTATCGCCTCTCCCCTTCCATTGGTACTTTGGTACCAGCCACTGTGCAACTAAGGTCTAAAATGATCCACACCTGGATAGGAAGTATCTTCGACTAATTGGTCTTCTCTTTTTTTGGTTATTCTGTTTTGAAGGAGTACCTATGCTCAGTTGCTTATTCCTGTTCTAAGACCCTAACCAGGACGCTTTTGTTTAGAGCCTACGAAAAGAGTTTTCAACTATTTATATTAAGTATCCGATCCGGTCCAAGATGGCATCTGGTATGGGCGTAGGCATTTATGCAAATGACTAGTGACTACAGTGGTAGTATCAGCATGGGCAATTATGCCACTGTCTTTTAAGCCGAGACATACGCAATAATTACCTGTGTACATAAGAATATAGTTAGACAAACCCAAGGAAAGAATATCTATATACTCAGCGACAGTCAGGCGGCACTCAAAACCTTCACATCGCCCAGAGGTGACTCTTGACTGGTATTAAACGGCATCCAAGCTCTTAACAAGCTTGGAAGGCAAAACAAGATGCAACTGGTATGGATACCGGGGCACGAAGGCTTCATTGGCAATGAAAATGCTGATGAACTTGCCAAGGCCAGGTCTGAAGACAACGTCACAACTGTCACAAGGAACCATTAAAACGGCTATGAAGGACCATACAAAGGCTAATCACCAAAAAGAGTGGGATGCCCTGGTAGGTCTGAAGCATTCAAAGCTCTTTATGCGGAGGGTAGAATCTGGATGGAGCAAAAAGCTAGGAAAGCTAGGCAAAAGACAACTCCAAATTATAACGGGGGTGTTCACAGGCCATTACGGGATCAAAGGAATGTTGGCCAAGATGGGACACGCTGACTACACAGATTGTCGCATGTGCGGCGAAGAGGAAGAGACCGTCAGACATCTAATGTGTGAATGTCACGCCCTCGCCAGACAAAGAATGAAGAACTTTGGAGCAGGCTACCTAGTACCAAAGGACATCAGAGAGCTACCCATGAGCCTCATCATCCGATACGTGGAGATGGTCGAGAAGCTCCTGAATAGCTGAAGGATCTTTAGATCTAAGGGGGTAATTGCACAAAAGATCCCGATGGGTCGAAGTGTATCCGGAAGGGCCCCGCAGATTTAAGATAAGATGAGTATCCGATCCGATCGAGCGAAGGACCGACTCCTATACATTCTCGAAATCATTCAAGGCGCCATCTTTGATTTTTGCCTTTGACATCCTTCCTATATCCGATATCGGAACGGATAATATGACAACGCTGTATCGCCTATAACCATCATCATATCCAATGATGTTGTCTCACGTTCCACTCTACACAAGCCATCCTCTCTACCATCCATTTCCAAGGTAAAGGTGTTGTCAGAAAAACTTCTCGTTATACCTAACACCTAACTAATCACTACTACTAACTGTCTTATATCGACAGCTCACTATCTGATTGCAAGATTCTAGTCATAGAACTAAAGATAGAGAGCTAGGTGTGTTTTAATTTCTACAGTTTGCTGATTTACGCAAAAAATAAATAAAAATGTAGGTAAATTTTGCATTATGGCGCTCATCTATCTCAGCCGTTATCAATTCCACGCTTATACGCACCTGTAACATTAATTTTGTTCCATTTAATAAATTATCCGAAATTATCCGAATTATTCGAATATTCGAATAATAAAAATTGTATTATCCGAATTATTCGAATATTAAAAATCCGTCGGATAATGCAAACTCTACTCGCAAGGGAATCAGGTTTGTACGGAACCCTCGGTGCGCGAGTCCGACTCGCACTTGGCCGGTTTTTTGATCGAGTGAAGATTCTAAAAATTCAAAAACTCATTGTAAGGCTCTGAATTGAGAAGATATTTTGCAGTTTTTGCCTTCCCTATCCGTAGTATTCTTCTTCTCCAACCTAGCGTTTACCCGGCCTAGCGCCAGGGTCTGCTTTCCTGCTTAATATTCTCCACTATGCCCGGTCTTCGGCATCCTCAGGTGCGAAATTGTTCTCTTGCATGTCCTCTGTCACGACCACGACGTCTAGCCAGCGCTTATTAGGCCTACCGCGGGTGGCATAGGGCCTTGGACAGTGAGATTGAGGCATCTGTTTCCGACGTAGTCTATATACCAGTCTGCGGCGTATATGGCTATACCATCGGAGGCGGCTTACGTCACGGATTCCGAGGCTGCTTCCCTATCTGTATTATAATTATAAGTAATATTATTAATAACCATTAACACGAGTTTATTCAACCGTCCGCTAAAGGAAATATAAATTGATTCACGCTCCATTGGACAAAGTTTCTGAAATAACGACGAAACCACAAAAAGAGCAATTCGATAATTAACCAACAGTTAAACGCGACGAGCAGAAATGGCGGTGGATTTGTGGGGTCACACTGTCAGCGAAAACGCTTTCATCACAATCACAGATATAGGAAGGAAGGAGATCGTACATGTCGGGCGATTTGTATTGAATACGCGTGCTGTAAGTTCTTGAACTCACACACACATGTAGATGGACGCTCCTAATGGACTATTGTGTTGCAAAACACGCGCATCATTCACCACAACATTCGACCAGCAAGTCGTTTAATCACGCACGCACACACCGACAACTGTATGAGCTAATAACAACTGCGACACGTCCGCCGGCGGCATTTCCGCTCTTTAGTATTATGTATATGTTCCGAGTTTTTCTTCTATCTTTGGGATATCGGTTCAATTGTGGTGTGTGGCTAGCAACCTGTCACGCTATATCACAAGTTTTATTTCAACCTCTTCATTGCTTAAGAGTGGCACTGAAACTTGAGTAGTATCTGCTTATCTACTACTGCATATATGTTATCTGCTTACACCTTTTGGGAATACAGCGTGACTTTATATTGTGCTCACGTTAAAATGACAGCTGTTCTAAAGATAAATAGTATAAATATAGTCAAAATATATTTGTTATTACGAGACACAACACATTATCTTGTACTAATTTTCACTCGCACAGACGCACATGTACAATTAACTGTCCAGCGGTGTAACAATAAGCCTTATTACACGAAAATAAAGTCCTAAATTAAAATCAGTAACTCATCGCTAATCGGCACAACTGGTGCCCCACATCTGATCGGCAGATAACGCTAATCGATATGTTAATTAACAATTAATTGATTGATTAACCTCCGGTTAGCGTGTTGATTTTGCCAAATACGCCGTATAAATGTATAGTTTAATTTAGTTTTATTTATTTCATAATGATAACAGGTTTCTTCAAATCATTGTAAATGGAGACTTTAATTCTGGGATTATTCGAAGAAAATAGGAAACAAAAAAAAAAGAATACTATAAACTTTCGTCACATCAATGTTCGACGATTGCCAATGAGATTAATTTAATTGATGATAGCAAGAAGATAAAAAATGCACAGTTGTTAGTAAAACACGCTCAATATTTGAAGAATGTAGTCAAACAATATGTACCTACATGAAAGTAACGTTTAAATACTAATATGGAATCAAAAAAATTTTACTACGTTTAAATGTAGAATGATGTAAAAATAAATTTAATAACAACAAAATAAGGTCCCTCCGATTCGCCATAATTGAAGCCCTACATCGACGCACGTAACGCTAATCGATATGTTAATATTGTTAATTGAACAATTAATTGATTGATCAACTGCCGCCATGAGTGCTGGCTGTTAAACTTTGTTTTGCCAAATGTGGAAGACGTAAATTAATTGATAAGCGAACCAGGTATTCGTGATATAATTTTGAAAATTATCGTGGATACCTTTCTCAAAAAGACCAGATCACAGACCGCCAACAAGATCGAAGGATGATTTCAAAAAGATTGCAGACCCACCTTGGAGAAGAAAAATAGCTAATCGGGAATATCGGGATGCTTGGAAAAACAATCGAAACGTATGCCCAACAATGGACACATACTGACTCAATTATTTAAGTATCATGCCTGATGTACCTAATTCGTAAGAAATGAAACTTATAACGACATTAAATTCGTTAAGTAAATAATATGTCAGAACTTAGTACCTAGTCGTGGTAATTTCGCGCTCTTTAATCGGCAAACAAACACATTTTATCAGAAGTCTTACATATAGACCAATTAATCAGTTTAACTACTTCGATAGTAAAACTAATCAAATAATCATGTTTACAAACTACAACAATGGTCAATAATTTGCAATCTGAAACAGCAAGGCGAAAGTAGGACGCTGCGATAACGCTTTATTGCGTCGATAAGCGACAATTTGTCTATTTATTGCATGCAGCACGGGTAGCATGGTCGCGCGATAGACGATAAAATATCAGGCCGTCCCTATCGCACTATTAGTAAGTGCGATAGGGACGGCCAGATGTTTTATCATTTATCGTGCGACCATAATTTCCTGCCTGGTCCTCAAGTTTTAAAATGGTAAGAACGAAGAACAATTTACTCAATGAGAATAAAATCATATTAGTTGTAAATTATAATAAACTCTAAATAAAAATAAAAATTTTAGTTACGTTTCCTCCCGTAAATAATGTTAGAATGATTTATACGCGAGGTAAGATATCGTCTAAGCTCCTGTCCTGCTTTTTGACGTGTCGGAACTCGGAAAGCTTGTGTTTCTCGAACTAAGAACAAATTTGATGGTAAAAAATACCAAGATGATTTATAAAAACTAATCAACTCCGTATGAAAATATGATTTTAACTTCAAAAACTACGAATAACCAGCAAACATTGAAACTAATGTAGCATTCATCATTAAAAAGTTCAAAAATTGGAACGTTTTCTAAATCCCCAAAAAGGAAAAGAGCACAGAAATATTGGAATGCTACTCTGCATACCGAAAATCCAATAAAGGTGCGTGACGATTCCGAATCGCTGGTTTTGCCTACATATTTTCTACCATTTGTTAGTCGTATACCTCGAAATCAAAAAATCCTTGTAGCTTTTCACCTATTCGCGTTTTGCCGCGATCTCAAAATTTCTGAACAATATTTTTTTCTTGTAGTATGATTTTTGGTCGCCAATTACAATTGTGTATAAAATTCATAGTATATTTATTATCCTGCCTTTTTTCACTGTAGTCGCTTTTCACCTCAATAGATATTTGTTTGTAATGCGTTATTAGATATTGTGATATTTCCTTTTTTTTAGCACTTTAGTTTTGTTTTACAAATGCATTTCGCATTTGTAGGTTTTCTCCTGGTTATATAACCTCATTGTGCATATCACTGATATTACTAATAAAATATTATATTACTAATGCAAATGTTGATGTTGATATATGTCCATTTGACAACGTATTATATCCCAGTGATATAGCCTTTTTTTTAAACCATTAATACAATAGTATGAGACCCAGGTAAAATGCGACTAAAAATATTTGCGGCTAACTGAATAGGCTATTAGTGATAAACGCTACATTAAAATCTGCTACTGTTGTAAAAATCTATTGAAAATATATGCGAGTAACAAAATATACTATCGATATTACACGCTACAACAAAATACGCTATCGCGGCAAAACGCGAATAGGTGAAAAGCTACAAGGATTTTTTGATTTCGAGTTATACGACTAACAAATGTTTTCTACGCGCTGGCCGATTTTAGGTTAGGCCTATATATTTTCCATAATTCGCAAGGTGTAGGTTTGTACTCGTAAATGAATTGTAAAATTCTAAAGAATGTGTGAATTTCTTCAGTAGTCTTTACATTTAAAAAGCCGTCTTTACAAAAGAAACATGAAGTTTTGTTCTTCTATTTTAAAGACGTAAAAGTTAAAGCAATCTTACGAGCTATTACGAGTATATTCGAGAGAATCTCTAGCAATAAATTCTCTGTTGTACAAAAAACATTAACCAAATAAATCTTTCGTTCTATTTATATGTTATAAATCTAACGTGTCACAGTTATATTTATACGTTGTGTATCAAGCCCACCAAGGGTCGCGAAATAGCACCCCATCAGAAGCAACGATGGAATTATCATGGACCCAATACATTACCCTGCGGCACCCCTCACGCGGTCAGCGGGTCACCTTTGGCTGAGATAATGGCGTTCGTGATTTACCTGAAACAAGAGGGATTTGGTTAGATAATATTATTGTATGGTATTCATAAAAAAACACAAGCGTTGTTTTTCCTATTCTTTGAATGAAAGTAGCAATGATTGCCTTTCAAACTTAGGTAATGATGATACAATTTATTAGGTACCTACTAAATTCGCTTAAATGACAAAATTATACAAATTTCTATCATAATCGCTTTAATCAGCCGTCATGAGTCCTAATTAGAATAACTTATTTTTATGGCCTCTCATTTATTTATTAATGTATTCGATTTGCAGAGATCTGTCAGGTCTCCGTTTACTTGGGCGTAAGTATACTTTACTTGGGCGGCGCTTACAGCTGAACAGAGTGTTACACACACTGCACACACACGGTGTTCACAGTTGCTTAGGAGATTTTTTTTTACTTTGTAGTGTGTTCTTTAGTAATTTTAATGTTTCCTCAAATCCTCATACGATTTCTGTCATAACGTAATATTTTCGGTATAACAATAATTAGACATGTCTCACAATTTACTCGGCCACTACAAACACAATGTAAAACCGGTAAAAAACTAGACAATCTTGAACTTCTTGAGAAGTGGGGACTTCCCGACCGAAATCAGTGAACTTATATCACGCGTTACGTAGTTTTAAAGACTGGAACGAAATCGCTAATGAATGAAACCTCAATGACAGTCGTTCACCCGGCGGACCTGTTTCGACAGTCACTAGTCGTCACGTTTTTATGACGTGATAGCCATTTTGACATACGTCATTAACAGTTTACACTCGCCAGTAAAAGTTTAATCTGGAATATTGAGTCACTAGAGAAACTCGTAACATCCCGGCGGACCTGTTTCGACAGTCGCTAGTCGTCACGTTTTTATGACGTGATAGCCATTTTGACATACGTCATTAACAGTTTACACCAGTAAAAGTTTAATCTGGAATATTGAGTCATTAGAGAAACTCGTAACATGTATAATAACAAACTGAAATAGACACCGCAGTGACTGAAATAAACGTATCATGCATTTATATGATTTGTGCCTTAAAAAATCTTTTGATCAAGTCTAAAAGCAAGTCGTTTCTATTTTGACTAACGAAAATGACGAGCATTAAAATAATAAAAAAAAAGAAAGTTTATATGTACAAAGCTTTTTCGCTTCGATACAATTTAGTGTCAAGCCAAAATATGCAATTTTGTTTTTAGACTGGCTCTGAGCTTTTCTAACTTGAATAACGATTTTGAACAAAAAAAATAGCGAGTTTTTCACCAAATGGATATTTCATTTATACAAATTTAAATAAAACTTTAGTAGAGCGATCACAAAACTCTGTTCGCCATTGATAATTCATTTAATGTCCTCTTTAATCTGACAATGTTACACTCAAACAATTACCACTTGAATATGACAAATGGTTTTCCGCCAAACGGCAGGCGGGTTATAAAAAATGGTTCTGATATTGTGCCACTTGGCAACTTGGCCTGATGGAGTCACCTGTCGTCTCTGGCAACGGAACTGAGTCCAATAAAAACAATTGTCTTTGAAAATATGAGCGTTCTTAGAACTTTGTTGGACTACCTTGTCTAATGTTTAGTGAAACATTGTTAAACCCTCCTCGTTTCAAAGCAAGCAAAATATTGTAAACGAGAGTGTAACTCGACTTCGACTTCGATATTCGCAGTTCGCACACAGATAATAAAAATCGGGAGATATTAGTTGCTAACGGTCTTATCGTGTTATCATTATCATTCATGAACATATATAAAATAAATAAATGTTGGGGGACACCTTACACAGATAACCTAACCCCAAACTAAGCGAAGCTTATACTATGGGTGTTAAGCGACGATATACTTACTTATATAGATAAATACATACATATATATATAGAAAACATCCACGACTCAGGAACAAATATCTGTGCTCATCACACAAATAAATGCCCTTACCTTACCGCGAACATCGATTGCAATTTATTAGGTAATTTTATTAGAAACTTTCGCCTTCCACAGACTTTCTATATTATGTAGACAGTCAAATGTAACTTCATAATATAACTGACCTACGAATATTACGACAATTTAGTGGCACTTAAAACTCAAAATCACCTTGATTACGATAGCAGACAAAATTTTCGTTTGTGGTGATTTTGTAAGTAAGAATGTAAATATGCATTTTTGAAGAAGTATTGATGATTTTTGTGGCGAAGTCTTTTCAGCGCCAATAAGACGCCGCATTGCATTGTTATTCCTATAATAGGAGCAAATGTTGAGTGTAAACCCTATGCCAGCGATATAAAAGGTTATAATTTCACCGTATTCTTCGTACAGCTATCAATGCCTGGAATCAATACCATGTGCGGATAGCATTGTGTTGGTCATTTGATCCTACCATTATACTGAAACGTCGTGGACTTTATATCATTGGAATATGATTTAAGAGTCTGTGGTGGGTAAACAGATGGCTTCGTTCTGATTAAGAGGAAATGACGGATAGTATTGATTGTTTACACAACTAACAAAGTGTTGTGGGTTTTCGAGAGTATACCATATATTATATTTTGTTTGTAAGGTCAACCAATTTGAAACGCAGATCACTCTGGAACCCTGTCTTAATAACACAGCTATTAAGACCTACCTTTGACGTTTACTGTGAAAAGGTTCTATGTTAGTATTCTACCTACAATGTAGGTCCTACATAAGTATTACATAGATTTTAAATTAATATAAAATTACGGGTTTATAACGAAATGGTCCCGCCTCACCATAAATGCTGTTGTGGCCCTCATTGTCATCGGTGTAAGGACTCTGGCATTAGACCAGGGCCGCTGGAAGGCGTCATGGTAGAATCTCCGGCATCCCATGGCTCCTTCATAACAGGTAGAAGGGCGACGTAGGAGTGGCTTTTAGTTGGTATACCTCCTCTCCTCCTCTCCCTGGAGAAGGTGGTATAAGTAGGACGGAGTCCCACATATCCCCCCAATGGATTCCCAGGCTGGGGGGAATGCGTAAAGCATTTTACCACTTCGAAAAAAAAAGGGGTCAGCGCTGATCTTCCGGCGAGACCAGCTTGTGGGCCACGAACGCAGCTGTACGACCTGTGGCCCATTTCACGAAAGGAAACAAGCCTTGTATGTATTACAAGTGTGTTTCCAAGACAACCCATACGATTTGACAGTTCGCGCGCTTGTAATACAAGGCTTGTACCTTTCGAGAAACGGGCCCCTGCCTTTCCGAAACATCTGAACGCGGCCACAATTGCGAGTCAGCAGCGCCCTGTAGCCTAAATAAAGAAAGGGGCAAAATCGGCTGATGATTCGATCAGTGTTTTTTTTTTCTTGAAAGTCTAAAAAACAAAACCACCGCGTAAGCTGAAGACCCGGGTTCGATTCCCGGCTCGGCCACCGGTGGGCCTTGCCGTTTTTTCTTTCGTGTATGATATCTATTTCAATTTATAATTTATATATAGTAGTGTGACTACTTGAAAAAAAAAACAAATCAAAGACTATTTAATAAAATAATTTGATTTGTTCCCTAGTTGTATAGATGGCAGCACCATCTCTCTCGCTATATCGTAATCCTGCAAAGGATTCATATCTTAGGAGGTGCAAGCACTAATTGTTCGCCCTTAGAGTTGGTCAAAAAGGCGCCTAGCCTTATCAGAGATAACATACACTAGAGAAACAAAAACACGTGAGAAATTACCGTGGAATGGAAATTTAATCCCCCATCTCGTCCGGCCGACCGTGCCGGATTATCCGGACCTAGCCTATAAGCCGATTATGATAAGCTATCGGCACAGTGTATTTATAAACAGTATTCCATCTTCCATCATTATCAGAAGTCGTCAAAAAAACTAAGCATTGTACTGTAGGCAGCATAAAAGTAAATGAATGAAAAAGGTATCTTCTTTTAAATATTAATGTGTGTGATATGCAAAGTTGCATTGATAAGAAAAAATATATAAACCCAATACTATACACGGTGTTCGTGAGCATTGCGAGAGATTTTAATTAACAGCAAATTATATTCAATTCAGCAAAATATAAGACTACAATGTCATAATACTCATAATACACTTTTCTGGATTTCGCCTAGTTTCAGAGATATTACCAATTGAAAAAAAAAATATTATTGTTACTATTTGTGCAAAATAGTTATTTAACGACGTTGATGCCATTATGGAGAATAATCTCACTATCCTCATTGATAGATGTGAAAAAGTGAGAACTAAAACCTTTCAAAAATGAGGTTTTCAGAAAAAACATGATAAAACTCATTTTAAGTACCAGTTTTATGATAACATTTACTTTATATAAAAAAAAAGTATAAAGGAGAAAGTTCGCATTTTTGTGTAGTACCTATATTAATAGTGTGTAACTGGCTTAATAAAACCGATTCTTTCTGAAAGCGAACCATGAATAGTCAGATTGTTGTTTACTGTGATTGTCCGTATAGTGTGCTAGTAATATCAGCTTATCATGTAATTCTATGATATTTGATGATAAGCTACTGTCCATCTGGGAGTAATTAAAATTTGATAGCGAATCAGTTTTAATACTTTTAATCTAATCATTTTTCCCTTTCGCAAGTTCCTAAATCATTGTTACAAGTTACAACTGCCGAAAATAAGAGTTTGAATGATTCTCGATTACTTTCATTAGACTTATCTTGACCGGGATTTACGCCAATTGATCCCATTCCTATCCAGGATAAAAAGCTTGTATGGGACCAAAAAAATTTTTCCGGCTAGAAAAGTCACAAATCGCGAAAAAAGGGCTTATTTAACTCACTGCAATCCACTAAAAACCCACAAATCATGGATACATTTTACAATTGGGAAAATGTCGAAAAAGTTTTCTTCAATTTGTGGCTCTTTAGTAAATTACAGCAAATTGAGCCCAAAGAAACTATCGATACTGAATAGGAACGGAATCGATTGACATCATAAAAACACCATGCAAAAAAAAATCATACAAATTGTATGGGAAAAGTTTTTCGCGATTTGTGACTCTTCTAGCCGGAAATTTTTTTGGTCCTATACAAGCTTTTGATTCTGGATAAGAATGGGATCGATTGGCGTCAAAAAAAGAAGTTTGTCAAAAATGCCCTTTTTCTCGCAGCCTGCATGTTTTTTCCAAAATCTGTAAATGCGATTTTTCATCAATTTTAAATCAGTGGATGGTCTCCTTAGACCATTTTCGCGTAGGACTACGAAATCTCCTAGCTGCCCTTACTGAGCCGCTACCAAAATACACCCTGTATAAAGACCGTGATGTCGTCAGAACTTGTGAGCCTGACGCATGTAACTGCGTCGAAAGACCAACGGCTCGACACAAAACCAAACGATAATTATCCCGCTATATCCCGGTCAACACAAGTCTACTGCTGTAGTAAAATATCAAATCAATGTTACGGCCCGGATTTTTTGTCATTTACGACAATAGCCGATGCTAAAGACATGACTAAGCTTCCGGATACTCAACGTTGTCAAACAAAATTTTTCCTTGAAATGATTCAAACGATACTTGCACATGATCACATGAATCAAGAAGGAAATGACTAGATACTCAAATGCAATTCGTTGTAATAAATACTTTTTTTTATTTGACAGTAGACTAACTAGCGAGGGAATAACCCGTAACATTAGATGGGTAACGATCCTTGGCCAGCATTTAAGCTTCTGCATGGGAACCAATCTTTGGTGGTAAGATCGTAGGATTATAATTTTAAAGTCGATATATTTTTTCAATAAAAAACTGCTGCCCATTTGCATTTACAAGGTTTAAATTTATGTCTATGCAAAGAACAACAAATAAATCTTTCCATTCTTGCAATCCCGAGCCGAGTGAATGAGTAAATAAACAAGAATGAATGACACTGTTTAACCAGCCGTTCCTATAAAAGGTCACATGTGGCGTACCATGTATAAGGGGTCCTTAGTCCTCACGTTTCATTTGCAGTAAGGACGAATTTCTGGGGAGATTTCGTTTGAAGCATAAGGTCTCTTATGTGATGGAAAGTCACAAACTACGACGAGGTCGGAGTCACGTACTACTTAGTTTATTAAACTTTGTACGCTAAAACTACAGTTTGATTTCTTGCCAGGGCTAGGAGGCGTTCCAAAATGGAAAAATATCAAAATCAGAATGTTTATAGTACTACAGATGTCACGGCATCAAGGGTTACAGCTCTTGTAAGGTCGTGATATTAGAACAAGTTCTTTGCTTTACAGATATACAAGATTAAATTACCTACGCTCTTTTCTTGATGGCTATCGGTTCGGATGCTGGTGACATTTCATTCCAGACTGGCATTAATGCAGTTTTTATAAACGGTGTGTGCTTTGAGGACTCGCAAACTTTTGATGTTCAATAATATAATAATGGTTGCTTTATATTTATAACCCCGGCCATCGTACGCCCGCAGGGTCTACGTGACCCCAAACGCGTAGCTAGTTAGCTATCCCAAGCCCCGAGACAGTTTTTTGTATGGAGTTGGCCGAGATCCGTGCCTCAAAGTTTTTTGCTGTATTCCCTTCACGATATTGCGCACCCGTTATTATATGACAATATTGACAATCAATATTCACTAACAGACCTACATATTATGATCTTAGTGACAGATTTAGGATAAAATCATGACATTTCTTCAATCAATATCACCTTAGAGTCAGGTTAAGATAAATAGCCAATGACTAATAGCCCCGCTTCTGTAAGGGTTGAATAAACGTCTGAATTTCATCGAAAATGACGTTTAAAATAATTTTTCATCACGAACAAATACTTTGTCATGAATCTATTATTAGAATCAGCACACAAACTACATTCTAGAATCATGATTCATATTTTTTCCGCGTCTTTCGCGAAAAAAACTCGTGAATAAACAAAATAACCTGCGAAAAATTAGAAATGGAAATGGATGCAAAAACCCCGAGGGTAATAAGAAGTTTTTCTTTGACAATGATGGACAGCCTTTCTTAATGAATAACAAAAATACTTTGATATTCAAATGTGGTTTTTGATAGAGCGAAGAGCGTATTTAACTGGAGTCAGACCAAGTTAACTTAGCACCGAATTCGCATGTAACAAAGTGGTTTAGAGACACTGCCACTGCAGTCAGCTGCACATTTATGTGTTCATTATTGATGCTGAATTCAGGAACTCCTGTTTATTACAACCTTCTCGGGTTTTATTTCATGTTAATGCTTGAAAAAACTGTTTTGAGGCACTGGTCCCACCGCGAGCTAGTACCTATGCTATGAGCTATCGGCTATAAAAACGAACAAAAGATAAGCACTCCCGTGCAAATAACAGACACTGCTGGGCTAGCAATTCTATGAACATCGCCGTGCGCCGTGTCTCTTTTATTAACACGAGAGTGATTATCTTTTGTTCGTTTTGATAGCCTACTAGCTCGCGGTGGGAGCAGTGCCTTATGCTTTCATATTCTTTAAAAATAAATTGACATCTCATAAAACGCCTTCAAAGTGGTAAACAGGAAAATGTCACTATTTGTCTGTCTGTCAATCTTCAGACTAGAATAAACAATGACATTGGCTAAGCGTTTTTGCGATGTTTACAAGGACTGTGAAATGGCAAAATATGGCTATCAAAATCTTTGCCTGACTCTACCGTTTTAGAATTCTTCACTCGATAACGGAAATGTCAAGGAAAATTCAAAATTATAATCAGTTCAGCTCCATGACACCTTAATATTGCACTATCACGCGTGATTTACACATGTGCGCAAAATTTCAGCTCAATCGGAAACCGAGAAGTGGGTCAAATTTAGCTTCTACATTTTGACACTTTTGACCCAAACTATCATACTATCAAGGCAAGTTAAACAAAGGCTTTAAAATTACATACTTTTTTCGTGACATGCTATCGAGTAGCGTAATCTAAATTGTCTATAAACAGTGCGTCGATTGTGCGTGATCGGTTCTAATTAACGAAAAACAAATCAAAGTTCAGTAATAACGAAAGTATCAGAAAGCTCATTAAACCCACCCATACAACAAAGCTCGCTTTCTCATTAGAAAGCTCCACGGAAGGGGATCGATCATCAGCTGTCATGAAATTATGACTCACTAACTATTAAGTATCAACACAGACCAGACCATGGAGCACATCATACAGCGGTGCCAACTTCGCGCATACTCGGGTAGCCCGCATGATCTGCTGGACTTGACGCCCAACGCTGTGCAGTGGTTGCAAGACTTGGATGTTGCCTTATAATCTTTTATTTTGCCTATTTGTACATATCGCCATACGATTAAATAAATAAATAGTATCAACACAGATATAGGAAGGAAGGAGATCGGGCATGGCGGGTGATTTGTATTACGCCTGTCGCAAGTTCTTGAACACACACACACACACTTGAAGATGGACGCTCCTATTGGGCAATAGCACATACACGCGAACAACCAGCGAGTCGTGTCTAGGGCAAGCTCCCGGTATTTCCCGGTTCTCGATTTCCCGGGAAATCGCGGTAATTTTACGGTGGCGAAAGAACCGGGACTAAAAATTATAGGAACCGGTAGTCCCGGTTCTTCTCAAAATATGCGATTTATTCTTTTTTTTTTATTACATCTGCATTTGTATTTGTGCGATGGCATTTTTGGTATTTGTAAATAATTAGTAAAGTTGAATTAGACAAGATAAACATGATATTTATTGCAAGTAGTGCAATTTGCAACATTGCTTGCAAACCATGGGTACTATTGTACTTCCTTATAAAACGTAAACGAACCACTGTAAGGTATTGTACAGAGCAAGAATGTGTTAATTATTTCCAATCTAATGTGCTGATTCTCTCAAAACACACAGAAAGAGGGACAGAGTCGCGCCATAAGGGCTCCTTTTTTCACTTTTTGGTATGGAACCCTAAAAATACTAAGAACCGGGAAAGAACCGGGACTCCCGGTTCCAGACCCACTTAGAGCCAGGAAATGAAATTCTTGGAACCGCCTCGGTTCTGCATGCCCTAGTCGTGTCATCACGCGCGCACACAACGACAACTGTATGCTCAATGAAGTACCAACCGCGAAACGTCTGCCAGGCTTGTCCGCTCTCCAGTATTGCTCTGAGATTATGAGACTAAGGGCCGGTTGCATCAAACCGTCTGTCATCGTTAAAGCGTTCGTTAAATTTTATTGTATGGGGAGTTCCATAGACATCTGCTGCGTGACAATGACGTGTCTGTCAAATGTAGTTGATGCAACTGGCCCTAAGAATTTCATTATTTTTACGCCTAGAATTTTCCATTTCAAAAATGAACCCTGCGATCAAAATCTTGAGGTCGAATTCCGAAGCACTTATGTAAACGTCTTAAGAATTTTCCGTTATTCAAATGTGAACTTTGTTTACAACTCACAAGTTCAATTTTACAAGTAGGTAACATTTCGCGTATTAAGCCCTTTAGCGTATAAGTTTACAAAATAGTCTTGAACAGACAGCCACACACTAGCTACAATTTATGATCAAACGAACTTCTTGAAGTGAAGTTCGATCGAAATTATATGAGTCACTTCATTTGGAGATATGACCTTATCTCGTCGCATTAAAGTGTAGAATCGGTCAACGTGGGCACGCGCAGGCGCCGGCGTTTAGCCGTTTTTGCAAGCTTCGTCATGGGCGGCCTTTACTAACATGACTTGTAACTTGTAAATATAGAGTGAAAAACTTAAAGCTTGAAGACTGCCTGCCTGCACATTTAATGGGTGTTTTAGGATTCCATTCCGCACATCATGCTTATGTTATGACTCTTGTTGTGGGTAGAACTATATTTAATAAAAATCAGTTGTCAACCAACCCGCATTTTATTACACAACATGGTGGCAGCGGTGGGATGAGTAACTTTTCTTATCACGCCCAAGTCCGTCATCCTATTCAACTCGCCAAGCAACTGCTTTATCTTGGCGTGGAAGACTTCCGAGGCACAATTTATTCCAAACGGTAACCTAGTAAACTCAAATCTACTCAACTCTCATGAGAGCCTCTATGGGTTCACCACTTTGGTTATTCATGCAGTTATTGAGCGAGACTAGCCGGATCCGGAAAAAAACCAATGCTTCGTTGCCTAAGTCAAATCATATCCGCTTCGTGTCTCGCTCGGTCAAAATTAAGAAGGGTCCATCCCATCATCAAATATCAGATGGAAATGGCCTTAATGCACTTGAAGCAGGACCTTTCTGTAATGAATGGACTTGCACAAATAATGTATTCTGTACCGGTAAAGGTCAACTCCCAGTGGAGCCGTTGCAATTTTAAGAGAGATTATTTTTCGATGTTCACCCGTGAGGGGTGATAATTTAATAAACATCTGAATGTATAGGCGTCATTAAAACTTTACCCATATCGAAGCTATTAATATTTTCCAATTAAAAGCGGTAAACTTCCTTATTAATGAACACGAATTTATAAACAAACATCCCAAAATACGAAAATAAATTTTCATTTCGATATTTTGACCCTTGGGTTCACTTGGAGGTCTCAATAAATTCAGCAATTAAATAATTGACGAATCAATCTAATGTTAAAAAATTTCAAGTAAATCGGTCCAGTACTTTCGGAGAAATCGGCTGTGACAGAGGGACAGACAGACACACGAGTGATCCTATAAGGGTTCCGTTTTTCCTCTTTGAGGTACGGAACCCTAAAAACGAACTGGGCTTTATTGAGACTAGTCCGGTTACTTTAAAAATCTCAAGATTATTTTATTCAAGTATCAAAAGAAACTGGTATTTCGTCCCAAGAAACTCCATTTACACGTGCCAAGATTTGAACCCGCGACCTTCGCATCGAAAGTTGCACGCGTTACCGCAAGGCCACCGACGTATGAATGATAACAAGGTAAAAGCTCGAGTATTCTTATACTTTTTGTATGGAGACCGCTGTCCTAGGAAACTCGAGATTACTTTACCGACTCTTTGGAACAAAATACCCCATGTATTTTGTAAATATTAGTACGTTACGCATTAACATGTCATTAGGTACTTGATATGTCGTAGGTCGTAGGTATTATTTTGTGACATAAACAGATACGCGCCATGAGATTTCCGTAGGATAAAAGATAAGATGTTGACGTAGTCAATACTATCGTATCATCGAATAACATCAATAACATCAAATCATATGATATGTATTTTGTATTTACCACATTGTATGACAAACAAATTATCCAAAGGCCGAGAGTTAGGCATTACCTAAGCAGTACTTTGACACTTTTAAAATTTAGTCTAAGCCTAAGTAGTAGTGGCATCGATTGCAGACGTTTCTGTTTTGTCAAACAGTCAAAATCAATTATGTATCTTCGATCACCCTACACGTTTAAAGCACTGACTCATACAAACATTAACTTTCATCATAAAATACATACATACAATCACGCCTATATCCCATAAAAGAGTAGGCAGAACACATGAAACTACTAAAGCTTCAGTGCCACTATTGGCAAATAAGGGGTTGAAAGAAACCGAAACAGTGACAGGTTGCCAGGTCATAACTGTTATCTAAATAACCAGGGTATCGTTCATACTTAACCCTTTCACGGTCAAAATAAGTCTACTGACGCGCGTTGATACAGCCCGATATCAACCTTAAAGCATTCCGAAAAGGTTGTCAATACAACAGACACATGTTGCGGCGTTCAATAGGTTGACTTATAATTAGTAAACCTTAAGATTATGACATTAAAATCTAAAGATAATCAGTTAAGAACCTACTTGTTAAAGTTTTTATAGGACTAAGTACAAGTAGCCCCTTAAACAGTTAGGAGTGAATCATGAGTGACTCATGGCTTAATCAAATACGCGTGTCTACCGTATATGTAGTAAGGTGACTAATACACGTACCATTACATTACCCCTTTAATTGAAGAGCCGTGTACCTTGTGGTTTAAGGGACCGTCCACGGTCGGACGTCGGCGGACATGCGTCTCTTGAGAGTGGACGGTCCCTAAGTTCCATCAAGAGTGTTTTTTTATGACACTAACATGGGCTGTGCTGTATGTATACTTCGGAACCAATAAATAGCTGCAAGGGAAGGCATACCTACTGCGGAGAATCTTACGCGTCACAATTTATTATACTGGAATTATCTTGAGATTACTCGACTCTTTGCGACGGCACAGTCTGGAATCCACACTGCCGAAGACCGAAACAAGTGCAAGACTGCAAGACGTTGGTATCGTGTCGTTGGTCCACAAAAGTTTTCACAGATGTCACGTCCTCACGTCATCTTCGTCAACGAGGAACGCTACCCGAGGAGGTGGAATGAGTTTGCTTTTCCAAGCCCTTTTTTTCCACTCACCCTTCTCCACTTTGCCCGGTCGTCGGCATCAGAGGGCTATGGTTCTCTTTCGTGTCCGTCTTCACGGCGGCATCCAGCCAACACTTCATAGGCTTACAGTTTTATTAGGACCGTGATCAATCAGGTCAAAGCATCTATTTCCTATGTAGTATGCACTAAAAAGACGAATGAGGACCAAGGTCTTCCTTGCCCGCTTTTCTGATACCATCGTAGATCCTATTTCGAAACTCTAAAATATTATAATTTCTTAAAAGAGTTAAGGTTAAGGTCATAATCTCCCCACCGCCTAATATCAAAGTGTAGCGTTTTAAGCAGTCTAAATGCCAGCGGAGTGTAAAAGGCCGGGGTAGTTCGACATTATTAACACATCGATACATTTTTGTATACGAAATACAGATTTATTTAGTCAACCATTGATAAGTCCCTTCAATCTAACAGGCTTCGCTGATTCCATAAGGTTTAATATTGAATTGATTCTACTATTAAAGGAATTCCAGATGAGGTTCCAATATAACATCCTTGGTCACAACTGGATAAGACTAGCTCGGGACCGGGACAAGCGGCGTACTAGAAGAGAGGCTTTATGCTCAGCAGTGGGCGATAAAGGGCTGATATGATGATGATGATGCTGCTTGGGCTCATCACACAAACACCCTTAACAGACTCACGAGCGAAATATAAAACAACATAAGCCACAAAACAACATAAGCAGGTAGTGGTAACAAAAACAACATAAGCAGGTAGTGATTTTAGTATGTAGTAATCAACTAATCACTTTACTTAAGGTTATTGTACAGTCACCGGCATAAATAAGTGATGATTTCTGTACCTTGTCATATTAACGTCTTGTTTGAAATGTCATACGAAATCGTCAAACGATTAAAAGCGACAAGGTACAGAAAACATCACTTCTTCATCACTAGGTATTAAAACTGTATTAGGCTTTCTCATTAGCGTATCGGCTGAACACAATCAGAAGCATCGTTAGGCTAACGACTCACGATTGATGACTGCGTGTCATCACGACCGTTTGACACGACTGATGTTCATCCAATCACTTGCAGAGCCAGAGTGATAGCTGTCTGCTACATCGAAGCGATTTTAGATTTATCAGTGTTAGCGGTAAAAAAATCAAAGATCAACTGGAGAGTACCGAGATAATTTCACATTTGTTCTATTTGACTTTATCACTCGAATATGCAAGAGCAATAGAAACAGATAACGATATTTCGATTCAGGGCAGACTTCTAATTTAAGCAGAAGAATTTCACGGAATAAGTAGTATTTAGTGCAGAATAGTCACACTCCACTCTGAAAGACCCTGCTAGAAGTTGATTTGAACATTGACTGAATCAGTTCAGGGGGGCGATTTTTGAATCTCGCATACGGGATTTTGCCACTAAAATACCGGTTGAAAACAGTGACTTGCTTATTATTTTCAGTGACAATTTTCTGAATTCGTGCGCGTGAGACTCAAAAATCGATCCCCAGTTAGTGAAAACGTAATGTCCAAAATGTAGATTGTACATTACCGTGAATATACAGTATCTTCACATGTCCAATGGTAATGCGCGAATATGGCCATCAAAAAAGAACAAAGGCGAACTGGTAAAATTGTCTCTTTACAACACTTAACTTAGTAAACAGGGATCGGTTTCACTGGAAAGTAGGTATTAGTTGAAATTGTTGCACTTGGTAAGCAAATAAGCAATGGGAATATCATGACCCGCCTCACCTAGGTCTGGTCAGGAATATTTGATGATCCCTATACTAAGTTATCGCCAATTGGCATGGACACTGGACAGGATCACAGGACACTAAACCAGCTTGTATAGACTCCCTTAATTTTTTCTTAATCACCCCTAATAAGCACAGAGGCCTTTCATGGGCCAATTCCACGTTATGTGGGATCAGTACAACTTGTCTTCCTCATCCATTCTCCTCTATCTTTCGCCATTTCAGCACTTTCTTACTTTCTCATATCCTCGTGTCATTTGCTAATCTCATCTAATGGTACCCTAGACTCTGCAATCTTGTCTTCAGCTTAGATTAAAACCTGTACAAGTATAGGCACGTAAGTCTAGCGCTGAGTGAAATGTGGACGGGATAGCTGCGCATAGTACGCATTATACGCATACCCTTCGCCCCCGGAACCCTTCTTGAGAGACCTGATTTTTGAGTTCTGCGCTATAACTGTCAGCTCTAGTTTCCTGCCGCTACTTGTATCTTTCCTTCTTCTTGTCAACAAAAACATGAAACCCATTGTCTCAATTTCCGCGAAACTTATCTAAAACAATATCTTGACATAGAAGCCATACAATTTACAAATCAATAACCACAATGAAACAATGGCCGTTTAAGAGGAAATTGATAAAGTTCGCATCAATCACTTGTTATCAGTATTAAGTCATTGGCGTCACGAGATATGAGATTTAATAAACGGATTTTTATTAATAGTTCACCTGTGTACATCCCCAAAGTACATTGCTTTCCCACTACTAAAGTATGTAATATGTTAGGTCTGATACTAGTTATATGGAGGAAAAAAAGCTGGTAGGTTGGCCAGTCCTGTAGGTACATTTAAAATGTATTGCCATTCCTTTGTAACCCCCGACGCAAAAACGACGGGGTGTTATACGTTTGATGTACCTATCTATCTGTCTGTTTATCTGTCTGTCTGTGGCATCGTAGCTCCCGAACGGATGAACCGATTTAGATTTCGTTTTCTTTGTTTGAAAGCTGATGAGTTAGTCGGGAGTGTTCTTAGCCATGTTTCATGAAAATCGGTCTACTATGTCGCGGTCGGGGGTTAATCGGTCGCCAAATCTTGGGATTGGTTGTCAAAGCGGACCCTAGGCTCCCATGATCCGTGGCAAATGCCGGGATAACGCAAGGAAGATGATGACGTCGCGGTCGGGGGTTTTTGCAAAATTTTAATTTTGTAGTTATAGCACAGAATATATAATAGTACCACAGAATATATAATAGTACAAGTACAGAAGGCCCACTGCTTTGATGTTCACGACATGCCGCCTTTTTAAATGCCTACAAAATTCTAACAAAGAAACGAGCCGCACGTGCGCGACGCCCGGCGATAGGGTTCCCTACGGATTAAAACGATTTAATACTCAGATAAAATGTTATACTATTATATTCAAGTCGTGGGTACTTTCTAGGTATAAATATATAGTATTTATAAATTTTTGTTTAAGTTCCAATATCACAAGCCTTATTGAATCTTTTCGGGGCCTTAATCAATAGTAGATCTGTGTAAACATGTCCCATGGTATTTATTTTATTCATGATATCTATTTAACTAAGCATTATTAGCCATTCCACACGCGGACATCGCATATGAACCTTAAAAAAAACTCGCGACGTAAAGTAACATTAGAAAGTGCGAACGTGCGTTCCGTGAGAACGCGCGCCACCCCTGTAGCCTTACCATGACTTTTTTAAGTGAAAAAATACGTTACGTTTTCAGTGAGAGTTACGGAAAATGTATGGAAAAACTGAACAGCGCTCCAAGCGGAAACGCTCACGTACTAAAATTTTCATCGGTACCATAAGTTATTAACGTGTTTACTCCGAGTTTTTAATACGTTCCTAACTTTACAGCTAAGGCGCTCTCTTTCTGATTGTATGAAGTCAATAGAAAAGGAACTATTTGACAGTCTCTAGTGAAAACTCAATACTTTACGTGAGTAATCATGACAGTCACTAACGTAAAAGTAAACCACCAATTCACTCTGATGTGTCATTACTGTCAAATTATATAACAATCCCACAACATTTTCACGATTATATTTGCAATTTTAAATGCAATTATGACTAATATGTATTAATGTATAATATTACGTGAAATTAAAGAACAGCTTAAATGTAGCAGTTAGTCAGTAGTTCGATAAAAAGATAAACCAGTGATGAAACCAGTGCTTGATACTTTTACAAAGGTAATGAGTTAGGTTTATTATTCATCATTTTGTACTGTTTAGCTACAGTTGAGATGATTATATTGGTTGCTTTCAGAAAAAGAAGATATTATTGAAAACAATATTTCCATGCCAGCCGTATGGTATTCAGCAAACCCAACGTAGAAGATTGTTCAAATTGATAATGAATGAGGCAGTTAAGAATCAACTGATTACCTACAGCAGCAGGCAGTACCAATTCATGGGCATGTTAGTTCCTCAATGCACAATACTTGTACTTATGGTCACCATAACTCGTGGGTATATATTAGAAGTGAACCAAAGGAAAAAACTTCAAAAAAGTTATCCTATTACTGAAATAAAGTATCTCATTCTGTGACTTTGTTTATTTTGTAATATTCTTGAGTAACAGGCTATTTAATAAATTGACGTGAAACGAATACTAAAAACCTAAAATTCAGCGTTTACGTACATATCAAACATCAATTACAACGACATCGACACGACACGTAACGACAAAGTCTAAGGTAAGGTATAGAACTTTTGAAGGCGATTAGGCCATTATGGGGTGTATATGAAGATTATAATTTGATACAAAAGTGAGTAGAAAAAGCATTTTGAAACAAGTAAAAATTGTATCTAATTTTTTGGCAGGGCACGTAACCAAATGCACAAACGATTATGATAACATCGTTATCGTAGCTTAGCTATCTCTATCACTTTTCCGTATTGACATGACAGAGCTAGACTGAATTTCGATCGGCGTTTAGCGCATAGATTTAAAGTCCATGGTTTAGCGTCAACGATTGACATTTCAGCTAAGTCCTTGTGTCAAAATTGACAAAGCTAATTTTTTTTTTAATTTTTTGGGAGCATTGGCAACTTGGCCATCAGCGCAAACATACAATATTTAATACAACATACAGCAGAAGAAACAATTACAGGAATAACAATTACTTTGTAAATCATAAAACTAATATTGCTCATATTGAAATGCTAAACTTATGACTATTTAGTAACTACACAATACAATGTTTTATGAATGAAAAGAAGTATTTTTGAACAATTACAAATTATTTACAAAGCGCCAATAGTGTGCATAATAAATTCATAAATTATAGGGTTTATAACAGCCTTCAAGTTCATTTCCCGGTTCTTTGCTTGGCTGAAAATCCCGGGAATTCCCGGTACTTTCGGTACCGGTATTTCCCGGGAGCAAACGCTAATAGGGATAGGGATAGGTGTGGGGTTAGGGATAGGGATAGGGGTAATCGGTCGGCAATCGGTAATTGTAAGCGATAATGCGAGAAACTACTTTTTACCCACCGACAATAGTGCCGAGATACGGAGCTATGTGAGTTCTGTTGTATACAATATGTAGTTTCCTCAGTGTATATAGAATACATACCTACTCGTACCTACTACCTACGCTGTGGTCGCTGTGTAACATTTGTACAACCACTGCAAGCATTTCTTTTTTAAAAACAATAGTAATATGAGTAATCGAAAAAAACGCAGACAAACGTCTGCATAGAAACCTACGGATCCAAATGAAAATATTATTATTTGTATATGTTTGAATAAGAATTCTTTTAGTACGCGAGCGAAACCGCGGGCAAAAGCTAATTCTATATAAGATGCTATGTACCCGATTGTACCCTTTTTCTGTAAAAAATATTTCTATTTCTTTACTACTCGAGAACATCACAAATAAACAAAGTCAATTAATGAAATAGGTACTTTATTTTAGTAACAGGATTATTTTTTGGAGTTGAGGTTTTTTCCTTTATTGGAGCACTTCTATACATATACCTGTGATGCTCATGGCCAATAATACCATTAAGTGCATCGCGGAACAAAAACACCTATAAATTGGTACTGCTCCCCTCTGCTGCCCTAAGGTTTTGAGTAGCGTAACTGCCAGAGTGCCACAGTATTAATATCAATTGAACCATCTTCCATGTTGACTGAATACCATACGGGTTTGTTCGGAAATATTGATTTCAATCATAGCTTCCGTCATCTTTCTGAAACCAAAAACTGCTTTGAGCATTATACTTAATCATCTCAATTGTAAATAGTACAATATGATGGCCAAATATAACTCATTACCTTATTTGATTTGTTCACTGGTTTATCTTTTTATTCAATTTTAGCTAATCTTGAATTTCACGTAATATTATGAATTAATGCAATATGTTAGTCATAATTTTATTTAAAACTGCAAATATAATCGTGAAAATTCCGTGTGATTTTTGTATAACTTGACAGAAATGTCACGTCAGAATGACTTGGCCTATGGTTTGAGGCCTACTACCGAATACCGAAGTTATCGAAATGTGGACATGCGTCTCTTTTACTCTTATCAGTATAAAGTGAAAGAGGAAGAATCCCTCAGTGCGTATGTTTCGAAATTTGCAGTAGACCCTATATTGACAGATTTCGATAGGTAAATTACATTTACTTATGATTTTAGTTCCATCGCGTAAACACCAGAGGCGTAGCATTCGCATCGCATTCTTTCTCCGTTTATTGATAAACTTAGAAAGGGATAGAAGCAGCTTCTTTGGCGTGAAGTTAGGCACAATATATTGTAAACAAACGTAAACTCACTTACTTTCTGAGTAAAGTAATATGGCTCTCACTTGGGCAGCCCATGGTAACGGTACTGATTAGGCCGCGAACTCGCGGCCGCCGGCATGTACTTGTAGCGCGGCGATAGAATCGCGGAGTGAGCCGCCCTTGATAGTACACACACACACATGTAGTAGTAGTATAAGGCTCACTCCTTTGATGTTCACAAAACGCCGCCATTCTAAATTCTTACCTACATTAACAAACGGACCGCACGCGTGCAGACGACATTGAATTCTATTGCGCCGCGTGAAGGTCGTCGCCACTGAATGGGCCGCGAACTCGCGGCCACCGGCATGTACTTGTAGCGCGGTGAAAGGATCGCGGAGTGAGCCGCCCCTGGTTATAGGTTATTAAGTTTTCTTATTAAGACTACACAGAATGGCATCACCAATATTAGAATATGATCAACGAATCAACGATGCCTCAACCGAAACAACAGACAGTAGCAGAAATAAGTAGTTAAATAATTCGGTTATTCAATTGGACCCTGATCGTCACTCACAGCTTAGGTGCTGTCCTGTAGAGTACCCTGATCCTGGAAGCATTTGTTTTGATTTGAATTTGGAACCTTTTTTGACTCAATAAAAATTCAAAATCAATTTTGGAATCATCATCATTCTGTTGCCCTCTTCCCATTATTTGGGGTCAGCTCAGCAGATCTTCCTCCTCCATTCCTCTCTATCAGCCGTCATTTCCATACTAACACCTATCACTCTCATATCATTGTTCACACATTCCATCCATCTTGGGCCAAAATCAATTTTGGTATATTATTACAGGCCTACATTGTGTCCCACTGCTGGGCAAAGGCCTCCCCCTTTGATATCCACTTGTCCCGGTTCTGGGCGATCTCCGGCCAGTTGTTGAGATATACGTCCAGGTCGTCCCGCCATCTCCGCCGGGCCTGCCCGATCCTCGTCCGTCTTGCGGCATCCATACATTACAAAAATTTATACACGAGGACTTGGAGGTTTAAACATGCCTATCATTTTAAGGTGATAATAAATCTACACTGCTGATTTGGATACATAATCTACATTGGCAGTGCAAGCCAATAAATAACCAGATAGAAAGATATTGCTCGCGTGGGTGGAATGGGACCGGCTGACGCTTTCCCGATAGGTCTAACTTTAGAATACAATACTTGTCGAGTAGTTTTCTACACAAAACATATTGTTCTGTGGTTCCTGTCAGCAAAATTCTTGGAAGAGAAAGGTCAATGAGTATTTGAAGAGTTCAAAGCTCTATCCCTGCAGTAATTATATTTATTATCAAAGAAGATCGAGTATTATAAAGAGTTACTGTCAAAGTAAAATGTGTAATCACAAGTGCATAGACTGCCATCTCTCGACACAAGCTTAAAACTTTTGAACCTCAGTTTTGACAATTTGGCCCATATTGTTAGCTTGATATGTGTTAAAATGTAATGCATCAAATATTAATATTAGCGCCATCTAGCCGAGCGTTTCCCAAAGGTGTAACGCCATCTAGGCCACCGTACCTTTTTCTCTATGGCTTTGAGGTACGTTTTTTTCTTAGACCTTATCCGTCTATATGGAGTTACATATGTCTTTGTTATTATGTACGGCCGAGGAAATTGATTCTTCAGCAATTTGCGGTTCAAGTACATTTGGTTGACACATACTTATGCTAAGAGCTGTCAAACGTCAAGTGAACCGTTAACTGCTTTGGATAACCACACGATGTATGATGCCTAAGTTAAGAACTAGAAGTTTTAATATTAGTTATAATTATCCAAGACACCGGCAACTTCCGATCCGGATATCACGGGTTCGAACCCCGGGTCGTATCAATGAGTTTTTCGGAAATGTGCGAAATGTCATTTGATATTTGCCAGTCGCTTTTCGGTGAAGGAAAACATCGTGAGGAAACCGGAACAGATGCCAATAAGGCCTAGTTACCCTTCGGGTTAGAAGGTCAGATGGCAGTCGCTTTCGTAAAACTAGTGCCTACGCCAAATCTTGGGATTAGTTGTCAAAGTGGACCCCAGGCTCCCATGAGCCGTGGTAAATGTAGGGATAACGCAAGGGATAACGCTATGTCCGCATATAATATTTAATAGTCCTTGACTGTACAATACAAGTACTTGTGTACATATATCACTTGACTGCACAAGCCCACTCAGATCAAGTTAATTTGCACACCGCTGTCAAGCCTATAAGTCGTCCGCAATGTATTCAGATCAGGGGGGTTACCATGAAGTGCTAAAGCCGTTCAGTTTAGGTTGAGAGAAAGGGACGAAGCTATAGCAGTTCCATAGCTCCGTCCCTCTCTCTCAACCTAAACTGAACTGCTTTAGCACTTCATGGTAGCCCCCCATACCAGGAATGTAGCATCTACTGGATGTGACGTTAGGTTAGGGACCCCGGTCCCGAATGTGACCGAACGGGATAGCTTTATGGAAATTTCTGTCGGAGTAGCAGAGACAGCTAAACTAACACGATTTCCACTCATAATTACTTCTAAAATGTTTTTGGTATTTTACCAGGAATGTTTTGTCCTGAGCTTCTACTGCGAAGAACATCGAATTTCGCAAATTGAGTTAAAGGGAAGAACGCCAGTGGCTCGTTGGGGAAACGACATCCGGAAAATTGCGGGTCACAACTGGATGAGACTAGCTCAGGACCGGGACAGGTGGCGTATTAGAAGAGAGGCCTATGCTCAGCAGTAGGCGATAAAGGGCTGATATGTTGAATTAGAATTACGGTAAACTCTTGGTATTGGACGCGTATGACACATCTATAGAAGAATATATCTATGACTCCTAGTTATTTATAGACCTTAACGACCTCGCCCTTCCTCGGACTTGTAAAGAGGGCAGGAGGGTTTAAGGTCGCTAACTTTGAAAGGAAAGGTCTGTATAGAAAACCTTAAGTACTAACTTTGTGATGGGATTGAAGATTGAAAGAACTTTATAATTGTAGCAGCTAAAGGACTTCTGATTTTCGGCTGTGTCGCTGTGACTTTTGCGTAGGTTGATGATTTTCGTTCGTACATACAATCACGCCTGTATCCCATAAAGGGGTAGGCAGAACACATGAAACTACTAAAGCTTCAGTGCCACTCTTGGCAAATAAGGGGTTTTCGTTCGGTCGAATCGAATTCGAACTCTCGGAAATACCACAGCGACACGATACAGAACAGGAACCTTTAGTTTTTTTCATCAAACTTATAAAAATAATTTCACCACCTTTCCTCCCTGTCGACTGTGGGGTATGGGTTCAATTATGGTATGGGCAAAGCGCTAGCCACCTGTCACAGCAATAACACGATTTCATTTTCTTTCAACCCCTTTGCTAAGAGTGGCACTCAAGTCTCGACCAGTGGCCGTATCATAGTCATGTTTTTGTCACTTGTCATATTATGCGTCACTTTCCCACTTACATACTTGTTAGAACGTGATAGACATGGTGACAAATGATAGAGGACTGCCATCTTAGCCCGGCAGATTTCCTACCCAATTTTGAAATACAAACGTGAGTATATGTATGTACAAAATTGTACTATTGTACCTAAGGAAAAACTAAGCACCTGATCTAGTATCTACCTATTTATTAATGAATATATTTCTAGTGCTAATTATTGTAATGTAATAAATGCTATTTATCATTCGCCTGCCATTATCCCAGTCATTTGGGGTCGGCGCAGCATGTCCTTCTTTTCCATACCTCTCTATCGCCTGTCATCTCACCATTCACTTCTTTCCGTTTCATCTTTATCTTCTTTCATATCATCATATATATCATCTTTCACACAGTCAATCCACCTTTTCCTCGGTTTTCCTCTCCCGTTACTTCCTTCGACTTTCATCCCTTTGCAGCACATGCCTATACCATGCTGGTATCAACCTGTTATAGATCGTAAAATGTGTCTCACAGAGAAACACGGAGCTAAGCCGCAAGTATAGCCTAATAGGTCGATAATAACTTGTTTTACCGCCTCTTAGCCAGTAATGGCCTCGTTTCTTGCGCGCCGGGAATGTCCTTTTTGCTGTGAGTTGAATCTGCGGATTGTTGTCTTTATTAGATTGGTATACATATAACTTGATAAGAAGTGAGACAAATTGTTGAAGGAATTTCCAATGTTTTGCGTTTTGCGACAGCACAATCTTATACTTCAATCAAACGACATAAACTCCAACAATGGCAACAATAGAATCTAGCACTAACAAATACTTAAGACTAAGTAACTTAGCACGATCTGCCTATCCGAAGTGCTAATAGTTGGAGCTACGTGGCCAAACGTGGCCATCGAAACGCAGTCTGAAGAGCAATAGGGAGAGCTAGCTACGACACGCTTACGTAAGCGTAAGTGACAATAAGTATACTTAGAGCCATCAACCACAGTTACCAGCCCCTTTAGCACAAATTGCCTTGTCGCGCGCGCGTCCATACATCAAGCGCGACTTCAAGTATGGACTCGCGCGCTACAATGCAAGTTGTACTAAGGGGGCAGACGTCAACGTCACACAGCAGAAGTCTATGGAAATTCCCATACAAAATTGCGAACGCTAACGAAACGCACGAAGCTTTCTGCTCCGCACAGCTAAACTGTGGAATTAATCGTCGCCCTTCAAACCTTTAAGAAAGGAGTGTACACGCATCTTAGAGGCCGGCAAGGCAACGCACCTCCCACACTTCTGGTGTTTCAGGTATCCATGGGCGGCAGTTATCGCTTACCATTAGGCGACCTGTCTGCTCGTTTGCCTCCTATCCCCTAAAAAAAAAACGTCTGGTTCTGTCGCGCCACTACAAAAGAGTTAAGCGATTATGGCGTTGCGTTGGTTAGGTACAGATTGTACAGAATGCCAGGAATGCTGTTCAGTTCCGCTGTCTGATCGACACGGGCCATTGGTCGCGTTCGAGCTTAGTATTCATGTTTATGTTGTCAGAGGGAAATACTCGTATTAACTAAGTTTACAAACAACGTATCATATCTCTGGTTACCTTCTGATTTCCAAGCTTTTACAACGCCCACCTTCACAGCCGATAAGAGGATGTGACGTCATATGTCATAGGCCAAATAAAACAAAATTTACGCGACTTCTATAGCAGTCAGGCCCCGCAGCCGAATGGCATTTCGGCGACGCGAAACGCCACCGAAACGCCGCAGAAATGTAGTCTGGCTCTGTCACGCCAATACGCGAGAGCAATAGAGATAGAAAGCTACGAAATAGATATTATCGTGAGCATTTGTGCATTCGGCACGCACACTAAGTGTTGTACCTAAGTAGATACAGTCAAGGTATTTAAGACAAAGTGCCAAGAAAATGTATACAGGACTTTATTCCTTACACGTTAAGTTTGTGGATACATATATCTTTGGCACTTTGTCCGCATCGATATTTAAAACCGTGACAAACCGTGACTGCACAATCGTTCGCGAAGGCCGAATATGGAAGCCGTGGTATTTACGTAACGTGGAAACGTTCGGCCAGACGGCCCGCAGACGGAGAAAGGCCGCTGACTCAACCGCCTGCCGGCCTCGTTGCTTTATAGTGTACAGAATACACAACCAGACGAAACTGATGCTTGATAGCGGATTCGCTATCAAGCATCGCATATTTGCGAGAGATTTCTCGCAAACAAATTAGGATTTGTCGCATAAGGCTTTCCCCAAACTTATCGACGACGCGGAATCGGCTCTAGCTAGCCGACCAAAAACCGCTAATTAAGAAGATGAAGCCCGTTCCGTACGCATGTTCATACCACAGAATATACAATAGTACAAGTACAGAGGGCCCACTGCTTTGATGTTCACGAAATGCCGCCTTTTTAAATGCCTACAAAATTCTAACAAAGAAACGAGCCGCACGTGCGCAGCGTCGGATGATAGGGTTACCTATGGATTAAAACGAATTAATTCTCAGATAAAATGTTATACTATTTATTCAAGTCTTGACTACTTTCTAGGTAAGGCCTGACTCGTAACGGATTTGTCAAATTCAAAACTGTTTTAACGGTACCAGAGCCGGCCGAATCAAAGTATGTTTTTCTATAATGTGTTTAAAATGTATTTAAAATTTATTATTTATTAGTAAATTCATCATTCTCCATTTCTCCTCGCTCATGTTGTAAGTTTTGTTGTATGCCCTCCATCGTACATCCGACAGTGTTTTTCGACACATTCTTAGTTTTAGTCCTATCAAGGACTATCTTTTTTTAAATATTTTGGTGGCTTATGGTTGGTGTCATTTAAATGAATGAATTTCTTAGACACTCCATCCTATTCCGATTAATAGGTGAATACTATGAGACTTCGTTAAATTAAGTTTTTTACCCGATTTGAAGAGCGTTGGCTTTAGCAAGCTGCTGGCTTCATAACTGTGGTGGATGATATCCAGCTATTGTCAGAATAAAGTTGAAAGATCATATTATTAAATAAAATCTGCTAACAGCTTCGTTGAGCAGTTTTTGTTGTAGATTTTTTATCGAAAAGTGGTTACTTTGCTTTAAATGCTTAGTAGTTAACGGACACTGCATCGACTGAATTCCTAGTAAAGTGGATATTTGGAGACTCATCTACATTATCATTGTTTCATAGGAATCGTAAAGAAATTGCCTTTCAGATAAGGTATAATGTTGGTTGCCTGGTAGTGTTGAAAATGATTTAAATGCAAGTTTCGTCAACAGGAATCAAGTTTTTGACAGCAATTTGTCGCCGAATTATTTTCAGCGATCACTTTAATTTTATCTATCTAGTTAGTTGAGAATTGCTTTTAAACATGATTCTAACATAATAATTTTGTGAATCTGGCAATTTGAATGGTGTAATGTATATATAAAGTAAGCTAGAAATTATACAAGAAAAAGCACTCTGAATTTGACAAATCCGTTACGAATCAGGCCTTATATATACAGTATTTATATATTTTTGTTTAAGCCTTCAGCATCACAAGCCTTATTGAACATTTACGTGGGACTTAATAAGATATGATGTGTAAGATTGTCCTATTTTATTCATGATGTCTATTTAACTAAGCATTATTAGCCATTCCACACGTGGACATCGCATATGAACCTTAAAAAAAACTCGCGACGTAAAGTAACAATAGAAAGTGCGAACGTGCGTTCCGTGAGAACGCGCGCCACCCCTGATTAGGCCGCGAACTCACGGCCGCTAGCATGTACTTGTAGCGCGGCGATAGAATCGCGGAGTGAGCCGCCCCTGTTCATACTAACGATCGAATTTTAGTCGGCGAGAGCCGCCCGGCGTAGATAGATTTGGAGAGACTTAAGAAGTTCCCTTTTCGGCTTTCGCGCCCGCACCCAAAGGGTAAAACGGGATTTGCGGGACCTTATTTGTTGTTACAAATCTGGTCTGCTCTCGGTCCGTCTGTCTGTCCGGCGTCTGTCGCCAGACTGTATCTAAAGAACCATGATAGACATTTGACATTTTCATAGATGATGAATTTCTGTTGCTGTTCGTGTCCATATTTTAATACCTCGACTGTACATAGCGACAGTTATCGAATTATAGATACAGTTTACGTCACAGACAATGGGTCGCACGTCACAGAACAGATGCTAATACTGATACTAACCCCGTTGGAGTTTATGTGCTTGTTTAGTTAAATCAATAATCTGGGCAACCGAGCTTCGCTCGGTTCTGTTTCGTATCCTTGACATGTGTCGCCATCTAGTTCAAAAATGAATAGTACCTACATCGAGCGAAAGAATTCTCAGCCTTAACAACACAACTACTCCACACGAGATGGCGCGCATTTCGCCACAAAAACTCAAATAGTGTATTTTCTATTCGTTTTAGCCTTGACCTGTGTCGCCATCTAGTGTTTGCAATAAATAGTACTTACATCGACCGAAAGAATTCTGTCTTAACAGTACAACTACTGCACACGAGATGGCGCGCGAAGAAAAACGCATGAAAACTCGAAAATTCGCGTTTTCCGGGACCTAAGGATAAGTTAGACCGATTTTTCACCCCCAAAAACCCCCACATAACAAATTTCTGCGAAATCGTTAGAGCGGTTTCCGAGATCGTCAGTGTAAATAAATATATATATAAATAAATAAATAAATAAATATACAAGAATTGCTCGTTTAAAAGTATAAGATAATATTTGGTTAATAATGAGAACATGTCGTGGCCGTGGCCAGATTATGGAATTAATCATATGTGGTGTGGCAGTAGGTTTTGCAATAACTTTCTAGTGACATAAAAACCTAACCACAAAATTTTGAAAAGAAACCCGACATAGTGGACCGATATTCATAAAACATGGCGAAGAACACTCCCAACTAACTCAGCTTTCAAACAAAAAAAACTAAATCTAAATCGATTCATCCGTTCGGGAGCTACGATGACAGAGACAGATACGCACACAGACAGAGACAGACAGATAGACAGACAGACAGACACGTCAAACTTATAACACCCCGTCGTTTTTGCGTCAGGAGTTTGTTGGGAACTTTTGTTGTACAATTTAAAAAGGAAATCAAATCAAGCAATAGTACCTATTCTATGATGGGGCCGCTACACATAGGTAGGTACCTACTTTAAATACCACCTTATATGTAGGTAGTTCACTTCTCGAACCACTCGCTACTCGTTCAATATTCGGATCTTTCGCTTGCTCAGCGATTGATCGATGCTTGCGATTAAACAACAACTTTGTCCCCTTGCAAAACAATTAACTATTATTGCACTTGAAGCCACATAATGTTCTCTTCGAATATTGAAATATTTCGCTTGCTCGGGTATCAATATTGGCACGTGCGATTAAACAACTTTGTCCCCTTGCAAAACACTTAACTATTATCGCACTTGAATTATGTTCTCTTCATTCCTGAGATCTGATCAAGACCTATTTTAATACAGACAAGCAATAATATATAGGTTGTATATTATACAGTATCCGCACTCGACCAACTTTCAATAAAACGAGTTATGATCTAGGCATTCTAGGTAACAGCATCTCCGATATATCCAGACGTTTAATAACATGAGCTGCGACTGGTTCCAGAGAGTACATTACCATCGCTATCAGAATCTGTGTCTAAGTGGACCTGAACTGAATGCACGCTCATATTGCACTGAGAGAAAAAACAACCAGTTTTCATGTTCATTCAACAAGTTTTTTGGTTGAAATAGCGCCTACGTGCTCTTTGATTCAAACAACAAGTTAGATTTTGTTCAGTGTAACTAGTACATTCTACAAGTTACTTGTCATTTGAATCAACAAGTCAATTTTATAAAAGCAACATGACAATGACACATATTGTTTTAAACATATGTTTGGCTGATTCAATCAAAATATCTTTTAACAAGTTTGACCTTGTTGTTCGAACAAATGCGACTTGTATCATCAATATTGTGATTTATTCCGTTTACTAAAATACTTCTGTTTCAAACAGATAAACCCGTAACAAGTCGAACTTTTAAAAATATTTTAAGCGGGTTACTCACGTGTTAAGTCGATATAGCGTTCGACATGTTTCGATCCATTTTCGAGTCGAACTTGTAAATTCACAATGGAAATTTCTCTCAGTGTGGGCGTGCAGCGAGCGGGGCGAGGCGTGCGGCGTGCATGTCAAACAATTGAAGTTCATACAAGTGTCCGGAGTCGACGCTGCATAGAATGTATTACGCACGCTCGCCCGCCGCGCTGTACGCCCCGCAGAACGCTCCGCTCCGGGCGTCCAGTCAGGCCTTACACCAAGAGATTTGACGACCGGTCTGGCCTAGCGCGTAGTGACCCTGCCTGTTACGCCGCGGTCCCGGGTTGGAATCCCGGTAAGGGCATTTATTTATGTGACGAGCACAGATATTTGTTCCTGAATCATGGATGTTTTCTAAGTCATATAAGTATTTGTATATTATATATATAGTTGTCTGAGTACCTGCAGTAAATCTGTGTAAGAATGTCCTAATATTTATTTATTTAAGAGAACTAGCTAAGGCTGCCTGTCTTAAAGATCCAGCCTGCCAATGATTCTCTTCTTCCTCGGTTCCTCATGGCTGAGGGTCGCGCCCACATGAGGTCGTTCACCAAAGCTCTCCACTCCGCACGGGCATTGGCCAATGATATGATGTGTGATTATTAATGCCATTGCCACTTATTGTTGTAATCCCATAAATCCATTTGGGCACTTCATCGCATCAGTCAGTGGAGAGGTAGCTTATAAAATTTCCGTATCTGTCCATACAATTGATTACTAGTAAAGTACCTAATGTTAAGGTAGGTTTCTTTTTGCTCAGTGTTGTCTAGCAGAAATTTTCACCAGCCGCCACTGGTACATATACCATATATACATAGCAGTGGCGGGGCGTGAAAATTTTCATTGGTAAAGCCGGAGGGGTTTTTGGAATCTGTCATGTATGGACTTCTACAGATACTAGAGAATTTTAGGGAACCCGTTGGGAATCGAGTTGTATCGACGCTCCGCCACTGATACATAGATAACACAAGGAGATAAACATAAGTAGGCACTGCTCGAGTCTTCTCCACTAGTATGCACTTGGTATGCATTGGAAACACAGTAAATTATAACAAGAACGCCTAATACCTAATCGAATGCACATGCACTATCAAGATCAAAACATTCCGTTTCTTTTTCTCATAAAGTGCAACTATTAAGCGCGAGCGAGAGACGTTTATTTCCCTGAATAGATGAAACATTGTTATAACCAAGATCGGGCCTACCAAGAACACCAAAATTCAGCTCGAATTCTTAAAAGATAAAAGGAAATCGCACAGTTAGGTGTTCGGAGTAGGCCTTCTGAACGTAAACACACGCGATTCTAGAATGTAAACTAATGAGCATAAGTAGTACTATCGTGTATATTATGAAATGGACTTATGCCAGTATGGTTTTGAAGTAAAGTTTAATATTACTAGGACCACCGACTACGCAGTAGAAGTTAATTGTAAACTCGTTAAGGCCTTCTAATGAAGCTAATATAGAATCCTAGTAGGAATTGTAATATAAACGTTGGAAAGTCTATAGACCATATTTTTGTAAAATACCTCGTATCAAGCTTTCATGCCTAGTAGAAGTAGTAGACCAGGGGCCCGTTTCTCGAAAGGTACAAGCCTTGTATTACAAGTGCGCGAACTGTCAAATCGTATGGGTTGTCATGGAAACACACTTGTAATACAAGACTTGTACCTTTCGAGAAAGGTATTGCAGCCGATACGGCGCTCCAATAAACATGCTACCATATTATTATTATTATTTTTTTTATGAAATAGGCAGCAAACGAGCAGACGAGCCGCCTGATGGTAAGCAGTCATCGCCGCCCATGGACATAAGCAACATCAGGGGAGCCACTTATGCGTTGCCGACCTTTGAGAACCCTAAATACCTGCTTCTTGAAGAACCCCATGTCATAGCGCAAGGGAAACACCTCAGAAGGTAGCTCATTCCACAACTTACACGTTCTGGGCAAAAACGAGCGGGAGGCCCGTTTGTTCTTGGTTTGCCACGTGTCGAGAAAGTGAGGATGAACTTTGTTTCTTTGGCGGGAGGTGCGGTGATAAAAGCGCGACGGTGGCACCAAGTCAAAGAGTTCATCAGAACATTCCCCGTTGTACAGACGGTAGAACAAGCACAGAGAGCCAACATCTCTCCGAAGGCTAAGAGGATCTAAACCGGCTGTGAGATCGAGATCGCCAACAATACGAATTGCCCGACGTTGGATAGAGTCAAGTGGAAGAAGTTGGTATTTCGGTGCTCCAGACCAGAGATGAGAACAGTACTCCATATGCGGTCGAACCTGTGCTTTGTATAGCAAAAGCCGGTGACCCGATGTGAAGCACTGTTTCGCTCTGTTGAGCACCCCGAGCTTCTTAGAGGCCAGTTTGGCCTTGAGTTCCAAATGACCCCGAAACTGGACCTCCTTCGTAATGTCGACACCGAGTATCCCGATACTCTTAGAGATAGTAAGAGGAATGTTCTGGAATTTAGGCGCTATGTCGAATGGGGTTTTCTTTGCGGAAAACGCGCAAACTTGTGTCTTACTGGGGTTAAACTCAACGAGAATCCCTCAAATTATGTCAGGGATTTTTAAAATAAATCATAAATCATATATAAATCATATTTATTGGTAAAGTCATATTACACGTCAAATCACATTTACACAAAATTCAAGTGGTTATTTGGCATCCCGTTCTAATTAGGAAATACATGAAAAAAAACCGGCCAAGTGCGAGTCGGACTCCCCCACCGAGGGTTCCGTACAAACTCAATAGGTAGTTGAATCATCAAATGTTATTCATATAACTCTACAGACTTGATTAAATCCCTCAAGACTCAATTTCCCACGTAACAAGTAATATTTTAGTACCTATACAATTTCATTGTTAGACAACGTCCAAAGAAAATCAATGCTATTCGACTTCAATAGTTTACGACATGTCGTAAGGACGCTCCCGAACCGACCTCATTATATCAGAAAAAACGCGATGTAGGAATGAGCGTTCAACGTACAGCGACATCTATCGGCAAATTAAGTAAACTAATGTACGCGAGCTAGTATGGAAGATGATTTTTATGGGATAATTATTTATTGCGTGAAACAATTTTATCAATTTTTCCTCTATTTGAAAACAGGTGCTTTTATTGTTATTCTGTTAAAAATACAGGTATAATAAACGCCCGCAAGGGTGTTGAAATTGAAAATGTAAATCTGAAAGTATTTTTATAACTTAAAAAAAAGGTTTTCAAGGTACGTGAATTTCCGCACCGCTAAACGCTACGCTATCAAAACGCTTTATGTATGGCGGAGACTTTAAACTGTATTAAGGCACATAACTTGATGTCGGGCAATGGAGTGTTTAATCCGCTTATTGCCTTACCAACCTTATATGTTATGTAAATATTCATATTATAATCCCTGTAAGAGATGTCTGGTCTGGTAAGTGGTAAGATATGGTAAAATATACCGGGTGATCCCTTAAGACGATACAGAAGGGGCTGGAGGGGTCAATTCTCTATACAAACGCTCTCCACTATTTCCTCCCTGGTTTTAGAAAATAGAGCAATGTTTTTTTTTTCACAGATTTTTTTTTTATCTGTGTCGGACCGTTTTGATTTTTCTGAATTTATGATATTTATGATAAAGACGCTAGAGCCAATCAAAATCCAAAAACGGCCTTATTGATTATGGCGCAATGAAGGTGCGGTATTCAAAATTGGTAACAATTATCCAAAAAAATTAAACGGTCCGACACAGACTATTTCATTGTTATTCAGATTCTCAAATTTCGTTACGATTGATTAAGTTTTGAAGGAGGAAACAGTCGAGAGCGAAACCTCGATTTTAAAGATTTTTTCGCAATATCTTTTAACTGAGTTGTTCTAAATGGATATTTTTTTTCTCTAGTTCATAACACTTAGTATATTTAACTAAAATTCTCAAATTGAAAGGGGTCCTTTTCATTATAGCATTATCGCTCCTGTAGCGTCTTAATAAAAACATCATGTTTTTTTGAGATACTGGCCGTTTAATTTATAAAACGCAAGGAAAATAAGTAAAGCGAGCGAAACCGCGGGCAAAATCTAGTAATCTTATAATTATAATCCTAACGGGGGGCGAAATGAAACAAACAGTAGTTAAACACAATGTAAGCAGTAAAGTGGACGTTTTCTCACCGGCCGGGAATGTTAATGGTCTAGGAAAGCTGTTAACTTAAATACATAGTTAAGGCAGACAAAGTGTGTTGTTACGAGTCCGTTTTGTACCAATTTCCGTAGAGTAAACGTGACTTTAACACTTAATTTCTACTTTTTTAAGGCTGCGTATAGTCACCGGCATAAATATGTGATGATTTCTGGACCTTGACACATTAACGTCTTGTTTGAAATGTCATACGAAATTGTCAAACGATTAAAAGCGACAAGATACATAAATCATCACTTATTTATGCCGGTGACTGTACCTCTAAAGAAAACTGGCATAGTGTGAGTCGGACTTCTGATTTGGACTCTGATCTGAGACGGACTTCGGATTGAGAACGAATTCTGGTGAAGAGTGAAAGCACACAGAATGGCCACTCCCGCTCTCCGTTGAAAGTGCCGTCCACCCCCTCTCGGTTACCTCACAGTTACCGTCGTCAAAAACGCGAACAGTCGACCTGTCATTTCTCACTCATACAAGCGTGGTACGCGTTCACCTACAAGCTTAGACTGTGTGCTAAGAACAGTAAGAACGCGCCTCTTTCATATATATTTGATCACCAGTGTCCGAGATGAGGTGAAAGTGTAAGTGACCGGCCACACCAGAGCGTCGCGTGTCTCGGGGCGCGCACGTGGCGTGGCGCGGACGTCCGTTGCGCGCCCCGAGACACGCGACGCTCTGGTGTGGCCGGTACCTAAGATGGATCACGTGTAGACTGTAGATAATGTTTGACGTACCAAATTTTCGGTTAATTTGTAAGATTTATTTTATACTACGTCAGTGGCAAACAAGCATACGGTCCGCCTGATGGAAAGCGGTCACCGTAACCTATGGACGCCTGCAAGGCTGCAACTTAAGGAGTGTCATATGCGAGTTGCCAACACGGAGAAAAAAGTCTCGTCCATGATACCTGAATAGTGTAATCTGAACGAGAAAATCTAGTAAATTCTGGGACAATTGTTCACATAGTATAAATAACTAAACTAGTCTGTTTAAATGCGTTGAGCTTAGTGAACTAGTTATCTTGTAATTGCTACACATTAAAATAGCGTGTATTACTAGAATATTTAGTAATCATAACACGTGGACCGTACAAATAAATAATATTTTCTTGCAGAGCTTAATAAATGAAATGTGACCTTGACAATATATTCTTGTAAAGGTAATATATACATTACGTATCATAAAATAAAAATATTGTAAGGGTCACACAGTCAAATTGTGTGTATTACTAGATTATTCAGTATTTATAACAAATGGAGTGTCTAAATAAACAAAATAATGTAAACTCCACAAGAAATTCTTGTAAAGGTTATAAAACTTTAGTTAGGCCAATAATAGGTATCGTTAAGAATACAAGTCATCTGATATATATTACATTCTCTTCATTTATGTAAACTTCATTAAATGGTTGATAGAACAAGAAAGTTAGTTACAGCAACTGCATTTATGGTACTCTCTAATAAATATACAATTGCGTTAACGTGTTATATTTTTATCGGTACCTATGAATTTGTCTGTGCACTGTATAGACAACTAACATTTCTTGTAAATGTAAAAAAGGTTTGTTGTCTATACAAGGTGGTTCAGTAGGATTAAAGGCCGAGCCACGCCAGATACGTGTACGTAGACGTGTGCGTGGAGTGCGCGCTGTAAAGTACGAATCTTCAAAAGAGATGATACACCGCTAGACACACACGGGAAACACGTCACACAAGCGGTGTAATCTCTAATGAGGATTCGTCATTTACACCGCGTACGCTACGCGCACGTCTACGTACACGTATCTGGCGTGGCTCAGCCTTTAATCCTACTGTACCACCTTGTATAGACAACAAACCTTTTCTTACATTTACAAGAAATGTTAGTTGTCTATACAGTGCACAGACAAATTCATAGGTACCTACCGATAAAAATGCAGGTTGCTAGGACCAGTTCCAAGAGACAGAAGCCTAGAGTTGAAACTGGGATCCGGAAACCTGGGTCACCCAGCATATGGAATGGATGCTATGAGCGGTGAAAATTGGTGAATCTGAAAGTAAATAAAATAATTATATAATTTGTTAAAAAATATATTTCAACGATCCTTAGTACAAGACTTTGTTCATATATTCGTCAGTGTTAATAGAACCGTCCTTCATTTCGTCCAAAATTTATATTTTGCAGAATTTTTCCACTTTTGTTCCACAGTATGGCATGGGTCACAGGAAACTTGCAACCATTGTAAATCATCTGAAAAAGACATTAAAATTTCTATGAATAAATTTTACATTAAGTAATATTCTACGTCCACTTCAGATATATATAAAGACTGTCCACGATAAAAAGTGGTCATATATAACATGGTAAATCTTGAGAATAATGAGAATTTATAAGCAGCATGTTTGTCAAATAATTTGTAGATATTAAACTACATTATAAAAATACAAACAAATTATAAACTTTAGGTGGCCTATGAATTTTAGCAGTATGTATCTCATGATAACAATATTTTTTTGTACAGTGTCTTCTTGCAGTCTTTAAGTACAACAGTTTTAATGACAAAAATATTTTTTTAATGTTTAATTATAATAGCCAAAATATACCCTATTACATACTGATTCTACGATAGTAATAATTTTTCTGATTGTAATCAGATTAAGAAAGTACTGAGATTTTCTAACTTTGCCGAATTCGAATTTTTGACACTTTTTGGCTCTCCATACAAAAACAACTGTCAGTGCTTGGAGTACAAAGTCTTCCTGACTACCAAAAGTCGAAATGAGTTTCAAAAAGTATTTTTTGTCTGCTAAGATGTCATTCTAATGTGTGTAAAACAGCTTATAAAAATATAAGTATTTATAAAATTGTGCCAGGAAGCCTGTGAAGTTTGTTAAAAAACACTGTACAAGAAATGAAATGCTTGATGGTATACATTCGGCGAAACCTCAGACACACTAAAGCATTATAAGGAATAGCTTTAATTATTATATAGTTTTATGTATACAGATTTATCAAAATATAATATTGCTTCAAAATGTGCATTCAGGAAGAAAGATTTATCATGTTATGTATGACCACTTTTTATCGTGGACAGTCCATATTAGTTCAGTATTTAGATTTTGCCCACGTAATGTCGTATGAATTTGTATGCAATGTAAAATGAATACAACATTAAATGCCTTTTTACTCACCATTCTAATTATCTACTAAGTTCTACATGATGTACGGTATGTGACTCACCTGATTTTGCCAACTCTGCCATCTCCCATCCTTGCAAGAGTTTTTGCACCTCTTCATCCATTTCCTAAAATGGAAACTACCAAACGAATGGATAATACGTAGTGAGTACGTTTAACGATAAATAATATAACCTATTGCGATCCGCGTCCACGCGTGATCTCTCATGACACGTAAATGGCCGCCGACCACGCCGCAAAACATTGCGTTTAGTTACACAAGCAAAACATTTATTTATGCGGACAATATTTTTTGTTATAACAATTATTTTTCGGTGTATATTACGAGAATATCATTGTTATTTTTTACAAGAGGCGCAAAGTAAAATCAACTATACTGCTATAGCATTCACTAAGATATACAATGGTACTTAAACATGGCGTTTCGTTACAAAAACGAAACACATATTTATACTAACTAAATACTTTTTCAACAGAACTATTTGTTCACCAGTATACATTACGAGAATATTATTGTCATTATTTACAAGAGCTGCAAAGTAATACCAACTTATAAAACAGTCATATCAACTATACTGCGATGGCATTCGCTACGATACAAATAATAGAGTTGACAGCGATGCGTACATATTTATACAAACTTAATATTTTTAAATATAACTCTTCGTTGAGTTTACATTACAAGAATATTCTTTTTATTTCTTTACGAGAACTACAAAGTAATGGCAACGTATAAAAAAGTTACAGGAAGAATACTGTGATAGTAACCGCTAAGATTAAGATTGTAAAGATAATTTTTATTTTTTTGGCATTACAAGAAGCTTCTTGTTAATAGAATTATCGTAACCTTTATTCTATTAGTTGTAAATAAAACTAGAGTTCTCGTATATGTAATTCAAACAGAACTGTTTAGTGCATATTAATGTTTGCTTAGTTCTATTGAATTCAAAATATAGTAAACGTAACAATACAGTTGTTTTTATTACGAGATTGTAGTATCAGTTACGATAAATCTATTTTACTAAACGTTCTGGTAGTATTGTTAAAATATTTTTTTTCCGTGAACCCATTAGAAACTGTACACTCCCTTTTGCTGTGTTCGGGTTCCGACGACTCAAAGGACAATTAGTTACAATAAATTAGTTCCGTAGATCCTTCCGTCACCAGCACACCGCACCCTCGTTGAGCTCTGGCAGCCTTACTCACCGGCAGGAACACAACACTATGAGTAGGGTCTAGTGCTGTTTGGCTGCGGTCTTCTGTAAGGCGGAGGTACTACCACAGAATATATAATAGTACAAGTACAGAAGGCCCACTACTTTGATGTTCGCGACATGCCGCCTTTTTAAATGCCTACAAAATTCTAACAAAGAAATGAGCCGCACGTGCGCGGCGTTCGGCGATAGGGTTGCCTATGGATTAAAACAAATTAATACTCAATAAAATGTTATACTGTTATATTCAGGTCTTGGGTACTTTCTAGGTATATATATAGTATTTATATATTTTTGTTTAAGTTCCATCATCACAAGCCTTATTGAACCTTTCCGGGGGACTTAATCAATAGTAGATATGTGTAAAAATGTCCTATGGTATTTATTTTATTCAAGATATTTATTTAAGTAAACATTATTAGCCATTCCACACGAGGACAACGCATATGAACCTTAAAAAAAATTCGCAACGTAAAGTAACAATAGAAAGTGCGAACGTGCGTTCCGCGAGAACGCGCGCAACCCCTGATTAGGCCGCGAACTCGCGGCCGCCAGCATGTACTTGTAGCGCGGCGATAGAATCACGGAGTGAGCCGCCCCTGGTACTACCCCAGTTGGGCTCTGCTCTAGATTTGAGCGAGATGATATTCGCTGTGCTGTGCCCTACCACACAAAGCGGAATATCATTCGCTATGCTTACCTCCTACAGAATCCTAATTTCGATAAGAACCGCTTACCATCATAATTTTATTCATTATTCTGAAGACTAGTCAAAGTTCCCACTCGAAAAACGCTTATAGGAATAGCCTGACACAGCGTCTCAAATCACAATGCTTTTTCACAAGGGCAGTTTGATCGTATAAAGTTTGTTATGTTCTTATAATAAGTTACATAGTGGTACGTTTTGACTAGACTGCGACACAATTAAAGGTATAATTCCAGTCCATTTAACAAATTGCTAAATTCTTAAATTTTACTTTTCGATTTGCGACAGTTGAGACACGGAAGTGATATATCATTCAGCATTCGCCGACACTCGATTTCAATCAAATAGTCTGCAACTTTTCTCATCATTCACAGAATCGAATCGAAAATAGAAAAAAAGGGAGAAAATATCAATTTAAAGCCACAAAAGAACAGATGGCAATTTTAATCTGCGGGCGATAGATTCCATCACCGTTTGATATAAACTTCTGCAGATCGGCTTTACAGTTTTTTAAATCCGTTTATAGGAATGAAAATTTTATTGAGCATGAAGATAAAACAAAGGTTTTTTTGAACATGCTCTTTTATGCTGAACCATACATTAAATAATAAGATCATACCATACCATCCCATACATTAAAATGCGGCCGCCTAAGAACACGCATACACTACACCACGGGTACGTATCACAATGTCTACAGTTAAAAAACCTAACGTTAAATGACCTACGTTCAAAATACCTAAAATCAAAATACATAATGGTGTTTCGACCGAAATTCAAAATACCTAAAGTTTAAAAAGTTGCATATTATAATGTCTAAAATAAAAAAACTAACGTTAAATGACCTACGTTCAAAATACCTAAAATTAAAAAAACTAACGTTAAATGACCTACGTTCAAAATACCTAAAATTAAAAAAACTAACGTTAAATGACCTACGTTCAAAATACCTAAAATCGAAATACCTAATGATTAAATCCGAAAAGCAAAAATGCCTAATAAATGGGGCTTAAATAACCGGTTTACCCTTGAATCGTCGACAGACAATTAATCGAATATTATTTCAAAGACAACGTTTCAAATAATTTCATTTCATCGACAGTTCATATCGTAGAATGATCGATACAAGTCAAATTAAACCGTAGAATTTTACTTCGTTTTTAGGCGACTATGGGATATGGGTTAAATTGTGGCGTAGGCGAGAGGCTGGCAACCTGTCACTGCAATGTCACAGTTTCGTTTTCTTTCAACCCCTTATTTGCCAAGAGTGGCACTGAAGCTTTAGTAGTTTCATGTGCTCTGCCTACCCCTTTATGGGATACAGGCGTGATTGTATGTATGTATGTATGTAATTTTACTTCGTAGATAACTTATTCCGAGTGTATACTTATAAAGTACCTATTTTATATCGTAGTACTTTGTTTTGTGTTTTTTCATTTCATTTTGTTTTACATTAAATAAAATTTATCACGCATAATATTATTTCAATTTTGTAAACCTATTTCAATTGTCAATTTTTCTAAAATTTTACAATTTGTAAATTATTTGTTTTTAAGTTTGGTCACAACTAACCTAACCTTCTAACCTAACCTAAACCTATTTTAAAGGTCGTGCGTTGATGTGTAGGGTCGAAGTTCTAACCTAACCTAAACCTACTCTGTAAGCAGTTCTTTTCTGTGTGATCGCAGTTCTAACCTAACCTAAACCTACTCTGTAAACTGTTTGTTTTTGTGTGTGGTCACAGTACTAACCTCACCTAAACCTAATCTGTAAACCGTTTGTTTTTGCGCGTGGTCACAGTTCTAACCTAACCTAAACCTACTTTAAAAGCCGTTAGTTGTTGTGTAAGGGCGGAGTTCTAACCTAACCTAAACCTACTCTAATATAGGATTTAAACCAATCGGGCTCCCTCTATTTGGCATACCTTTAATTGTCCGAAACGATTTTCGCATAACAAACTTCGCATAATCGATTTTCGACGAATGTTAATTTGTCAGAAAAATTATTTGACATAATCTAAAATAATACTAATATTACTTTGTCCGAAAATAAGTTCGCAGAATACTTTTTACGCCGATCGTTTTTTATGAAACATTGACTTGCATAATTGTATTTGGCATATATCTTAAAATCAGAATAACCACCCATACTAAATGCAGTCAGGAGAGTCGGTTAGGTTAGGTTAGAACTGCGACCTCAAGAAATACAATATTTTGTTATACTCCAATTGCTAATTCGAGTCCAAAAAAACTACGACAGATACGTCAATGTCACAGCTGTCAATGTCACTTATGTCACTGTCAAAATACTTTTCATGTTATTGATACCTGAAGTGATACAAGCGCAATACCAACTTTACAACTAAAAATCACGGAAAAAAAGAAAAAAAATCGAGCGACCTAGTATTTATGTACATAATAAAAGACTATTAAATATATAAATCAAAGGATTGAAATAAATAATAAATAATTTATCTTGGCGTGTGTTTTTTTGGACTCAAATAAAAAAGGATTATACTATTTTACAAACATTTTATTGCAGTGGCAACATCATAGTAGTTTTTTTGGACTCGAATTAGCAATTGGAGTATAAGAATGCACAATTGTCGGTTAGGTTAGGGTAGGTTATAACTGCAACATCAGTATAGTAGTATTAGCTATGATAAAAATTCTGCGAGATAAATTTCGACTAAACAATGTTATCCATAAAAACCATTCGACGAAAAACTTTTATGCACAACATGTATTTGAACAAACAAAAATATGCCTAGATAAATTATGCGTAACTATACTATTCTTAAAATGAATACTTCAATATACCCTCTTTTACGCTCGCGGAACCTACACTACCTACTAGATACTTCGGTATTTTGACCGGCTAATCATTTTAGGTATTTTGACCATAGGGTATTTCAATGTTGGTGTATAAAATTTAGGTGACATAGTTTTTGGTATTTCAAACATTAGGTATTTAGTCCAATAGGTATTTTAAGTTTCGGTAATACGTGCGTAGGTGTAACTTGCTTAGGTAATTAAAAACATTAGGTATTTTGATTTTAGGTATTTTGAACGTAGGTCATTTAACGTTAGGTTTTTTAATTTTAGACATTGTGATACGTACCCTACACCACACATAGATGGCGCCACAAAAAATGCCTTGTTGCCATCGATAATTTGTAAATTGGCGTTAAGTGTCACTCGAGCCATAAATCTACGTCAAAAGTGACACTTAACGCCATCTACAAGTATAATCGAAAGCTTCAAGACATTTTTTCGTGGCGCCATCTATGTGTAGTGTAGTGTATGCTCTTCTTATATTTAATCTATGGCTGAACGGAGCAGATGGATACGACCAATTGCAAATGGCAACTGTTTTCTATGTTACATAAACTTGGGTAAAACCATGAAAATCCTACGAGCGAATAGTTGGACGACATCAAAACGACGGCATTGTCGATCTGGCAGAGAACCACCGCGCCGCGCCACATATAAAACAGCTTGGAAATCCATAAAAGGCGAGAAGAAGTACCTATTTGGCAAGAAAGAGATGATGAGAATGATGATGATGAGATGAGATGAAGGATGAGAGTGAAGATAGGAACATTGAGTGCGTATCACGAACTTAACTCAGCATGATGTTAGCTAAAAACTAAAAAGTCAGCGCTAGGTCTTCCGTAAGGTCCTCACGGTGACAGAGAAGCAATGATAAATAGATCATCATCTCATAGAAATGGGACAAAAACTTGACGGGATGAGCTTAGTTTTGCCGCGATGGGAACACCGCATAGCCATGACAATTGTCGTAGCGTAATAATAAACGACTGCCAATTTGGTCAATCGCTCTTTGCTGGAGGGCATGTTCGCTTTTTCTTTTTAATATAGAACCAATCATTCTGGGTCTTTGAACTCCTACTAACCTACTAAGAAGCCCACAACTATTTCGACTTTCATTCATACATCCCGAAGCTAGAAAGTGACAGTGAGCACCGAACTGAGCCTAGAGCGTCTATTGGGGGCACGGCACGGTCGGCCTAGCCGAATGACAATCGTTGACGCTAGCGATAGTGATATTATCGTGAGCGTTTGTGCATTTGGCAACGTACCACTGAAGACAATCATTGTTACAGCGTAAGCAACTGCCACCTTCTTGGTCACCTCGAGCTTTAGCCACTGAGGAACCACTCTTTTTGTAAAAGACCTTTCACCAAGGTCTTTGAACTCGCCCAAGCCTACAATTGACTTTCATTCATAGATCTCCAAGCTAGAAAGTGACAGTGGGCGCTGAACTGAGCCTAGAGCGTATATACCTATGGGGGGTGGGCGTAGGCATGAAGACAATCATTGTCACAGCGTAAGCGACTGCCACCTTCTTGGTCACCTCGAGCTTTAGCCACTGAGGAACCACTCTCTTTGTAAAAGACCTTTGACCAAGGTCTTTGAACTCGCCCAAGCCTACAATCGTCCCGACTTTCATTCATACATCTCCAAGCTAGAAAGTGACAGTGCGCGGGCGCCGAACGCGGCCGTTGACTGGCGCGGCGAAAGTGACAGGCTAATTAGGCGTCTGGCTTGTCACGTGACAACGACAAGATGGAGAATCTATGACTTTATGAACTGTCATGAGGTATGAAGGGTAGACTTGTGTGATCCTTTTTTTTTCGGGAATACAGGCAAGTCAAAATATACAATAACAAATAACTAAACAGACAGGCATCTTCTGGGCGAGCTTACTCCATCGTAGCCCACGTCTTTGCCTTCGACTAGTCTGTGGCCAAGAGTAAGCCCATTTATAATAAAATAAAAAAACAGTAAGGAATGAAGTGCCACGAAATGGCCTCATCTTAGAGTGTTGCTGGTGACTTCCAGCGCTGATCTTCCGTTGAGACCATCAAGTGAGAAAAATCTTTTTTCTATTTATCCTCACTCTAAAATCTAATTGGTCATGCACTGTACGGTATAAGAAGAATTTCTTCCCACAGACACTCCGATGGTGGAATAATCTCTCTGCCCAGGATTTTCCAAGGGTCTACAATACGGGGTTCTTCAAAAAGGAGTGTAAAAGTTTTTAAAAGTCCTTGTGACACCTTTTGAGTTGCAGATATAGCAGATTGGCTACAGTTTTCAATTATTATGAATTATGAGATTAAACACCAAACCTCAGGAACCGAAAATAAGGCTAGTAAAAAAAAGTATTACCTATAGATGATAGATCCATCAAAATTATTCAAGAAAATCACAAATTGAAATCTTACTAAAAAGAATTCGAATTGCTAGTAGCAATGATTACTGGCTACAAATTCTTTCATTATTTTGTGTGAACTGTGGGTACTGTCAAATCTAGATTTAAAATCTTTTAATCCATATTGGCAATGTCAATGATTTCTCTTGAGAATAAAGCAATATGTTACTTATTAACATTTATATTAATATTGATTAGGTAGAACCTTGACTGTGAACAACATGGTACAAAAGCAAAGAGACTACTTATGTGGTACAAATGATTACATACATTGTTAATACAAGTACATTATTATTAATGTAGACCTACACAAAGACTTTTCACACACTGTGACATTTCCAAGCAAAAAATTCTATATTTATTCTTACACAGAAACAAAGAAATTTCCATTAAGGGAAACATATTTGACATATTGACGACCGGTCTGGCGCAGTCGGTAGTGACCCTGCCTTCTACGCCGCGGTCCCGGGTTCGAATCCCGGTAAGGGCATTTATTTGTGTGACGAGCACAGATATTTGTTCCTGAGTCATGGATGTTTTCTATGTATATAAGTATTTGTATATTATATATATCGTTGTCTGAGTACCCACAACACAAGCCTTCTTGAGCTTACCGTGGGGCTCAGTCAATCTGTGTAGGAATGTCCTATAATATTTATTTATATTTCTATTATATTAAACTGAAAGCATAAAGATCCTTAAGAGCGTTATAACATTTCGGCGTCGGGCGAAATTAGGTATTTTACCCGCCGCGCGAGCCCAATATGCCGACCCTTTCTAGCACGTCTTATCACTCGCTCGCACTACAATAATGGACAAAACAATCTTGATCCTTTCTATGGAATTTTGATAACAACCACAATCTACTATCTCGATATAAACTTTTGGTTTCTAATAAACATTATTTTGTACGAAAATACGAGAATATAGCGCGAAATAATATCAATTATGTTAAAATTTATTTAAAAAATTAAAGTAATACATAATTATAAAAGTAGATCCCATCCCAAATATTTGCTTTTGTTATATGATAAGTATTAGAGTAAAGTATAATTATATTAATATGATGATAAAATAAGACAAATACAATTCTAATTACTTCAAGGTGGTGCTCAGGGTCTGATGATGGAGCCAGATGGTGGTCACCAATACCAATGAACAATATGACTATACAACTTCGTGGTTTTCAAGTGCATATACCACGAGTATAGGTTTTCGGGTGTGCTGATTTAAAAATTAATGACCGATTTGGAATCTGACATTGCTGACTGGCACTTTGACACAAAAGTCGTCATGGGTGTCGTAAAATAGGTTTTAGGGGGTGCTGATTCCAAAATTAATGGCCAATGTGGAATCTGACATTGCTGACTGTCACTTTGACACAAAAGTCGTCATGGGTGTCGTCAAATAGGTTTGCGGGGGTGCTGATTCCAAAATTAATGAATAATGTGGAATCTGACATTGCTGACTGTCACTTTGACACAAAAGTCGTCATGGGTGTCGTAAAATAGGTTTTAGGTGGTGCTGATTCCAAAATTAATGACCAATGTGGAATCTGACATTGCTGACTGTCACTTTGACACAAAAGTCGTCATGGGTGTCGTCAAATAGGTTTGCGGGGGTGCTGATTCCAAAATTAATGAACAATGTGGAATCTGACATTGCTGACTGTCACTTTGACACAAAAGTCGTCATGGGTGTCGTAAAATTGGTTTCAGGGGGTGCTGATTCCAAAATTAATGACCAATGTGGAATCTAACATTGCTGACTGCCACTTTGACACAAAAGTCATCATGGGTGTCGTAAAATAGGTTTTAGGGGGTGCTGATTCCAAAATGAATGACCAATTTGGAATCTGACATTGCTGACTGTCACTTTGACACAAAAGTCGTCATGGGTGTCGTAAAATAGGATTTAGGGGGTGCTGATTCCAAAATTAATCACCAATGTGGAATCTGACATTGATGACTGTCACTTTGACACAAAAGTCGTCATGGGTGTCGTCAAATAGGTTTCCGGAGGTGCTGATTTGAAAATTAATGACCGATTTGGAATCTTGACATTGCTGACTGTCACTTTGACACAAAAGTCGTCATGGGTGTCTTCAAAAAGGTTTCCGGGGGTGCTGATTCCAAAATTAACGACTATTTTGGAATCTCACAGTGCTAATTGTAATTTTGACACAAAAGGAATCATGGGTGTTGTCAAATAGTTTTTAGGGGGCACTGATTCCAAAATTAATGAAATGATTTAAAAAGTAATGACCGATTTGGAACCTGACATTGCACAGTACCCCTGGAAAGGAAACCTATTTGACGACACCCATAACGACTTTTATGTCAAAGTGACAGTCAGCAATGTCAGATTCCAAATTGATCATTAATATTGAGATCAGTACCCATGAAAACCTATTTGAAGACACCCATGATCACTTTAGTGTCAAAGTGACAGTCAACAGTGTCAGATTCCAAATTGGTCATTAGTTTTCAAACACCTCCGGATACCTATTTGACGACGCCCATGACGACTTTTGTGTCAAAGTGACAGTCAGCAATGTCAGATTCCAAATTGGTCACTAATTTTGGAATCAGCACCCCCTAAAACCTATTTTACGACACCCATGACGACTTTTGTGTCAAAGTGACAGTCAGCAATGTCAGATTGAACATTGGTCATTAATTTTGGAATCAGCACCCCCTAAAACCTATTTTACGACACCCATGACGACTTTTGTGTCAGAGTGACAGTCAGCAATGTCAGATTGAACATTGGTCATTAATTTTGGAATCAGCACCCCCTAAAACCTATTTTACGACACCCATGACGACTTTTGTGTCAGAGTGACAGTCAGCAATATCAGATTGAACATTGGTCATTAATTTTGGAATCAGCACCCCCTAAAACCTATTTTACGACACCCATGACGACTTTTGTGTCAAAGTGACAGTCAGCAATGTCAGATTCCAAATTGGTCATTAATTTTGGAATCAGCACCCCCTAAAACCTATTTTACGACACCCATAACGACTTTTGTGTCAGAGTGACAGTCAGCAATGTCAGATTGAACATTAGTCATTAATTTTGGAATCAGCACCTCCTAAAACCTATTTTACGACACCCATGACGACTTTTGTGTCAAAGTGACAGTCAGCAATGTCAATTTGAACATTGGTCATTAATTTTGGAATCAGCACCCCCTAAAACCTATTTTACGACACCCATGACGACTTTTGTGTCAAAGTGACAGTCAGCAATGTCAGATTCCACATTGGTCATTAATTTTGGAATCAGCACCCCCTAAAACCTATTTTACGACACCCATGACGACTTTTGTGTCAAAGTGACAGTCAGCAATGTCAGATTCCAAATTGGTCATTAATTTTGGAATCAGCACCCCCTAAAACCTATTTTACGACACCCATAACGACTTTTGTGTCAGAGTGACAGTCAGCAATGTCAGATTGAACATTAGTCATTAATTTTGGAATCAGCACCTCCTAAAACCTATTTTACGACACCCATGACGACTTTTGTGTCAAAGTGACAGTCAGCAATGTCAGATTCCACATTGGTCATTAATTTTGGAATCAGCACCCCCTAAAACCTATTTTACGACACCCATGACGACTTTTGTGTCAAAGTGACAGTCAGCAATGTCAGATTCCAAATTGGTCATTCATTTTGGAATCAGCACCCCCTAAAACCTATTTTACGACACCCATGACGACTTTTGTGTCAGAGTGACAGTCAGCAATGTCAGATTGAACATTAGTCATTAATTTTGGAATCAGCACCTCCTAAAACCCATTTTACGACACCCATGACGACTTTTGTGTCAAAGTGACAGTCAGCAATCTGAGGTACTACATATTCGTAATCTGAAAGTAATCAAGTCAATAATTTCAGTTAATTTGAATCGACTATGATTCCGAATTATTGGTAATAGTAATGATTGTATAGATGATTAGTGATTCCTTTACAATGTAATGGTAATTTACCGTTTCACTTGATTACATTACAAGTAATCTGACACCCAGTAGTGTCAGATTACAAAGTAAAATCAAGTAATCGTGTAATCCGGAATCGATTACGATTTCCCCATCTCTGGGTTTAGTTATATGGTTCATTGGTACTGGTGACCACCATCTGGCTCCATCATCAGACCCTGAGTACCACCTCTTGTCAAAGGTCTTGTTGAGACGAACCCAACGAGCCTAAACACGAAGTCGTTTACTTACATGGTTCACTGGTACTGGTGACCACCTTCTGGCTCCATCATCAGATCCCGAGTACCATCTTGATGTGTCTTATCATCTTGACCGTATTGTAATTTTCACATTTTTATCATCACAACGTTGTAATACTTTAACATTTAAACATAACAAAGTATTACAAAAGCAAAGCAAATATTTACGGATCTAGGATCAAATTCGTTGGTCGCTGTTTACACACACACAATGCGAGGATAGCCCGTGTAGAAACAAGGCGTCCGACCCACACAACAATAAATATTCTCGACGTTTGCGATGAAAACTCGGAGACCAAAGCGACATACGTCTTACCTCCTCGAGCTCCGGCGCGGCACTGAAATCGCAGGCGTCCGTCGCCGGTAAAATAGCGACAGGAAGGCTAGTTTTCAAAAAATTGGCAAAAAATCATGATAAAATATTATAACGACAAATAGATAACAGCAGTTTAAGCACATTGTGCAGATTATTTATATACTAAAATAACTTCGATAACATGTAGATTTTCGGAGAAATGATCACTTGTTTCGATGTATTTTCAAGACAAAATTGAGTTCGTTTTACTTTCAATTTCTCAATTTCAAAGGATTAAATGATAAATATTGTTTAATGGGCCTTAAGTACAAGATATTTGGAACTTAAATTTACCTCATTTATGAGAGTGATCTTATCAAATTGTACATAATAAGAGCTCCGAATTCTGTGCTTCACGCGGTTTTTCCTAAACGAGCATCAGAAAAACAATCATTACTAATTGAAAAAGCTTTTTTTTTCATATGTTTTTTATTTAACCGACAGTTAATAAGATGTTCTAACTGAAACACGTACTTTCACTGTCTTTTAGTATGAGTAAAGTGTACAATTTTGTCGATAAATATTGTGCATTTTACAATATATCGCCTTTTTTTGTCATAGCGCTCTTAAATGATGGAAAGCTCTGGTCTACCTCTGACACTGTCCACTCAATTCCTCTCCAGTGAAATGCAAATCTTAAAATAAACAAATGCAAGTACCTATTTAAATTTATAATGCACAAATATTTATTTATAAACATGTTATAGTACAAGTACATAAACTTGTTATGATGACCTACAGGGTAAAATTAAATGATTACATTATTGAATAAACAATGATATTATTAGCTGATATGTAGTAGCTATTGTTTACACAAGTATGATTATTAATAACTTAACATTTCCTTCTTTTTTCGGGTTCCGTACCGTACCTCAAAAAGGAAAAACGGAACCCTTATAGGATCACTCGTGTGTATGAAAATTAAAAATCAAAGTTTCTAGAACCATACTGTGTTACAATATCAAATGAAAGAGTTTTTTAAAAGTATTTCACAAATATTTTTAGTAAAGGGTCATTCCAGCGAAACCGACACCACAGGCATAAAAATTAAATAACTTAATTTACATTTAAATCTACATCTAGAGAAAAGAACATTATGCCTAATTTTATGAATCAATGAGTTTTTCCTTTTTATGACATTTTTTTGCATTTTATATGTGTCCAAACGTACCCCTAGCACCAGTTGTCTAAGGTGGCATATATATATACCCTAAGTTGGCAGCGCTATTTCGCGCTTTTAATAAACATTATGGAGAAAGTGATATGTGTAAAAGAAAATATATTTAAAGCTGTTTAAACCAGTGGCAAGTAAATTTAAATTAAGTTTCATGGTTAGGATTTATTGGGCGTCTACACAATGCGTAACTCACGTCCCGCCCGTCACAATAAAACAAAGTTTTTTCTTGTTTACCCTAAAAGTATCTAAACTCTTGATGTCTTACTTTGTGAAAGTAACAATTAGGTTGAGGTTGGTTATTTTAGCTAAAAAAACGCGTTGCTCTTGTGAATAAAAGTATACTTTTAACGCTTTTCAAAGTAGGTCCCACCCGTCACAGTGACGGGTGAGCAAAATGGGTTATCTGATAAAACTTGAGTTAATGAGTATAAAATCCTTCTTTTAAGTTTAGTTAAACCTAACTGGGTTATATTAAAGCAAATTATATGTCTAATATTGCTTAATTCGGTTGTGGTATTACTTTTTAGAACACAATGAATGCAATGAGGCCTATGAGTCAGGAAGAAGTCTTTTTCATTAAAACTGGTAAAATTTTTGACATTATTTCTGACCCACTGATAAAAGTATGTGGTAATAGACTGTTTGACAAGGTTTGACAATTTTCTGAACCTTTAAAAATTCAAGTTGAAAAAATATTTTTTTTGGTTTAATGCTCTAAGAAAACTACTGAAATTATTACTTGTAACATTAAATAATTAATAAAAGAGCTGATTTAAAGTAAATACAAACGAACTGTCTTTATATTTTTCATATATTTGTATACTCAAATGTTACTCGTCCCACCCGTCACAAAGCGCTGTCCCACCCGTCACAAGCATTGAGAAGCAAAATTATTTTTGTTTTACGAGTTATTTGCGTAAATTATACTAATACCTAATCTATATAATATCAGGAATTAAATAAAAAATGGTTGTTTAACAAAAGTTTCGTAGTTTCTTACCAATTGCGAATTGTGTAAGTCAAGTCGGAGAGGAGAGGCACTTTGAAGTCCCACCCGTCACACTTCTTATACCATCAATTTCTCATAATAATAATGACATTTTCATATTTTTTTTGATGGTACAGTACGCATTGATTATTCAAGTAATTGATAATGTCATATTTAATACGCTAATTGTTGCCGTTTGGCAGAAATAAAGCAAAATGTAGGCAAAAAAGAGTATAAATATCCCACCCGTCACAATGGAATGACCCTAAAGTAATTTTCAAGTAATTTAAGAAAACAGGCAAAAAATTACCATTCCCCCCCTTATCTCCGAAACTACTAAGCGTAAAATTTTGAAAAAAAAAAATACACGAGATAGTTCAATCTATAGATCACAGGAAAACCTATTAGAAATATACAGTAAAGCGTAAGTCGGACTTAAAAGAAAAAAAAACTCAAATTACGAATTTCACTCACTGCCTCTGCAAGGACTTTATACCAAATCTCTTGAAATTGTGTGATCGCTTTTGAATATTACATATAAACTCATTTCTGTTTCGTTTTGTTCAAAATATCAATTATTCGCAATAATGACTCAAGTTCCTACTAAAAAGGAGGCGCTTAAGCCCTTCTTGTAGTGTACAGAACCCTTGCAAAGCGAGTACAACTCGCACTTGGCCGGTTTTTTACATTATGAATGGGCTTACTCTTGACCACAGACTAGCCAAAGGCAAAGACATGGCCTACGATGGAGTGAGCTCGCCCAGAAGATGCCTGTTCACCCTAGTTTTAGTTATCTTTTAGTCAACCGGTTTAGCCTAGTTGGTAATGATCCTGCCTGCTAAGCCAATGGGGTTTGGATCCCAGTAAGGGCACTGACGGCAGCTTATACCGTGCAGTTCACATGGCTTATGACCGTGTTCAATGGAGACCATACTACTTGTGGTCGTGATCCTCATCATTGAGGGAAGGAGGAAGAAGAATAGTCGAAAGCCTGGTGGATACTCCATCAGTATGGAGTCATTATCAACAATGCCATCACCAGTAAATTTTGATTTTTATCCACTTGACATAAGGACTAACTTAACTGTGCCACAACTGCCACAAGTTTAGACTTTGCACCGACATCTGACACTGTGTTTTTAAACATTATTGAGTACAGTTACGTCATAAAAGCAGGTTCATTCAGCTCATGTTGTGCTGACATGTCTAAATTATATCTGTTTTTTTAATTCATTGAGGAATATTTACTAATCATTTGTGAGTGTGTTTAGTAAAACGTCCCACTTTGTCAGTTACCATTAAGGTGAGATTTACTTGTATCTTTATATGAATAAACTGACAAAGCGGCTTTATAGCAATCGACAAAGTGGATGTTTTCCCGTGCACACTCACATTTATGCTTTATTCGAGATTAAAAGGTAAAAAGTAATATCTTCTTCTTCTTCTCAGCATATTTGCGTCCACTGCTGAACATATGCCTCTTTCATGGATTTCCATGAAAGAGGTATATGTTAAAGGTAAAAAGTAATATACATACATACAATCCCGCCTGTATCCCAGAAACGGGTAGGTGGAACTCATGAAACAATTCAAGCTGTGACATTGCAGTGACAGGTTGCCAGCCTCTCGCCTATGCCTACGTCATAATTCACCCCCTTATCCCACAGTCGACTTCTACAACACCCAAAGGGAAGAGGGGGTGGTGAAACTATTGATACTTGAAGTTTTGAAAGCCTATGCCATAATCGATTTCTACAACACCAAAGGGAAGATAGGGGTGGTGTAACTCTATTGATGGCCTATTTTCTTGAAGGAATCAAAATCATACTTTAACACCTGTAATGACATTTTTATTCAAACAGACCATTATCTGTCCAGGCTTATGTTATGAGGTGTTGATAATGAATACAATATAATTACTTAGTGGAACTCAGGGGTAAACAAATTAGCTGCTAGTAATTATCCATTACGGTTTTTCTAGTAGCTTTATCAGAGCAATTAATTATCAGTTTACCTATTGTTGTTCTTTTATCTGATGTTTATTAGGTTCTAGTTCATCCTATGTCTTAAATGATCATAAGGTGATTAAATATGATGGTTGATAAAAGATTAGAAAGTAATAGTATTTATCTATATAAGTATGTCGGATCGTGGGCGTAGTACTTCGAGCAAACCCCCAGATTAGACTGATGAATCTCCAACAACGCCAGCACTTCTCAAGCATTTCCCCTACAAATCGATTGACAGCCTCCAATCATCTGTTCATCATCTGTTTTTCTCTATTCTGTTCTGTGAGACAGTAGTATCCTCTCTGTCATTTTTGCAGAACTCAGTCGAATACCAGCCAGGTTGTACAAAGTTGTAAAACCCTTGTTTGATCTATTTATTTATCTTATACCACATTATGGTCATTCTCCGACAAGTATATATTATATATATTGTCGCCTAGTTCTGTACAAGCTCTGCTTGGTTCAGTCAGTCAGTTCACACAGCTTTTTAAATGGCTTATATTGTTTTTGAGTTATTAGATTAGAAACATACTGAAGCAAAGTTAACAAGCTAAATGAAAATTTAATAATTGTTGAATACAAAATAAAAATAATTTTGCAGGTAATTCTTTCGCAAATTATAGTAAACCGCAAAACCACATAATTTTAGCTGGTATCTTGCATCTACTAACCTACAATTTTATTTTCAACATCATATTGTTTCTTTCCTTGGTAAAACATTTAAAACACACAGGATTTCTTTTAAGAACTGATATAAGATTATTATTATGGAAATAATCGAAATCATCATTAGAAGATTTTTCTTTGTTTATTGTTGATAAAACGATCTAATTGCGCGTTGCGACCGAAATACAGAGACCTTGCAAATCAGCTGACCAACTTAATATTTCCTAGTTATTATCCTAAAATTACTCAGAAAAGTGTCTAAAAAGTACGGCGAAGGCACTTACCTCTTCCCGTCGCTTCAGCCATCTCCCACAGGGGCTCTCCTCCAAGATTTCACTCTCATCCTCCGAATCTTCACCGCTTTCCCGAGGAGACTTCCGCTCCTTCTCCAAACTCCGTCCACCCGACATAACACCGATTCAACAACACCACTACGGTAACAACACAGTTAACTTACTACACAAACGAGTTTTCAACACGAAAACACTAGATATATTTTCAAAATACACCTTTTCTTGTAACCATAATATCCAAGGTTGAGTATCGAGACGTCACTGATTCATTGGAAACCATTATTTGGAGCACGGCACTAGCGAGAAACGTTCTGTCGCATGGATAATGAAGATAGAATATGTGTCTACAACTAGCGGCAGCGCGGAGCGAGACCACTGAGCTTGCTCATGATAATTGAAATAAATTCTTCACCGGCGTAGCTCCCGACGTATTTCTGTCCGACACAAATATAAAACCATCATGTCAAAATTGTTTTTTTTTTCCACCACTTCCATAGACTAAATCAGAGTTGCTAGCTGTTTTGCTGCAGTTGAAAATCGATACCATATATTCTGAAAAACAAAACATTTATTGTTGAATTATTCTGAAAACAATATTGTTACATAACTAAAGATATTGGTTATATTATATTTGTGAAATAGTTTGAATTTCATATGATTTGATAAAATACATTAAAGGGTAATTTACTGCGCCATCTATACGTATTTTGTAGCAACTGTACGGTCACTTAAACGCTCACCAGCGCTCGCTGATGTGTTCACATCACAATCTATTTCAATAAGGTACTAATAGATGGCGCTAAAATAAAATATTATGAATCATATAATTTTGTTCCCAAAACCTGTGGGATAAGCAGAAAGATGTATTTTGCTAAAAAATCTGTCTAAAATATAATTATGCTAAACAAAACGTGCAAATTATACTTGCGGCTAGCCGTTTCACTACTAAATACCGATAAAATGCCGACCAAAGTTGTCCCAAGATTCGAGCCCATTTAACGATAGAAACCCATAAAATTACATCCCTTCCCGCTTATCACCGCAGCTCAGTGTAATGTGCGTCCGTCTGTTCGCCATTAAAACTGGAACTACAATTGCTAGCAGTTAGTTTCAGGTTCTTCACGTTTGTGGGAGACTGGTAAATAATGAAAACTGTACATTCCGTATACAATGTAATTTATTTGACATCGTTTATTTGGTATTCAAATTGGAAAAACGAGTTTCTTTCTTGGCTAGGAAGGAACAAAGTGCTTTTCTTCTCTAATAGGAAGGAAGAAAAGTAGATACTTTTCTGTTCTAGTTCTAGGACATATTTATTTTCTATTTCGCATTAAATTGGTATAGGTAACATTTTAAACATAATAATTTTCACATTAAGCAAGTGACGTATGAAAAGCAGAAGATCACCATTCAATTACTTTTATATTAATCTGTCACTGTATATCACAAATTTGTATTCCAGCAGTTCTGTGTGCTCTGCCTACCCCTTTTGGGACAACATTCTTCTTCTTCTTTAAATCTTGTTACCCTCTGCTGGGGTGAAGGGCTCAAATCATTTTCCTTCATGACTCCAGTGATAGTTGTCAAAGCGGACCCCAGGCTTCCATGAGCCGTGGGCAAATCGGGATAACGCAAGGAGGATGATGACTTCGCGAGTATGATGAAAAACATTTTAAACATTGTGTATATCACGGGCGGCTGAAGGATTAGAAACTCGAGTTATTAAAGCCCTCCACCTTCGGCATCAGGCTTCAAACGGCCTCTCGTTCGTAATCCGTCACTTTCCGCCCTTAAAACGTACTATTTCTTAAACTCGCAAAACTAGGTTAGCAGTTTAACATTTATCTGTCTTTGCTTTAACTTCCACAAGGGAATAGGAAGCCTTCAGGCCATTTTGAAAGGTAATGTGTGGGGCTAGACGCTATAAAGCACAGGTCTATATCACAAAGTTATTTTTGCCGGCGGGGAAAATTGGAACTACGAAAATTGTAATAAGTTTGGTTTGAAGTTGCGATAGTAGCGCCGTTTTGAACAGCACCGATAACTTTGTAAAACGAGAGCTGTCAGATCCTTTTTGAAGGTTTTATTTTGCCGAAGTTGGGACAAAGTCCTATTTTGTCGCTTTCCTTGAGACGAAATTTAGTTCAATTTTTGTACGAAAAAACTGTCTAAGTGTATTCATTTTTGCAGTTAATTTAAGTAACTATGATTTGCTGATATATGCGAACGATTGCTAATTGATCAATGATCATATTATTATCGGCTGTAACAAATGGCCGGATGGTGGCAAATCGCTGTACAGTCTTCTTATATAAATGTGTACATTTTTTCACCTTATTGCAACGAATTAAGGTGAAGAAATGTACACATATTTATGAACTTGACTGTACATACAACGTGTAAAGCTAATACGGGCGAATCTCTTAACGGTGGTTAGTATAGGAAATAAAAAAAAAATCAGATAATTCTTACTTAAAATTGAAATAAGAATTATTTCTAAAATAATTCGGCCCGCAACAATGTTTACAGTAGGTACATTGCTGCTGAAAATTATTAAAAAAAATATTATGGGGCGACCATTAAGAGTACCAGGCTCAAAAACACCTAATGAATACACTACACATCACTCGAACACTAATAATAACACTAAAGTTGATTGATTCGACGATTATTGACCCGATAGCCGTTTCAGCGAACGGTCCCATAGAGTCCCATCATGGGTCAGATGCAGAAGGCGGTGATCTTGGAAAGCGCGGATAGTCCGGAGGTTCCTCTCTCTCTGCAGCCCTATAACCACCGGCAGCTTGGGCCCTGCCCCGCTGCTGGTGGCACTGTAGGTTAGGTTTTTTTTAATGTGTTTATATGTTTTTATATTGTTTTGTAAGTAAAAGCGCTGGTGGCCTAGCGGTAAGAGCGTGCGACTTTCAATCCGGAGGTCGCGGGTTCCCGGCTCGTACCAATGAGTTTTTCGGAACTTATGTGCGAAATGTCATTTGATATTTTCCAGTCTCTTTTCGGTGAAGGAAAACATCGTGAGGAAACCGGACTAATAATAAAAAAAATAAAATAAAATAAAATAAAATGCGTTTATTTCAGACTAACATGTGTCCATAGTTTGTTAGTAACAATAACAAGAACATCTTAAATAACTATATTAGTACCTAATCCTAAATGAAGTGAGGACCAATGCCTGATTAGGCCACTGTCCCACCTCTCAGCCACTACGCTCAGGAGGCTGTGGCGGCTGTCGCGGACTCTGCGGAGCACTGCGGCGCAGCGCTTGCGCAGCGTCGCGTGAAAACCATCTACGTGCGCGTCCGCGAACATGCCGGATGCGCTGCAGTGCCGCGGCAGCCGCAACAGCACCCTGAACGCATCATTATATTGAACCCGCAATGTATTTAGCGAGCGTTGCGTAAAATATGTCCACAAGCTGCAGGTATACAGCGATGTACAGTACGCACGGAACAGGGTAATCTTAACTTGAGCTGTGCACCGACTGAACCTGCGAGCTATCATATTGGCTCTAACAGCAAGAGCCCTTCGCTCCCTCTCGATATCAGAATCATCACGCAAATCATCGGTAACCAAGTGCCCAAGGTATTTAAATGAATTTACTCTCCTGAGCTGCTCACCGTTCAAGAGAATCGGCGGGACATGAGACGGGCACTTGGTTCCCGCCTTGAAAACCATATACTCACTTTTCGATACATTATATTTTAAGCTATGTCTTAAAGCATATGACTCACACTTTTCGATAAGGGTTCGAAGTCCTCCAACCGATGGGCTCAACAACACCATATCATCTGCATAGCTTATGTTGTTAAATGCTACCCTGTTAACATGGCATCCGACATGCATGCTGCTGAGCTCATCGATGAGATCGTTAACATACAGATTAAATAATTTTGGTGAGCTCAATCCGCCTTGCCTGACTCCACAATTTAATCCATACTCATCTGACAAAACATTTCCCCATCGGACACTATTTCTCTGGCTGGCGTACCAGTATCTAAATATGCGTGCTAATTCTTTAGGAAAACTGGTCTCTCCCAGCTTCTGCCATAGCAAATCGTAATTTACCAGGTCAAAAGCCTTGGAAAGGTCTAGAAAACACGCATAAATAGGTGTCCTACGCCGGGTATAGTACTCAACAGTGTTCTTAAGACAAATGATCGCACTTTCCGTCGACAGGCCGGCTCGGAAGCCGAACTGTGCGTCATGTAGCTGCAAGCACTTGTCCAATTGCATGTTAAGTAAACTATCAAGTACTCTGGCTACGATTGTTGCCAGAGAAATAGGTCTGTAATTCGTCACATCAGATATATCGCCAGTTTTGTTTTTAACAATAGGTACCACTATAGTTTTTGTCATATGATTGGGTAAATAAGAGTGACCGATACATAGGTTAAAAAACATTGCTAGGATTCTAGGCAAGTGAGGGCCAGCAAACTGCAGGTGCTCAACGCTCAGGCAATCATGACCGGGAGACTTTCCCCTTTTCATATCCTTCAGTGCCTTAGTTATATCTCTTGCACTATAACGAATCTGCAAGTCACTCCCTACCTCATCGTCAGGCACCACCAGTTGAACTGACCCTGCAGGTACAGACTTGTCATTAAAATGACTTTTAAAATGGTCCTTAAACGTGTCAGCGATACCCTTGGCGTCAGAGACGCCGTTGACACTAACAGAAAGCCCAGTCTTCACTTCCACTTTCTTTGTAAGTTTCCAGAAGTTACGAAAGTCACACTTTTTATGATGGGCCGCCAGCATATCCATCTTGATCTGGTCTTGGTGGTTTTGTACCCAACGCAGCCTAGATTTAAATATCTTTCGACTAATTCGCATTGAATTAAAAACATGACCCGTATTTGGCTTACCACACAAGATCCAGTTTTGAAAGTGAAGTCTGGCCTCCCTGTGGGCCTCGCTGACATGCCTATTCCATCCCACAATTTTCCTATTTCCACTACCCCCTGCACTCACTTTACTGTAAACAGACGCCTCACTCAATGCGTTAATAATGTTTAGATACATGTCGTCAAGAATATTTAGGTGAAGTGAGTTGTTTTTACAGCACTTGCCACAACAGTCTCGAAGTTCACTAGGAAAATCAATACATTTTAACAGTTTGTTACATTTATGTTTGTTACATTATTGTTACACATGGTGTCCTATCTCCCCAAATAATTTGTTTACATTGTGATGACAAATTAACATTTCGTAGCTTAGGTACCACTAGATTTAAATTGCACTCAATGACTAGAGGAAAGTGGTCAGAGCAATACACGCCATAGTCCACAGAAACGTCAACTATCGATTTCCAACCCGCGGCCGTTGTTATGCAATGATCTAACCAGCGTTTACTCCCGTGTGAGTCACTGAGGTACGTAAATGTATCAGAATCGATGCCAAGTTTATCTAAATCGGCACAGATCCAGCCTTGCTCGGCACAGAAACCCAACAATTCGTCACTAAATAACTCACTCGGATGCGCGTTGTAGTCCCCTAACATATATACAGTTTCAGTGCCACTTTTCTTAACTATGGCATTCATTGCACTAACACACTGCACAAATTCAGTTAAATTGTCGACACAGTTGGTCGGCAAATACGCGCTAAATACCAATAAATCTTTATTCCCGGCCGATATCTTAATGGCACTGAGTCTAACGTTATCACACGAGATTACCGAGACACACGGAAACGTTTTCTTTCGCCACAATAGCGCGGTCCCTCCATACGGCCTACCACGCAGTATTCCTTCCGACGTATCCACAGCTGACGTACCGGTGCTGGCAAACTCGTCACTAATACTATTCAAAAACGACAAGTCGTGGGGCAAAAGCCATGTCTCCTGTATGGCTATCACGTCAGCGTATGAGCATATTCGCCTAATGTCATCAATGGATCGCTTTAAACTCCGACAATTATATGTACACAACACTATATTATTAACACTACAATTATTCATTTAACTTAAGTTTATTTATCACTCTGACGTAACGTAACAGCTGTCGGCGGCAGCGTAGCATTCGTAGCCGTCGTAGCGTCACGCGTAGCACTGGTACTCGCCGACGAGGCGCTCGAATAGTTTTTATGCTTGGATGGCACAAAACGTCTAAAAATAATGTCCTTTGGCCACAAACTTTCGTTAAGAAACAAATCCACTTTTGATTTAGGCACATAACATTTGTAAGCATTATGTAATTTCCTGTTGTCCTTCATAGTAATTTGTTCCATGTTGACACTGATCGCGGTTTTAGCTCGTATATAATCGACGATATCTGATTGTAGTGTTTCTTTATGAACATTTGTAATCAGAATAGGTATCCATGCTTCTGCTGCCTTAAACTTGCAGTTGACATCAGTTGACGCGATTCCAGATTTACCTATAAACAAATTGTTTGCAGGAGGTTTCTTCCGACGCTCGGCTGTCTTCCATTCGCCCTGTTTTGCCATATCCGAAAACGACATATTTTTCTCGTTTAATCTCACCAGCGATTTATTGGTAGCTTCAAGACTAGGTACGCAAGTTAGATGATTTGTTATCGCACGGCCGGCAGCGCTGTCGCTAGCGCTCACAGTTTGTTGTTTACCGGTTTGCGCTCCGGCGTTCGAAGATGGCTGCCGCGGGCACGGGGGAGGGGAGTGGGGCGATGCATGTGATGAGTGCGCAGGCACAGCGATGTCGTCGTGTTGGACAACCGAATCGTCTATTCGTTGAAGCGATGACAGCGGAGATGGCGAAATATTACGACTATCTGAGTTAGAGGGAGACGGAGTTGTTTTGCTCTGATCGTCAGTTGATTTATTCAACGATGACATGTCGATATGCGCCAATCCTATTGGCCCGCTGTCCAAACCTGCACCAGCGCGACGTCTTATCGTGATATTTGAAATGCCAACGTCTTGATAACAACGGTCAACATTTGTACACAAAGCTGGCGGTGACTCTTTTTGGATCTTGGTAAAGGTTTCCAAGTATTCCATGGTGACATATTGCGACTTAATCATTCGTAAATCGTTCTTGAGTGACACTATATCCTTTAAAAGTGAAGTAACATCCACCGAATCGAAGTCTATTGGCGGTAATTTCTTCAGATCACGAGCCACAAACACGGGCATAGAATCTGGTTCCGTAATCTTTAGTAAGTCCAGTATGTCGTCTATATCACGGCGTTCCTGGCCCTCTTTCCTTCTAATTATTTTTCGCTTACGCGCCGGCACTGATTGAAACAGCAAGTCCTTGGCGGTTTTGATGTGACGCGTAGTGAAAAATTCAACGCAGATTCGGCACATACTATCGTTGTCCATAACATGAAGTTTATTGACCATAAAAGCCAATAATTCGTTCACTACTAGATTACAATTGTTACACTTTACGATGTCAGCCATATTGCAGCGATTAGCGGTTCGCGCCGCACCCGAGACGCCCGAATGCGCGCGAGCGACTAATCCCAATAAGGCCTAGTTACCCTTCGGGTTGGAAGGTCAGATGGCAGTCGCTTTCGTAAAAACTAGTGCCTACGCCAAATCTTGGGATTCGTTGTCAAAAGCGGACCCCAGGCTCCCAAGAGGATAATGATGATTGTTTTGTAAGTGTTTTTGTATTTTACTTCTATATTCATATTGTAAGAACCCTTGCCTAAATAAACGAAAACACTAACGAATTCTATGTCTGGTTTAATTTATCGCCCGTATAAGTCGTACACGCTGTATAATGTACAATCGCAGGTATTCTAAAACACCAACAACTCCCGGTACTCCAAGCATTGATATCATTATCATTATTGTGCAAATATACATATTTTAGTACTCAAGTAAAATTGTAGGTAATTACGTAAACAGCTTGTTCTTCGCAACTTTCAGATGTTTGCATAATTTATAATTTGACTTAAAAACAAGGATTAACATTTAAGTTCTGCTATTAGTTGTTGATGGATATTTCTAAGTGGTGTTTTGAACTTCTTAGCATTAAGAGCTGTAATAAATAATGATACTTTTAAAGGTACCTAAGTATTTTAATTTATGTAAGTGTATGCCAAAGAAAAGGTACCTTTGGGACAGAGACTTTCTGAGTGGATGAGTGGTGTGACCCCTTACTAAGGGCACAGTATGATAAAGAGTACTATCGTACAGTATGGCCACTCCCGCTCCCCGCTGAATGTGCCGCCCACCCCCTCTCGGTTACCTCACAGTTGGAATGAATGTCGCCTGCGGTATTTCCGGACCGATACGACCTTCAAATCTTCAATAAAAGAGCGCACACCCATCTTAAAGGCCGGCAACGCACCTCCAACACCTCTGGTGTTTCGGGTGTCCATGGGCGGTGGTGATCGCTTACCATCAGGCGACCTGTCTGATCGTTTGCCTCCTATCCCATAAAACAGTTACCGCCTGTTAAAAACGCGAACAGTCGACCTGTCATGTCTCACTCATACAAGCGTGGTACGCGTTCACCTACACGAGCTTAGACTGTGTGCTAGGAACGCGCCTCTTTCATATATTTTCCCCTCACTAGCTCGGAAACACGTGTTTTGTCCTTTAATGCCAGCGGGTAAAAACGCATTTTATCCACTAGTGGGTAAAGTAATTTGACCTTGAATAAAGTCAAATTAACTGCTTTAAAATTGATAAATGTAGGTGAATCTAGTAATAAAGATGATTTACCACCTGTGGAACTACTGGAAGTAGTGATAAACGCATTTTTTGCGTTGTAGTTTCCTCTCTATAGTGAGGGGAAAAGTTTTGTGTTACACACGGGTGCAAATGTATTTTACTTCTCGTGTGTTAAAAAACTCGCAAGTTCAGGATTCTATTCTCGAACCACTCGCTTCGCTCGTGGTTCAACTATAGAATCCTTTCACTTGCTCGTTTTTAAATTCCACACTCGGCGTTAAAATACAACTTTGCCCCCTTGTATAACAAATAACTATTGATTGCCAGTGTCCGAGGTGTGCCAAGGGGCAAGGACGCCAAAAGGCCAAAAAGTGCCATTTTGTACCTTTTGGCGTTGAAACTCTAGCGGTAAGAGAGTGCGACTTTCGATCCGGAGGTCGTCAGTTCGAACCCCGGCTCGTACTAATGAGTTCTTCGGAATTCATGTGCGAAATGTCATTTGATGTTTGCCAGTCGCTTTTCGGTGAAGGAAAACATCGCGAGGAAACCTGGCCTAGTTACCCTACGGGTTGGAAAGTCAGATGGCAGTCACTTTCGTAAAACTAGTGCTTACGCAAAATCTTGGGCATCAAGCGAAAATTTGCATGAAATTACTTTTCACTCTTGTGGATAAAATGCTACTTTGCTATACGTTTTTAAAGTAAGTATCAAAAGAGACTACCAGTTGGTGTGGTAAAAATATGTTACCTCATTGACATTGAACAAAATTGTAAACGAAAATTAAAAACTAATGCACCATCTAGAGTATATCTCTAATAGCAAAAACTATCATGAACACAGCGTATGAAAAATCTACTATAGACCAGTCAAAGGGGACAAAAAAGGAAAAGAAACTAGTCTAATCGACGTTGATTGGTGTTGCTTTGAAAGGTTTTCTGTTCATATTCTGCTGGTTCTCTTTGATCGTTATAGTTTTGCATGCAAGTTTGTTATGTATTCTTTTGACATGTTCTAACTAGAGTGTTCTCTTGTGCGATATCTGTAATATACTCGTATACATGGCACAGGGACAAAGACAACGACCCTCGTTCCGGCTCTTACTGAGCAATTCTTTTTTTTTTTGCACTTTTTTATTTTGATTTTTTTAAGGAATTTTAGTTCAATTGTACTCAGAATCACGAGTACCTTCAATCTCACTAGGAGACAAAAAGTGTCCCATAATTTCCATACATTTTAGTTACTTTCCTCTTTTGTTACCCCACACAACATATATCACATTTCATAAAAGTGGCAAAAAAAAAAGAAATGCTCTACTTAGGTACTCTGGCTGTACAACGCGGAAATGCATTTTGGCACTTTTAGATGTCACCGTTCGAAAATCTCTGGAAAATATAATTTTTGAAAAATGACAAAAAAAATCGGCCGCCCCTTTTCTTCTGGTGATAGTCCGCAGTAGTGGATTTGTCCTTAGTGAAAACCTGCCTATTCAAATTCAACGTTTCGAAATATAATCTTTGTCTTTATAAAAATAAGAAGCTAACCTGTCGAATGCAGAGTCAGACCAAGCTGTTAACAACGATTTTAATAGCTCCTGTGCCAGGGTACCTAAATAAGTGAAGAGTAAATAATTTCATCGAAGTTTCCCGTTCAAATTAACATTGACACCGGCGAGGATGTCAAAATCCTACTTTAGTTTGGTATATGACTCTATTGTTGAGAATGTGGCTATGACAATTAGGTGAGGTACAGCGGGGCAAATCTCGACTGGGGAACACATATTGTAACTAATCAATTTTTTCCCTTAAATACACTATGATGTTGAGTTCTACATGTATCCACTGAACACGCCTACCTCTATAACCGGTTGACACTCTATTTAATAATGCAAACATTGTAAAACATGGAAAAATGGACCAGTTACATTTGCCCCCAGTCGAGATTTGTCCCGTTGTACCTTACACAGCTTTTAACTTTTGCAACAAATGTATCATATCGTTGAGTTGGTTCCTTTCCTTCATTCCCCGCCAAGGCAATCGTGAAGAAATGAAATTGTGCCGAGAGCGATTCGATTAGCAGCCGGTCTTACGCGTGATTGGCTGGCAGTGACGTCATCACTAAGGAGATTGTAAAGGTAATTGTGAAACTAGCCAACCTGGGTACATGCCAAATGGCACAAACGCTCACGAAACGAAACGCTCGTAGATCGCTCTTGCGTATCATTGGCTCGACAGAGCCGCGGCGTTTCGTTTCGCGTCGCAGGCACAGCACCACGGCACCAGGGTACGTAGCTGAATGGCACAAACGCTCGCGAAACGAAACGCTTGTAGATATCTATCTCTATCGCTCGTGCGTATTGGCGCGACAGAGCCAGACTACCTTTCGCGCCGTTTCGTTTTCGTTTCGCGTCTCAGAAATGCCATTCGGCTACGGCACCAGAAGTGACAATCGTTGACGCTATACGATCGAAACGCAATCTGGCTCTGTCGCGCCACTAGAAAAGAGCGATAGGGAGAGGTGGCTACGATTCGCTTATGAAGCGTAAGCGATTGATTTATACTCGCATCTTAAAACCCTTGCTTTTAAACTTCAGTTTTAAAGTCTAACAACGGGCCATTGCCTGCCAGAACCAAAAAAGTGACAGTTGAGGTACCTATGTATGTAGCGTATAACATAGTATAGTAACGATGAATAAGGAAACGTACATGTCATTCATTTAATCCGCTTCACACCATGACATCACATGGCGACCGTGACAGGACAACACAGCACAGACAGACCGTTGCCGTCCAGTGAAAATAATGATAGTGCGCGCCTGTTTATTTATTTATTTAAACCTTTGGGAAACAAACAGGTAAATACAAAACATATATAGTAAAATTACAATACACATAAAGTGTATGTATTTGTATATGTATGTATATTTACGTACGGGGTACGTGGTTCAGGGATTTTATCAAATCCCTAAACAAATCTAGTGAAATGACGAAACGTGGCGTGTCTATTGGCCGATTTTGTGATTTCACTAAACATCGTCAGGGATTTAGTCAAATGACTGAAATTTTCTAGAGATATGAAGAAAAGGATTCGCCATTTTGACATCCTGCGTGATTTGATCATATCCTTTAGAGAATTGACCAAATTTCTGTTTTGGCCATTTCCCTGCTACATTTATAAGTATGTAAGTATATCGTCGCCTAGCAACCCATAGTACAAGCTTTTCTTAGTTTGGGGCTAGATTGATCTGTGTAAGGTGTCCCCCCAATATTTATTTATTTAATATCCGCGATAAAAATAAATATCTGTACAATGCACAGTATGTACACATAGAAAGGTAAGCCAACCACTGTGCTTCATTTAGGCAAAGAGGATCGAATATAATAGAGAGTTACTGTCGAAGTAAAATGTGTAATCACAGTGCATAGACTGCCATCTCTTGACACAGGCTTAAAACTTTTGAACCTCAGTTTTGACAATTTGGTCCATATTCTTAAAATGTCAAATATTATTATTAGCGCCATCTAGCTGAGCGTACCCCAAAGGTGTAATGCCATCTAGGCCACCGTAGCTTTTTCTGTATGGTAGGTACAGAGGTACGTTTTTTTCTTAGACTTTATCTGTCTATATGGAGTTATATATGTCTTTGATTTAGGTCAGTGCTACATTAGCGGGGCTGATTCAATTAGCCACCTCCATGGGATGACGCCATGCCAATAAAATTAATCGCCCTGCAAGGTGCACTAACGCTGCTGCTTTGATATTGTAGGCTTATGAAGTCTAATTAATTTTATTGTGTGAAAGAAACGTGACATATTATGGTTACCTTTGATGTCTTAATGCAACTAGTGGCAGCGATTGGCTAAACACACAGACAGACAGACAGACAATCAAAGGTTAGGTCTAGCAGAGACGGACGGATGGACGGAGGACGGACAGACAGACAGACTGACTTCTGAATTATTCTTACTAATTACCTACCCTTGTATTTGTATTTGATATCATAAGTTATCACAGGTACATTTACGATCTTCTTACGACTCAAGTCCCATCATATTTCAAACAATATATCCCGACATGACACCCACTACAATCGCGAACGCACTTGTGAAAATCATAAATTCATACCCGTCGTAAACACCGTGCCATTCAAGAAGGCGCCCGCCTTGATTGCCATTCCATACCGGGTGTCTCGTGAACCAACGCTGAGTTACAAAAGCGTACTGAGGAAAAAGCAGCCGAGCGCTGGTAACTGGGCGACACTAGTACTTGACTGGCGCGCCAGATGGCGCTACTAGTCGAGGAATTCACTCGATTAGGGCTGAGTTAGGAAGGTGTTAATCTCATTAGTGGTTCAAGCGAAGGCACGGACACCTAAATTTAAAGTTTTTTAAGATATTTTTTGTTTGGTGGACGACACCCGCAAAATTGCGGGTCAGCGGGCCGATTTTTGAGTCTCACGCGTTCGTGAGACTCAAAAATTGGCCCCCAGGACCGGGATAAGTGGCGTACTAAGTAGAAGAGAGGCCTATGCTCAGCAGTGGGCGATTAAGGGCTGACATGATGATGATGATGATGAAAATTTAATGGGGTGATAGGATATATCATTAGCTATCATTGTTAAGAGAATGTTACCTTAATGAAAATATCACGGTTTTGAAAAAAAAAAAAAAAGTAAAGTGCCAATATCTCAAAAAACAAGACATTGTCATTAAGGTCAAATTAGCTTAATATTATAATCTAATGAGATGTCCTGTGATTTTATAAAATTAAATCGTGAACTACTTACACGTTTTTCTTTCAGTATCAACAATTGACGATTCTTTTTTTACCGTTTTTTTACTAGGTGGAACAACCTTTAAAGATATTTAAAACAGTAAGTGTGACAGATTTTAGTTTTAACAACAAGGAATTACATAATTGATGCTACGAACAATTCAATTAAATTCAATTAATGTACCGATTATCTTCAAAAGTTGTTATACTAAATCCACATAGCTTGTCCGTGCCTTCGCTTGATCTAGGGTAGTACTGAAAGTCGTCGAATTTCGAAAGTCACATAAAAATCACCATTATTTCCATCATATCAAGATTCCCCTTTCGAAATTACTCGAGCATTTCTGTGCTTCGAAATTACGCCAATGCACCACCTATAAATAAAAAAATTACCACTAAAAAAGATTAAAAAAACTTTTTCAGTACAGATGGTCGTTTTTTTATGCACTAGTGCGAGAAGTGGTTCATTATATGACAGGTCGAAACTTCGGAGGCTCATCTGTACTGAAAAACGTCGTACGATACACGTGTGAAAAGGAAATTCGTAACTCGTGTCGATTTAAAACACTCCCTTCGGTCGTGTTTTAATTTATCGCCACTCGTTTCGAACTTCCTTTTTTACGCACTTGTATCGTAATGTACTAGTACTATTCTGTTTTAAGTGACACAGGGATCGTTGTTGATATAGAAAGAAAAACATAATTTTAGAACAAAACGGGACTTAATCGCGTAAACACTTACATTTATATTAGGCCCGACGTTTCGAACATCACATTATGTTCGTGGTCACGGGTAGACGGGTGTTTACGCGATTAAGTCCCGTTTTGTTCTAAAATTATGAGTGCAAATGGTGTTAGTCTAAATCAATATTAAAGAAAAACATGTTTTGGTTCACGGTTTAATTTTAACCCTGTATTCAAAGGTTAGGTTTGACAAGCTGCGCGACTTCGTGAATGGAACTATAAACGGGTTTACGGCACATTAAAATTAAACTGGGCAGTAACATGGGACTATACTTATCATAAACTAAGATGGAGAGATATGAGAGGATATGCGAAAGATATGGACACACGATTTGGTTACACAAATAAAAATTAAGGGCATCCCTGCGCCAATGACCTTCGATTTGAATCCATTAAAATAGAAATAAAAATATTTTATTTGCAGAAAAAGGGTACATAGCGTCTTATTAGTATATTATGATAGTTTCTAAAGCCTATTGTATATTAACAGCAAAAGTCTTCCTCCGTGGAGGAAGAGGCCTAGACCCGCGCTCAGGGTCATTCCTTTTGCAAAGGCTGTCCATTGCCATTCAACGCGGTAACGCGGCGAGTATAATGGGCACCTTTGCACCAGGAATTGCGCGCGGAGGCCTCTTCCAGTAGGTTTTCTTTTTTTTTCATACTCGAAAAAGGTTTTTAGTTTTTGAGTTATTTAGGTTTTTAGATTTAATTTCATTGTATTTGTAAGCTAATTTGTACCCATTTTATACTTTAAATTGAATAAATTCCTTATACAGCATGGTCTTTAAACAAAATAGTATATCATAACTACTTCATAGCTCATTGTTTCTGTGATATTTGGCATTAAAGTTGAACAATTTTAGGGTCAAAAACTGTTTTTTGGTCATAACTTTTGTTTTAATTAGTTTAAAATTAAAATCTCAAAGGTAAATACAAACATGTCGGGTCATTTACAGAATTTGGGTCCCCCAATGAGCAAAATTTGTTAACAAAAATTGACTCGCTGTCAGTTTTGTGACGACAATTAAGCATGAAATCTGTCTAAAAATTTACTTTTTTCACATTATGAATGTAGATTATCACTTAAGTAATTAACACAAAAACAATATTTTTATTGAAATTTAATTTTTAGTTATCGTCACAAAACCGTGAGTTAAATTTTGTTAATAACTTTCGCTAATCGTGGCGTCCCAAATTCTGAAAATACCCGTCGACTTCATGTATGTAAGGCCGGCAACAGACAGTCTTAAAATTCATAATCTGAAAAAATCATAAACTTAAAAAAAATAGATCGAGTGCACGGAGTTCTATACAATTTCGCGACTGTCCACGTCCTCATACACTCTTGTTTTTTAAGATTATGCATTCTCAGATTGATCTGACAGATTGCATACAAATCTTTTTTTAACCCATATAATTATGCCCATAGGGTCGTTTTCGACCCATTGCTGAAAACACGCTAATATATTCATTAAAATAAGTAGGAAAATGAGGTTGTCACCTCAAAAAATAGGGGAAAAAATATATGTGTTGGGCAACTTGGGCACATATTATGGGTTAAGGCTAAATATGAATTTTAAGACTATCTGTTGCCGGCCTAACAGCCTTCACTAAAATAAAATTTCGATAAAAGTGTTTTTTTAGACAATGTTAAAAAAAAAAAAGTTTTTTTTTTTTTTTTTTTTTTTTCAAAATATGGCTCTTAGAAATAGAGATAAAAGATTGAAGAACCGATGATCGTTGGTCTTATAATTCTATCTGTATTGCTTTAGGAGTTTTAACTTAAAACTTCGATGGTAAAATATCGATGACAACAGTGTGGTGCCCCTTAATCAGTGCTGTGACCTAAGCCGGTACACTACTTATTAGAAAGTCGAGCTAACCCCTATCCTATAATTGAACGAAGTAATAGCGTAGGTCTACGCGCGGTAACGGGCAATTTGCTTTTGTATGTCTGGACGCGTTCCTCTGCTGGTCGTAATTATCAACCGAATTTCACGGAATTTTGTGACAATCGGCGTAGGGTATTTCTCCACAGTGACATTGACACTTGTCACTGACAATTCTGTGCTTATTTCTGGTTTGATAAGTAGCATTTTTACTCAGCGTCAATATTTCCTCGTTAAACAGGCAATGAACAGCGAAGTGTCACTGCCGGGCGAAAATTAAATTGTCATTATTGTGAAATAGACTTTTGGTCGTAATTGTCAACCGATTTTCATGAAAGCGACCAGATTTTTGGCGATCTAGTTTTAAAAAGATATCAAAATTCAGAAATGGTCATTTAAATGCCTCCGTCTAAACAACTAATCCCAAATTTTGGTGTAGGCACTAGTTTTTACGAAAGCGATTGCCAGCTGACCTTCAAACCCGACGGATAAACTAAGACTTATTGGATATAGTTCGGTTTCCTCACGATGTTTTCCTTCACCGAAAAGCGACTGGAAAATATCACATGTCATTTCGCACCTAAGTTGCGAAAAACTCAGGTAAGAGCTGAGGTTTGATTGAACCTGCGACCTCCAGATTAAAAGTAGCACGCTGTTACCGCTAGGCCACCAGGGCTTGAGCAGGCTTAAGAAATCGCTCTTTAGCGATAAGACTGCCTGTTGTTTGCGTTTTATTTAAGTTGAGCTTTATTTAATGACCAATTTGTCGACCGGTCTGGCCTAGCGAGTTGTGACCCTGCCTGCTACGCCGTGGTCCCGGGTTCGAATCCCGGTAAGGGCATTTATTTGTGTCACAGACCAACCCCTATAGACATCTATTACAAGACGACTCGCGGTCGCCAGCCTTCCTAGTATTTGCACTGATATAAGCGCGGGCGCTCGCCGTGCCCGATCAGTATCAACCAAGTAACAGACCCGAAAGAAGCGCGTGTTTTTCGCACTAAAAAATTGGAAAAGGGTATTTTGATGCCTTAAAGATGTCCACCTGTAGTGTGAAATGGTGTGGAAAGGTAATAAGAAGCTCAAATTTAAAAACAGACGGCATTACATTCCACAAATAAGTCATATTTATAATTTATTCAGAGCCGGCATAGGTCAACTTACATTGGCCACTTACGCGTCAGTAGAGGGACAGTCATACTTCTGTCCCTTTTCATCTGGCGCGACTACCCGCCGTCCTTGAAACGGCCAATCACAGCGCGCTTAACACATTCCCCGCCCGCTCCTCGCACCCCAAACACTGGTGACTCGTATCGCGAACAAAATATACAAGACTGCTACTCTATAGGAGGTTCTCTGTGATTTGTGTGATGAGCATAGATATTTGTTCCTGAGTCATGAATGTTTTCTATGTATATAAGTATTTGTATATTATATATATCGTTGTCTGAGTACCTGCAACACAAGCGATCTTGAGCTCACCGTGGGACTCAGTCAATCTGTGTAAGAATGTCCTATAATATTTATTGTATTTATTTAATTGACCAACTGAGAAGAAATATAAAATATTGACAACTACAAAAACAAGCACGTAGTCTGGCACGTTAAATTAACAAGAGTGGCAATAGTCGATTTATTGTTAAAAGATGAAAATCACTTATTCTCGCTAAGGCCGTTTCTTCGGAATCCTTGTTTAGTAGGTACAGGATCCCTGCTCCGTTGTTGTGTTGCTTCCTTATTTTGCATTATTGTATTTTATCGAAGTGTGCAATAATAGTTATTTGTTATACAAGGGGGCAAAGTTGTATTTTAACGCCGAGTGTGGAATTGAAAAACGAGCAAGTGAAAGGACTCTATAGTTGAACCACGAGCGAAGCGAGTGGTTCGAGAATAGAATCCTGAACTTGCGAGTTTTTTAACACACGAGAAGTAAAATACATTTGCACCCGAGTGTAACACAAAACTTTTCCCCTCACTATAGCGAGGAAACTACAACGCAAAAAATGCGTTTATCACTGCTTTCAGTAGTTCCACAGGTGGTAAATCATCTTTATTACTAGATTCACCTACTTTTATCAATTTTAAAGCAGTTAATTTGACTTTATTCAAGGTCAAATTACTTTACCCACTAGTGGATAAAATGCGTTTTTACCCGCTGGTATTAAAGGACAAAACACGTGTTTCCGAGCTAGTGAGGGGAAAAGAGTATTTGTATTGTTGTTGTCCATAAACTATAGCTCGTTGACACGCTTGTGATTACTTTTATTTTAACACGCTTTTATTAGGTCGTCGTGTATGTAACTATGTATGTAATGGAATCTAAGGAAGCTAATTTAACCATCTTCCAGGAGTCGTAGCGTAATGAAAATTGGCAGCTATATGTAGTTCCGATGACAATACAATAATATGGTACTGTTGAGCTGATCTGATGATGGAGTCGGAAGATATGAACTGGAACTACATGATGGAACATCGTATCATAGCCGTTTTTGGGTTTCTTAGAAAAGTCTTGTAATGAACTTTGACTACAATTAGGTTTCAAGGTCTGATGATGAAGCCGAAAGATATGAACTGGAACTACATGATGGAACATCGTATCGTAGCTGTTTTTGGGTTTCTTAGAAAAGTCTTGTAATGAACTTTGACTACGATTAGGTTTCAAGGTCTGATGATGGAGCCGGAAGATATGAACTGGAACTACATGATGGAACATCGTATCATAGCTGTTTTTGGGCTTCTTAGGAAAGTCTTGTAATGAACTTTGACTACAATTAGGTTTCAAGGTCTGATGATGGAGCCGGAAGATATGAGCTGGAACTACATGATGGAACATCGTATCATAGCTGTTTTTGGGCTTCTTAGAAAAATCTTGTAATGAACTTTGACTACGATTAGGTTTCAAGGTCTGATGATGGAGCCGGAAGATATGAACTGGAACTACATGATGGAACATCGTATCATAGCTGTTTTTGGGCTTCTTAGAAAAGTCTTTTAATGAACTTTGACTACGATTAGGTTTCAAGGTCTGATGATGGAGCCGGAAGATATGAACTGGAACTACATGATGGAACATCGTATCATAGCTGTTTTTGGGCTTCTTAGAAAAGTCTTGTAATGAACTATGACTACGATTAGGTTCAAGGCCTGATGATGGTGCCGGAAGATAAGAACAGAAAAAAGGGGGGGGGGGCTCGAGGGGGGAAGCATGAAAGAAAGATCAACGTAGTATTTAAAATAAGTTGGGTTAGCGTTTTCTTGTGACCTTTCAGAGCAAACAAAGGGGGGCTCGGGGGGCGAAGCCCCCGCATAAAAGAAAGATCAACGTTGTATTTAAAATAAGTTGCGTTAAGGTTTTCTTGTGATCCTTAAGAGTACAGAAAAGGGGGCTCGGGGGCGAAGCCCCCCGCATGAAAGAAAGTCCAACGTAGTATTTAGAATAAGTTGGGTTAGCGTTTTCTTGTGACCTTTAAGAGCAAACAAAGGGGGCTCGGGGGCGAAGCCCCCGCATGAAAGAAAGATCAACGTAGTATTTAAGATAAGTTGGGTTAGCGTTTTCTTCTGACCTTAAAGAGCAAACAAAGGGGGGCTCGGGGGGCGAAGCCCCCGCATAAAAGAAAGATAAACGTTGTATTTAAAATAAGTTGGGTTAGGGTTTTCTTGTTACCCTTAAGAGTAACGAAAAGGGGGGCTCGGGGGGCGAAGCCCCCCGCATAAAAGAAAGATTAACGTAGTATGTAAAATAAGTTGGGTCAGCGTTTTCTTGTGACCTTTAAGAGCAAACAAAGGGGGGCTCGGGGGGCGAAGCCCCCCAAATGAAAGAAAGATCAACGTTGTATTTAAAATAAGTTGGGTTAAGGTTTTCTTGTGATCCTTAAGAGTAAAGAAAAGGGGGGCATGAAAGAAAGATCAACGTAGTATTTAGAATAAGTTGGGTTAGCGTTTTCTTGTGACCTTTAAGAGCAAACAAAGGGGGGCTCGGAGGCGATGCCCCCCGCATAAAAGAAAGATCAACGTAGTATTTAAGATAAGTTGGTTTAGGGTTTTCTTGTGACCCTTAAGAGTAACGAAAAGGGGGGCTCGGGGGGCGAAGACCCCGCATAAAAGAAAAGTCAACGTAGTATTTAAAATAAGTTGGGTTAGGGTTTTCTTGTGACCCTTAAGAGTAACGAAAAGGGGGGCTCGGGGGGCGAAGCCCCCGCATGAAAGAAAGATCAACGTAGTATTTAAGATAAGTTGGGTTATCGTTTTCTTGTGACCTTTAAGAGCAAACAAAGGGGGGCTCGGAGGCGAAGCCCCCGCATAAAAGAAAGATCAACGTTGTATTTAAGATAAGTTGGGTTAGCGTTTTCTTGTGACCTTTAAGAGCAAACAAAGGGGGCTCGGGGGGCGAAGGCCCCCGCATGAAAGAAAGATCAACGTTGTATTTAAAATAAGTTGGGTTAAGGTTTTCTTGTGATCCTTAAGAGTAAAGAAAAGGGGGGCATGAAAGAAAGATCAACGTAGTATTTAGAATAAGTTGGGTTATCGTTTTCTTGTGACCTTTAAGAGCAAACAAAGGGGGGCTCGGAGGCGAAGCCCCCGCATAAAAGAAAGATCAACGTTGTATTTAAGATAAGTTGGGTTAGCGTTTTCTTGTGACCTTTAAGAGCAAACAAAGGGGGGCTCGGGGGGCGAAGGCCCCCGCATGAAAGAAAGATCAACGTTGTATTTAAAATAAGTTGGGTTAAGGTTTTCTTGTGATCCTTAAGAGTAAAGAAAAAGGGGGCTCGGGGAGCGAAGCCCCCCGCATGAAAGAAAGATCAACGTAGTATTTAGAATAAGTTGGGTTAGCGTTTTCTTGTGACCTTTAAGAGCAAACAAAGGGGGCTCGGGGGCGAAGCCCCCGCATGAAAGAAAGATCAACGTAGTATTTAAGATAAGTTTGGTTAGCGTTTTCTTGTGACCTTTAAGAGCAAACAAAGGGGGGCTCGGGGGGCGAAGCCCCCCGCATAAAAGAAAGATAAACGTTGTATTTAAAATAAGTTGGGTTAGGGTTTTCTTGTGACCCTTAAGAGGAACGAAAAGGGGGGCTCGGGGGGCGAAGCCCCCCGCATAAAAGAAAGGTCAACGTAGTATTTAAAATAAGTTGGGTTAGGGGTTTCTTGTGACCCTTAAGAGTAACGAAAAGGGGGGCTCGGGGGGCGAAGCCCCCGCATGAAAGAAAGATCAACGTAGTATTTAAGATAAGTTGGGTTATCGTTTTCTTGTGACCTTTAAGAGCAAACAAAGGGGGGCTCGGAGGCGAAGCCCCCGCATAAAAAAAAGATCAACGTTGTATTTAAGATAAGTTGGGTTAGCGTTTTCTTGTGACCTTTAAGAGCAAACAAAGGGGGCTCGGGGGCGAAGCCCCCGCATGAAAGAAAGATCAACGTTGTATTTAAAATAAGTTGGGTTAAGGTTTTCTTGTGATCCTTAAGAGTAAAGAAAAGGGGGCTCGGGGGCGAAGCCCCCGCATGAAAGAAAGATCAACGTAGTATTTAGAATAAGTTGGGTTAGCGTTTTCTTGTGACCTTTAAGAGCAAACAAAGGGGGGGCTCGGGGGCGAAGCCCCCGCATGAAAGAAAGATCAACGTAGTATTTAAGATAAGTTGGGTTAGCGTTTTCTTGTGACCTTTAAGAGCAAACAAAGGGGGCTCGGGGGCGAAGCCCCCGCATAAAAGAAAGATAAACGTTGTATTTAAAATAAGTTGGGTAAGGGTTTTCTTGTTACCCTTAAGAGTAACGAAAAGGGGGGCTTGGGGGGCGAAGCCCCCCGCATAAAAGAAAGATTAACGTAGTATGTAAAATAAGTTGGGTTAGCGTTTTCTTGTGACCTTTAAGAGCAAACAAAGGGGGGCTCGGGGGGCGAAGCCCCCCGCATAAAAGAAAGATCAACGTTGTATTTAAAATAAGTTGGGTTAGCGTTTTCTTGTGACCTTTAAGAGCAAACAAAGGGGGGCTCGGGGGGCGAAGCCCCCGCATGAAAGAAAGATCAACGTTGTATTTAAAATAAGTTGGTTTAGGGTTTTCTTGTGACCCTTAAGAGTAACGAAAAGGGGGGCTCGGGGGGCGAAGCCCCCCGCATAAAAGAAAGGTCAACGTAGTATTTAAAATAAGTTGGGTTAGGGTTTTCTTGTGACCCTTAAGAGTAACGAAAAGGGGGGCTCGGGGGGCGAAGCCCCCGCATGAAAGAAAGATCAACGTAGTATTGAAGATAAGTTGGGTTATCGTTTTCTTGTGACCTTTAAGAGCAAACAAAGGGGGGCTCGGGGGGCGAAGCCCCCGTCATAAAAGAAAGATAAACGTTGTATTTAAAATAAGTTGGGTTAGGGTTTTCTTGTTACCGTTAAGAGTAACGAAAAGGGGGGCTCGGGGGGCGAAGCCCTCCGCATAAAAGAAAGATTAACGTAGTATTTAAAATAAGTTGGGTTAGCGTTTTCTTGTGACCTTTAAGAGCAAACAAAGGGGGGCTCGGGGGGCGAAGCCCCCGCATAAAAGAAAGATCAACGTTGTATTTAAAATAAGTTGGGTTAGCGTTTTCTTGTGACCTTTAGGAGCAAACAAAGGGGGGCTCGGGGGGCGAAGCCCCCCGCATGAAAGAAAGATCAACGTTGTATTTAAAATAAGTTGGTTTAGGGTTTTCTTGTGACCCTTAAGAGTAACGAAAAGGGGGGCTCGGGGGGCGAAGCCCCCCGCATAAAAGAAAGGTCAACGTAGTATTTAAAATAAGTTGGGTTAGGGTTTTCTTGTGACCCTTAAGAGTAACGAAAAGGTGGGCTCGGGGGGCGAAGCCCCCCACATGAAAGAAAGATCAACGTAGTATTGAAGATAAGTTGGGTTATCGTTTTCTTGTGACCTTTAAGAGCAAACAAAGGGGGGCTCGGGGGGCGAAGCCCCCATCATAAAAGAAAGATAAACGTTGTATTTAAAATAAGTTGGGTTAGGGTTTTCTTGTTACCCTTAAGAGTAACGAAAAGGGGGGCTCGGGGGGCGAAGCCCCCCGCATAAAAGAAAGATTAACGTAGTATTTGAAATAAGTTGGGTTAGCGTTTTCTTGTGACCTTTAAGAGCAAACAAAGTCCGCGATGGCACATGTCTATATTGTCTATCTTTTACGGATAACTTACTAGGTATAAACATTTTTATGATAATACCGTAATAAGAAGGTAGCCGCTAGTTATTATTAAGTAGCAATTAGCAATAAGTACACGTTAAGCCAAAAATGGCATGTAAAATCCGCCTACTTGAAATAAATTTATGTATAAATGTTAAAAGTATTTCATTATTAATGACTAAAAAGTATAAAATAAATTAATAGTTTAAAAAACACTATAAAACACGCTTTTATAAATGCACGTTAAAGCCAAAAATAAATTATGGATCGTTCAAGTTGTCTCTATTTGTGAGCTGAAGTTTAAAAACTATGTGCTTTTAATTATAATATTTGATTGTAAAAGCGTGGGGCGCTGGAACAGGAAAGACTTTTTGTATAACTTGCTGATAAACCAAATTATGCTATGTTACGGGAAGGAGGTTACACAGATTGACGCGCTAACTGGAGTTGCAGCATGACTAGTAGGTTCTACATTAAACAGTCAAATCAATTAAAAGTCAGTGTTCAAAGTAGGTACCAGTTTGTCGAACTCAGACAAAATATGCGCTAGTAGCGAGGAGAGTCGACAGTCACCGACACTTAGAACGCCGCTTTTTTCCGGTAATCAAAGTACAAAAGGGGAAAGTGTCTACAGTGACAGGATGCAGAGTTCTTGTTCGTGGACGAGATATCTTTGGTTCTCTTTGGTAACCCTTAGGCGGCATATGTAAACGTTATGTTCTTATGCAACTTCATTCGCCAGGAAGTTCGGATTAGTATTTGTTTACAAGAAAGTCTTTCCTGTTCCAGCGCCCCACGCTTTTACAATCAAATATTATAATTAAAAGCACATAGTTTTTAAACTTCAGCTCACAAATAGAGACAACTTGAACGATCCATAATTTATTTTTGGCTTTAACGTGCATTTATAAAAGCGTGTTTTATAGTGTTTTTTAAACTATTAATTTATTTTGATCCATATAGGTCGAATGCATTTAAATTGCTCCACTTAGTGTTTATAGCCGGGAAGTGTCGGGAAGTCATCAGTACGGGACATCAATTGATTACCTACGAAACGCAAGCGCAGCGTTGGCGCGCTTCTACTGAGTCTGACCTGACGTACCTGCACGACCAGTGGTAGGGTTCAGGTATAAAACCAGTGTCGCCTGACCGGCAACGGTCATTATGATTTTGTAATTACTTGGTTACTGGTCACTGGTGCGTGCAGACGTATCAGGACAGGAACAGTATCACGTTTCGTATCATGTCCTGTTGTTAATTAATTGTTCTAAACCAAGTCGTTTACCTATCAGTTACTGTAAAATTGAAAGTGTGTAAAATAAATCATTGATTACTATCGTCTTCGTCTCAATCCTCGATGACCCAGCAACGCCCCGATGTGTGAAAATGGTGCCAATCCTGACATGTCACCGACATCAGAAGGTGGGATCACATCGAGGCAAAGAGACATATCAAAATTGTACCGGAACGGAAGTACCGCCATATTGGCAATTTCTCGAAGCGCAAAATCAACAAATGCGCGCCCTTGACCTACTATCCACGGGTGACCTTTCCGGACTTGGAACCCGATAAACAAGAAACTAACGCCATGATATGGTGTGCTACCGCCGACGTGTGTATGGTCAACGCACCATTGGAGGGCGACCAGCTTGTCGTCGCCATCCGCAAGTTGCAGTGACTATGAAGCGATCAAGGAAAATGTTGTTTATGAGTGATAAGAATGGAAACGGTCATACTCGTTTTCATAACCGTGAGAAAAAAAGAGGAAGTACCCGCTAAAAAATGTGTCAACGTGTTTAAAGGAGCAGCGTCTACGTTCGCAAATTGTTTACACAGTATAGCAGTAATAACTCTACTTACAAACTTCACGCCGCGCAGTGCGTCGAAAAACTACCCTCGCACGCAGCGAGTACCTACATGCAAAACTGGGAAATATTGAGTTGGACAGTGGCGGTCGCGTGTGCGCGCTGTGTTAACGTGTGTGTGAAAATGACGTCAGTGCCGAGGACATTTCGTTACTGAAGTGTTTATGGGGGTATGGAGAACAGTTCTAAAAATCTGGAAATAATATTCTTCAGAATTCCTAGATATCCAGAAAAATGCCGACCGCGTCGTCCCTGCCGGAGATTTACTACTGAGTCGTCCTTACACTGTGTCGTTTACCGTAACGTGGGACCAGTTCCAGGAGCTGTTTATTGCGAGCTAATTCCTAACCTAGAAACGTGGTAGTAAGGTCACGTGTCTAACCTTGAAAGCAGGTGAGTGATGCATTCCATTATGTTATTTGGTGAATTGTGGATTCCTATTTGTGGAAATTTTGAGAGTACACTTGGTGAGAATGAAAACAATTATCTCTCTCAATCTCAATGAATCTCTTATTGAAAACGTAGTGATTATAAAATTCCAAAAATTGTAATTATTGTTTGTGTTAATGAAACAGCTTTTTATTCTGATTTTGTTAGTTTCCAAGATCAGTATTCTATAATGTTTCGTAGTTTATAAAATTTGAAGTGATTGCCAGTATTAGAGTATTACCCCTAAATTTGTGATTTATCTCAAATTGTTCATTGAGTGAAAACAGAAGCTACGCATATGAAATTTTATGTTGCAGTGTGCTACAGTCAAGTCTACACAACGTGAGGTATCTAAAGTCGCGTGTACCATCACGCGAGTACCACAGACAATGCTCAATGAAATGTGATCTGGAGAATGAAAAAAAGGGACAGTAATGGCCAGCTGTGATAAACCACGACGTGCTTCACTGCACCTACTGCAGCAGTGGCAACCGCTGCTTGGCGCCTTCGTGCTTGAACTGGTCTTCGTGAGGTCTTCATCTTTGGCTTCGATGTGTGCGTCGTAGCGACGAATGAGAATACGACCTTGGACACTGATACTTGAAGCTGGTGAGCAGTTTCCATTTTATTGGGATATTGTTGAGATATTTGTTCTGTTTAGATTGTGAATTCTAAACAGAATGAAACTCATGTGTTGCTAATGTATGTGTGCAATCGAAGAATGAAACTCGTCGTTTTCATGGTTAACGTAATTTTTGTTTTGTACCATATTGCTATGGGTTGCTTTGGCTCAGACTGTATACACCATTACAATCATTCGTAAACGTAGGAGTAAAATTCGGATCTATTTTTCCGTTTCCATGCGGCCACGACTGTGGGTGGCGTGCGTTTGATTTGGTGGTGTAATCGGTCGATGTTGGATGCCGTATGGAGGTAGTCCATATTCATGTGATGAACACCGGGTAGAGGTGGTTCATATGTCGCCGTGTGTCAGCTGTATGACGTGTGTCAAGTTGCCGAATGGATGCAACTGTTAGAGCACTGTAACTCATTACCTTGATTCTGATTTAGTGACATTTTGATCAGTGAGATCAACACGTTGAGTTTCATTCTACTATTGTTGACTTATTTTGGTACCTACATACAATTTTGAAAAGGTTTTTTTTGTCCTTAACTAAAATGATAGGACAAAATATAAAACTGGTAAAGTTGACTTTTTGGTCATGTTTTTAGTTAGTTTCATAATAAAGAAAAAGTGAAAGGCGTTTTTTGATCTTACAATTTTAGTTGCGGATTAGAGTCGTTGTTTTACGAACCGTGAATTTTAGGTAGTTCTGTGACAGCAAACAAATAGGTTAACATTTAATGGGCTCACGATAAATTGAGGAAAATGCCAGATAGCCACGTACCATTTGATGATTTAGATGTAAAGGTAGCGAGTGTAATATGGATAATAAGGATCTCAGTTCGGCTGGTCAGACCGTACGTACCAGAGGCTTCAGCGTAGTCGTAGCCCGTTAGAAATCGGCATCTGCTGTGCGCAGTCCGTGGGTACGCGATGCGCGGGAACTCTGGCAGAGGTCGGGTCTTGCAGAGACCGTAGAGTCACAGGGTTGACTCGGCGATCCCGTGGGGATGCGCGTTGTGTGTGGTTATGGTATAACCAATTGGGCCACGAATGAGATACTTGTTTCGATTTTATGAAATTTAATGTTTTGAAGATTTGATTGTGAAGAATAACTAAACTGGTACTTGGTTATTTTGGCATTGCGTAGTGTGTAAATGCCATCTTAAAGTTTTTAATGTCAATCATTTTACTTTGAATTACCGAGTTTCTTTGAGATTTTGTTTTACAAAAAAAAAAAAAATGAAGAGAGAAACCAGACTAAGCTAGATCCTAAGTACAAGGGTCCATTTCGGGTTACAGAGATATTAGATGGCGATCGCTATAATATGATCGATTAAGATAGATGCGGGGGATCAGAGCTTACCTGACGAAATTGAAGTTGATTTAGATGTTGGTTCAGATCAGTGTACATCTGATGAAGATTAAGTTTACATGGTGATGTGACCGTACCAGAGGTTGATGTGTAGCCGTAGCTCGGTAGAAATCGGTATCTGTTTACAGTCCGTGAGTACGCGGTATTGCCATCAACCCTGGCGGAGGTCGGGTTTCGGGTGAAACCATGAGTCCGAGGAAGAACTCGGCTGTCCATGAGGGACATTGAGTGCAACTGTTGCCCGGCTATGTGTAGCCGTGCGGTCCATGAGGGACGCGCATTGAGTGCAACTGTTAGTTGCCCGGCTATGTGTAGCCGTGCGGTCCATGAGGGACGCGCATTGAGTGCAACTGTTAGTTGCCCGGCTATGTGTAGCCGTGCGGTCCATGAGGGACGCGCATTGAGTGCAACTGTTAGTTGCCCGGCTATGTGTAGCCGTGTCACATGTGAAACTTAATCGTAGTTTTGAGTCGGATAGCGAGTCCGCATTTGAAGTTGTTAGTAATCAGTGAAGCTCTGAGACCTAAATTGTGATGAACAATTATATCTAGTGGATTAGATATGTGATAAATGTCGTTATGACGTTTTGTATATTGATTGAGTAGTATTCATCGCGAAATGTTATTGATTTTGTGGATTTATAACAATTAATGAAGTTTCATTTAATTTATGACCTCTGTGGGTCAGGAGTGACCGAGCAATATGATCCTGTGCGCAAAATTTGTTACAGGTTAACACACAGGGACGTGTGTCGCGCAGGATAGCCGTGTCGGGAAGTCATCAGTACGGGACATCAATTGATTACCTACGAAACGCAAGCGCAGCGTTGGCGCGCTTCTACTGAGTCTGACCTGACGTACCTGCACGACCAGTGGTAGGGTTCAGGTATAAAACCAGTGTCGCCTGACCGGCAACGGTCATTATGATTTTGTAATTACTTGGTTACTGGTCACTGGTGCGTGCAGACGTATCAGGACAGGAACAGTATCACGTTTCGTATCATGTCCTGTTGTTAATTAATTGTTCTAAACCAAGTCGTTTACCTATCAGTTACTGTAAAATTGAAAGTGTGTAAAATAAATCATTGATTACTATCGTCTTCGTCTCAATCCTCGATGACCCAGCAACGCCCCGATGTGTGAAAATGGTGCCAATCCTGACATGTCACCGACATATGTATATAAATAACTTAACGGATTTTCATCTTTTTGTCGAGGAAGGTTTAGTTACTAATAGAATTTGTCGGGGTTTTGTGTACATTAGTAGATTTTAACTTCTGATTAGCAGAAACGTCTGCAATCGATGCCACTAGGCTTAGAATAAATTTAAAAGTGGAAAATGTCTGCCTTGGGTGAGACTTGAACTCACGGCCTCTGGATCGATACTCCAGCGCTCTGCCAACTGAGCCACCAAGACTTCAACCAAGCCAGCGAAATTTTCCACTACTAAGGTCAATGGGACCCGTAGCGACATCTACCGTAAGAGTGTTAAACTTCTTAAACGTTTCCGGTTGCCGTTTCGCTTTAAGGCAGACATTTTCCACTTTTAAATTTACATTAGTAGATATTAAGTACCTACTTAAGACAATTTACTAATGAACGACATCGGAAAAAGCTACTAACGAAATAACCCCTAAATCCATACTTTTAATATTATAAATGGGAAAGTGTGTGTCTGTTTGTTTGTTTTGTCCATTTTTCACGGTAAATCGGAGCGACGAATTGACGTGATTTTTTAAAGTGGAGATAGTTGAAATGATGGAGTCTTTCTAAACCCCCATTTCCCTAAAATGTAGGATGGAAGTGAGCATTGCTTTTTTTTGCCATTTTTTTATTTTGATTGTTTTAGGGAAGTTTAGGTCAACTGTACTCAGAATCACGAGTACTTTCAATCTCACTGGGAGATGAAAAGTGTCCCAGAGTTTCCATACATTTTTGTTACTTTCCTCTTTTGTTACTCCATAAGAAAAACCTCCACAAAATAAGAAAAAATCGTATGAGACAATTTTTTTAACTACTTACTAGGATTGAAAAAGCTAGTAATTCTGGGTAAAAATAGCATATATTTTTTTCAAAAATATCACATTTCATAAAAGTGGCAAAAAAAAAGGAAATGGTCAAGTTTGTTCGAAGAATTCCGCAATTTTCGAATTTAAGGCGAGCGAATCCGTGGGCAAAAAGTTAGTACATAGTTTTTATCCCCGTGGTCCATAACTACCCCGTTTATAGGCAAAAGATATATGATATATCTTGGATACTCTTGGGAGCAATTTCCCAGGTATCTCGTTATTTATAGTTGTACTAAATAATACAAAATGTGGACTGTTATGGTACAGGTGAGTTATGTGAGATATTATAAATAGTTGTGTGCTTTTCAGAATATTATACCTTCGTCATCATCCTCCTTGCGTTGTCGCATTCGCCACGGCTCATGGGAGCCTGGGATCCGCTTTAACAACGAGGTAATCCCAAGATAATCCCAAGCATCATCATGCTGAGCCAGCACCAATGCTCTGCCACGAGTGCCACGACACATGGTCGTATCATTATAGTTTAGATTTTTTAGAATAGATTGTTTTTCTTAATTTTAAGTTGCATGTAAATGTTTTGTAATGTAATTTAAACCATGTATGTTGTGGAAAGGAATAAATTAATTTTTATTAAGCAGAAACGTCTGCTAACGATTCTAAACATTTTTATATTAAAGGAAAAAATGGAAAAAATTTACGCTTCCGGCGGGACTTGAACCCGCACCATTTTTGCAATCCGTGCAATGCTCTTACCAATTGAGCTACGGAAGCCACGCCGGACTTCGCAAATCTTTCCATGCCTTTTCTTTTGTACACACGTCTTGGGGTGACGTCTAGCGCCATCTACCGACAGAATTGGTAAGAGCATTGCACGGATTGCAAAAATGGTGCGGGTTCAAGTCCCGCCGGAAGCGTAAATTTTTCCATTTTTTCCTTTAATATAAAAATGTGAAAGGAATAAAGTTTTTATCTATCTATCTATCTAAGATTTGGCGTAGGTACTATTTTTACGAAAGCGACTGCCATCTGATCTTCCAACCCGAAGGATGACTAGGCCTTATTGGGATTGTCCGGTTTCCTCACGATGTTTCCCTTCACTGAAAAGCGGCTGGCAAATATCAAATGACATTTCGCACATAGGTCCTGAAAAACTCATTGGTGCGAGTCGGGTTCGAACCCTTCGACTTCCTTGCACAACGCATTGCATACAGCGAGGGAAAAGCGCCAGCATCCTTGGTATACAATCAAGGGCCTTTAAGTCTTAGTTTCTATAAGGTATTATGTAGTTTTGTTCATGTAAAGAAATAATTCTAAATTCTTAAGTACTTAGTGAACTTTTACAAACTCTTCAAGTATCTCACAGTTACAAATTGTCAACATAAGTCTTTGTCGCGTAAGAATGAAGCTATTGTTAGAAATATATTCCTGCCAGTTAAGTTGAAGTTGGTTGAAGGGAAGTTCAAAACATTCATGTAGACAAATTACGTACCGCCTACATGATGTTTGTTAAAGTGAGTTAGTATGGACACTAGGGATGGGCAAGAGTAGGGACGACGACTACATAAAAAATGGTATTCTGTTTAGTCCGTCAGTTAGATCGTCCAAAAATACTAAACACATATTTTTCGCTTTTTCTAATTAATGAAAAAATACAAAAATATGGAGCATCAAAGTTCCGGAGTGGGGACTTGTGACGTCGCTTCTAAGTAAAAATTGTACCTAGGCGTGACGTCACGCGAAACTTCATCGCACTGTACCGTCGTAATTTTTCGTTTACGAGCAAAAAAGAAAAATACGTGTCTAAAATTCTTTGATAATCTAATTGACGGACTAATTAATTTTTTTTAGTCGTCTCACCTATTATTGAAGAAATCGAAGTAAGTATATTTCTGATTTTTTTATAATTAAAGGATCATAAACTAGAACGTTCCTTTGCTAATCCGCGAATTGATAACGTGCAAGTCAATCAGTGCTAACCTGTTGTACTTACTTGCGTAGGTTAGCACTGATTGACTTGCACGTTATCAATTCGCGGATTAGCAAAGGAACGTTCTAGTTTATGATTAACATGGATTTCCGCAAAGTAACGCCTGATTCCATCGATTATAATTAAAGGACACATTCACAAGGTAAGGTAAGGTAAGGTAAGGGTGGCGAGCACTATATATTAATGAATGGTCGCAGTGACATGCATATAAGGCGCTACAAAGCATTTAAGGTGATTTAAGGTCAACCATTTGGAACCCTAGGCCACTCTACAACCATGTCAAAATGACAAGCAGCAAGAGATTTCTTACAATCTGATTTAAAACGTCAATATGACATAGTTTTACAGTGGCCTAGGGTTCCAATTGGTTGACGTACTTAACCCTTCGTTTGTGTTTTATAAGGATCTTAACATAAGTCGTTGGACTTTAAGACGCTGACAGCACCCAATGGCCTAAACGCTAGCGTACACTGTCTAATCGTATGGGAGTAAGTGAGAGCGCGATGTCACTAACAGAGGGCGGATAGGTACGAAAAAGTGCGGAAAAATATTAAAATAAAATAAAAAGATGCATTATTTGTGCAAAATGTTTCGTTAGTATTTTAGATATGTATATATGTCTTATTATAATATTTACTAAAGACAACTAAGTGAATAATTGAACGACACACAACCGTTTAATGACGAACTCGAGACCAATCTGCAATTTTTTTCTATCGAGCCGATTTCATTAAATCGTGTATCGAGTACGGCTATGTTCTTTGAAATATAATGAATAATAATATATAATTTACTTGCCTTACTAAGACTAATAGTTTGTCTTAAAAAACTGCGCAAGTAACATCAATTTTACGCAATTGGGTGTTGTCAGCCCCTTAAACAAATTCATCAAAGTTAATTATTTTATGACAATGTTTTGACAGAAACAGACAACTGGTTAAATTAAGTACTAAGAGCCCAGAGGCGCCAGACCTTCCTCATTTTCTCAAGGATGAAACTTTGGGACAATGTAGGTAGAGTTCGTATCGACGTTTAATGTCTGCGTATTTCCTAGTTCGGCCCGTCGGGCATTTTTTTGTTATAAGGTTAAAAAAAAAACACAATTTTTCCTTAACGCTGATTTTTATACATGTGATAGAAGAGACTTTGAAAATTTGATAATTATCATTTTCTAACCATTTACGCCAGCCGTAGCTTGAAAAATTAGGGTAAGTTAGACAGACATTTTTTTTGTCTGGTAAAACTTACAGCCGGCGGAATTGGTCAGGTAACGATGATGATAAACTCCTTACAGTCTCTTCTATCACATATGTAAAAATCAGCCTTGAGAATTTGAAGACAGTGTTTAAAAAAAAAACCTTATAGCAAAAAAATGCCTGATGGGCCGAACTAGGTAATATGCATACGTTAAACGTCGATACGAACTCAGTCAAAGTTTCATGCTTGAGAAAATGAAGAAGGTCTGGCGGTTCTGGGCTCTTAAACTACTTGTCCCATCCCTAGCAGGAACACTAAGTTGTAGAGTTGCTTCCAATACACGAGCAAACTTGCGACTCTCGCGAGTGCCGGTGTTAATCATAACTTGTTGGAACTGTATGAAAATTGTTGTACAATGTACCTACATTCTACCACTAGTACCGGCTTAAGGCACTGGTCCCACCGCGAGCTAGTAAACTATAAGCTATCGGCTATAAAAACGAACAGAAGATGACACTCCCGCGTAAATAAAAGAGATGTTTATAGTTACTCGCCCAGCGGTGAGCTATCAAAATCGCCGTGTCTCTTTTATTGGCACGGGAGTGCTCATCTTTTGATCGTTTTTATAGCCGATAGCTCATAGCTTACTAGCTCGCGGTGGGACCAGTGCCTCACAGACAAGATAAAATATAAATATAAACTAGTCTTAGGAGGTAGGTGCACATCTCTTGAACAGTGTATATCGTATCTAATGTAATTTTGTTTGTGCTTACTTCTGTTGTTTCTCCAATAAAGAAAATAAAATAAAATAGTCTAGCAGTCTAGCAAAAAAGAGTAGGTGAGCCATTTTTTTTTCAAAGTTGTCCAGCCCACTTTTTTGTAACATAGGTATTTTTTACGCGATTCGTAAGAATCGATCCTGATAGGAAAAAAAATGTCCCAAGACTGCCAATTTTCAAACCTTCTATTCCGTTACCGCCATACAAAATGTATGAAAAAATGGTAACAGAATGGAAAAAATCATTGGGCCTTTTATTTCTCCTATTAGGATTGAAAGAGATAGCGATTCTGAGTGGAAATTACATAAAAATTTCAGCACACCAAAGGCATTGTCACCTCATCTGCCATTATAATTCGCAAACGTCATTTCGGTCACTTAAAAAAAGATAATAAATACGTAATAAATACATCAGAAAAATATATTATTTGCCACCTTCAAAAAACTTTGCCTACCTAGTCACTGTGATGAAACAAGCCACTGAAGAATCACTGAATATTATTCAGAATCGGGCCAATTTCACGAACTTGTCAGTCGTGATGCGTATCCCAAGAAATACCCACAACCCGCAAGCGGCAGGCTATTAAATAACAGAGGGTCCGTAAATAATCCATGGGGACGTGCAAGCCCTGCTAAAACTTGGGGGCCTTTAGACCTCACGGCACACCTCGGATAATGGCAATCAAATATATGAAAGAAGCGCGTTCCTGCGCACACAGTCTAAGCTCGTGTAGGTGAACGCGTACCATGCTTGTATGAGTGAGATAAGACAGGTCGACTGGTCGCGTTCTTGACAGGCGGCAACTGTGAGGTAAAATTTTATGTAAGAGAGAACTTGGCAGCATACAAAACTAACAACATGTGTTCCAAGTACAACACTCGAAATGCCGGAAAGTTAGTAGGTATCGACCGTAAATTGGCCAAATCCAACTAATTAACACATGTGATGGGCCCTGCCGTCTATAATAAATTGAATTTCAAAAATTACATCAATTCGTCGCTCCGTTTTTCCGTGAAAGACGGACAAACAAACAGACACACACGCTTTCCCATTTACAATATTGGTATGGATGTTTAAGCGTCTGGAAATATGGTCTCACGAGCGGCCTCTGTTAATTATTTATACTCTGGTGATGGTTAGGTGCCTGTTAAAAGGTCGGGAGCTTTAGGCGATTCGGAAGGGCGCTATGAGGATAATTTGAACTGTCTGTGCAAATATCAGAATTACAGCGCCCTCTACGCAGCGACAATAGTCATATACGCGCCAGCCGCCAATACGCAAGAGCGATAGAGATAGATAGCTACGAAAGAGATATTATCGTGAGCGTTTCGTAAGCATTTGTGAATTCGGCTACGCACACATGCCCCGTAGCCGAATGGCATTTCTACGACACCAAACGCCGCAGAAATGTAGTCTGGCTCTGTCACGCCAATACGCAAGAGCTATATAGAGATAGATAGCTACGAAAGAGATATTGGCTTTATTTATTTCCCTGATTCTTTTAGCGTGTCGCCACCATTAGGCTTGTGTAGTACATGTACTTACTAATAGTACAAAAAGACACGATTCCCTGCACTGTACTAGACCGCACTAACTCCCAAATGATTCTGCTCTCTAGTACATTTAGTACACCCACACACGCGCACCAGAATGGGAGCGAAAGGAGCGAAGAGCCTAGAAGTGACAATGACAGCAAAGCGATCCGTGTGATCCGACCGCAACCGAAATATAGCCGACTGACTCGGACTGAGAGCGCGCGAAAACGGCCGATCAGCGAGAGCTAGTACGAGCGAGCTTTACTGTACGCCATATGATATGATCAATTTGTCTCTCGCTCTCTCGGTGTACTACTGTACTAAATGTCCTAAAAAACCGAAGTAGTACACTAAACTTCGGATTTTGTACTAGTTGGGAGCGATCTTTTCAGTGAACGAGCAGGCACAACTCTACAACGCACACTGGCTTTATCTATTTCCCTGATTCTTTTAGCGTGTCGCTACCATGTCGCCACCGTATCGTATAGCAAAAATGGAAGCACGCAAGTTCCGTATGGCTCTTGTTTACTGCTCTATTATCGTTCGCACTCTATGCCTTATCCCTGCCGTATCACTTCCTAAACATCTTGACGCAAAATGACACTTCAGTTATTTGCCACTTAGCGGCTTATTGGGTAAGAGATGGTTTTGTCAACGTTTGAGTGAATGAGTTCACCAATGCAAAGACATATGTAACTCCGTATAGACAGCTACTCTAAGAAAAAAACGTACCTCAGCACCATATAGAAATATAATAGGTACTGTGGCCTAGATGGCGTTACACCTTTGGGGAACGCTCGGCTAGATGGCGCTAATATTAATATTTGACATTTTAACACATATCAAGCTAAGAATATGGGCCAAATTGTCAAAACTGAGGTTTAAAAGTCTCGAGCTCGGCTCTCGGCGACTCGGCTTGTCTCGAGAAAAATGCAATTATTCCATTGTGTTTCAAAAAGTGGATTTTCGAGCGTCTATAAGGTCAGGCTCAGGCCCCGTTGGCGAATGGCATTTCTGCAAAACGAAACGCCGCAGAAATGTAGTCTGGCTCTGTCGCGCCAATACGCAAGAGCGATGTAGATACTAGATAGATAGCTACGAAAGAGGTATTATCGTGAGCGTTAAGTGCATTCAGCTACGCACACAGACGTTGCCCATACAACCATTTCAGTCGCAAAATCTTCAAATCAGTAACTAACTGTCAAATGTGACATAACGCGTGGTAACGTCGTGCAAACAATGCGACCGTATTGATACAATAACAAAATGTAGTCTTCGTGTGCACTCGTTACGGTAACAAAATGTGTACGAATTTGTGGCTGTCAATGTCACTGTCTGAATGACTTTTAACGACACTTTATTAGTCGACGTTTGCACACATAACGGTAACAAGATGTGGACGAATTTGTGGCTGTCATTGTCATTGTCAGAACGGTTTCTGACAGTGACATTGACAGAATTTGTACACACATGTGTAGGTCTGATTACCGAACTGCTCCTAAACCACTGTATCCGCAAATGACAATCTGAAATACGAAGGTTTCTCAAACTGTCTTGTGAAGTTGTGGACTGGTTGCTTTGAATCATTTAAATATGAGCGAATTAAATAATAATAAACGACGACGACCATTTAAGCACTCTTCGACATTTTATAGAAGTGTGGGAAAGTTAAGAAAAGTGCAGAATGATAATACAAATAGATAAGCACTTTATAGTTACTTAATGTATTAAATATATAATTTTTAATTATTATTGATAAAAATGAAGTGTAGTGTTGCTTTACACAATAAAAGTAGGAATCAAATGAAATAGAGTATTTACTGTGATATTAACAGAATTTCTGTTGCGCAATGACAGTTTTTTTTCAGTACAGATGCTGCTTTTTTTAACGCAGTAGTGCGAGCAAATCAAGCAATGATTCATTTCTTGTCTGGTCGAAACTCTTAGCTTAGATTTAGGTACTGAAAATCGTCGTACGATACACGTGCGAAAAGGACATTCACAACTCGTGTCGATTTAAAACACTCCCTTCGTTCGTGTATTAATTTATCGCTACTCGTATCGATTTTCCTCTTTTCCGCACTCGTATCTACAAGTATTTTGTTTGGGTTACAAAAAAAACACATTATTTACTCTACTACGTTATATTTATGTCTCTTTAACATTACAAATTTGTAGACACTTATCTATACAAAAATCTTGACAAAAGAAGTACAGATCGCTGAAATTAATGTTGATAGTAATATTAATGACGACTACTTCAACAAGTGTCAATTGTGAAATGCCGCAAAATACTAGTTGCTCTATAGAAGACCATATGATCCCCGATCCTTTACAACCCAGCAGCTCGGTACGCACGTTACAATTTTTTTTAATCTTCTTTAGTGAGGGCAACTGAGTACGACGGCATATTTAATTGTTTATAAAGTTTGAGGATACCTGGAAAAAATTAATACAAGAAGCCATTTTAAAAATATAATAAATATTCACTGCTTTCGGTCACGCGTGTACGCTGCGACCATTTTGCGACCGTTTGTCGACCGTTTGGTGACCGTTTGGCGACTGTTTTTTACATGGAATATTACCGTCTTAATCCATATTTTAACAACTTTATTGGTTTTCTAGGCATTATTTTTATTATTTCAGTATAGTATATGCACCGGAGCAATAAAACTTCACCAATCAATATACATAACACGCAAACACCGAGTAGTCAATAATATTATTACTGGTTAAACTGAGGTAAATTGATGGCGCGTTGATAAATTTAGACTTATTTTATGAAATTACTCGAGCGATTTAATTGGCCATGGTAATTAGCCCACATTATATTACAAATGCAAACAATATTTATCTTTAACAAATTCTTACGCCATTACATTTTAATGTCAAATGATTTTATTTCTTTTTTACTTTGACGTCTCTGACAGTCGCCATTTGAAAAGAATGAAATGAACGAATGATTTTGGGAAAGTAGTCGCCAAACGGTAACAATGTGTGCACGCGTAGTGCACACTTCTGTCACTTCTGTGACCATTTGTGCCTGTTACCAATCGTCCCCATTTGGGTCGCCGCGACTAAACGTCGACCGTACTGCGACTAAGCATTGAGACCCGAAGACCTGTGTGTACACAAAATAGGAGGATTTGCGTAGGAACGGCGACCGATTATGGTTATATGGGTGGAAATTCCACTTTTTGAAACACGTTGAAATAACTGTACTTTTGATTACGTTAGTCAAATCTAACGTAATCAACGGTATTAACCCACTTAAACTCTGTCAAGGAAACTGAGGTAGTATTAAACTTAAGAAAAAGTTCCAACAACCCCCACTTAATACAACATCTGTAACATCTTTACAGTTACAAGTAGCGCCTTAATAAAACTGCACAGTTTAATAAACAAGCAGCAACTTGTAAGAAATTTAATAAAATATCTCCCAAGTATCTGGAACTGCCAATATCCACTGTTTCGACTTTAGACTCGGCGCCATATTGGATGTGCCAAGCCATTTGGCGATTTCGCAGATTAGAATAGCATTGCCACTTGAAGAAAAAAACGTTTACTTACCTTTTTTTTTTTCGTGACGGCCTGAGAAACATCTGGGAGCGATATTAAATATTTTTAAATACGGAGGCCTCCGTGACGCAGTTGGAAGCGTGATGGCCCCGGCAAGTCCAGAGGTCGCAGGTTCGAGTCCTGCCGGAGGTGTGATTTTTTTCCATTTTTCCTTTAATTTAAAAATATGTTTACCTAATAAGTGTTTTGACAGATAAAAAATGTAAGCATAGGTTGTATTTTTATTTCCATAGACAACAATGCAATTCTAGACCATTTGATGAGCTGATTAACATTAGAAATGGCGATATTACTTGGCCAACATCAAACCGTTCAACAAAAATGTCAGAAAATGGTCTAACGTGGTCTTTATTTCATTAATTTGTATCAGTAGTATACTATGATCCTAAACACTATCCCCTTATTTATAAAAAAGTTACAGAACAGGGTGGCTAGCCGAATGGCACAATCGCTCACGAAACGCTCACGAAACGAAGCGCTAGTAGATATCTATCTCTATCGCGCTTGCGTATTGGCGCGACAGAGCCAGCGGCGTATCGCTTTCGTTTGGCGTCGGAGAAATGCCATTCGGCTACGGGGCCTGATTAGTTAAAAAGCGTTTTGTCCCTTTCTCACAAATACATAAGTCAACATGACAGATAAGATTAATGACAAATGATTATAATTCAGGTTTACAAAACGTTTATGAATGACGCCGTATAACGTTGCTCTGAGAAGAAATTAAGTTATTTTCATAGAAAATATTTTAATTTGTATTTTAAGTAGTCACACTACTATTATCGTTCTACCTCAGAGATGGCAGAGGGCGCCACGAGCCTTCGGAAGTGTCATATTCTTGGAATTCTCGACCCTTACCTTCGTGACCCGGTGCCGAGCGGTTTAGGTATCTGTCAGGTAAACGGAGGACGCTGGTTCGATTCCAGCCCGGGCCACTTCGAGGCCTTGGTCACTTTTACTTTGTATATAACATTTATTTCATGTTTACTATATAGCTGCATTGTTCGATTAGGTACTCTACGATAGTAGAGTTCATAATTATGTTCACAGACTGTTTAAATCATGGTGAACACTGCCATGAATGTTTGACTTTGAAAATACGCGGCAGGTACCCGATTACTTAAAATATCAGTGATTTGGAAAATGATATTGATTGGACACAACGAGTAACAAACTGAAGGATACCTATTTACTAGAACCAAAAATATACAGTTTCTTTGCCGTTTAGTTGGACTACTGAGTACCTAAAAAGGGTATTCCCAAACGTCAAAAAATATATTTAGATACTTGGACTCTGCTCTGAAATAACTTGGCTTACTTAGTCTATTAGCTGATTGATTATGGCATAAAATATTTGCACCAAGAACGCGCCCAATTCCAAAGCGGCATTTAATACCAATGGGTTCCGTTTATTAAGCTATGTCCTGCAATTGTCTGGGACGACAGATGCACAATCATTGCCGGCACCTGCGGCAAATACACTGAATGTGCCAGTTAAGAGCTTTCACATATAACAGTAAAAGGGGTTTTATTAATCTAAAAAAAAATAGTTATTTGTTATACAAGGGGGCAAAGTTGTATTTTAACGCCGAGTGTGGAATTGAAAAACGAGCAAGTGAAAGGATTCTATAGTTGAACCACGAGCGAAGCGAGTGGTTCGAGAATAGAATCCTGAACTTGCGAGTTTTTTAACACACGAGAAATAAAATACATTTGCACCCGAGTGTAACACAAAACTTTTCCCCTCACTATAGCGAGGAAACTACAACGCAAAAAATGCGTTTATCACTGCTTCCAGTAGTTCCACAGGTGGTAAATCATCTTTATTACTAGATTCACCTACTTTTATCAATTTTAAAGCAGTTAATTTGACTTTATTCAAGGTCAAATTACTTTACCCACTACTGGATAAAATGCGTTTTTACCCGCTGGTATTAAAGGACAAAATACGTGTTTCCGAGCTAGTGAGGGAAAAAGTATTAAAAATCTTCGCCATGTGTTGTCAAGTGCCATTCACTTTTCAGATTTTTATTGCGTTTGAGACAAAAATAAAGGAGACTCATTGTTAAACTAAATTTTGTATTCATAAACATACGTAATTTCAAGACTATATTCCTAAAAGGGGTAGGTAAAACACATACAACTGCTCAAGTTTCAGTGCTAGTTTTTGAAACTTAATTTTAACAAAATGATGATAAAACTAAAATCAATAGCAGGGGTACCTAATCAATAAGAATATCAACTAACCCAAGTCTTTTGGGGGTGCCAAACTTTTGCCAATACGGTACTGAACTAAACGTAATTTTGATAAAATTAAGGAAAACAATTACATAACATACACAAAGAAATAAATAAGAATTCCAAACTGAGATAGTCGACACCCCTGGAAAGTAGAAAGTTGTAAGTAAACACTTTATTGTACCATCAAAACAAAACGGACAAACATTAGAAATAAAAGAAACAAGAAGAACACAGTACAAAGGCAAACCACCCCTAAGAGGAATAAGAGTAGTAGTAGCAACTCGTTGGACTGGATCACAAACGCTCACTTATGGAACTCGACAAACATCCGTACACGAAGAAATCCAGAAGCGGAAAGGCATTGGATTGGACATATCCTCAGAAAACCTGATACTCACCTATCCAAAGTGGCCCTCACCTGGAATATACCCGGCAAGCGGAAACCATGCCGCCCTAAATCGACTTAGCGTCGCTCGGTTCACCAAGAGCTTAGGGTGTTAGGGATGGGGTGGGAGGAGGTTACCCAAACTGCCCAAGACCGGAGTAAATATGATTCGAGTCCTACACCACAGTAGAGGATTTTTTTATTATAAATGGGCTTACGCTTGGGCTACAGACTATACTAGCCGAAGGCAAAGACGTGGCCTACGATGCAGTGAGCTCGCCCAGAAGATGCCTGTTCACTCTTGATTTGAAGGTTACCGGGTTATATGAGCTCGGAAATATAGCCGCCGGCAAAGAATTCCACTCCTTGGCAGTGCGCATAAGAAAAGAAGAAGCGTGAATGCGTCTAAGTGTCCGATCAGACACGCCTGCGTTATGTAACATGATGTAAAGAAGAAAGAAGAAGTAGCAACTAGTAGCCACGTAACATGATCCTATACAACATGGTTGAATTGCAGCAGTATGATGGTGTAGTCGGTGGTGATGGCCAGCACGGTGGCCAGCAGCGACGCCTGCACCGGCCGCGCCACCAGCCGCACGCACAGCGGCGCCGCGCGCAGCCGCCGCATCAGCGCGCACGCAGATCGCGCGCAACACACTGCTTCACGTTCTGAAACTATGATAAACCCATAAATTATTATTTCATCACACCCGCACTTTAAATGTGCTATTGCACGCAGGCGGAGCGTGAGTTATAGAAAAATCGTTCTCCCAAGGGAATAATGAAATTTCTTGCACCGTACTTAACTTTTTTACATCTATTTACATATTTTTTACATTGCGAGTGTGATGAAAAACATTGTGTGTAACTTGGGGAGTATGAACATTACTAACCCGAGTCTTTAAATCGCTCCGGCAAGCCGTCGCGATTTAACTTACTCTCGTTGGTAATATTCAACTTCCTCCCCTTGTTGCACAATGTACTATTACTTTGTATTGCGGCGTTTTGGGTTGAAACCATCAAACTTCCGTGGTTCAGTCGGTCAGATCAGCTGGGTATTCCGAAGGTCGCAGGTTCGAATCCTGACGGATGAATTATTCCTTTAATATCAAAATAAACACTTACACCCTCTCAGCAAAGTATAGAGAAGTGCCAACGAAGAGTGAAGTTTGTCTGCCTCGTTCAAAACACGCTGTCCGCTGCGAACGGTCATCAGGGTCACCATCGTGTAGTTAACTATCCATATCGTCAAGGCTTCAATGCTAGATGACATTTGCTGATCCTGGAAATAGTGGAAATACTTTTTACAAAGATCTTTACGATGTCTTGACGACGACTGGCACGCGACGGCGATGCGACGCGGCGCGAAGAAATCAAACCTTAATTCTCTATGGAAGTGTCTTACGGCACATTGGTCTAAGCGCGACAGCGGTGAGCGGCAGGCACACGTCCGAATGAAAAGTCCCATCGCTGTGTCCCTCTCCTATGTAACTGAGAGAAATTTGCATTGTGAATTTAACAAGTTCGACTTGTTGCGGTTTATCCGTTTGAATCAGCAAAACGTATGTTTAAAACAATATGTGTCAGGTTGTTTTTATAAAATCGACTTGTCAGTGTCTTGTGTTTTTATGAAATATATTGCCGATTCAAATGACAAGTAGCTTGTTGTTTGAACCAAAGAGCACGTAGGCGCTATTTGAACCAAAAAACTTGTTGAACGAACGTGAAAACTGGTTGTATTTTCTCTCAGGGCCGCTACTCATTGCTGTCGCGTTTAGACCAATGTCGTGGCTGAGCTGTTAGGTGGGTGACATCGATAAACATGGATGATAAGCGATCCTCGTCCATGCAAGCCGAATATTTTTAAACTAGCTTTTGTCCGTGGCTTCGTTCGCGTTAAATTCGAGAATTTCTCCATGCTCCATATTAATGTCAATATTAATGGAACAGTAAAAGTGTCTCCTGCAGTCAATATACTTTCTACAGTCGTGTTCATTAGAACGATGAATTTAGTTTGTCATTTTGAAAAAAAAAGTTATTAAGTATTTATTAACCGCTAGTCTGCTAATTTGTCATAAGACTCATAAGTTTAACCTACAGAGAATTAAAAAGAATAACTTACTTTAAGTTCTGGCTGCATTAAAAAGCAAACAATTCTATATAAGAGAATAATGTAGTATGCTGTAGTTGAAGATAACATTAGCGAGATCTGCAAAATAGAAAACTTAAATTAATTCACGTTCAGTGAGAATCAAATTTGATTCTTAAGCTCACGATTGACGTACAAAATGAAACAACTTTTTTTTTATCATAAATAAGTTTCAAGGACGGCATTGTCGGAGCAGACTGGCTAAAGTTGACATCCAACATCTTCTAGCTGTACGAGTTTTCGAACTATCCGCACGTTTTTCTGACTACCCACTTGAACATGTTGAACAGTCTATACACTTAGGGATGTCACCTTGTCGACACACAACACTCACGACATTCGGTTTTTCAACCTGTGATATTTGTTTCTTCTTGCATTTACTAATGACCGGGTTCCATGTGGATGAGATATTAAAACCTTCGTCTCGATTGATTTTTTTATAAGTATTTCTTCATTTCAATGGCTTCACGTATTTTTCTACTATAGCACCCACGATCTGTAGAGAGAATTTTAGGGTTGTGAAGCACAATCTAATGCTTTTTCCCTGACTGTAGTAAGTGCTCAGAACGGCAAACTTGTAGTACAGCTCGTACAGCTAGAACATGTTGATGATCAACTTTAGCCAGTCTGCTCCGAGAGCACGGGGACAATGTTGTCCTTGAAACGTCGGATGTTAGTGTTTAAAACATAAGTAATACGCGATTGAGTCTCGTTTGTAATTTTGAATATGTGTAAAAATCGTGAAGGTGTACTTAAATAAGAAAAAAAAAAAACTTTAAACTGTTTATTTCAATTTAATAATATTACAGTTTCTTAAACCTAGTGTGATTTAATATGAACATAGCAGAGTAGTCGTAGTAAAACAGTTTATTGTACCCGAATATTATATTGCAGTACAAAGGTGAACTTATCCCTTTAAGGGATCTCTTCCAGTTAACCTTTGCTCAATTACCATACCATTTGAACATACCTCAATATCGAAACATGAAGACAGTTTGTCACTGCATTCAGCCAGATCTTGACTGATTCCCCACCACTTAGTTAAATCGTCTTCTAATCCCGACAGCGCATCATTAAACTGGTCACTTTGTAATTTTTTCAAACTTGCTTCAACAGAGCTGTTCAAATATTCCAAGCAAGCGACAATCACCTCAGTCAGTATAAAATAAGTCAAAAACTCCACAAAATAACGAAACTGCGCAACGACAGTACCGATATTGAAGAACAAATAGGCGAACACATTAAGTTGATAAAACTTTACAAAATATTCTTTCACGTAGAGTATTATGATCCCGAAAAACACAATCATAATTATTGATGCCACAACAAGTACTTGCCTATTAAGATTTTGTATCACCTTCATGAAAACTAAATCAGTATTGCACGATTTGTAAATATTATTAATTTTCTCAGCGTATATTTTAAAAGATTTCGAATTGTAAAAACCTAGGATTATAAAACAAAACGTGTTAAAAGTTTCCATGATAATATATATGAGGTATGAGTATGTACCGACTAGCGCTACTGACATCATAATCTGAATAGCTAGAATGAAACAAAATAACTGGAAACACGCTACAAGAATAATAAAAAGCTTAGCATACTTTTTCTCTTTTAGTGTGAATTCTATATAATTTCTAAAGACACCCAAAATATTTTCGACAAGAATAATTCGATCTATAATAATTAATTTCGTCATGTTTTATAAGCGGTCAACACAGGTAGCAAAACGATATGAATGAATTGATTAAATAGAATACTGCATACATACACATACATACTAGTATAAAATACCAAAGATATATATAACTCCGTATAGACAGATAAAGTCGAAGAAAAAAACGTACCTCAGTACCATACTGAAAAAGGTACGGTGGCGTTAATATTAAAATTTGACATTTTAAAACATATCAAGCTAAGAATATGGGCCAAATTGTTAAAACTGAGGTTCAAAAGTTTTAAGCCTGCGTCAAGAGATGGCAGTCTATGCACTGTGATTAGTGATTACACATTTTACTTCGACAGTAACTCTCTATAATACTCGATTCTCTTTGAATATGCGAAGGAAAGCTTTTAATATAATGAAAGAAAAACAAATATGACAACTAACTGTAATTTATCATTTGATGGTTGTTTGATTATATATTTTATTTATTTGATTACATTACATAGCAATATAAGTTATATCATTATTCTGAATTGTAAGCTGTTGGTTCTCCGAATAATCCATACTACAATAATATTATAAATGGGAAAGTGTGTGTGTCTGTTTGTTTGTCCGTCTTTCACGGCAAAACGGAGCGACGAATTGACATGATTGTTGAAGTGGAGACAGTTGAAGGGATGGAGAGTGACATAGGCTACTTTTTGTCTCTTTCTAACGCGAGCGAAGCCGCGGGCAAAAGCTAGTAAATAAATAAATAAGGGATCAATGTTTGTATTGTATAGTTTTATTATTACGACCAGTGAGCCTATTATGCTTGCAATTTTATCACTTATTTATGTGCGTAAAGTATCCTTCACGTTTCGGCAAATATGTCAGTGTGAGAGTGACAGATGTCTTATCCACGTGGATAAGTGATATACCTATTTGGAAGCATAATAGCCCTGCTGTATGAGATTTTTACCCGAATTCATACAGAGTATAATCGTTGTGTAGCCAGGCAATAATAGGCTACTTGCATCCTAGTCAAATCAGCTTCTTTTTAAGAACTGTCAAAACGAATTTGAACGACTTGCTAATACAGAATTTATATGAAATCAAATTGAGTGACATCACGGTCAACTCAGTTACTTTATATATTTCTACCTGACTTATTAAATAGAAATTGGTTTAGAAAATAAGTTCTGTCCATGTTTTTCTAATAATTATCTGATGCTTTATTTCGTGCATGGTATAAAATATTTTATTTTAACTACAATCAAGTTCCCTATTCCGCAAATATCATAGATATCAGAAAATTTCAAACTGATATCGAAAGAGCGTTATCCAACGAGGTACATTGAGTAAAATTACATTAATAACTTTTTCGAATAAACATAGTCCAACGCGACAGTTCAAAAACAACACCCTTAACGAGTTACTTGAAATTTTATTGACATACATCAATTGACATGTTTGACATTATGATTAAAAAACCGGCCAAAAGCGTGTCGGGCCACGCTCAGTGTAGGGTTCCGTAGTTTTCCGTATTTTTCTCAAAAAGTACTGAACCTATCAAGTTCAAAACAATTTTCCTAGAAAGTCTTTATAAAGTTCTACTTTTGTGATTTTTTTCATATTTTTTAAACTTATGGTTCAAAAGTTAGAGGGACGCACTTTATTTTCTTTTAGGAGCGATTATTTCCGAGAATATTAATATTATCAAAAAACCGGCCAAGAGCGTGTCGGGCCACGCTCAGTGTAGGGTTCCGTAGTTTTCCGTATTTTTCTCAAAAACTACTAAACCTATGAAGTTCAAAACAATTTTCCTAGAAAGTCTTTATAAAGTTCTACTTTTGTGATTTTTTTCATATTTTTTAAACATATGGTTCAAAAGTTAGAGGGGGGGGACGCACTTTGTTTTCCTTTAGGAGCGATTATTTCCGAAAATATTAATATTATCAAAAAACGATCTTAGTAAACCCTTATTCATTTTTAAATACCTATCCAACGATATATCACACGTTGGGATTGGAATGAAAAAAAAAATCAGCTCCCACTTTACATGTAGGGGGGGTACCCTAATAAAACATTTTTTTCCATTTTTTATTTTTGCACTTTGTTAGCGTGATTGATATACATATTGGTACCAAATTTCAGCTTTCTAGTACTAACGGTTACTGAGATTATCCGCGGACGGACGGACGGACGGACGGACGGACGGACGGACGGACGGACGGACGGACGGACGGACAGACAGACATGGCGAAACTATAAGGGTTCCTAGTTGACTACGGAACCCTAAAAACGATCTTAGTAAACCCTTATTCATTTTTAAATACCTATCTAACAATATATCACACGTTGGGGTTGGAATGAAAAAAAAAAATCAGCCCCCACTTTACATGTAGGGGGGGGGGGGTACCCTAATAAAACATTTTTTCCATTTTTTATTTTTGCACTTTGTTGGCGTGATTGATATACATATTGGTACCAAATTTCAGCTTTCTAGTGCTAACGGTTACTGGGATTATCCGCGGACGGACGCACGGACGGACGGACGGACGGACGGACAGACAGACATGGCGAAACTATAAGGGTTCCTAGTTGACTACGGAACCCTAAAAACCGTTAGCTTTATTTCATTACTACAACGAGAAAATCCGCCAGCATATACTGAGTAGTGTCCTTTTGCAACCACAAAACCTTATAAATCTGAATGTTGATATTCTGTACTGCTTAGTATGTACCTAAGTATCTTCTTGGTTGCAATAAAATGTATTTTCTTTCTTTCTTTCTAAATCCATGTTTGGGTCATAAGAACATTGCTCTTTATGACCTAAACATGGATTTATAAAGAAAAGAAAGTCTCATGTTTAAGTTACGCGCCATTTTTAGACAAACATACGCAACTATTAACGTAACTTCATAAATAAAAAAAAGCTTTTTCCCCTCACTAGCTCGGAAACACGTGTTTTGTCCTTTAATACCAGCGGGTAAAAACGCATTTTATCCACTAGTGGGTACCTTGAATTAAGTCAAATTAACTGCTTTCAAATTGAAAAAAGTAGGTGAATCTAGTAATAAAGATGATTTACCACCTGTGGAACTACTGGAAGCATTGATAAACGCATTTTTTGCGTTGTAGTTTCCTCGCTATAGCGAGGGGAAATGTTTTGTGTTACACTCGGGTGCAAATGTATTTTACTTCTCGTGTGTTAAAAAACTCGCAAGTTCAGGATTCTATTCTCGAACCACTCGCTTCGCTCGTGGTTCAACTATAGATTCCTTTCACTTGCTCGTTTTTCAATTCCACACTCGGCGTTAAAATACAACTTTGCCCCCTTGTATAACAAATAACTATTAAGCTAATTTGAGAAAAACAATTAAGACAAGGACATAATCAGTTAGGACAACAATGCAGGTCATTTATCTTATTTGTTTACAAAAATAACGACTAAGTATCATTTGATTCCATGGCAACATTAGGGTTCAGTGTTGTGTTAGAAATACTTCTATACATTGACGTTCAGTATGACAAAGCAGGCCCCAGCCGGCGTATCATGCTTCCAATTTTATCACTTATATCTGCGTGGATAAAGCATCCGTACGTGTGAGAGTGATGGGTGTCTTATCCACGTGGATAAGTGATAAAAGTGGAAGCGTGCACTGAGAGAAAATACAACCAGTTTTCAAGTTCGTTCAACAAGTTTTTTGGTTAAAATAGCGCCTACGTGCTCTTTGGTTCAAACAACAAGCTACTTGTCACTTGAATCGACAATTTATTTGAATCAACAAGTCGATTTTATAAAAACAACCTGACACATATTGTTTTAAACATACGTTTGGCTGATTCAAACGGATAAACCGCAACAAGTCGAACTTGTTAAATTCACAATGCAAATTTCTCTCAGTGTGATAGCCCCGCAGGCTCCCATGAGATGTGGCAAATGCTGGGATAACGCAAGGAAGATGATGATCAGTATGAGAACTACTGTCACAATGCATATCCTTTGATACGTGTTAAAATACTCAAATATTAATACTAGCGCCATCTAGCCGAGAATCAACTAAAGGTTGTAGCGCAATGTAGTGTCTACATGTCATTTTTCTTGATAGTTCCGAACGGAACGATATAATACGGACTGACAAAGCCCATACAAAAAATCGTAACCCCTGAAATATATGGGCTTTTTAGGCTTAAAATTGCTTAACACATTCACGGACACAAACTGTCATCATGTGTCATAGGCCAAAGGAAACAAATGACTACGCTACGGCTGTGGCCGTACTGTCCGGGGACGTGTTAAAACTAGAAGGCGCTGTTTCGCAGCATGGAAGTGCCCAAAATCATATTTTCCCCAAATATTTGTGTCATTATCTGGGTAAAGTGGGTATTGTCGATGGCGCTTACGGCTTACGGCGTTATGAGCGATGTTCGTGTACAAATACGACGCCACGGGACGTAAACGCCATCGACAATACCCAGATAACATCACATTTTTGACAGAATGTTGCGAGAGGCCATTGAGAGAAGATGGCTTTACTTTACCACCGGCTTGGGATCCAGTAGTACATCTGATAATGGAACAAGCACGACGAAGGCTGTGAGGCATTTGTGTTGTATGGTGTTGGACATTTGCAGTTTGTTTCTTTGTCAATTTTGTGTAGATTAATTGGTTAATTATTTTTTAACAGAGTAATGGTAAATTTTTTTTTTAAATATTGTATAACTAGCTTTATTAATAGTGTGTGAACCTGCCTTAGAAATCTAGATTATTTGTGGTCATGGTTCGTTAATATTTCTTGTAAGTGGGTAGCTTTTGCACATTTTAATTTTTCCTCAGTCACCCGTTGACCACGAACGCTGTAAAGAGTTCGAAACGTCGGGATGTATTTTAAATTCATTATACGCGATTTAATCCGTTTCCATAGTTTTATTTCATGAGTAACTATCGCGGTAACCGAAGACAATATTATCACATTTTTGTTTTTATTGTTTATAAGAACAAGTGACATAATTTCTTTTTTAGGGTTCCGTAGTCAACTAGGAACCCTTATAGTTCCGCCATGTCTGTCTGTCTGTCCGTCCGTCCGTCCGTCCGTCCGTCCGTCCGTCCGTCCGTCCATCCGTCCATCCGCGGATAATCTCAGTACCCGTTAGCACTAGAAAGCTGAAATTTGGTACCAATATGTATATCAATCACGCCAACAAAGTGCAAAAATAAAAAATGGAAAAAATGTTTTATTAGGGTACCCCCCCTACATGTAAAGTGGAGGCTGATATTTTTTTTCATTCCAATCCCAACGTGTGATATATTGTTGGATAGGTATTTAAAAATGAATAAGGGTTTACTAAGATCGTTTTTTGAAATTATTAATATTTTCGGAAATAATCGCTCGTAAAGAAAAAAAAAGTGCGTCCCCCCCCTCTAACTTTTGAACCATAAGTTTAAAAAATATGAAAAAAATCACAAAAGTAGAACATTACAAAGACTTTCTAGGAAAATAGTTTTGAACTTGATAGGTTCAGTAGTTTTTGAGAAAAATACGGAAAACTACGGAACCCTACACTGAGCGTGGCCCGACACGCTCTTGGCCAGTTTTTTTTAATATCATGATATCATGTCAATACACTTTTTGAAAAATAATAATTTGTAGCCATCATCAATGTAGTTATGATAGTATTTAATAGGTGGCGCCAAAAAATTGAGGTACAATTCTTAGTACGAAGATTGTAAATCCATACTAATATTATAAATGGGAAAGTTTCTTTGTCCGTTTGTTTGTCAATCTTTCACGGCAAAACAGAGCGACGAATTGACGTGATTTTTCAAGTGGAGATAGTTGAACGGATGGAGAGTGACATAGGCTACTTTTTGTCTCTTTCTAACGCGAGCGAATCTGCTGGCAAAAGCTAGTCCTATATAAATCATCTTTGGTTCCGAGGTACGTTTTTTTCTTAAATTTTGTCTGTATATACGGAGTAATATAAATGTTTTTGGTTTCAGTAACAATCACAAGAACACACCTTATTACACATGTCTTTGCAATAAAATACGGGCGAACAGTCCCTGATCAAATATTCTGGATGGTTCGGAACCCTGAGACAGGTGTCTTGAAATCCATTTTCTGCCTCACTGTCCTTATGTAATCAATTTCGCGTTAGTATGATGTAGTTTTTTAACCCCCGACGAACAAAACGAAGGGGTGTTATTATAAGTTTGACGTGTCTGTCTGTAGGCCGGTTCACACGTATTAAGTTGTCAAGTAATTAACTAAATTTTAACTTAATTTTAAGCGACTTAATTTTAAGTAAGCGTTTACACGTCGTAAACAGCTAAGCTCTTTAGTCATCCCGAAATGGACGATCAACAGCGCGTTCAAGTCATTCATTCAGTAATTAAATTCGTATTCAGCAAGGTTTTAGACGAACTGAAGGATGAAATAGACAGGGAAACGAGTGCACCCACGATACTGGGTGAGAAACTGGATAAGCAGAAGTAATGAATATGGCACTAGTGCAACTTTGTTTAACATAATTATTCTTCAATAAACTTCACTGTACGTAGTGTCTTCCGACCACTTCGACATTTTTCAAAAAAGATAACTCACGAACATATGATCGCAACCGCTCCGCCAAACTTATACAATTAACTAATATTTAACTAAGTCGTGCCTGTCCAAACGTATCAAGTGGTAGTTCACGCCCACCTACTTAACCGAAAAATAGACAAAATTCTAATTTACTTGCTTAAGTGCACGCTAAATATTAACTTGTAACTTATTACTAAATTGATTGTTTACATGCTTTAAGTCGCTTAAAATTAAGTTAAAATTTAGTTAATTACTTGACAACTTAATACGTGTGAACCGGCCTTGTCTGTCTGTCTGTGTGTATGTCTGTCTGTGGCATCGTAGCTCCCGCACGGATGAACCAATTTCGATTTAGTTTTTTTGTTTGAAAGCTCAGTTAGTCGGGAGTGTTCTTAGCCATGTTTTATGAAAATCGGTCCACTATGTCGCTGTCGTGTCGGGGGTTTTTTCAAAATGTTTTGTACGAATAGTACGTCATCAGGCAGAGACGGCAGAGTATAGTGCTGTATAAGTACAATTGTTTACCATCACTGTTTACAAATAAAAACTTTATTATACAAAAACGACAGGGTGTTATAAGTTTGACGTCTGTGTGTGTGTCTGTCTGTGGCATTGTAGCTCCCGAACGGATTAACCGATATAGATTTAGTTTTTTTAGTCTGAAAGCTGAGTTAGTCGGGAGTGTTCTTAGCCATGTTTCATGAAAATCGGTCTACTATGTCGCGGTCAGGGGTTTTTTCAAAATTTTAATTTTGTGGTTAGGTTATTCTAGGATTGAACCAAGATTAAACAAATGGGATAAAGATGTTAGTTAGTTAGTTTTAGCCTTTTAGGGTTTTAAGATTTAATTTTAAGTTAATTGTATACAATTATACATGTTTTTTTTTTTTTTCAATTCAAAATTATTTATTTTCAGCAAAGTAGACATGCGTAGGGGCCGAATCCTCCTTTTAAGTTTAAAAACTTGTATTATTGATGAAATAAAACTATGGAAACGGATTAAATCGCGTATAATGAATTTAAAATACATCCCCAAAGGGGAATTTCCATAGTTTTATTTCATGAGTAACTATCGCGGTAACCGAAGACAATATTTGTATTATTGAGTTTTGTACTTTTCATTGTAAGTAAATTTTGCGTAAGTAAATTAAGGATAATGATGAAATGAGATACTTAATGTTTCGGCATATTTTCGAGTTGGGCACGACGGGAATTTTATTGCTACAAGATTTCAAAAAAAATTAAACGAAGTTTTTAGAAAGAGAGAGAGAGAGAGTGAGAGAGAATTCGAGGTATTCTAGAAAACTATTAAAAATACAAGTGCGTGGTCGTATAAAATTAGTACATTACGATACAAGTGCGTAAAAAAGGAAGTTCGAAACGAGTGGCGATAAATTAAAACACGACCGAAGGGAGTGTTTTAAATCGACACGAGTTACGAATTTCCTTTTCGCACGTGTATCGTACGTACGACGTTTTTCAGTACAGATGAGCCTCCGAAGTTTTGACCTGGCATATAATGAATAATTTCTCGAACTAGTGCGTAAAAAAACGACCATCTGTACTGAAAAATATTGTATGCAACGGTGTTTAATTGAGTCAAAACAGTCTTTACTACCTACATATTTTCGGCTTCGCCTTAAATTGTTACCCATGTTACTCGCCTGTTTTGACCTCTCTTAAACGCGGATTGTATAAAATATTATAACTATAACAAGTGACATCTAATTTCAAAGTATCTGTTTTGCTTTTCAGCAAAAGCGAAGCAATCTTATTCAGCAAGTGGCTGAAAGATACGTGTAACAGAAAACTCACTGACTCATGGATCAAGGATCCAGTGAGGCGGGGTTAATTTTCCACGTCGCTTGATCAGTCGTTCCGTTATCACACAGCTATACCAAGCAGCTGCTATCCGACAAAAATCCCTATACTTACCATAGTTATTCTTTTTCTTACGTTACCCTCATCTAGAAGAATAATTTTGGTCAGAAACACACTTCACATAACATGTTTCGCAGAAACACTTTCGGTCGAATGGTAATTTTGCAGAAAACTTAGTTGACATTATTACTACCACGCATACGACACATTTGGCAGTTTTACAGAACATTGCTTTGGTCGACTTTGATTTAGCATAATTTTATGAACCATAATAATCGTATAGCGTACTATTACAAGAACAGAATTATGACACGCCATCAAAATGGAAATTAGTGTCCAAGAGGCACCGTTTGGTAAGACAACGAGCGAAGAGAGGAGGAGTGGTTAGGTATCTTGCATCCCTAACACATCCGACGCGAAATGAAAAAGCAAATTGTAAGTTTATGCCGCCCTAATTATTACGCATAAATATTATTTTCGAAAATACTATTCGACTAGAAGACTATTATGCTCATCAACTTTATTGACAACATACGACGTATTATAAAAGTCTGCGAAATGATTTAAGCCAAAGCATATTCTGCGTAAGGTGTTTCTGCCAAACGTGACTTCTGCCAGAACTATTTTACGAATCAAATATGAAATGAACCCTTCTTTGTCGTAACCTCATGGCTGAGGGACGTGACGAATGTGGACACTCTTCACCAGTTGTGATCGATCGACTCCACTCGATCCTGGGCCCGGTGCATGCTGGCCTGCAATGTGGTCACAGACGTTATTCTGTCTTCCCATAGTTAAGTATATGGATATATACATAGACGGTGAAATAAAAAGGGTCGTTCAGACTTTGCGTAGTGACTTCTTATGTTTCACGATTTGAGCATTGGTCCAATAATAAAAGTTGTTCATTACGGCCTCAAAAGTCGCTATGAAAAATTTGAACGATCATCCACTGAGAGAAAATACAACCAGTTTTCATGTTCGTTTAACAAGTTTTTTAGTTAATAGCGCCTACGTGCTCTTTGGTTCAAACAACAAGCTACTTGTCATTTGAATCCGAAATATTTTTGAATCAACAAGTCGATTTTATAAAAACAACGTGTTTAAAACAATATGTGTATATTGTTTTAAACATGCGTTTGGCTGATTCAAACGGATAAACCGCAACAAGTCGAACTTGTTAAATTCACAATGCAAATTTCTCTCAGTGTCGATACTCGGTCAGATGACGATTTTGACTACTTAAAAATCGAAATAAAATGTCATAATTTAAAGAAAAAAAAGTATATTGACTGATATTTCATTGAAACACTTAATACAAAGTAAAACAGAACGTAATAGTACATTGTACAACAAGGGGAGGAAGTTGGATATTACTAACGAGAGTAAGTGTTAAATCGCGACGGCTTGCCGGAGCGATTTAAAGACTCGAGCTTGTAATATTCATACTCCCCGAGTTACACACAATGTTTTTCATCACACTCGCAATGTAAAAAATATGTAAATAGATGTAAAAAAGTTAAGTACAGTGCTAGAAATTTCATAACTCCCTTGGGAGAACGATTTTTCTATTACTCACGCTCCGCCTGCTTGCGATAGCACATTTAGTGTGTGAGGGTGATGAAAACATTTATTCTAAGAACAAATTAAATTACTTTCATAGAAAATATTTTAACTTGTTATTTTAAGTAGTAACACTACTATTATGTTCTAAACATTAAATAAATGTCATATACAAAGAAAAAGTGACCAAAGCCTCCAGTGCTCCGAGCTGGAATCGAACCAGCGTACTCCGCTTACCGGGCGAATGCCAGAACCACTCGGCTATCGGTCCACGAAAGCAAGGGTCGAAACTTCTAAGTATATGACATTTCCGAAGGCTCGTGGCGCCCTCTCGCCATCCCTGAGGTAGAACAGTATGGTTCGACCTCCTAGCCGAATCAACTCAGGTGATTACAAGCTAGCGAAGAGAGATGGCGCTGCCATTAACACTCTAAGAACAAATTAAATTACTTTCATAGAAAATATTTTAACTTGTTATTTTAAGTAGTAACACTACTATTATGTTCTAAACATTAAATAAATGTCATATACAAAGAAAAAACACTGCACTGGAGGCTTTGGTCACTTTTTCTTTGTATATGACATTTATTTAATGTTTAAAACATTCATTATATGTTTGTAAACAATTATATTATCGAATCCTTATTCATCGTCCTCCTTGCGTTTTCCCGGCATCTGCCACGGCTCATGGGAGCCTGGGGTCCGCTTTGACAACTATTATTCTGGTAATAATAACGAAACCCCGAATCATTTATTGTAGATATATTTCTGCGTCAAATAAATTGAAAGGAACGAGTCTAACAATAGCTGGGTTGTGAACACTTCGAATGTGATCATTACTCGTCCTTTCAGAGGCTGTTATGGGAGGTACCGAGGTAGTTCTTATTATTAAGGGTTGCCTACTCACTGTGGAGCATTTTAGATGGTCTTCCTAAAACATAAACACATCTTGCGTAGGTTGCATCAAGTAGAAAAATAAAAATTTTGACAAAATCCCCAACATTGCGGACCGATTTTCATAAAACATTGTGACGTTTAGCGTCGCATAAACTAGGGTAGAATAAAAAAACTAGAGAGAAGAAAAAAACTCCGATAGAAAAATTTTACAAACTATATTTTAAAATAAAAAAACCTATCTATTTATCCAGGATCGTGGGTAGGTATTTCCTGAGCTGGCCGGTTACAATAAAAGAAGAAACAAGCCCTTGTTAGGGGTCACTTCCCTGCACTACGCCGCCGAAGTCGTACTGGGCGTGGCCGTCATCAGAGGCCGTTCCGGACCACCAGTCTTCCTTCCGGAACCTTCCGGAACGTGTGCAGGCGCGCGCGCATCCAAATTGTGGGTCCAGTTAACGACCCCAGACTTGTTCCCCTATTTGGGGAAAAACTGGCACTTAACACATTTAATTGTAGTAAAAATTAAAATAAATTTGTCACTCCATGTCGTCTGACGTTATGAGAGTTTTAGGTAACTTGACCTTTCGCTGTCGGAGCCGTGGTAGGGAATGCGAGCGCGAATGCGCCTCATACGTTGACCAGCGCCTATCGCTTATCTGGAGCGGTGACGTAGTCTTTTGTATTCGCATCTAGTTTTAACTAATAACAAATGCAATCGTCAATTCTGTTTGTACGTATATTTATTTTACATTGTTTTTTATTTTTTAAGTTTTAAAATATTTTATTTAGAAGAATGTATGTAAAAATGTATTATAGTAGTTTATAGTTATATTTTGGTTAATTATTTATTTTTATTTAATAGGATTTTTGTTAGAGATAACGGTAAACCGTTACATACCCCTCTTTTTAGGTTAGGGTTTTTCTGGGAAAACCCGCTATTTCTGTCGTCTGCTCAATATATACACAACTATCAAACATACCTCCATCTCATCATACTCCTCCACTTCATTCATTCTTCACACAAGCAGATAAGCAATAAACATTTCTATTTATGTTTTCGCGTCCTAACAGACTGAGTATTATACTTTTACGATTGTATACATACTCTTATGTATATATTAATGGTTCTTCACTTAGTTTAATCATCAACCTCAGTTAAAATTATTAATGGTGTAATCGAATCCATCAAATTAATGTCTCTGTAAAAAACTTGCTAACCAATTTATTTTGTAGGTAATAACCTTTTCAAACCGGTAGGGGTTTGTAATGTTTAATAGTGATAGAATATTAGGATATTTCGGAAGTACACTAGCGTTTACAAGCACGTGTTATGAGATTGATAATTAAATTTAGACAATTAATACAGAAATTATTGATAGATGATTATTGCAGTCCAGTTAAACTTTGTAATTAGTCAATTTAAAATCTTTAATATGCCAGTCACCTAAATTGTTCCCTTGCATGTCTTCTAGTTCATATACTAAATTAGATTTCTTAGCTACGATTTTACACTGGACATACTTAGGAGCTAGTTTCTTGGAAAACATGTTGCTTTTGTCACTAAGGTAAAACGTTTTCTTCCAAACTACATCGCCAACTTTGAAATGGTGATCCCTACGGCGTAGATTATAGTGTTCACTATTCCTAGTATGGGATTGAACTAGAGAGGATTGGACTTTGTCGAATATTTTTCGCAAATGACCAATATTCTCGGCATATTCATCTCTAGGGGCAAAAATTATTTCGTCGTCCAGTTCAACATCGATATAGTGTAAACCGCTAGTGACTAATTCTCGGCCATGGACAAGAAATGCAGGACTATACTTTGTCACCTCATTTACAGCTGTGTTCATAGCGAATTGAATTTTAGGTAGATTGATGTCCCAGAACCTATGATCATTTTCTATATAAGATGACACTGCTGTAACGATAACTTTATTGTAACGTTCAACGGTGTTAACTTGTGGGCTATATTTAGGCGTGAATCTTACATTAGGCACATTATAATCACTAAACAACTTCTTTAATACATTACTCGTGAATTGTTTACCATTGTCCATGAGAACAGTACTGGGAATGCCATGAACTAAAAAAACTTTTTCCTCGATTAGTTTTGCTATAATCTCGGAAGTTGCGCGTCTAATGGGAAATAAAAGAGAATACTTTGAAAAACAGCATGTCACAACGAATATAAAAGTATTCTGTTGTCTAGAAGGAGGTAGAGGACCTATGAGATCCATGCTTAACATTTGAAAAGGGCGTGAGCAGTCTTTAGGACGGCCCATGACGCCAAGAGTAGCATGAGTAGCATGCTTATGAGCACAACAGATATCGCAACTTGAAACGAATTTAACTACATCGCGATGCATATCGGGCCAAAAATAATTTAAAGAAAGCCGTTTATGCGTTTTATATATTCCTAAGTGGGCAGCGGTAGGTTCCGAATGATATTTAAGTATAGTATTGAGTCTAAATTCTAGAGGAATAACTTCTTTCCATTCGAACTCTCGTGTTAGCGGATTTAAGCTTTTTTAAACCTAAATAGTTTGCCGTTGCTTACTTTGTAGTTTAAAAATGAAGTAGGAGTATTTTGACAACCGTTGTATATGTTTAAATACCATGAGTCACTCGTAGAATAAAACATGTCACCACTTACTGGAATCTCGTCAATATCGGCAATAGTAACAGAACGTGAGAGACTGTCTGGTACCACATTTTCCGAACCGCGACGATGTTTGATCTCAAAGTTAAATGAGGACATGCGCACTCCCCAACGAGCTAAGCGACCCGTAGGGTTATTTAAATTTAGGAACCACTTTAAGGACGAGTGATCGGTGTACACCACGAACTTTTGGCCGTTCTCTAAGTAGCATCTCCAGTGTTCGATCGCCGTAAGTACAGCCAGTGCCTCTCGTTCCGTTGCGCTGTAGTTACGCTCTTGACTCGAAAGGGACTTACTCATGTAGGCTATAACTTTTTCCTCGTTGTCTAGCTGTTGTGTAAGAACCGCGCCAACGCCGTAATCACTCGCATCTGTATGTACTTGGAAGGGCTGCGAATAGTCTGGGCACGACAATATAGGAGAAGATATTAAAGCTTCTTTTAGAGTACGGAAAGCATTTTCAGCTTCTGTAGACCAATGAAAAGGCGGAGAGTTTTTAGCTTGAGAAGTAAGTTTATTTAGTGGTGCCGCTATTGTACTAAAATTTGGAATGAACCGACGATACCAAGATGCCGTTCCAAGAAATCGACGAACTTCCTTACGGTTAGTAGGTGTCGGATAGTTCACGATCGCCTCTATCTTTTCTGGATTTGGTTGTAGACCGTTTCTATCCACTACATAGCCTAGATACGACAGTTTATTCCTAAAGAATTGGCACTTTTGGAATCCAATGGTTAAGTTTGCCATTTTAAGTTTCTCCAGAACTCTAACCAGCAGGGAGATATGTTCTTCAAAGGATGACGAGACAATGATAATGTCGTCGATGTAGACGAATACTTTATGCTCAAAATCAGGCCCATAGAACAACATATCAACCAGTCTTTGTTGCGTTGCCGGAGCATTGGTTAAGCCAAAGGGCATAGAAACAAATTGAAAAGTACCGCGCGAAGGAATATAAAACGCTGATTTACACCGATCCTCTTTCTTGATTGGAATTTGCCAAAAACTTTTCGACAAATCCAAACTAGACAGATACTTAGCGTCACGCAGATTATCAAGTATCTCTGAAATGTAAGGAATGCTGTAGGCATCTTTGATAGTAACTGCATTCAGTTTACGACTATCCAAGCACAATCTCATTTCGCCATTTTTTTTAGGTGTTAAAAGAACTGGGGACGACCAAGGGCTCTCGCAAGACTCTACAACATTTTCACGTAGCATTTCATCAAGTTGAGCATTTAGTATTCTCTGTTTTTCAGGAGACATTCTATAGTATCTCTGACGTATAGGCAAAGCATCACCCGTATCTATACTGTGAGAAATTAGAGAAGTTCGCCCTAGACCGCGCTCTTCGTATGAAATATTGCGAAATTGAGCTGTAATATGGTCAGCCGTAACCTTCTGTTCAGGAGAGAGATGATCGTAGTCACACAAGTGTGTGGGTTGAGTGTCAAGTGTTAAGGTATTTAATTGATCGACATCCTTAGGTAAAATAACAGCATCTAGATGCTTAGGGAACAAATCAAAAAGTCTCCAGAAGTCCATACCTAAGATTAAGGAGTTTTCTACCTCTGGTACTATGTAAGCCTTCAAGATGTGAGTCTGATCTAAAAACGAGACAGGCAGATTAATCATACCAATATTGTTCAGTCTATGCTTGCCAGCTCCATACAAATTCAGAGTTTCTTTAGTATTTAGTTTGAAACCCGCATCCAAGAAAACCTTATGATAATTATTGCCGAGAATTGTGTAACCACTACCAGTATCTAATAAAGCATGTAGTGTTTTACCGTTAATTTGAACTGACACAAATGGTCTGCTATTTATATTACCTGAATCGTGGATTGCAGTGACTGAATAGCAAGTGAAAAATTTTGATATAAAATTGAGCCAAGATTTCCACTCTGTATCATTAAATTTATCACTGGATATATTAGAAGGCTCTTTCGCACTACAATCCACCGAATTTAGTTTTTTGTGTCTTTCGAGTTACAAGATTTACACTCAGGATAACGTACACCTTTCTGGCCACATTTAAAACAGATTGGGAAGTGAGGTTGTTTACACTCTTTTAAGGAATGTGTATCAGTGCGGCACCGAGGACAGTACTTACGCGAGCCATAAGTGGCATTTACTTTAGTTGAACTGCTCGATGAGGCTTGTACAGCATTAGTAGTATTAGGTTTTTCGTCTGTAGGTTTAGGTTTATTGTAGTTATAAGAGCCGGAGTAGTTAGGATATTTATTTTGATTGTAATAATTTTTCTGTCTTTCATTTGTATTTGTACTTTGATAGTTTTTATTTGTATTGTAATTATTATTTTTATGATGTTTAGTGTAGGCAAAATCTGGGGCTAGGGTTTCAGAAGTCACTCTGGGTGGTTCGTGAAACAAGGACAAGCGTGATTGAATGTCCTCATAGTTTGAGCAAAGGTTTTTAAGAGTCTTCAGGTCCTTGATTTCGGGCGAAGCAGCCAGAGTGCTTGCATAGCATGGCCGGATGTTGTGTAGAATAATTTCGAGCTTTTCGTCCTCAGACAACGGCTTAACCAAGCGCGCGAACATGCCATGCATAATAGACAAGTAAATAGATATATTTTCCTGCTCCCCTTGCGTGCGAGATTTTATCTCATTAGTAAGGCGATAATCGTAATCTCTTGGGCTGAAGTCTTTTTTTAATAGAACCACGACATCGTCCCAACTTTGGAAAGCCTCTTTATTACATCGGAACCAATGTAACGCGTCCTCCGTAAAAATCTCGTACGCAAATTTCAAAATACGCTCCTTTGATATGTTCCTAGCCTCCACGAACTCCTCAACTCTTTGAATGAAAGAAAACACGCAGGCCTTGCCCGAGTATTTTAGCTTTGCTAAGTCGGAGGTTAGGTTGCGATCGCAATGAACCACTGTAGCCTCAGGTTCCAGAACTGAGACTGCGTTTGTATTAGAAGTTGAAGATGCCGGTCTCAGCGTTGTAATTTCTTTATATTGATTGTTAAAGGAAGTGCAATAATTTTTGTGCTGATCAACTAACGTGGCACCGACGTTCGTGATTCGCCTAAGTCTGTGATATATATGATGTAGTAGGTTTTCAGTTCGTAAGAACAGGGTCTTATCAAATTTAGACTTGAGTGAGGTCAACATCGTTTGGGACTTAGCAAGACTGTCCTTAACAGCGTCAAGGTCAACCGCAGGCTCTAAATGGGATTCTAAAATGTCCTCAGGAGGTATTCCTAATTTAATTATCTGGCTTCGAAGCTCCTGTACCGAACCAGTTGAACCACCTCTGAGAATCACCTCATATTCAAGTTCAGCTTTTTGGAGTGACAAATATTTAATAGGATACGCCATGTTTTGAGACAAGTGTGTGTTTTGATTACAACTGATTAAAAGCAGTTAGGTTTAGTTGCTGAGTAAGTGGAATGTAGGACTCGATGGACTTTTATAAATGTATTTAGAAGTTTTATAATAGGAAATATGCAATATTATTTTATAAATAACTACAAATGAACGCTGTAACAATAATAATGTAAATAGTACAACCACGTACCAAGCAACTGCAGAAATCAAACTTAGAAACTAGAAGAAAATTACAGGTGAAAATATTAAAAAGCCACCAACACCAAAGATAACCAAGAGAAGAAAAAGGCCAAGGACTTGCTTCAAACATGCACAGCTCAGAAAATAACCAGTGTGGGCGCCAATGTGACGTTTAGCGTCGCATAAACTAGGGTAGAATAAAAAAACTAGAGAGAAGAAAAAAACTCCGATAGAAAAATTTTACAAACTATATTTTAAAATAAAAAAACCTATCTATTTATCCAGGATCGTGGGTAGGTATTTCCTGAGCTGGCCGGTTACAATAAAAGAAGAAACAAGCCCTTGTTAGGGGTCACTTCCCTGCACTACGCCGCCGAAGTCGTACTGGGCGTGGCCGTCATCAGAGGCCGTTCCGGACCACCAGTCTTCCTTCCGGAACCTTCCGGAACGTGTGCAGGCGCGCGCGCATCCAAATTGTGGGTCCAGTTAACGACCCCAGACTTGTTCCCCTATTTGGGGAAAAACTGGCACTTAACACATTTAATTGTAGTAAAAATTAAAATAAATTTGTCACTCCATGTCGTCTGACGTTATGAGAGTTTTAGGTAACTTGACCTTTCGCTGTCGGAGCCGTGGTAGGGAATGCGAGCGCGAATGCGCCTCATACGTTGACCAGCGCCTATCGCTTATCTGGAGCGGTGACGTAGTCTTTTGTATTCGCATCTAGTTTTAACTAATAACAAATGCAATCGTCAATTCTGTTTGTACGTATATTTATTTTACATTGTTTTTTATTTTTTAAGTTTTAAAATATTTTATTTAGAAGAATGTATGTAAAAATGTATTATAGTAGTTTATAGTTATATTTTGGTTAATTATTTATTTTTATTTAATAGGATTTTTGTTAGAGATAACGGTAAACCGTTACAACATGGCTAAGAACACTCCCGACCCGAATAACTCAACTTACAGAAAAAAAAAAGTAAATCTAAATCGGTTCATCCGTTCGGGAGCTACGATGCCACAGACAGACACACACACACACAGCCAGACAAACAGATAGACAGACAGACAGACTGACAGACAGACAGACACGTCAAACTTATAACACCCCGTCGTTTTTTCGTCGGGGGTTGAAAATAAAAATTTTGAAAAAATCCCCAACATTGCGGACCGATTTTCATGAAACATGGCTAAGAACACTCCCGACTAACTCAGCTTACAGAAAAAAAAAACTAAATCTAAATCGGTTCATCCGTTTGGGAGCTACGATGCCACAGACAGACACAAACACAGACAGACAAACAGATAGACAGACAGACAGACTGACAGACAGACAGACACGTCAAACTTATAACACCCCGTCGTTTTTTCGTCGGGGGTTGAAAATAAAAATTTTGAAAAAATCCCCAACATTGCGGACCGATTTTCATGAAACATGGCTAAGAACACTCCCGACTAACTCAGCTTACAGAAAAAAAAAACTAAATCTAAATCGGTTCATCCGTTCGGGAGCTACGATGCCACAGACAGACACAAACACAGACAGACAGACAAACAGATAGACGGCCAGACAGACAGACACGTCAAACTTATAACACCCCGTCGTTTTTGCGTCGGGGGTTAAAAAAAATCTGAATCGGTTCAACCGTTCGGGAGCTACAACGCCACAGACAGACAAACACACAGAGAAACAGCCTGCCAGACAGACTGACTAACAGATAGACACGTCGAAAATAACCTCTCGAGTCTCGCTCTTTGTCCAGAACGTGCAAGTTATGGAATGAGCTACCTTTTGAAGTGTTCCTCTTGCGCTAAGACATGGTTCTTCAAGAAGCAGGTATTTAGGTTTCACTAAGGTCCTCAACGCATAAGTGGCTCCCCTGGTGTTGCTTATGTCCATGGGTGGCGATAACTGCTTCCCATCAGGCGTCTCGTCTGCTCGTTGGCTGCCTATATTGACGACCGGTCTGGCCTAGCGCGTAGTGACCCTGCCTTTTAAGCTGCGGTCCCGGGTTCAAATCCTGGGGACATTTATTTGTGTGATGAACACAGATATGTTCCTGAGTCATATACATGTACGTACGTGTTTGTGAGCGTCATAAATAAATGTCTTTTATCTTTTTTATCTTATCTTTAGTCATGGATGTTTTCTATGTACATATTTTATTGGGTTGGTAAGAAAGTAATGAGCGATCGATTGAATTCCACATAAAATTTTTGGGAGAGTTCTAGAATCTTCTATGGTCGAAAGTATATAAAGGGCGAGTCGCACAGTTTCTCGTCAGTCATTCACTAGCTGTCGCCGAGCTAATATAAGGAAGAAAATGGACGAATTAAAAGTGCATGTAAAGCATTGCTTACTATATGAATTTCAGTCTGGCCATTCAGCCGCCGAAGCAGTGCGTAATATATGTCAGCGTATTGCTCCTGAAGTTGTGTCTGAGGCCACGGCGAAACGATGGTTCCAGCGGTTTCATAGTGGCGACTTTTCATTATCAGATCAACCTAAGTCTGGTCGACCGGTGAAGATTGATGTAGCCAAATTAAAAACCTTAATTGAAGGAGATCCGAGGCTAACGAGTCGTACTCTTGCTACCGAGTTAGGCTGCTCTCATGTCACCATAGAAACACATTTTCACGAGTTGGGAAAAAACTACAAATACAGTGTTTGGATACCGCACGAACTTGATAGAGATCAACTAAACCGCCGTGCCGATATCTGCATACAACTTCTGTCTTTTCGCCGCACATTCAACTGGTTGGACCATCTTATCACTGGAGATGAAAAATGGGTCTTATATATAAATCACACACGCAAACGTCAGTGGCTAGCTCCAAACGAAAAAGGAATAGAGGCACCAAAAACAGAGCCTCACCCGAAAAAAGTTATGCTGTCCGTTTGGTGGGATATTCATGGTATTATTCACTGGGAACTCCTACCAAGTGGAATGACTGTTACCGCATCAGTATACTGTAATCAGCTTGAAAATATAAACCAAAAAATCTGTCAGAATCGTCCACAGCATGCTAAAGTTTTTTTCTTACACGACAATGCTCGCCCACACATTGCAAAAGTGACTCGGCTAAAGCTATTGGAGCTAGGTTGGAAAGTGATACCTCATCCACCGTACTCTCCAGACTTGGCACCTACGGATTACGCATTGTTCAGATCGCTAAGCAATGCCTTGAATGAAAAAAAATTCGATGATCAAGCCCATCTACGACAGTACATAGCTGAGTTTTTTGAATCGAAACCTAAGAACTTCTTCGCCGATGCTATTCATTCTTTACCAGAACGATGGAGACAAGTAGTAGATAACGAAGGCCGTTATATTTTTGATAAATGATTAAAATAATAAATTAAATAAAAATTACAATATTGGTTATGATTCGCTCATTACTTTCTTACCAACCCAATATATAAGTATATCGTCGCCTAGCAACCATAGTACAAGCTTTGCTTAGTTTGGGGCTAGGTTGATGATAGGCTGAGGTGTAAGGTGTCCCCCAATATTTTATTTTTATTTACTTATTAATATCATAAAAAGTCCGTCTCATTTGAATTTCTTCGAGGTATCAAAGTAACTGAATAACTTAAATAACGGCGTCTAGACCTAGTAATTCAGGCATTTAGCATAATATTAGATAATATATGTATGTCGTGGCATAATTTACGAACGCGGTTCTTTGAAACTCGAAACTTACTAGAAATTAAATTTTACGATGTAAAATATTTATGTATTCTAAGAATTTGAATAATACAAATGTCTCGCTAAATGTTGTTTCATAATATGCTAAGATTAGGGTCTATACAAAGTCTTCGCAAAGTCTAGTGAATAAACTTTTCAATTTGAATAAGGTACAGCGGGGCAAATCTCGACTAGGGGGCAAATGTAACTGGACAATTTGTTCCATGTTTTACAATGTTTGCATTATTAAATAGAGTGTCCACCTGTTATATATACAGAGTGTAACAAAAATGGTGGTGATCCGTTTAAGGGCGTACTCAGTATCGTATTCTTATCAGGAAAAAGTAGAAGAAAATTTTTTTTTCGCTAAAAAAATTTTCACTTTTGTATGAGCCGGGCCGCGCGAATCGGTTGAATCTCCATACAAAGATAAAAAAATTTTTTGCGAAAAAAAATTTTTATCCTACTTTTTCCTGATGAGAATACAATACTGAATACGCCCTTAAACGGATCACCACCATTTTTGTTACACCCTGTATGGTAGGCGTGTTCAGTGCATACATGTAAAACTCAACATCATAGTGTAATAATGGAAAAAATGGATCAGTTACAATTGCCCCCCTGTCGAGATTTGTCCCGCTGTAACTTACGATGCTTACGAGAACTTCTATGATATAAATATAAATAGGTTGCCTTGAGGTATGTAGGAAAATAATCATTATAAATGATATGAGACATGTTTCTAATGAGAGACGCGGTCCGTCCGGCTGTCCGTCCGTCTCTCCGTTCGTCTGTCCGTCCATCCGTCTGCCTGTCTATGTGTCTGTTTGTCTGTCTGCCAGCAAAAATTGAAGAACTTGAAATTATTTTTTAACTAAAGGTAAGAAAAAGATTTTGAAAAGTAATTATTTTTTTATGGAACCGTGAGGCGAGTTCAATTCGCACTTGACTACTGTTATTATAGTTCCAATTCTAAAAATATTTATTAAATTTTGTAGAATACTAATTTGATCCCTAATATTCGTACAAACATTACAATTACCAGTAATTACCATTCAATGACCATCACTAGACGCTATGTGCACTTAATATAAATAATAGAGGTATAATACACAATACGTAGGTAAGTAGAAAATAATAATGATTTAATTTTAATAGTCGTAGCAACAAACTAATACCAAAACATTCCAATTACAATTTCTATTTCATTTAGACATATCGCAAAATTAAAAAAACTGCATTTTATGTATAGTAAAAGTACTAACAACATACTCGTATTTTTTCGTAGTGAAAAATAGGTAGCCATTCTTGATGAGTTTTTATATTTAAAATGCCATAAGAGAACAAATAAAAATAACAACTATTACGTCTTATCAAAGCAGTTAAACGTAGTACCTAAACGATTTATAATTATTATATATCTGGGTACAGTCACTGTCAATAATATGGCACATATAGTAAGCCGCAAAAACATCTGAAACGATTTAATTTTTAGAGCAATAAGAGCGTGTCATAAATCCATGCAGCCTTTTGTAAGATATTATTGAAGGTGACTGTATTACGAGATAAAGAGAAGTCATGAAGAAAGTATTGCTTTTTTTAACAAGTGCATTTTACAAACATAAAAAATTACTTATCATCAAGATTGGTTACTTTATTTCTTAGGCTAAAAACACGAAGTATCTGTAGTTACGAGACTTAAGTACAAGAAGTAATGGCTGCTGAAAAGTCTTTTTTGAATTGGGTTTTTCAAAGATTCTTATGCGTGTTTATATGTGTGATAATAACCACTGTTTTGGCCAGGGAAAGGGTAAGCCTATTACTATTTATGTTATGCTGTTGTCAACTTATTCTAAATTGTATACTTTTTCTATATGATATAATTTCCTTTGTAATGTATATTATACTTTCCGTGGTACACAGAGAAAATACAACCAGTTTTCATATTCGTTCAACAAGTTTTTTGGTTAAAATAGCGCCTACGTGCTCTTTGGTTCAAACAACAAGATACTTGTCATTTGAATCGGCAATATATTTGAATCAACAAGTCGATTTTATAAAAACAACCTGACACATATTGTTTTAAACATACGTTTGGCTGATTCAAACGGATAAACCGCAACAAGTCGAACTTGTTAAATTCACAATGCAAATTTCTCTCAGTGTATGATTCGGTATGGCCCTGACGGAAGATCAGCGTTGGCCATCCAGGCTAACACCATGCTGAGTCAGGACCATCTTCATGGCAATTATGTGTACCTACTTACCTTTTTGTGATGTTATGTGTGTAAATAATTCTCTGTTGTTGATCTGTATTTGTGTGTGTCTTTTTTGTATTATTTTGCCATGAATAAAAATATTTCTATTTCTGTTTCTATTTGGTTACTGTAGGCGACGCAACTACCAACCTCCGTGCTAAGCAGCCTGGCCGGTACGGAAGCCGCTGCCAGGGGCCCATTTCTCAAAACTGAAAGTTACAAGTTACAAGCGGAAGTCTCTTTCCAACTCACCCAGTTCACCCTGGCTCCTACTTTCCGGAATGTATCCGTGGCAGTAACGGACCGCCTAGAGTTACTCGGGCTAACGCTCAACTCAAACCTGAACTTCGGTTCTGCTATTGAGTCCAAGGCTAAAACTGCAGCAAAAAAACTTGGCATCCTTTTTAAAGTGAGGCGGTATTTCTCGTCGGAGCAACTTCTCTCCTTATACAAGGCGCAAGTTCGCTCGTGTATGGAATACTGCTGCCACTTGTGGGACGGCTCTGCCAAATACCAGTTGGCAGCCTTGGACTCAATAGAACGTCGAGCTCGAAGACTCATTGGCGACGTTCCGGCAGGCAAGGCAGGATTACAAAGCCTCGAGCATCGCCGTCGAGTTGCGTCCTTGTCCGTCTTCTACCGGATACATTCTGGAGAGTGTGCACAGGAACTGCATGACCTGGTTCCTCCTTCCCCGTTCCATCACCGGACAACCAGGCGCGGGGAGCGGTTTCACCCTTATGTTGTCGACCTACCTTTCATTCGCACGAAGAGGTTTGCCTCTTCTTTCCTAATGCGAACTGCTAAGGAATGGAACATGCTCCCCTCATCTGTATTCCCGGGCGAATACAATCTGGGTGAATTCAAGTCAAGAGTGAATAGGCTGTTACTGAACCAGTGAGCTACAACCTCGGCCTTGTCGTCACTTTCCATCAGGTGCGACTAAGGTCAATCACTGGCCAGTTTATAATAAAAAAAAAAAAAAAAAAACTTGTCATATTAGACATTGACAACCGCTTGTAAATTGTAACTTGTAGCTTCGAGAAATGGGCCCCAGCGCGCGTCTTCTGTTTATATGGAATATATTTTTTGATAACCGGTCCGGCGCAGTCGGTAGTGACCCTGCCGCTACGCCGCGGTCCCAAGTTCGAATCCCGGTAAGGGCATTTATGTGGATTATGCGACGTTCTTCCTATTCGCAATTCTGGACAATCTGAATTCTACGCAATTAGTATTTCACCTCATTCGCTATTGTGCACAGTTATTACTTGTGAACAGTGGCGATTCTTCCTGTTCGCAATTCTGCACATTCTGAATTGCACACAATAGTTTTTGACCTCATGCGTTATTGTGTGCAGTCATTATTTGTTTACAGTAGCGGTTCTTCTTAGTTTCGTCGAGATGCATTTCAAGACGTGCGACTTTATAATGAAAGACAGTGTTTTTGGCAGCGTCTTCGCTAATAATTTGCCGGAGAAGATGAAAAAATGCCCATTCCCTAAGGTTTGCTTTTAACTTCATGAGTTTAGTTTTACCCGTGTGGTGAACCTTAACCTAACAGATAATCTTACAGTGTTATAATTACTAATTATTGGTAGTCACGAATTTCGAAATTTACGCTATGACATTCGTTCTTGTGCGTCACGAAAAAGTAATAATTTTAATATTTAATGACAAGTAGATACATTCCCACAAGAACATTATAGGTTGTCTTAACAGTAGATACATTCCCACAAATTGGCGCCTTCTTTAGCAATTTTTTTCACTGTACTAGCTTCTATTCCAGGTGGCTACTTTTCCGGTGAAACTCATTGCGTATATTTATGACGCTTGATAGCTTCTCATTGCGGACAGTGAGAAATTATAACAGTTGGTTGCAATTTTAAGTGTATTCTTATCTTGGTTTTTTATGCCAACGACAAATTTAATGAGTTGAGACATATCAGCGATAGATTACAAGAGTTATGTAGTTAAAAGTAGATAGTGACACTATGTTATGATACAACTAAAGTAGTAGTAGTAGTAGTAGTAGTAGTAGTAGTAGTAGTACTAGTAGTAGTAGTAGTAGTAGTAACTCTTTATTGTACAAAAACACATAAAAAATAACATACATTGAGATGTGAAGTACAAAGGCGAACTTATCCCTTAGAGGGATTTCTTCCAGCTAACCTTTGAGTAAATGAGAGGAAAGAGTTAAAGAGGGTAACAAAATCTAGCAATTCGTACAACAATGCAATAATAATTTGTAATTTGTACTAAAATATGGGTCACTGGTGATAATAATTAGGCGATGGAGTATAGTTTACCGAATCATATAGGCAAGAAACTTCAGACAATATTAACATTCTTAAAATAAATTGCCTACTTGACTTCGACATACATAAGATAATATGTACAATTGTACATATATAAAATACTGATGCTCTTTGCTCATCACAATAGCCTGAGCTGACCTTTGAGGAGGGTTACACTCGAGAGTACTGGAGCGCGGTACGTAACCTACTTAGAAATATCACTGTGTTTTGAAACTAGTACACTCAACAACACAGCTGTGAATACAGACACAGTGCTAAAAACATGTATACAGAACTTTACTGCCTGTACATTAAGGTGTATATAATTATTTTTGACACTTTGTATTCAAAGCTGTGTTGTTGAAGTTACGTTTGTGTAAGTTATGTAGACAATGTTTGAATGTGTGAATTTATATTGAACTAAATTAAACAATAAAGAATCATGATACGGTGAGGATGGGGCATATTTAAGTAATTATTCATTCGAATTCGAAGTAATTATTCGAAACTATTTTAGTTTCATTATCTAGGCTACAAATATTACATTGAAATAAGTGCAAAATTGCATATTATTAATGGGCCAAATTGTCAAAACTGAGGTTATACAGTTTTAAGCTTGTGCCGAGAGATGGCAGTCTATGCACTGTGATTACACATTTAAGTTTGACAGTAACTCTCTATAATACTCGATCCTCTTTGCTTCTATAGATACACATATTGCTCGTATAAAGTTAAAATATGTAATTATACTAAAACAACCCCGTTATCACAGACATACGTCGATCCAGTTATACTCCTAGCTTTATCACTGGCTAAAAACAAAATTAAATCTGCTATCTCTTCCAATACTCCCACGCTTCATCGCTCTCTGGATACCCTGAATTCTTGATTATATTTGTCTTGGTGGCGCCAGGGTTTATAGCATTTACTCTCACTCCATGAGCAGCTAGGTCTAAAGCTGCGCAGCGCGTGAAGTGATCTACGCACGCCTTTGATATAGTATACGAAAGTAGTCCTCCAAATACCCGATGAGTAGCGTTACTTGAAATATTCACAACATTACCTTTGGTCTTGATCAGATGAGGAGCGGCAAGATGCGTCAAATACACCACGGAGCGGAGATTCGTGTTCAAATTATGATCGTATCCTTCCATGAAATTTTCGTTCAATATGCGCGAATCCATAGCAGTTCCAGCGTTATTGATAAGAATATCTAACTGACCGAATTGGTCTATAGTTTCTCTAACGACGGTTTCAACATCTTCATCATTAATGACATCTGCAGTGATGGTGAAAGATTTGTTGCCGAGTTGTTCACATTGTTTAGCGACTTTTTTAAGGTTCACTTCGTCTTTGTCCACTGTCCACTTTGGCTCCTTCTCTAGCTAAAGCTTTAGCTGTAGCAGCTCCTATTCCAGAGGCAGCACCAGTCACTATCGCCACTTTACCGGTGAAACTCATGATTTGATGATAGTTTGATGCGCACAGTGACTGCGTCTTGTTACAAAACTAAATAAATACGTCTTATCGTATTGTTTTTATTACGATAAGGCGTTATCTCTCTTCGCGTTGTTCGACACCGTTGCAACACATTTATCGCCATATATATTTTTGTGAATAGAGGTAAGAGTAACATGTCTGACATGTCTGTAGTGTTCACCTTAACCGATATCGTGATGATTTCAATATTATTTTTTTATTTGTAAATAGTGTTTGGAAGTTTTAGAACACTTCATAAGTTGTTATGCATCATTCTCTTGCCCTTAACCCATTCACTTTTTTACCTATGTATTTTTTTATGTTTTGATTAATTGGTACAAAATAGTTTTTATAGCAATAGTGAAAGAAACTATAGACAATTTTAGTCAGTTAGATATCCTTGTCAATAATGCTGAGATTGGTAGTTTTACGTCGCTTTTTTTAAATGAAAATGTTATGGAGAACTACGATCTCGTTATGGCCACGAATCTTCGCTCAATGGTTTATTTGACGCATCTGTCTGCTCCTCATCTGATCAAGAGTAAAGGTAACGTCGTGAATGTTTCAAGCATCGCCGCTGAACGCTGTATCACTAGAGAATGTCTGTCTTACGCGATTTCGAAAGCCGGTGTGAGTCACTTTACGCGCCTCGCGGCTTTGGACCTCGCTCAATATGGAGTAAGAGTGAATTCTGTAAGTCCAGGAGGTACTAAGACAGATATATTGAAAAATACAGTGATATCAAATACAGATGAAATCCTTGAGACTTGGAAAGATGCCACTGTTTTGAATAAACTAGTGGAGCCTGAAGAGATAGCAGAACTAATTTTGTTTCTGGCCAGCGATAAAGCTAGAAGCATTACTGGGTCGTCGTATGTAATAGATAACGGTGCATGCTTAAGATAGGCACATGCATATCATCAATCAATAGTTGTCAATTGCCGGAGATATTCCCATACGACTGACACATGATAATAATAATAGGCCTTTGCATGTATGACAGATGATTTAACTTTTACTGTATAGCACAATCTTAGAGAGAATATATAATTATGTTAATCACCAGATGGCCTCATCGGAAGACCAGAGCGCTGGAAGTCGCCAGCAACATGTTGAGATGAGACCATATCTGTAGTGTTCTTGATTAAAACACTTAATGATAGAAAACTTGTGTTTATTTTAGTATTATGTAACTTAATAAATATTAATACAATTTTGTGTTTAGTGCAACATCCATGCGTCGCCGTGGCTAGCAAGCAAGAGAGCTGTCAAAAGTGACAGCCACAGATATGACATTTAAAGAGTGCGTTCATAAACGTCACTCTGCTACATCATCCCCTTTTTGAAAGAAGATCAATTATACAGAACTACGATGTGATTTTGCAAAGATGAAGTACTCTAAGTACAGTTAACTACATTTATCATAAGAAGTTAAAGTTATACATAATTAATTTCAATCTTGGCAAGCCAAGTAAACTTTGTATCATAATATATCAAATTACAAGTTAATGTTATACATAACTGACATATAAGTTTGGTAAAGCTACTTATCAATACAGTGAGTTACATTTAGAGAATGTTACACAGAACTACTACAATAAATACTATGTTAACAGGAACTTTAGGGTTATCTAAATCTTATCATTGAGATCAACATTTTACATTTGCACTCTTACATTCTTTTTCTTCCCCTTTCAAGGGAAAGTACTCTACATAACACTATTATCACACAAGACACTTGGTAGACTTAAATATAAACTCCACATTCGACCGATTGTGGCAGACCCAACTGTAGAGTCCGGTGAGGCACCCAGCACAGCTAAGGTCTAATGTGAAAAGAGGTTCGGTCATAAATTACATTATTCTTATCAACTACACTATATGCTCTATTACCATTACTACTAACAATTTTTCCTTCAAGCCAAATATTTTTATTTGGGTCTTTCTTAAACCATATTGATTGGCCGACTACAAATGGACTTTTATACCGACTTGTTTTGTTATAATTTCTAATGTTTCTACTTCTCGTCCTGTCAAACTCTTGGTGTACGCTATAATTTATTTTTGGTTGCAGGTATTGTCTATTTACTATTAATTTTGTTTTCAAATTTCTATTTAACATTAACTCAGACGGAGACAGGTTTGTGCCAGATACAGGTGAGGCTCGATAATTAAGTAGTGCTAGTCTATAATCTGTATTGTCTTCATGACACTTAGTTAAGATCTTTCTGGCAACCTGCACCCCCCGTTCCGCCAATCCGTTCGACTTTGGGTACCTAGGGCTAGTGTACGTGAAAACAAATCTATTATCACGAGCAAAGTCTCTACATTCTTTGGAATCAAAAGGTACATGATCAGAGACAATTTCTTTAGGAAAACCAAAATTAGAAAATATGTCAGTTAATGCCTCAATAGTACTCTTAGCACTTTTATTACGTATATATTTGATATCTAGCCATTTCGAGTAGTAATCGTAAACTACGAGGTAACTTTTGGTTTTAAAATCCATAATATCCGTGGCTATCTTCGCAAAAGGCAATGAAGGTACTTTATGTGGGAGTAAAGGCTCCTTTATGTTATTATTTTGATGTGTCTGACAAGGAAAACATCGTTTAACAAATTCTTCAACATGTGAATCAATATGTGGCCAATAATACAATTTTCTAGCAAGCTGCTTCATTTTTGTCATACCTATGTGACCTTCGTGCAATGTCTTCAAAAATGATGCTCTTAAGCTTTTAGGAACAATTAGTCTGTCATTAAGAAATACTAGACTGTTATCTACTGAAAGTTCACCTCGTAATTTATGATAGTCATGCAACCCATTAGGAATATTTTTATTATTAGTAGGCCAACCATTTTGTATAAAGTCTCTTAATATGTCTAACTCACTATCAGCTGCACTTTCATTAATTAACATTGTTTTTTGTTCTTCAGTACATTCTAAGTTTTGTGCTAGTCCTACACTATGAATAACCTCGTACATATACGATTCATCTGTGTTATCATTGGAAGTCAAATAGGAGCGTGATAGCAAGTCAGCAATGAACATTAATTTTCCTTGTAAATATTTGAAATCTAAATCATATCTTAATAGTTTTAATTTTAATCTTTGCAGTCTGGGAGACGGGACTTCATGAATGTGTTTTTTCAAAAGACTTTCAAGAGGTTTGTGATCATTTACAACTGTGATTTTACGACCATATATAAAGTAGTGAAATTTATGTGTGCTCCACACAACGCTTAGCAATTCCTTCTCTATTTGTGAAAAATTGCGTTCGGAAGGTGTCAGGCTTCTTGAAGCAAAGCAAACAGGTTTGCCTTGCTGCAATAGGCAACATCCAAGGCCATCTTTTGATGCGTCACATTGGATTGTAATAGGGAGCTTATCATCAAAATTTTGTAGCACTGGAGCTTCACTAATTTTATTTTTAATATTAGCATACACTTTTTCATGAACTTCCGTCCAAATCCAATCAACATTTTTCTTTAATAATAACTGCAGTGGGGATGCAATATCAGCCAAGTGAGGTATGAATTTTCTCAAGTAATTAACCATGCCGAGAAAAATTTGTAATTCTTTTTTATTTTTAGGACTCTTCATATTAATAATGGCGGTGACTCTATCCGGATCAATTTGCATACCTTGGTCTGAAAAAATGTGGCCAAAATATTTGACTTCTTTTAATTTATACTGAAATTTGTCTTTGTTAAAGCGAACATTATGTTCCTTAGCTCTACTCAATACCTTGTCTAATATTGCATCATGTTCCTGCTCGGTATCGGCACATATTAAGAGATCATCGCAATAAACAATAACACCCGGAATGTCTCCAAAGGCAGACTCGCTGTATCTTTGGAAAACCTCTGGGGCTACTGAAATGCCAAAGGGGCATCTTAAAAACTTGTAACATCCGAAAGGGCTATTAAAAGTGCACAAATCACTTGAACTTTCTGTTAACTTAATATTGTAAAACCCATCTGACAAGTCTAATACTGAGAATATTTTCTTATTACTTAATCTGGGAACAATTTCGTCTAAGGTTGGTATTAAATGATGTTCTCTTATTAGTACCTGATTTAAATCTTTTGGGTCAAGACAAATTCTAAGTGAGCCATTTTTCTTTTCGATTACAACTAAGTTACTCACAAAACTTTTTGGATGATCGACCTTAGCTATGACTTTGTGCCTCACCAGCGCCTCCAGCTTCTCCGCAAGACGTGTGAGTAGTGCGTTGGGCACTCTGCGGGGCGGTCTCACCACAGGCTCCACTCCTGGTCGAATGCGTAGCTCCAATTCCTTTTAAATTCTCCAACACCCTGGAATAGTTCAATGTTGTTATTAATTATTTGTTCTTTTTTACTATTGGCACTAACAGTTATATCATTAATTTTTCTCTTATTTATCTCCTCTATGTTTATTAGTTCTAGTTGGACCATGGACGGCAGACCCAAAATGGGACGAGCATTTATATTAATAATTAAAAAGTCAGTCTCAAAAAATTTTTCTTCATTTTTAGAATATAGTTTTAGTGTGACTTTGCCTAATGGTGTTAACTTGGCACCTCCATACACTTCAAGTAACACTCTTGTCTCAGACATTTTAATATTAGCCTCATCATCGACAATTTTCTTAAGAGTATTTAAGCTCATCACATTTATTTGAGCCCCTGTATCACATTTGAAGTAAACTCTCTTATTTTCTACCCTAAATGATTCAGACCACTCAATTGTATCAAGATTGATAGAGTAAACTTTATATACTAGTCACAAATTCTGAACATCATTGCAGGCATCGTCACCTTCATCCTGAGTTACATAATGTACCCTACGATTAGCAACGGTACACCCCACACTAAAGTGATTAGGTTTGCTACATTTATTGCAAATTTTGCCAAAGGCAGGGCACTGCCGTGGCCCATGTTCTGTATTACATTTTCTACATTTGTAAAACATCTTGCTATAGTTAGCATTATTGCCATTTTTAAAATTTTCAGAGGGTGACAAGACCTTACTATTATTATTGCTATGCCTATTGAAATACTTAGCTTTGTTGTACTGTTGTTCATGGACTGCTGGCCTGCCGGGTTGGACCGCATGCACCTCCAAGTTGTTGAGACTCTTGACAAAGCCCTTCGACAGCTCGGTAGACCGACATATGTTGACCGCCTTGTCCAGTGTTAGGTCCTTGACTTCTAAAAGCTTCTGTTGCACCCTCTGGTCCTGCACTCCGATAACAATCTTGTCCCTCAGCATTCTGTCCTTACTTTCCCCAAAGTTGCAGTTATCCGCGAGCTTCCTGATCGCCGAGTAGAACGCGTCGAACGATTCGCCATCTTGTTGATTCCTTTTATTCATATTGTAGCTGTTGATAACCTCATTCTGTTTCGGTTTGAAATAGTCGTCAAAAATTTGAATTACTTCGGTCAGTTTATCTTTATTTTCGTCTCTTAGCACGTTGAAGTATAAGTCCTGGGCCTGTTGGCCTATGCAATTAATTAAAATAGCAGCTTTTCGGGCTTCCGACAATCTTTCAAAGCCCGCTGCCAGTATAAAGTTTTTGAATGAAAGCTTGAATTTTTGCCATTGCGGCCAGTTATTATCAATATCGTCCAAATTTAGACTCGCCGGCATTTTATACTCAACCGCAATGTTGTCGACTCTTAGTTGTCCAAGCTCTTCTTTCACTTCTTTGTCTTCTTCGCCCATGATGTCTGGCCGGCCGGCAAAACGTGGTTTCCTTAATCGTGTTTAATCTTCGTCAGGTATCTTCCGTTACGGCTGCGCCATGTAGTGTTCTTGATTAAAACACTTAATGATAGAAAACTTGTGTTTATTTTAGTATTATGTAACTTAATAAATATTAATACAATTTTGTGTTTAGTGCAACATCCATGCGTCGCCGTGGCTAGCAAGCAAGAGAGCTGTCAAAAGTGACAGCCACAGATATGACATTTAAAGAGTGCGTTCATAAACGTCACTCTGCTACATTTTTTTTTGTTAGCCTTTTGTGTGGATGTATGATTACTTGTTTGTGTGTCGTTAATTGTGTATATTATATTGTATTCGTTGTTAAGTGCTTACGAATAAAAATATTCTATTCTATTCAATATTTTAAAAATAATATTAATAACATTAACTTATTAGGGATAAGCTCGCCTTTGTACTGATTTTTTTTATTTTAAATATTATATGTTGTATTCTTTTCCTGTACAATAAAGTGTTTACTTACTTACCTACTTATCTAAATGACCCTCTCAGATTATTATGACTGGGTTATTATTTTTATTTGGAATGAAACAAAATCATGTCATCTATCACTAAAGAAACAAAATAAATACTTAAAAAAAAAACTATCGTACCAATTAATCAAAACATTAAAAAAAATTACGTAGGTAAAAAAGTGAATGGGTTAAGGGCGAGAGAATGATGCATAACAACTTATGAAGTGTTCTAAAACTTCTAAACACTATTTAAAAATAAAAAAATAATATTGAAATCATCACGATATCGGTTAAGGTGAACACTACAGACATGTTACTCTTACCTCTAGTCACAAAAATATAATAGGCGATAAATGTGTTGCAACGGTGTCGAACAACGCGAAGAGAGATAACGCCTTATCGTAATAAAAACAATACGATAAGACGTATTTATTTAGTTTTGTAACAAGACGCAGTCGCAGTGCGCATCAAATAGAGAGTAGAGACCTCGATCCCACAGTCAAACCGTGAAAACTGTTTTGTGGGACACTGTTCTATGTAAACTGTTTATTTGTGTGTTAATACATAAATAATAATAATAATAAACTATCATCAAATCATGAGTTTCACCGGTAAAGTGGCGATAGTGACTGGTGCTGCCTCTGGAATAGGAGCTGCTACAGCTAAAGCTTTAGCTAGAGAAGGAGCCAAAGTATCTCTAGTGGACAAAGACGAAGTGAACCTTAAAAAAGTCGCCAAACAATGTGAAGAACTCGGCAACATATCTCTCACCATCACTGCAGATGTCACTAATGATGAAGATGTTGAAACCGTTGTGAGAGAAACTATAGACCTATTCGGTCAGTTAGATATTCTTATCAACAACGCTGGAACTGCTATGGATTCGCGCATATTGAACGAAAATTTCATGGAAGGATACGATCATATTATGAACACGAATCTCCGCTCCGTGGTGTATTTGACGCATCTTGCCGCTCCTCATCTGATCAAGACCAAAGGTAATGTTGTGAATACTTCAAGTAACGCTACACATCGGGTATTTGGAGGACTACTTTCGTATACTGTATCAAAGGCGTGCGTAGATCACTTCACGCGCTGCGCAGCTTTAGACCTAGCTGCTCATGGAGTGAGAGTAAATGCTATAAACCCTGGCGCCACGAAGACAAATATAATCAAGAATTCAGGGTATCCAGAGAGCGATCAAGCGTGGGAGTATTGGAAGGATCGCAGTGCGTTGAAAAAAATGGCGGAACCTGAAGAGATAGCAGATTTAATTTTGTTTTTAGCCAGTGATAAAGCTAGGAGTATAACTGGATCGACGTATGTCTGTGATAACGGGGTTGTTTTAGTATAATTACATATTTTAACTTTATACGAGCAATATGTGTATCTATAGAAGCAAAGAGGATCGAGTATTATAGAGAGTTACTGTCAAACTAAAATGTGTAATCACAGTGCATAGACTGCCATCTCTCGGCACAAGCTTAAAACAGTATAACCTCAGTTTTGACAATTTGGCCCATATTGTTAGCTTGATATATGTTAAAATGTCAAATATTAATATTAGCGCCATGAGGTACGATTTTTTCTTAGACTTTATCCGTCTATACTATACGGAGTTACATAATATGTCTTTGATAGAAGTTAATATTTCGTAAGACATATGTATTTTAAATATTGAAAAACGCGGTTTGCTATTGACGGTATGTTTCGATTCATAATGAATAATAATGATGTATCTTTGTCTAGTATGATAAACATGAAGCCAATATCGATATAATCAACTTAAATCGTATATTTTCGATATTTATTACTTGAAGAGACAAATATCTCGGAAATCTCTCTAATATTATTAAATAACATCATATTATTACACATTTGTCAAAAAGAGAAGTATTGAAGAAAATATTGAACCAGCTTTCTATGTCCAAATTCAATGTGTTATACCTGTTTTTATACCAAATAAATATTTTTTCTTTCTTTCTTTCTTTCTTTCTTAGATGCAATGTCGACTGTGACAATAATATAAACGAGGTAGACGAAACACAATTCTAGCACATATTACCTAGTCTGAGCACTAAAACTTGGTGTATTACAGTCATGTCATACACGGCTACACATTTTATGAGTCATAACTAGTGATGTGCAAGTTGCGGAAACTATCCAAAAAATCTTAAATTTCATGAAAAATTCACGAAACTTTCACGAAAAATAAAGGGAATTTAAATTTATGAAATGGAAAGTTTCCATCCATACAATTGTCCATACAAAGTATGGAATGTTTCCGAAGTTTTCCTATGTGAAAATTTCAGAATTTTGGAAACTTTCCGTCGGCACATCAGTAGTCATAACTACAGAACTATAACCACTGGTCCCACCGAATGCGAGTAAACTATGAGCTATTGCCGATGGAATCAAACCAAAGATAGCTCCCGTGTAAATACGAGAGAGCGATCAATTTATAAAATATAGTTCATTGCTCGGCGAACTATAACTCGCAAATCTTGTGCCCTAGCTAGTAATGCACGAACGAGAAGTTTCACTAGTTGCAGAACTTTCCTCATGTGAATTTTCGGTAACTTCTAAGAATGTTCTCGAGAACGAGAATACTTAGTAACTTCGTAGTTTACCTCTTTACCATGATTTCGTCGGACTCAGCAAGTCAAGACGTAGTCCCGTGGTAGTGCGCTGGCTTCGTATGCTGATGTTTTTAAGTTCGATCCTGACAGCGATCTTTTTTTTATTTATATTTTGACATGACTAAATCAAGATCAATCAATCAATCAAGAAATTATAGTTCGGTACCTAATTTAAAAAAATCAGGACTAAAACTGTGAAGTCTGAAAGTCGAAATATTTCCTGAAGTATAGTGAGAATTTAAGCAACTTATTGGTAACTTATCACTTATTAACAAAATAGCTAACTGTAATAGACAATATTATATGTATAATAACATATAATTTTATATTATGCCCGTTTAAACTTTATTTCAAGTATATTCTCTCGTTTAAACAATAAATTTCATGTTGCAGGAATGTTCTGCGAACATTGTCAAGAACGTTTCCGCTTTTTGGGAATGTTCTGCAATTTCTACATTGCTAGCCGTAGCCGAATAGTATTTCTGCGACGGGAAATGAAAACGAAAAGCCGCGAAAGGTCTGATAGTGTCTCTCACGGCTCAGCCACGACATTGGTCTAAGCGCGACAGCGGTGAGCGGCGGCCATACATTGGAGCGAGACACAGCGATGGGACTTTTCATTCGCACGTATGGCGGCCGCTCACCGCTGTCACGCTTAGACCAATGTCGTGGCTGGGCCGTCAGGCTCTGTCGCGCCAATACGCACGAGCGATAGAGATAGATATATACGAGCGTTTCGTTTCGTGAGCGTTTGTGCCATGCGGCTACATAGTACATATCCTTATCAGAATCAGAATCTCTTTATTTGTGAAATCATAGGTACATACCAGTATATGTATATTTTATTTTCACGGGAGCGACTTCCTTTTATTCGTTGCTATAGGCGATAGCTCATAGCTCACTCGCTTTTGATAGGACCAGTGCCTTAGATAGAAGATATAAGTTGACACATATTATGTGTATAATAGTATTTTATACAATCGTGATATAATACAAAGCTTTTCAGTCGAGTACCATGTTTAGGCCACGAAGCTAGCTGAGTTCTACAACATTAACTCTCAAAGTTCCCTCTTCAAGTTTTCTCTCTCATTTAGGTACTCAAAGGTTAACTGGAAGAGATCCCTCAAAGGGATAAGTTCGCCTTTGTACTTCACATCTCAATGTATGCTTTTTTTAATGTGTTTTTGTACAATAAAGAGTTACTACTACTACTACTACTACTTAACTTTTACGGTTACCGAGTTATTAAAAAAATTAAGGTACTTAATTACTGAACACGTGTCGTGTGTGACAGCCTTTACCAAATCCTAATATTATTTGTTTTGACACGTGCCGTCAATCACTTGACACTAACTTGAATGTAAATTCTTAAGGGTCTCTCACACTAATAAATTCCTTTTTTTAAGTATGTGTGGAAAAGGTTGAAATTTTTTTTTTGCGAATTTAACTAAAAGTGATATACAGGATGGTTCCTGATAATGAACCTAACGACGTGTCGAATTTAACGGAAAACAAAAGAAAACATGCTGTATAATACGAATACGTTCTTTTAGTATTTCATTGTAATCGAAAATACACTTAATATTTTGGGCTTGTATCGTACCATGAATACAGAATTAAGTCGAATATGAAAATAATCTTGGGATTCATTACCCGTCCCATTGGCACGGAAATGATCCGAATGAATATTTAAGTATATTAAGTACAATAAATGAAGGACGTTATTCAGACAATAATATTTCATGTAAGTACATTTTTTAGGGTTCCGTACCAAAAAGGTACAACAGGAACCCTTATGGTGCGACTCTGTCCGTCTGTCTGTCCGTCTGTCACATTCCTAAATATCTCGAGAACTATTAATGCTATCAACTTGAAATTTGGAATAGTTGTGAACATTGTGAACCTCTACAAATAGAACGTATAATTTTTTTAAATTTATTAATTTTAATTGTAGAAAATGGCCAAAATGAAAGGGGGGCAAACTGTAAATTTCAAGTTACTAGGTCAAGTGGGGTATCGTTAGAAAGAGCTTAAATTGAACGTAAATAAACTATTTTTTATAATTTTTTTGTTGAGGAAAAAAAAAAGAATTTTGAAGGAAAATGTAAAAAAAAAATACCGTCCCCCCCCCCTTATCTCCGAAGTTTACCAACGAAAAATTATGAAAATTTTAGGAAACATTGGTTTTATGCTAAATATTACAGGAAAAATATAATCGTGTTTGTATCTTGAAAACTTTTTTTTTTATTCACAAAAAACTTTTCACATTTTTACTTTTAATTTACCCACCTTTGCGGATGTATATAGTACTTCAAATTAATACGAGATGTTACGTAAATCATCTTCTTTCCAATAAAGTAAAAATTGTTTAAATCGGTTAACAAAAAGAATAATCCCTGAAAAACCAACATACTATGGTCGCGCAAATTAGTTAGCGAATTCACCGAGAGATGGCGCTATACACAATAATGCTAATTAGTACCTATACTTTTGTCTTCTAGTCAAGTCGTTAGAGTTATGTGAAAACATGAGATTATTTTAACTGGAGAGTTTGAAAGTTTGTACGGAACCCTCGGTGGGCGAGTCCAACTCGCACTTGACCGGTTTTATTTTAGTATGAATAGGTAGATCTTTGACCACGATCACACCTGCACGGGAAGCACGCGCGGTCGCGCGATAGACGATAAAATAGCAGGCCCTCCCTATCGCACTATTTGTAAGTGCGATAGGGACGGCCTCATATTTTATCGTCTATCGCACGACCATGCTTCCCGTGCTGATGGTAAGTGATGATGCGGTCTACGGTGGAGCACGCTTACCTCATACCTTCGATTGAAAATATGGTAAATGATTGTAGCGGTAATTTACACGGAGGGGTAACATTGAATGGTAAGAAACTTCAGCCCAAATAGAACGGCTATCTATTGGTAACCATTAGAAATTCCATATATTTGTCATGCAAAAACAAAAAACTACTGATCAGGATGTATAATCTTATGACTGAAACGGACAATGACCCTAAGAGAGGAAAATAAACGGTAAGAAATTTCAGCCCAAAAAGAACGGCTATCTATTGATAACCATGTGATGGCCTGATGGTGCAGAAAAATGGACGTCAAATTGTACCAACCCTAATACCTAGTTGCTATATAGCGATCAAAGAGGATCGAGTTTTATAGAGAGTTACTGTCAAAGTAAAATGTGTAATCACAGTGCATAGACTGCCATCTCTCGACACACGCTTAAAACTTTTGAACTTCAGTTTTGACAATTTAGCCCATATTGTTAGCTTGATATGTGTTAAAATGTCAAATATTAATATTAGCGCCATCTAGCCGAGCGTTACCCAAAGGTGTAACGCCATCTAGGCCACCGTACCTTTTCCTTTACGGCTATGAGATGAGGTACGTTTTTTTTTAGACTTTATCCGTCTATACGGAGTTACATATATGTCTTTGATAGAGATGTAACATCTCTGTCAGTTTTTAGAGTGTTTATTCATTTAAGAATAAAGTCCAGGGTACATTGACAAGAATTTTTAGTAATAATTTGTGTTTGCGTTAAGTCGTTATTTTTACAGGATATTAAGTTTCGGTTTACACAGAATTTGTAATTGTCATAATGGACGTTTTAATATTATATTTTACATTTATTTAACCACACTGTACCAAGAATTTAAAAGATGTAGTTTTAGAGCCATCTGGTCTAAGTCGTACAGATGGCAAGCGGCCGGACGGTCTAACACTGGTCCCATGGGCCTTTAGTTTGCTCCCACGCATGTCATCCACACGAGCAAAAAGGCAGGTGCAGCGGCCGAGACCGCTGCCAAATTAAAACATAGCAAATATGCGAACCTGGGACCAGTGTACGACTTCGTACCGGTTGCCATCGAAACGGCTGGACCTTGGTGTGCCGAGGCCAAGAAGCTGGTTGCTGAAATTGGGCGCCGGTTGAGGGACAGAGGGGGTGACCCCCGGGCTGGATCTTACCTGGTCCAACAAATATCCCTTGCCATTCAGCGTGGCAACGCAGCTGGCATATTTGGGACTTTTGGGCCAGGTAGGGAACAATTAAGGGGTAGTCCTTGGCGGGATTAATTCTTAAATTATTTTTCTCTACATATGTTATTATACTGTTTATTTAAGTTTAGATACATTTAGGTTTACTTATTTAGTTTTTTTTAATTAGTTTAATTAGTTAGTTTATTTTAAGATAGTTCATAATAATCAATGTATTTTTTCCTGTAGCACAATGACAAGTAATAGTACCTACGAATGATTTTTGGATTGTTACTGATTTGTAAATTTCAATTATTTTGTATGGATTATATAATTAATATTGGGGACACCAGATTCGCCCGTATTAGATTTACACACTGTATAATTAATCCTGGGTACGTAGCCGAATGGCACAAACGCTCACGAAACGAAACGCTCGTAGATATTTATCTCTATCGCTCTTGCGTATTGGCGCGATAGAGCCAGACTACCTTTCGCGGCGTTTCGTTTTCGTTCGATATTCCTGATCACGTATCTTGAATCAACCTGTATAAAACGAAACACAGCACACAAAGTATATTTGCTTAAATGCTGGTCACATCTGCAGAGTACGATTATATTGATAAAATTGACGTTTTACTGTATCTCGTATGGCAATATTTTGAAAGCATTTTCTCTTCCATATTTTATTAGAAAACATAAAAATGTTATTACCAATCTTTTTACTTGTCTTTGCGTTCGTTTCATATCAAAATAAAGGATATGAGAATTGGCTACGTGCACGACAATTACGCCCACTACCATGCGAACTTGAAGTGGAAAATGTCAAAAAATGACATGTAAACAAACATTATATTTTAACGATTTTTCGTTAATTTTAAATAAATCGAATAACAAGAGCTACTATTTCAAGTGTAATTTAGGTAGATAGATTATAAAGACATGGATATAATACCAAAAATCAGTTTCCAAAGCATTACTCACGGTATAAACTTCCAACCCCAGACTACAGAAAGAGTCAATAAATTGGTGCTGGCAGGGCATATAAGGACTCTTGAAGATCATAGGAGTAATGGTACAAGTTCTTCGAGCTAGTGATATGGTATTCGCTAAACTTCCGTCCCGTTAATGCCATATAAAACAAATCTAAACGTAAGTACCTAGTCATGTCCGCGGCCGCAGAAATATCCGACACGGGCCTATTCCCAGGCTAGGCCTGAATCTTTAAGCATAATCTTTTACGGTAGGAAAAATACTAACACCGTATTGAACAATATTAGGTAAACAAAGCTTAAATATAATTTATTATAATGGTTTGTTTTGACATGTCACTTACGTTTTCTTTTCACGGTAGCTATCCATTTAGTTCTTTGATCCAATTTCCAGTGTGCTCTAAGAAACGCATAGAACGTGCAACGACTATTTATGCCATTATTTTTACAATTAACAACGAAACAACATTGATGCCCCATATCAAACATTACACATTGTATTATATTTTATGAGTTTTGATAGATGACAACCACAATCAGTGTCGATTTTGACCACCGCAAGCACTGCGATCGCTTTGCTTACCCCCTCCATGCACTTCGCACGAAGCCAATACAACAACTTTTGTAATAATATTAGGAAGCGCTAGTGGCTTAGCGGTTAGACCGCGTGACTCAATCTAGAGGTCGCGCGTTCAAATCCTGGGTTGTGGCAATATTTTTTTTGGTATATAAGTATTGGCAGGGTGCAAAGCGGGTGGAGGGCGCTGACTTGCGCTGTCAAATCCATATTGCAGTAAACATTTTCATGTCGTTTTTGAGATAAATTTAATACGGGCACAGTAAAATTTGTTATGGCGAATTGTAATAACTCCAAGAAAAGTAGCGACTAAATTCTAGCTATTTCCAAGACCGTGGTGGAAACGAAACCACCGTTTAAGTGAATAGTTGCCGTAAGAAGAAAAGTGTCGTCCAATCTCTGAAGTTTTACTTAAAGTACGTAATCATTTGATACAAGTATTGAATTGAATTTACGGTGAATTTTTAGTGAAAATTTTATTGGAGGTAGAAAAGCCGACGTGGAAGCCAATCCCATTTATGTTCGAAAATGATTTTATTTGTTTCCTCATCTGTGCTCCTGTTTACAAATCGAAACGGAAACGGGAAGAATTGGAGCACGAGAACAATAGAAGCAGAAGCAGTACATCCACTGAAGGCTCATCACATTTTAAATAAAATTCCTGAGAACTTATTTCATCGCATTCATGATTGTATTTGATGTGATATCTGGTAAACCTCCAATATTTTCAAGTAAATAAAACAAGTGTTTGTAATGTATATTATAATTAAACGTTATTATAGCTAGTTTGTTTTTATTTTACAATAAACCCTGTACCTTGCAATGATATTTATAATACCTATCGTTAGCCTATGAAAATGACAGGATAGCAGTGAACTGATCAACTATTTCAAAAGCCAATGATTTATTTATACTTTATTGCACATAGGTACAAAATGGTGGAATAAAGTCTTCAATCTGTAGAAAATGCCCAGCTAGCACCAATTTATTGCCTTTATTCATCGTCTCAGGTTGGAAAATGATTTCGTGAGCGATGGCACGAAACCCCGTTTTAGTCACCAGTTTGTTAATTTCTCACTGAAAACAACGATTTTAATGTTATTGGCGATAATGTTGTACCCATCATCGTCCAAAATTGTCTAATGTAGTAAAATAGCACAAGATTTCATAAAATAATTTGGCACCAAACTATTTAAAGATCATCGATTTAGTTGAAAGGTACAGAGGTAGTTTAAGTTACATGGATAGGGTAGTTGATCGCGGAAATCATCTCTTAAGAGAGTAGAAATTATATTACAAAAATTAAATATTTTAGACATCGCCTGTTAATTGATATGAACAATTTACTCAAATCGAATTTTTGCCTTTAGTTTTTTATCAGGCGTTATAAAAGAGCGAGTTAAAAGTCACAATAAACTCGTATCTTTCTTTTGAATATTTCTGAATCAAGTAGGCTTATATAATAAAAATAATTGTAAAACCACTCTGTTTCAAATATCAAGAGATAAATAACTTTTCTTACTACTTGACTATTCCCACGCATTTATTAATAAATTATATATAAATATAATGAAAATGCCTCAGTTCTGTGTTGTCGGCTACAATAGCCCGCGGTCAGATACGTAAATAAGAGGTTATGATGTGGGAGTTACTCTCGAAACCTGGCTATTCTTCATTTTCAGGTTAGGCAAAATTATATAAATATTTCACACTAGCTTTTACCCGTGACTTCACATAACAGGCTAATTAAAATGTAGCCGGCCTAGTCGAAATTAGGGTGCCTTTCCACCAGAGATTTTCTACGCTACATTGGATGCGTCTGATATCCACCAATTCCCACTGGCGCTATGATTTGTAGAATAATGAACATGAATGGTGGATATCAAGGATCTATATCGGAATCCCTAAAGTTTTTTGAACTATTTTTACATTGCCTAATATTTTTTGGCATAATGATCATTTGGCCTAATTTAAATGTCCTAATATTGTTTCGCCTAACGCGGTTAAACCCACTTTTTTAGAAGCGATTCGGATTTATGTGAGGTCACGGTTCTAACCTAACCTAAACCTACCTTTCTAACAGCGAATCGGTTCTGGGTAATGTCATTTTTGGGGCAAAATTTAAATTATGCCAAATGATCGTTAGGCCAAAAGAGCGTTAGGCATTTCATAATTCGGCCAAATGAGTTAGGCCAAGTGATTTTCGAACAAACGTTATTAGGGATTCCGAGGGAGACCCGGATATCAAACACATCCACGTAGCGCAACTCTGGTGGAAAAGAATTCCATTGACGCTACGTGGCGATAAAAACGCAGTATGGTATGTTGTGAGACTACAAAAGACCGAAAGGGAGAGCTAACTACGATAGTATAATCGTTTGAGTGCACGCGAGCGAGCGTGCGTCCTTGCGGCGTCCACTCAGGACACTTGTATTTGACTACAGTTGTTTGATATACACGCTGTACGCCCCACCCCGCTGCACGTCCAATATGAGCGTGCACTCATGCTTTACACTTAGAAGGTACCCAGAACGATACAGCTATAGGAAATCACGATTGATATGCACGATTTGATTAGCGCCTGACAAAATATTAAAGGCAATAATTCAAAACAAAATATTTACCTCTACATTAATAACAGGCGCTATGTATATTATCTATATTATTGTATGTACTAATTTTATAATCTATCTTGCCTACATTTATTTTATTTTTATTGACATTGTATAGTGATTTTTGTATTGATTGTAATTGTATTAATGTATGCTATGGAAATGCTATCGTGTAGAAAATGTTTTCATGTTTTTATAATTGTTACATGTCGATCACCATACCTCAGCATCATATCCCATAAAATATGTTAATATTAAGTTTTCTAGCAAATAAACTATTCTGATTCTGATTCTCACAATTTCACCCTTTTAAGAAAAGGTTTCTGGCGTACAAATTATATGCTAGTAAAAAATAAACTAACTTAATCAGGCGATTTGAGCGTGAAAATTTGTAACATACACAGACAGACAGATTTATAACTTCAGTACTTCGTGTGGGCGTGAGGAATGTAAGCGTAAACGTAAATGCGTGGGTGGTTTTCGAAAACTACGTTTGTAGAAATAATGACGGGCGGAGCGTGCGTATCTTGTCTCTGACCTTTTAGTCATACGCCTACGTGAAAATCGAATAGGCAACCGAAAATCAGAAGGCTTTGAAATTAAATAAGGTAAAAATAGTTATAAGTTAGAAAATCTCTAAGATGTGCGTTGTTCTTAGTAGTAAAACAATAAAACTGTTTATATGAAACGCAAATAAAATCAAAATGGTGTTACTCTAAGAACAAACTGAATTATTTCCATGGATCCCATAGCGAAACCAGGTGATTTTGACTTGCCACGAAAACTCTGGTGTCGAGTGAACAGACTGAGGGCTGGTCACGGGCGCTGTAATTACTTCCGCCATAAATGGGGTTGGCGGAACTCTGCGCTCTGCGAATGTGGTGAAGAGGTTCAAACCATTGAGCACTGACGCAATTTCGTGGCTTGGGACCCTGAATGTGGACTTATAATTCTAGCTACATATTGTTTGAAAGTTTATGTAAATGCGCCTTGCGAATAAATATATAAATAATTATTTTCATAGAAAATATTTTAATTTGTATTTTAAGTAGTCACATTACCTAATTATACTTCATAAACATGAAATAAATGTCATATATTAAGAAGACAGCGTACTCCGTTTACCGGACGGATACCTAAACCGCTCGGCCACCGGGTCATGAAGGCAAGGGTCGAAAATTCCAAGAATATGACATTCCCGAAGGCTCGTGGCGCCCTCTAAACTTTTTCTTTGTATATGACATTTATTTCATGTTTAAGTATAAAATGGTGTTACTTTATAATATTGAGGTATTTGTTAAAACAAAATTATTGGTATTTCATTGTGTACAATTTAATAAAAAAAAAAAAACAAAATATCTGAATAGCTTTGTTTCTCAGTAGGTAATAGCAAAGACATATGTAACTCCGTATAGACAGATAAAGTAAGAAAAAAAACGTACCTCGAAACCATACAGAAAGAGGTACGGTGACCTAGATGGCCATACACCTTTGGGGGACGCTCAGCTAGATGGCGCTAATATTAATATTTGACATTTTAACACAGTTATCAAGCAAGCACCGAGCAAGCGCCCGCAGTATGCGTCGCGCTCTCGACATGTAAAGGCGGGGTGTCGCTACTCTTGAGAAAGGTTCTCGCAATTGAACCGAAACATGTCGAACGCTATATCGACTTAATACGTGAGTAACCCGCTTAAAATATTTTTAAATATGTATGAGTCTCACGGGAGTTTTATAGTTAAAACAGTTATCAAGCTAAGAATATGAGCGAAATTGTCAAAACTGAGGTTCAAAAGTTTTAAGCCTGTGTCCAAGAGATGGCAGTCTATGCACTGTGATTACACATTTTACTTCGACAGTCTCTCTATAATAAATACTCGATCCTCTCTGGTAATAGTCATAAATGTGTCATGTCTATGTCTATGTCTATGTCTATGTCTATGTCTATGTATTTGTTCCTACTGTGTCCTATCACAATCATTTTCTAAGAAAAAATATTGTCAATTTATTGGATTTTTATAAGACCTGTATTGCCGATCACAAAGAAATTAGAATAACAATAAGTCTTATTGACATTGAAATAATTTTCCTTACATCATGCTCTCTTGTTTAGTGGGTCTACCAAAAACGAAAACAGAATTGAATTTACTATATAAGTATAATTTTAGTTATGACCTTATGACTATTTAGCGACTTCATCAATCTGAAATGAGTGAGAAATAACAGCTGTTTGTTTTAAAAGGGGCGCAACACACAAACCTCGCATTGGCTGATTTGGAAGATAACCTAACCACAAAATTAAAATTTTGAGAAACCCCCGACCGCGACATAGTAGACCGATTTTCATGAAACATGGCTAAGAACACTCCCGACTAACTCAGCTTTCAGACAAAAAAAACTAAATCTAAATCGGTTCATCCGTTCGGGAGCTACTGTAAGAGAGTCGGCCTATCAGTGGAGAGCATCCAAACATTTAAACAACGCTTTGAATCAATATTTTTTTATATTTTAGGAGCTAAGTACAACCGTTCACTCTCAATCGCTGCTTCTATATGAATGCCCCATTGAAGTGTCTGTTTTCCTTGACGTTCTTATACTGTTCCAATTTTAAATCAGGGACTGCCAGTCAGCGACCATGACTGCTGTAAAAGGTTTCATTCTGAATGCGAAACCTCTTACATATCCCTCCCCCTTATGTTAGAAGCAGCCATTGTTCACAATACTACACCCTATCCTATCATAATCTACCCTAACTACCGGTTGGCCCTACCTAAGCCAGGCCCCCCTACACACAAAAAAAAAAATCTCCTAACACCCAATAGTGACAGCCTCATTCAAGGTAGCCAACATCTAACGCTCTTTGCGTGGTTGCCTAGTCCACGGTTGAGACCGCCATAATTTGGATAGTTGGACTATAGCCAAGGTCCTCGCAAATTAGTCAGATATGGACTATGGTTAGGAAAACCAATGGCAAAAACCTAACCCCTGCCCATCGACTAAACCCTTTTATTTTGAACTTTCTGACAGCTAATTGTCTGTGGCCATGACTAGATGACATTGACATGACAGCTGTTAGCAAATTCACCTAACTTCAAGTAAAAAAACAAGGCAAAACGTTTATTTCACATGAAAAAACATAATAAATTTTGAAGATGCCGATTCTTGTTGGCGGTGGCGTTGAAGTGGGGGCTTCTCATGGCCGCCAATCTTCCCGCCGCGCCGGTTGCGAAGTGAAGTGGAGCCCGAACGGCTCATGAAGATTGCTGCAGCTGCAGTGCGCTGCACGTTGGTGATGACGACGAAGTGGGGGTTGCATATGACCGCCAGCCATCTCGCCACACCGTGAACAGCTGGATCAACTGGTCATCTAGTCGGCCTTGTCTTGATACATGTAAAAGAAATGTGTATGAACATTGTTCTTTGTAGTCAGGAAATTATAAGGGTGTTGTGACGTACTACTCTATAACTTTAAACAATTATATCTATTTATTAAATATTTACAGTTTGGGGTGTGTTTTATTCCACAGTTTACATGTTTTTATATAACTTAACCTTATTGGTAGCTATAGGAAAACATTATGGAATAAATTTGAGCAATCAGTTATCAATAATTGTATAATAAATTAATAAATAAATTTCCCAAACCATGTACTGCACTCCACTATTCAAAATGCACTCTGAGCATTGGCTACTATGTACAAAATTAACCTTTTCAACACCATATGCAATTGCAAATTTTCTGTCAATTGTTATTTTACTTTATAATTTTAGCTTATTATTTTTTTATTTTTAATTCAATGTATGCGGTTGAAAAGACTAAAATTAACTTACGATGGATTACTAATGACCTATAACCTAAACCTAACCTATGGACCTAGGATAGAATTTCTTAAGTTTATCTATATGTACAATTTCTTTTCTAGCCTTTCCTTTTGACGATAGACGCTGAATGATATAGTTAACTTCAGTTAGCTTTTGGATTATTCTATAAGGGCCTTTGTACAGTCTACAAAGTTTAAGACTTCGTCCTGTTATACGTCTAGGTTTTAATACCATAACCAGGTCATTTTGGGCAAATTGCGTAAATTTAGTTTTTTTATCGTAGTATATCTTTTGCTTCGCTTGAACTTTAGCGATTCTTGCCGCTGCCAACTTCTGTAAGTCTTTTATATGGTTCGCTTTGTCTTCTAAGGTATGAGTTTCTCCCTCCTTAATATTGAGCTCCATATCCATGCTCAAGCATGGTTCTCTGCCATAAACTATGTTATACGGTGACAGTCCTGTCGATGATTGTACCGAAGCATTGTAAGAAAATATGATTTTTGGCAGATACACTGACCAATCCTTTTGATTGTCTTGGACATATTTTGACAAAGATATATTCAGAGTCTTAAAAAGCCTCTCAATTAACCCATTCGCTTTTGGATTAAATGCAGTCGTATGGCGAAGCTTAGCACCATAATCTTCTACTGTTCTTTGCACTACCTTTGATGTAAACACCGAGCCTTGATCTGTAAGAATAGATTTAACTCCGCCTAGATTGCAGAAAATGTATTCAATAAGGAACTGGGATATAACATCAGCTGTTACTCTAGGAACGGCTTTGCATATTGCATATTTACTGAGGTATTCTATTGCTCCAATTACATAACGATGGCCTTCATTGGATTTGCAGAATGGGCCTAATATATCTAATGCCACCTGTTGGCCAAAATTATTCACCTTCACATTCACGAATGGAGCTTTTGTATGTTTCATATTTTTCTCTTGGCATTTTATGCATGATTTAATATAGTTGTCTATTTTCTTCTCCGCGTTTTCAATGTAGTAGCGTAGTTTGAATTTCTTCAGTGTTTTGAATAAGCCAAAATGTGCACCGCCCCATGCGTTGTCATGCAACTCCTGCATACAATCTGAAAATAAATTCTCAGGTAGTACTACAACATCACGTAGAGTGTTGTCGACCCATGTTTTCTTACATAATAATCCATTTTTTACATGATAGGTCTTGTAATGTCTTTCACCGTTCATTTTCTTTAAAATATTTTTACAAAACATATCTTCTTGTTGTTTTTGTTCTATGTCGCTTTTTCGAAAACTATATAGGCACAAGCCGTCTGGTTGCTCTGTGGGCTTTTCCTGCGTGTCATCATAAAGTGGATTCCGACTAAGGAAATCTGCATGAATATTATCTTTGCCCTTGCAATATACAATTTTAAAGTTCCATGGTTGTATAGCTAATGCCCATCTTGCTAAACGTCCATTCATGTCTCTGCGGGTGCGAAGCCATACCAATGCTTTGTGGTCTGTTACCACTTCAAACTCTAAGCCCCATAAATATTGTTTAAAGTATGTTATTGCCCATATTAAGCCGAGGCATTCTTTTTCAGTAATGGCATATCGTTTCTCTGCTTCACTAAGCTTTCTTGATGCAAATGCTACTGGTCTTAGTTGAGATGTTCCTTGCATGAGGCAGCATCCTAATGCTTGATCTGATGCATCAACATATAGTCTGGTAATTATGTCGTCGTCTGATGAAAAATAACTTAATATAGGAGCTTGACATATTCTTTTCTTCATTTCTTCGAACGCAGTTTGTGCCTCGGCTGTCCATACAAACTTTTTGTTTTTCTTTGTTAGTTCCGTAAGTGGTAACGTCACTTGGGCAAATCCTGATATAAATTTCCTATAGTATGAAAACAGTCCCAATGTCGATCTCAGTTCTTTCAAGTTTCTTGGTGGTTTTGCTTCTCGCATTGCTTTGACCCTTTCCTCTACCGGTTCAATTCCTTGTGCAGATACAGTATGTCCGAGGATTGTTAATTTCGTATAGCCGATCTTGCATTTTGTTGGCTTCAGTGTAAGATTTGCCTTTTGAAACTTCCTTAGCACTTGTTCTAAGGCCAATAGGAATTCTTTGAAGGTTTTTGCATACACTATTATGTTGTCTACATAAACCAGTACTGATTTGTATTTTAGCTCTGCTAGTACTGTATCCATAGCTCGCTGAAATACCGCCTGCGACGTCTTCAGGCCGAAAGGAAGAGTTTTGAAGGAATATAACCCTGACTGAGTAATAAAACTTGTTTTTTCTTTTCCTTTTCCAAGTCTTAATTGCCAATAACCAGAATTGAGGTCTAATTCTGCGAAATATCTTGCTCCTTCTAGGCATGCAAGTAGTTCCTCGATCTTTGGTATTGGGTAAGCATCGGCTTTTATTTTCTTATTTAACGCCCTGAAATCGATGCAAAAACGTGGTTTTCCATCCGATTTTTCTACAATCACGACTGGTGAAGAATAAGGACTTTGTGATCGTTCAATAATGTCATTTTTTAACATTTCTTGCACTTGTTCTTCAATTAATTCTCTTTGTTTCGCTGAAGTCCTGTAAGGTGGTCTGTGGACCGGGATTTCATCTGTAGTCTCAATGTCGATTAAATAACCATTGTAGGCTCCTAGATTTGATGCACAGTAAGCAAATCTATCTTCATAATTGTGTAGCAAGCTCTTGAGTTGTTGGATTTGGGTATGTGTTAAATTTTCATTTACCTTTATGGAGTTGATGTCTTCCGTAATACTAAATAATTCTCTGTGTTGGTTTAATTGAAGATCGCCATCCTTGATTATGGGTATGTCCCCTGATTTCTGGATGATGATAGCGTTTACTGAAGTATCCTTTGTTGGCGATTCGTTATTTGTTTGAGAAAGCCATATTTCGATTTCTTGACGGCGTAATAGTGGTGAAGCAAACTTATTTAGTAATATTGCTTGTCCCGTTTCGTAATTAATATCTGCCTTGTAATCTTCTGCGAAGTCAGTACCCAAAATGAACTGGTCACGTGGTAAGTTCAATACCTGAAATGTATATGTGAAAACTGCGCTTCCAAAAACGATATTTAGCCTTATAGTTCCTAATGGTTGAAGGAGCGCGTTATTTACTAATGTTAATAACGTATTACTTTCGTTATTATATTTTAAGTTTAATTTATTAATTATTGATAAACTTATGCATGAAGCCTCGGCTCCGGTATCCATTAGCGCTAAATAATTCCTACTATAAAATGATATTAACGTATAACCAGTTAGTCTGGATTTGCCTGTATGTATGTCGGAGCGTAGGGCATTCAACGGCGCGGTGCTCCGTTGCCACGTCGCTGGTCGTCGTTTGGGTTTTCGTTTCTTGACTGCCGCGGTGTGAATCCACCTCTCGGAGATTGCCCCTGTGGCTGGTATCGGCCCCTGCCGCCGTAGTATTGGCTGCGATATTGTGGTTGACGTAAGGTTGAGTCTCTGAAATTATAACGAGTTTGGGTACCACGCATTGGCGTTATGTGTGGGTCGGGAATCTGACTTTCATTTGCGTTTCTTGCTGACGTTGTTGTTGGTGGAATTGGCGATGGTATTGGTGTATGATATGCTGGAGCTGACGTTGACGCAATTGGCGTTGACGCCCCTGTTATTGTATAGGAGCTACATAGTGTTTCCTTATCAGGTATTGTGGTTGGCAATGAAATTGAAACACTTTCAGTGAGTGGTATATTTAACTGAGGGGATTTGTCGGCTTCAAAAATGTCTACGTATTGCCAAACTGCTTTCCGCAAATCCTCTTTTGTTTGTGCCTGTATTGTCGCAAAATACATTTTGTATTTCTCACTGGTATTTCTCTGGAAGTGTTTTATAAATGTCTCATTGTTTATGCCCGTCGCTTTGGTGGCTAAAGCATCCAGAGCATAGTAATAGTCTAACGGCGACTCATGAGGTGCTTGTGTTCTATAATAAAATGCCTGTGCATAATTGACGCGTGATGGAAATTCCTTTTTGAGCTTGTCATATATGTCATCAAGGGATGCAAAGTTGTTGAAATTTGCTTTGTAAAATTGCAAAGCTGGTCCGCTTAAATATGCCGCAATTGCATACTTATTTTGTTCCTCCTTATATTTTTTTACTTGAGAAACAATTTTGTACTGGATGATGAAATCTTCAACGTCCGTTGTTCCGTTGAATTTTTCCAATTCCATGTTAATGTCTATTTTGCACAGCTATGTTCTAACTACTGAATGGGTGACACTGAATATTAGATAATAAGAAATATATCACCCGGAATAGCTCTTCGTATCGGCGACGATGGTCACTTTGTTTTCCTTCTTCTTAAAGCGCGTTTGGCTTATCGCTTGGCATGCGCTTCCTCGCGCTGTGAGGTCGGGGTTCGTTGTCTGAAAACTCTGAAACCGAAACTAGGGGAAACTTTCAGACGTTAGTGCCTCCACCATGTAAGAGAGTCGGCCTATCAGTGGAGAGCATCCAAACATTTAAACAACGCTTTGAATCAATATTTTTTTATATTTTAGGAGCTAAGTACAACCGTTCACTCTCAATCGCTGCTTCTATATGAATGCCCCATTGAAGTGTCTGTTTTCCTTGACGTTCTTATACTGTTCCAATTTTAAATCAGGGACTGCCAGTCAGCGACCATGACTGCTGTAAAAGGTTTCATTCTGAATGCGAAACCTCTTACACTACGATGCCACAGACAGACACACACACAGACAGACACGTCAAACTTATAACACCCCGTCGTTTTTGTGTCGGGGGTTAAAAATACAGTAAGTATAGATAATTTTAGGTATTTAAAAAAACATTAATAGAATATCCCAAATCAAATCTATTCGTATTGGCATTCTAACAAAGAACTTTGTCTTTGTTTTACTTTTGAACAAGGTTCTCTGGTAAATGGATTTATTTTAAATGCTTTGCTCCCAAGTTTATTAGAAAACTAGGAGACATTTTAAGTTCGCTTGAACGTCCAAATTTTAACAAAGGTCATCAATATACAGTGTGTAAATCTAATACGACTACTCTTAGGCCTCGTCCCACACCTCTTTTTGTTGTCCCCAGCACCAACTCAGTATTAGCTTTAGATACCAGCCCTCTGTATGTAGCACTGGGTCACATTAATAATATTCTTTTGTTTGAACCCCAGGCTGACATATTCTCGCAGGGGGAACAGAAACTTCTAGCCACTGCTACTCGGTATTTGGAGTCGATCTCGACTCCCACAAGTATTATAATATAGTCATAGCATTTAAGGGCAAAAGCGAAAAGTTCATCTCAGAAAATTCATACTATACTGGCTTGGTAATCTGTTCATTTGGCCAAGGACGATTTGATACCGGGACTGACAAAGCCCATACAAAAACGCGTACCCTTGAAATGTATGGGCCTTTTAGGCTTAAAACTAGATGGCGCTGTTTCGCAACCTGGAAGTGGCCAAAATCATTTTTTGCCCAAATGTTTTAGCGTGTTTTTATTTTTTATAAGAACAAAGTACATATTTCTTTATTTTAATGTCATGATATCATGTTAATACACATAAAATAACCTAACCTCTCTCTCTGTTTCTCTTCTCTTTAATACTCTTTTTACACCTTCTTCTCCTTTATACCTCTCTGAAAAATTTACTTTTCTGGCTGATGGCAGTGGCCACCGTCTGCGTTCTAGCGCGAATTTATCTCTTGCCATTCCCCCTCACAAATCTCGTGGATACCACAAGTCTTTTGCTGTCCGTGCAGTGAAACTATGGAATGAACTGCCCGTCTCGTTTAGGCAGGCACATTCGGTCGCGTCGCTGAAGGAGAGGTTAAAGAAGCTATGGTTATCTGACTAATTTGCCTTGTTGCTTTGTATATATTTTGTGTTCCTTGTCAACTCTTTAGTGTATCTTTCACATTCCTTTTTAGGGTTCCGTAGTCAACTAGGAACCCTTATAGTTTCGCCATGTCTGTCTGTCCGTCCGTCCGTCCGTCCGTCCGTCCGTCTGTCCGTCCGTCCGTCCGTCCGTCCGTCCGTCCGTCCGTCCGTCCGTCCGTCCGTCCGTCCGTCCGTCCGCGGATAATCTCTGTAACGGTTAGCACTAGAAAGCTGAAATTTGGTACCAATATGTATATCAATCACGCCAACAAAGTGCAAAAATAAAAAATGGAAAAAAATGTTTTATTAGCGTACCCCCCCTACATGTAAAGTGGGGGCTGATATTTTTTTTCATTCCAACCCCAACGTGTGATATATTGTTGGATAGGTATTTAAAAATAAATAAGGGTTTCCTAAGATCGTTTTTTGATAATATTATTATTTTCGGAAATAATCGCTCCTAAAGGAAATAAAAGTGCGTCCCCCCCCTCTAACTTTTGAACCATATGTTTAAAAAATATGAAAAAAATCACAAAAGTAGACCTTTTATAAAGACTTTCTAGGAAAATTGTTTTGAACTTGGTAGGTTTAGTAGTTTTTGAGAAAAATACGGAAAACTACGGAACCCTACACTGAGCGTGGCCCGACACGCTCTTGGCCGGTTTTTGTGTGATATAGTTAGGTTTATCCTATTACTGTATGTGTATTTATTTATTTATTAATTATTTATATATTATTTGCCCATTGTCTTTATGGTACCATGTTGTACAAATTGCGGAATTTGTTACCCTCTTCAAGTTTTCTCTCTCATTTACTCAAAGGTTAACTGGAAGAGATCCCTCAAAGGGATAAGTTCGCCTTTGTACTTCACATCTCAATGTATGCTTTTTTTTATGTGTTCTTGTACAATAAAGAGTTACTACTACTACTACTACTAACCACAAAATTAAAATTTTGAAAAAAGCCCCGACCGCGACATAGTGGACCGATTTTCATTAAACATGGCTAAGAACACTCCTGACTAACTCAGCTTTCAGACAAAAAAAACTAAATCTAAATCGGTTCATCCGTTCGGAAGCTACGATGCCACAGACAGACACACACACAGACAGACAGACAAACAGACAAACAGACAGACAGACAGACAGACAGACGGACAGACAGACAGACACGTCAAACTTATAACACCCCGTCGTTTTTGCGTCGGGGGTTAAAAATGTTTGTAGGCATCATCAATGTAGTTATGATATTATTTAATAGGTGGCGCTAAAAAATCGAAGTACGATTCTTAGTATGAAGATTGGAAATCATGTCCCATACAACCATTTCAGTCGCAAAATCTTCAAATCAGTAACTAACTGTCAAATGTGACATAACGCGTGGTAACGTCGTGCAAACAATGCGACCGTATTGTTACAATAACAAAGTGTAGTCGTCGTGTGCACTCGTTACGGTAACAAAATGTGTACGAATTTGTGGCTGTCAATGTCACTGTCAGAATGACTTTTAACGACACTTTATTAGTCGACGTTTGCACACATAACGGTAACAACATGTGGACGAATTTGTGGCTGTCATTGTCACTGTCAGAACGGTTTCTGACAGTGACATTGACAGAATTTGTACACACATGTGTAGGTCTGGTTACCGAACTGCTCCTAAACCACTGTATCCGCAAATGACAATCTGAAATACGAAGGTTTCTCAAACTGTTTTGTGAAGTTGTGGACTGGTTGCTTTGAATCATTTAAATATGAGCGAATTAAATAATAATAAACGACGACGACCATTTAAGCACTCTTCGACATTTTATAGAAATGTGGTAAAGTTAAGAAAAGTACAGAACGATAATACAAGTAAGCACTTTATAGTTACTTAGTGTATTAGATATTTAATTTTTAATTCTTATTGATAAAAAAGATGTGTAGGTAGTATTGCTTTGCACAATAAAAGTAGGTATCAAATCAAATAGAGTATTTACTGTGATATTAATAGATGTCTTGTGAAGTGCATGCTAGAATAAATTCCTATTCATAACGTTGATTCTATACTTTAGTTAAGTATACACGCGTAAGTTACTTTAGTAAGATACTTAAGTTGTTGTATATCTTATTATATTGTTTCCTGTATTGAGGCGCGTAATAAAGAGTATTTGTATTCTATTGTATTGTAGTTAGTATTATTCTAACCTTAATTATTTTTAGGCAGAAATGACACAGAAGTTCAGATCGCTGAAATTAATGTTGATAGTAATATTAATGAAAATCTGACGACTACTTCAACAAGTGACAATTGTGAAATGCCGCAAATTAATAGTTGCTCTATAGAAGACCAAAATAATATGATCCCGGACGACGAAGATGATGGATCTCGATTAAATTTAAATGAAAACATCAGTCTTATTGGTATAAGAGGAGAGATTCATCAATGGGCACTGAAATACCAAATACCACATAACGCATTAAATGAATTGCTACATATATTAAGAGAAAATTCCAGTTTGGCATTAAAAGATAATAATATATTACCTGCAGACAGTAGAACTTTGTTGAAAACATCGAGAAGGAACAATATTGTGCCAATCGGAAATGGAGAATATTGGTATTATGGGTTAGAACAAGCTCTAAAAAATGCTTTGTCTCAAGTGAGAAACCTACCGTCTAATATATTTTTGACATTTAACATAGATGGGTTGCCTATCGCAAGAAGTACAAAAAAAGAGTTTTGGCCCATCTTGTGTAAAATAAAAGGTTTAGATATGTCACCGATAGTTGTAGCAATCTTTTTCGGTAGTGGGAAACCACCCTTAGAACCATTTCTGCGCCCGTTTGTAGACGAACTCCTCAAACTACTCAGATGAGATGCAAGATGCAAGGGCGAATTATTAGCGTCGAAATTCGTTGTTTTGTATGCGATACACCCGCGAGATGCTTTATAAAAGGTGAGTTTGTGGTTATTTTAAATATTTTTTATTTTTAAACAAAATAATAAATACCGTAGAGAAGTTACATTCTCGTATTCCTGAACAATTAAGTACATTTCGCTAAACCAAATTGGTAGCACAGCCAGGAGCTTTTACGTAGATGGCTCCTTCAAAATACGTATTTACACCAAGTGACGCCTTTACCTCATGATAACTTAATTGTACGGATTGTACCTAATCTACCTAATAGGTACCTACTTGATATTAAATAAATAAGTAGCAGAGACATTATTAAGTCTATTACCTAGCTGAATAACGCTTCACATTGATTTACCTATCGATCTTTAATTATTGCAGGTACTGTGGGCTTTAATAGTTATCATGGATGTATGAAATGTACAGTTATCGGAGATTTTGATAGACGAGGTCGTCATATGAGTTTTCCTAGAACGGATATGCCTTTACGCAACGATAACTCATTTAGAAATCGCTTGGATCCCGATCACCACAAGGAACGAAGTGCTATAGAAGATTTACCAATAGACCTTGTTAACGATTTCACCATAGCAGATAGTCTTCATTTATTAGATTTAGGCGTAATGAAGAAATGTTTGCTAGGATGGACAAGTGGCAGCTTCAATTTTCACACAAAATGGTCAGCAAGGGAAACACAAAATATTTCAAGAAAACTCATGCAAATAAAGTCAACCACACCATATGAAGTCCACCAAGGAAGACTGAGGGAGTTAGATTCTCTTCACTTTTGGAAAGGTACAGAGTTCAAGAATTTTTTGCTGTACTATGGACCAGTAATTCTAAAAGAACATTTACCTTTGGAAGTTTACCATCATTTCTTAATACTGTTCTGTGCTACCACAATTTGTTACTCAGATACGTACAGTTCTTACCGACATATAAGTCAAAAATTATACGTTGATTACATCGAAAGATTTGCAGAACTTTACGGCCAAGATGTTGTAAGCAGCAACATTCACAACTTATGTCATGTTGTGAATGATGTTATGAAATTCGGTTCACTGCCTTCTCTTAGTGCCTATCCTTTTGAATCTATGCTTTACAAGATTAAAAACCTATTACGAAAAGGTGATAAACCATTGGCGCAAGTAGCGAATCGCATACAAGAAATGTTGACATTGAATATAACCTCTACTTGCACACAATCAGATCCCGCCCTCAAACACGAAACTTTACTGGAAACGGGAGAAAAATTTTTAAAACAGTCAGAATTAGTAAAAAATACTCGATATCTAAAAATAATAAAGACAAGTGGTTTCTAACTACTGACGAAAATGTAACAGAAATGCAATACGCTACTTGTGTGGAAGAAAAAATTAAAGTCTTCGGCAAAAATATAAGAAACAAATTTAATTTTTTTGAGTTACCGTTTAAATCATCATACATTAGCATATACGCTACAGAGGTGAATTATGAAACTGAAGAAACGAAAGAATATAATTTAGACGACATCAAATGCAAAGTTTTTGCAATGGTTAACAATAACGAAATGGTGTTCTTTCCTATATTGTCAACACTTTAATAAACAACCTAAATATCTACCTACGCAAATATCAGTTTTGTTACTTACGAGTATATCCCATTACGAGTTGCGATACCCAAATTTTCACCCGATCCTGGCGGGAACAGAAGAGAATAGCTTAATTTTTTGTTCTTGAACTTACCGTGGGACTCAGTCACTCTGGGAAGGAATCAATGGGAATGAATCCTTCCTTTTTAAGTTTTCTGTTTATCATACATTTAATTTTATTTTAATTATAATCTTACCTACAAGTTTTAACAGCAGGTCTTCTTTATTCTTAGTTTTTTAAAGTTGCTTTATTGATTAATTAAAATTCGACGCGGCGGACTTAAAATAGGAAGGATTCATTCCCATTTGTTCCCGACGGTCACATATTTTTTGTAGGAGGTAGGGCATAGCGAATGATATTCCGCTTTGTGTGGTAGGACACAGCACAGCGGATATCGTCTCGCTCGAATCTAGAGCAGAGCCCAACTGGGGTAGTACCTCCGCCTTACAGAAGACCGCAGCCAAATAGCACTAGACCCTACTCATAGTGTTGTGTTCCTGCCGGTGAGTAAGGCTGCCAGAGCTCAGCGAGGGTGCGGTGTGCTGATGACGGGAGGACTTAGGGAACTAACTTAAATTGTCCCGTCTATTTTCCTTTGAGTCGTCGGCAACCCGAACCCCCCTTAGAACTTGTAAACTCCTTTTTGCTGTGTACTTAACACAGCAAAAGGGAGTGTACAGGTTTCTAATGGGGTCGCAACGCACATGTGGCACTGTTTGAGTTGCAGGCGTCCATAGGTTACGGTGACCGCTTTACATCAGGCGGGCCGTACGCTTGTTTGCCACCGACGTAGTATTAAAAAAAATATACGAATGGGATAGATAATTCCCTATTAGAGTTATTATGTTGCTTATAGGTTGTAATATATAAAGAAAACATTTTATTTCAATCAAATATATTTAACAAAAATAATTAAAAACAATCACATTGCTTCAAATTAGTTATATTAATGATAACACTCATAAAATTACCTACACGTAAGTGTAGGATTTAAATGATCTTTAATATTTGCTAATATTAGTCATAGGATATAAAATTCAAATACTTAACAGTCGTTAAAAAAACTCTTACAGCCAGGCAAAAAAGAGTAGAAATGGAACTATTTTTTTAATCATAGCAACACTTTTACTTTTCCCATACAAAACTGACTCAATAATTGCCACACGCAAAATGATTTATATAGACGGTGGTTATTATTATTTCCAACTCTTTATTGCCAGGCTGTATGGTGGAAATAAAAGTCAGGCCCTCGAAGAAAACTACTTACCAGAAATCCTTAGGGTCCCCCCACATCTAGCGTCTCGCGAGCGTCGCGTCGGGCCAACTGTATGGAAAAAGACGTCGCGTCGACGCGACGTCGACGCAGCGTCAGGCTTTGCCCATACAGTTGGCCCGACGCGACGCTCGCGAGACGCTAGATGTGGGGGGACCCTAAAAATGACATTCCTTTATTTTTATAAAGAAACAAAACTATATTCAAGGGTTTACTAAAACTCCGGAAGAGTTTAAATTGAGAGTAAAATAAAGATAATATTATTTAGATTTAAAGATCATTTTCATCTTTAAGAGCAAAATGTTAATTAGAGAAATTTTATCTTGAATAGTGATGCTAATTGCTAGCGATTAACATGATAAAATAGCGTGTATTTTTATTTTACTTTAGTTAGCTCGAGTCCCGTCGAGACAAGCGAGTTTTGGAAAAAAATTAAATGCAGTTTTACTTATTTATTTTTAAAATAAAGGATTCTCTTCTTTAAGTAAAACGAGCCAGCTTAATAGCTTGGTCAACGAACGATTCTAGATGGAATGGCCGAAAGCAGAAAGTTTCACTACGAGATATTGTTAGGGATAGTCAGAAGACATACATACTAAAAGCCCTTGAACTTTGGACCTGAGCTCGAAGAGGGGAGGGGGGGTGAAAAAGGTCCCATTTTTTTGGTTTTTGCTTATATTTCAAGAACTATGCGTCATACGAAGTTTTGGTTTACGAAACTTTGAAAGCTTATAAAATTCTCTATAACTTTGATTTAGAAACTTTTTTCTATTCTTAACCATTGTCATCCTCCCACTTCTTGCTACATACATTGCACCATATCTTGAAATCTATTTATCTGAGACAAAAGTTTTCTTAAAAAATCTTGTAGACCATTCAATTACCTTTCAATAATACATATGCTTATGTTATGTGTCATGTACCGTACGACTTTAAAAAAATTACAATTTTAGCAATTTTTTCAGTGAACGAAATGCAACAACAAATGTATGTGATAAACTTGTAAAATATATAGGTATTTAATGAACTTGATTGTATTAGGTACCATAGCTGTACAAATGCATTTACACAACAGGTAACAATACAATTAGCTATACATAAAAAAAAATTGGCCTAGAAGGCAGGAAATTTCTAGATCAAAGTCATAGAGAATTTTATAAGCTTTCAAACTGTCGTAAACTGAAATTTCGTATGACGCATAATTTTTGAAATATGAGAAAAAAAGCAAAAAAATGGGACCTTTTTCATCCCCCTCTTCAATCACAGGTCCAAAGTCCTAGAACTTTTAGTATGTATGTCTCTTGACTATCCCCATAGAGGAATATAATTTTTCTCTATGCTATCCCTAATAAGTAACATCCCGTAGTGAAACTTTCTGCTTTCGGCCATTCCACCTAGACTCGCCTTTTCGCCTTCGCCATTCATTGACTGATCTATAAAGAATTAAGGTAGATTTTCTTCAGGGCCCGACTTACCTTTCCACACAGTATGTATGTACATCACAATTCACAACCATCCGTCCGAGTGCCTCCACGCAGAGTTATGCAATATCCCCTATTCAGTCCCTTCTGTATTTGTTTTCCTTTGCGTTTCCTTTAATTGAGTGGATCTGAAAAGAAAGGTAAATTGTGGCAATGTGAAACATTATAGAAAATATCTGGGCAACCGAGCTTCGCTCGGTTCTGTTTCGTATCCTTGACATGTGTCGCCATCTAGTTCAAAAATGAATAGTACCTACATCGAGCGAAAGAATTCTCAGCCTTAACAACACAACTACTCCACACGAGATGGCGCGCATTTCGCCACAAAAACTCAAATAGTGTATTTTATATTCGTTTTAGCCTTGACCTGTGTCGCCATCTAGTGTTTGCAATAAATAGTACTTACATCGACCGAAAGAATTCTGTCTTAACAGTACAACTACTGCACACGAGATGGCGCGCGAAGAAAAACGCATGAAAACTCGAAAATTCGCGTTTTCCGGGACCTAAGGATAAGTTAGACCGATTTTTCACCCCCAAAAACCCCCACATAACAAATTTCTGCGAAATCGTTAGAGCGGTTTCCGAGATCGTCAGTGTAAATAAATATATATATAAATAAATAAATAAATAAATATACAAGAATTGCTCGTTTAAAAGTATAAGATATAGGGATGTGTCCAGATTAATATGTTGTGATTGGCGACATGTCCAAATGATTCGAAATATGTCAGCAATCGCAATATACTCGTATTAACGTGAGTAAGTACAGCCATTTATATTTAAATATGTCTCACGAAAGTTTAGTTTTGGACGTGGTAACTATGTTAATTGTAAATCAAGACGTTTAGTCCGCCATTTGTACCACTTCTTCCAAAAAAGGGGTACATATGGCAGACTAAACGCCTTGAGGCTTTCTTTATCAATCAATTAATTGCATGTGCATTGTGAAACACGAAAAATGATTCTTTTTCGTATTATGAGTCCCTCACTCCGCTTTAGAGTCTAAATAATTATTTATAGCTTCAAACCACGACTATTTTACATTGTTTTAATATGGTTTTAATGTAGGCAAATTTGTTAAAAAAAAGAAAAAGTCTTTATAAATTAGTCAAAAATACTCACGATTTTCGCTTAGTCCTTTGAACACTGTGCTTTATAGCACTATTCTGGATAAAATGGTCCGCCTCTTGCATAGAGCAAGTGCTGTCTGCTAATTTTAATATTTTATAAATAATTACTCTTATTCTGATAAATCTGGAAAAAGGCATTTTGGGGCATGTTTTGTTGCCCTTCCATGTCACTTGAGACAATACATAATCCGTGAACATTGCCCCCACAACCATAAGCCCAATTTTAGAGACTTTTAAATTTCCCTTATTTCCGCATATTTTTGTGAAATGCGAAATCTGTAACAAAACATGTACTTAATGTTAATAAAGTTTGAGGATACCTGGAAAAAATGAATACAAGAATCCATCTTGAAAATCTTATAAATATTCACTGCTTTCGGTCACGCGTGTACGCTGCGACCATTTTGCGACCGTTTTGGTGACCGTTTGGCGACTGTTTTTTACATAGAATATTACCCAGTCTTAATCCATATTTTAACAACTTTGTTGGTTTTCTAGGCATTATTTTTATTATTTCAGTATAGTATATACACCACAGCACTAAAACTTCACCAATCAAATAGTTATAAACACAAACACCGAGTAGTCAATAATATTATTGCTGGTTAAACTGAGGTAAATTGATGGCGCGTTGATAAATTTAGACTTATTTTATGAAATAACTCGAGCAATTTAATTGGCCATGGTAATTAGCCCACATTATACATAATACAAATGTAAACAATATTTACCTTTAACAAATTCTTACGCCATTACATTTTAATGTCAAATGATTTTATTTCTTTTTCACTTTGACGTCTCTGACAGTCGCCATTTAAAAAGAATGAAATGAACGAATGATTTCGGGAAAATGGTCGCCAAACGGTAACAATGTGTGCACGCGTAGTGCACACTTTCTGTCACTTCTGTGACCATTTGTGCCTGTTACCAATCGTCCCCATTTGGGTCGCCGCGACTAAACGTCGACCGTACTGCGACTAAACATTGAGACCCGAAGACCTGTGTGTACACAAAATAGGAGGATTTGCGTAGGAACGGCGACCGATTATGGTTATATGGGGTCCCTATGTCCCTATGTCCCTATGTATGCTTAAATCTTTAAAACTACGCAACGGATTTTGATGCGGATTTTTTAATAGATAGAGTGATAGTAGAGGAAGGTTTACATGTAGGTATAGTACCCGTGCGAAGCCGGGGCGGGTCGCTAGTATATAAATAATCCTTGAAAAAAAACAAATTTGCTTGACGTCATATAACATTTTATCTTTATTTTGCCCTCATATATGAGTAGCTAAAATTATATTTTAACGATACTGTGTAATTAATTACAGATTTTTGTTTGTAATAACCTAAAAAAAAATAAAAAAAAGTCGGTTCCCCTTCCCTCATTTTACACAGTTTATATTTTAACGATTACAGGCAAATAAAATATTAATAAACCCAGTCGAGACGAGATACTAAAATAATGAAATCAATTCCTGAATCCCGGTAAGGGCATTTATTTGTGTGATGAGCACAGATATTTGTTCCTGAGTCATGGATGTTTTCTATGTATATAAGTACCTATTTATCTATATAAGTAAGTATATCGTCGCCTAGCATCCATAGTACAAGCTTTGCTTAGTTTGGGGCTAGGTTGATCTGTGTAAGGTGTCCCCCAATATTTAATTTATTTTATTTTTTTAATTAATGAAGTAGTAGTAGCTATTTAAATTGGACTAGGTTTGATTTTAATTATTATAATATTAAAGGTTTATAATACTGTCACCGTTGAATCAATATTTCAACATCTTAAATAAATACTCAGATAATTAAAGAATTATTTGCTTAATTTGTTTGAAGCGCAAATTATTTACGCTGGATTATATATAATTATTATTTGAACGCTTGTTCAATTGTATTGACATTATTTTCATAATAAGACAGAGTTTAATGAAGATTAAATGAAGCCTGAACAGAAATATATGACTATTGTCATATATTTCTGATGTATGCGGTGACAGTTCAGTGTAGTATGAGGATAACCTAACCACAAAATTAAAATTTTGAAAAAGGATTTTGAATGAAATTTTGGTCGAGGGCCACGACATAGTGGACCGATTTTCATGAAACATGGCTAAGAACACTCCCGACTAACTCAGCTTTCAGACAAAAAAAACTAAATCGAAATCGGTTCATCCGTTCGAGAGCTACGATGCCACAGACAGACACATACACAGACAGACAGACAGACAGACAGACAAACAGACAGACAGACATACACACAGACAGACACGTCCAACTTATAACACCCCTTCGTTTTTGCGTCGGGGGTTAAAAATAGTTCTAATGAAAATCCGCAAGATGGCGCGTAGTCATATATTTGGTCAGGCTTTAATATTTATTTTATTTATTTATTTAATAAAAACATCTTACATAGAAACTTAAAACTTGCGTACAATTATAAAATAAATAAAAAAAACAATTATTACTACATATATATAAAAAAAAGGTAGGATACCTAAAGGAACCCGTTCTGGGCCATGCCGGGTCCAAAGGTCCCCATCACGCTAGCAGCGTTACCCCGCTGTATGGCGATGGAGACCTGTTGGACAAGCCATGACTCAGAACGGGGATCTTTTGTTTTCTCCCTGAGGCGCTTTCCGATCTCTCGGAAGAGTTCACGCGCCTCCCTTCCCCAGGGCCCGGCTGTCTCAACCGCCGTCTTAAACTTAAATGTAAATACAATGTCTCCCAAAACTGTTTACGTTACTTATTGTACTTCATAAGTGTCCCTTAACTACAAACTCGGGTAAATCCATTCTGCTTTAAGGTTGATTATGTATAAAAATATACATAAGTATTATAATTTAACAGTATTTGGAGTTGGCGTTGTACTATATTGTTTGTACTTGTAAATATGTAGTCGTAAGTCAAATTTCTAGTCAATAAGAAAAATTTGCATGCCTATACCCTCGGCGAAGTGTGACGATCAAATAAATGCATGTTTACCAACCACCTAATCTAATACACTATATTTCTTGCAAATAAAATATTTCATTTCATTTCATTTCAAAGAATCAACGTTATATCAGAATGGATTTACCCGAGTTTGAAGTTAAGCTACGCATAACTCGATTGGTTGGTGCATAAATACTCGTATTGTCGAAACCCCTAGATGACCCCTAGAAACGTCTTCATGGCACCACTTTTCCACTACGACACCACTATGTAACTGATGTCCAGCTGGTCACCAAACATTCATATATAATTTTCATATAACCTAACCACATAATTTTTAAAAAACCAACATATTGAACCTATTTCTATTAAACATGGCTAGTAATACTCCCGACTAATTGAGCTTTTAAACAAAAAAAGTCACAACAGGTAGACACCTAGACACACACATAGACAGAAAAACAAACAGACAGACGGACGGCCAGACAACAATGTGATCCTATAAGGCGTTCCTTTATTTCCTTTCGAGATACCTACGGAACCCTAAAAATATTTAGAGGCAGCCCATCAAAAAAGAGTGTTGACATTCTAAAAATCCGGTTTCCGAACCTACTGAACCGTAAGTCCCGGACAGTCCGGACACTACGAGACATTTGTGCGGAACAGTTCACACACAAAACGAACTCGACCCTACCAATGGGATTATTTCGTCCGGTTCAGTTCCTTTTGCACGTACAAATAATCTGTTTTCGTTTTGTATTTCTATTGTTTGAGGAAATGTTTTTTCTAGCAAAGGACCATGCGCATTTTATATGGATATTTGGGCCATGAGCGAACACAAAATGAAAGTTATGTACATGATTAGGATTCTTCGTGGCAAACAAGGATATGCCAGAGCTATACTAGAAAAATCGGTCCTTTAGAGAGAAAACAGTTATACCTAGGGAGACTTCTTCTGTGCCCACTGCCCATATACTCTCATCTGGTTTTTGGGATATGCCAACTTTCACCAAAACATTTGCACTCCGGTCAGTTGCATCAACCACATTTGACAGACACATCATCGTCACGCAGCAGAGGTCTATGGAACTTCCCATACAATAAAATTTAACGAATGCTTTAACGGTGACAGACGGTTTGGTGCAACCGACCCTAAAAAGGTATTTCAACACAATATATATCAATTACATTTAGTATCTATTTAGAAAACGTCAAGAAACTTCACATTTTCAAGCAGATTTTATGGTACTATTTAATTGTACCATAACTAAGTCAAAGAGTGATTTTTAAGGACAATGTCTTATAGCGGCATGCATAACTTGATAATATCTACACTTTACTATAGGTGTCATCTCTGTTCGCTCGTGCCCCAAAATGCTTTAATTTATTCTAGCAAATTTAACTTAGTTTAATAGTTATTTTTCACCACACCAACACGAACAAAATACTGACTATAAAACATAAAACTGAATAAAATCCATCAATTTATTTAATATTTATGATTCAAAATCGTCATTTATATGTAAAATCTACCAGCCCGCTACAAACAATTTAGGCGAGGGGAACTCGCGAGCTAGGTACACGTTTTACTCCATCACTAAAACATCTGCAGTTTTGCCCTATCACTTAAACTAGTGATGGGGTGAAATTGTAGATGTTGTGCTGCGGAAGCCCGCGTATCGCTCTCGGACCGAACTCTAGCAAATGAGATGTAAATCCTTTATACGTCCCACAGCTGGGCACAGGCCTCCTCTGCCCGTTGAGTGTTTGAGCTGTAGTCCCCGCGCCCAGCCGTGGCCAGCAGTGGGATGCATTTAAAGGCTGGTGATGATGATGAAGGTGATGGGAAGAAAATCATTGTTTAAGACGATACAGGAGGGGTCAATTCTCCATACAAATGCTCTCGACTATTTCCTCCCTGGTTTTTGAAGATAGAGCAATGTTTTTTTATTATTTTTATCTGTGTTGGACCGTTTAGATTTTTTTGATATTCATACTTTTAAAGACGCTAGAGCCCATCAAAAATTTCCAAAAAACAGCCTTATTGATTATGGCGCAAAAAAAGGTGTGGTATTCAAAATTGGTAACAATTAGCCAAAAAAACTAAACGGTCCGACACAGATTATTTCATTTTTATTCGGATTCTCAAATTTCATTACGATTGATTAAGTTTTGAACAAGGAAATAGTCGAGAGCGGAACCTCGATTTTAAAGTTTTTTTCCCAATATCTTTTAACTGAGTTGTTCTAAATGGAAAATATTTTTTCGATAAATCTAGTTAAGAATAGGTACTAGTACATTTAACTAAAATTTCCAGTTACGTAGTTTGGGTATGTTCCCCTGAATGTGTTTCCAGAACGTTACTAACACAAGCTTAAAATGTTACCTACATGGAAACAAAAGTTAAATTACAAAGCAGAAATTATTTCCTGAAACAAAATGAATTTGGCACAATTAATTCCAAAAAGGTATGCATACGAAATACTCAATTATAAGACCCTCCTGTCACGCGCCACATCGCTTGTCGTTTGTCACTTGTCATTTATCACTTGTCACGTCATCTTGTTTCCCATTTGTTCTCATCACTTTGTTTAGAGGTTACGTAAATTTAGTAGAAGATACTGTATAAGGAATTTCTACCGTCATACGTTATTAAATTTAGGAGGCCAGCCAAGCTGAAGTGGGACTGGGCTGGTCATGTCTGCCGAATGCCGAATGAGATACGGGCCAAGATTACCACAGAATGGAAGCCCAGGCCGAAATTGGGACTCGGCAGGCCACGTATGCGATGGCGAAACGAGATTTATTTATGAAAGAATGGCCGAGGATTGCCCACCAGTGGGACATTACAGGCTCTCAATAATGATACATTATTATTAAGAAATGAATGATATAATCAGACGGAACGCAAGCTTGTTTGCCACCATGTGGTATAAAAAAAGTCTCTTTGACCAGTGAGACAGAAAATTGGCTAAGTAAACAAAATTAGAATGGATCCTTGAAACTAAGTATGTTGCCTACAGGCTACTGGTTAAATTGCCTTCGGATGGTACGGATCTGCAATGATACATAACGATGCAAAACTATCTGACATAATCTTATTTGCACAGAGCGAGTCAAATACTTTTGCGGCCTTTTAAAGAGTAAAATTTTATGACAGGTGGCAATCATTTTACATTTTTATTAAATTTAATCGTACAAGATAACACTTTGACGACCGGTCTGGCTCAGTCGGTAGTAACCCTGCCTGCTAAGCCGCGGTCCTGGGTTCGAATCCCGGTAAGGGCATTTATTTGTGTTATGAGCACTGATATTTGTTCCTGAGTCATGGATGTTTTCTATGTATATAAGTATGTATTTATCTATTTAAGTATGTATATCGTCGCTTAGCACCCATAGTACAAGTTTTGCTTAGTTTGGGGCTAAGTTGATCTGTGTAAGGTGTCCCCAATATTTATATTTATATTTTTATTAATGTTAAGTGTCAAGTGAAAGTTTTTTTTTTAATATTTTTCAGTGCAGACACAGTTTAATAATAAGTTACTAACGTAAATACAGATGGTGCTTTTTTATCGCTCTAGTACGAGAAGTGGGTCTTTCTCAGGTTATTCTTCTTTGTCAGGTTAAAACTTCAGAGGGCCATCTGTACTGAAAAACGATCGATGCACGAGCGAAAAGGAAGTAACACGTGTGGATTTAGAACACTACCACCATAGTTAGATATAAGATGTACCGATTTTTATTTAAAATCTAGACAGCCCAAAAGTAATAAAAAAAAAACTGTAATATATAATAACACATTTTTCTAGGCCCTTTCCAAGTAGGTATCACATTTTCTTTTCACAACTCAATAACGTACGAGGGTACAAATTCCTTATACCGCATCCTAGACTGTGAGAAAGATTACCTTTGACAGACAACGCATTGTGATTGGAAGGGGCGGAATCTTTATAGCAGAAAATAAATCTCAATGTATTTATAGAACAGTATCAATAAATAACCTAACCAAATATAGTATTTTATGCAACAGGCGTTTAAAGGAGGTCAAATAAGACGAGTGGCGTGGGTGACTTGTTCTCTGCAATATTTCTGCACTCACTCTGTCGCTCGCACTCCCCCGCGCCGCCGCCCGCCCCCGGCCGGCGCCCCGCGGCCCGCTATAACGCTTAAAGGCTACCTAACTATGCTGTAATAGCTATATCGTATGAGTGGATGCGCGGGGCGCCGGCCGGGGGCGGGCATCTTTACGTAGGGTTTTAACGATCTATGCACGACACGGTAAATGACGAATAACAACACGGGAGTAGAAAAAATACTTAACCTAACCACAACATTACAATTTTGAAAAACCCTCACAAAGTGGACTGATTTCCATCAAACATGGCTAAGATGAATTAATAGGGAGTGCCTATTAATTCAGCTTTAAAAAAAAATCGAAATCGGTTCGGGAGCTACGATGCCACAGACAGACAGAAAGACATATCAAACTTATAATACCCCGTCAGTTTTTCTGAGTAAGAATAATAAAATTAGTTTAGAAATGTTAATATTTAAGATGGAATTAAATATGGATTGTTTAAAAAAATTGCTACCCAGTCTCGAAGATCTAAAAGATCCTTTACCAGTTGGTGTGTTGAAAAATATTTTCAGTACACATGGTGTTTTTTTCGCGCATGGTACTTTTATTCAACTTGCTTTGTAACAAAGACCTTTACAGGGGACAGCTCAATCACATTTTTTGCCATACTAAATTGAACCTTATCACCGAGAGAGAAAGTTGATCGTATCAGACTAGCGAAAACGGTCCACATGAGAGGGCATTGTTTGGGCTGGTGTCCCTCTCGCACGTGTGACCAGTGTTAATGAGGTTACCATAGTAGTAGTATTTTTATCTGTATATTACCTGACTTTAAAACTTCTTATTTTATTTTAGTGTTATATTCAAAGTAGGGTTTCGATATATTTTAAAGAATTAGAAAATAATTATAATGTAATTATTTTAATGCCCATAAATCAAAGATTTGTATAATTAAAAAATACCTTTAATTGGGTATTAGTAGATTTAGTAGTGACTTTGAAAATTAACTGGTATCCCCAACGTATGACAGTGATGACGTCACTGAATAATGTTGACATTGTCAGTAAGTGCGAGAGGGACACCAGCCCAAACAATGACCTCTCATGTGGACACACTTTTTGACCTAACTACACAATCTAGTTTAATAATTCTAAATCTATGCTTTGTAAGCGCTGAAATTTTGCACACGTAAATCACGTGACAATGCAATATTATGGTATCATGGAGCTGATCTGATGATGGAGCAGAAAGGTGGTCATAGGAACTCTGTTATGAAATGCCGTATCCCCATCAAGTAAGAGGTTTTGAGAAACGTCTCGGAGAGCAGTAGATAACTGATGAAAGAAAGGTACAGTTGACGATAAAAGCTTGTGCCAAAAATGATTTTTTTGCAAAAAATGGCACAAACGCTCACGAAACGCTCACGATAATATCTCTTTCGTAGCTGTCTTTGTCTAGAGCTCTTGCGTATTGGCGCGACAGAGCCAGACTACATTTCTACGGCGTTTCGGTGGCTTTTCGTTTCGCAGAAATGCCATTCGGCTACGGGCCGGTACTGAAAAACGTCGTACGATACACGTGCCAAAAGGTAATTCGTAACTCGTGTCGATTTAAAACAGTCCCTTCGGTCGTGTTTTAATTTATCACCACTCGTTTTGAACTTCCTCTTTCTCCACTTGTATCGTAATGTTACTTTCCCAGTTTAAATTATTTTCTGGAAAAGGGTTTAATTTAGCAATTTTACTTTCCCTGAAAATAGTTTTGTTTAATATCGTGGAGCTACCACTAGTTCAAAATACGATACTTGGTATCATTAAGGACCCTCCCAGAAACCCCTCAGAAGAAGAAAGATATATGTAGTGTAAGGCCAGTGTGCGTATAGCCGAATGTACAAACGCTCATGATAATATTTGTTTTGTAGCTGTCTGTCTCTATCCCGCTTGCATATTGGCGCGACAGAGATAGACTGCATTTCTGTCGGCGTCTGGCGTCGACGATTGCCATTCTTCTGCGCTGGCTGAGTGGGTTCTTGAAGCGGAGCGTTCGGCGGGGAGGGCGAGCGTGCGTCCACCCTACGCAGCGTCTACTCAGGACACTTGTAATGAACTTCAATGACCGCCCCGCAACATGCCCAAGATGAGTGTGCAGTGCACTCAGGCGTTACGCCGTGTCTTGTGTGGGCGACGGTCGCGCGACCGTCGCCCACGCAAGACACGGCGTTATACATACTTACAGAAAACATAATGTTGACATGAACAGCGAACAACCGGCGTAGGCGAATGGCAACCGTCGACGCCAGGCACCGACAGAAATGCAGTCTGGCTCCGTTGCGCCAATACACGAGAACGATAGAGATACGAGTAGATAGCTACAAAAATTAAAATTTTGAAAAAACCCCCGACCGCGATATAGTGGACCAATTTTCATGAAACATGGCTAAGAACACTCCCGACTAACTCAGCTTTCAAACAAACAAACCTAAATCTAAATCGGTTTATCCGTTCGGGGGCTACGATGCCACAGACAGACACACACAAAGACAGACAGACAAACAGATAGACAGACAGACAGACGGACAGACAGATAGACAGACACGTCAAACTTATAACACCCCTTCGTTTTTGCGTCGGGGGTTAAAAACAGGTATTATCGTGAGCGTTTGTGTATGTACCAGGGAAAGTATATGTACTAAATATTGTTATAAAACTGCCTATAGTGCCTGTAAAATTATCAGATCTGGGTGGCTAGCCGAATGGCACAATCGCTCACGAAACGCTCACGAAACGAAGCGCTAGTAGATATCTATCTCTATCGCGCTTGCGTATTGGCGCGACAGAGCCAGCGGCGTATCGCTTTCGTTTGGCGTCGGAGAAATGCCATTCGGCTACGGGGCCTGTACTCTCTCCGTACCTAGTTGGTAAATCGTAGGATCAAAGCTCCAGTCCTCACGAGACAGGCTAGACCTAGTGTGAGGGCTACTGTTTGTTCTAAGAAGCTCTTGTATATTTCTATAGTTTATTTTTCTATTATCACTTAGGCTTTATTTAATGTAAATTTGGAAAATAAATGTATTGTTTGTTGTTTGTTTGTGGCTACGTAGTTACGTACCCAGTTACTTAACAGAAACAAAAGCTAAACAATATTTTCTGTGAGGTACTCGCTGTCGACTTTTGAACTTAAAGTAGCCATACAGGTAAAAGTCCGAAATAGCTTTTTGCCCTTCCAACTAAAATAAGTTATCGGTAAAGTCGCCCGAAACTACCTGCCCGCATTTTGTGAAAAGGGTCAGTAAAGTGATAATTGCAAAACCTGTCCCTTAAAAAGCCCCATGTGTATTCCAAAAACTTTTTATGGTCAGGATTTTATTTAAGAATTTGAAATGATTCAAGGTTAGTTTCATTACTTTATTTACTTATTTCACGTTAAAAATACATATTAAACTAACACAAATAAAACTAATACACTATGAACTAATAAATTAAACTATAACTAAACTAAATCTACCTATGTTTATTGATCTCCACCGTGTTGTTTTTGATTTCCGTTAAATTCGACACGTCGTTAGGTTCGTTATCAGGAACCACCCTGTGTATCACTTTTAGTTAAATTCGCCAAAAACATTTTTTATCGTTTTCATACATAATAAATGAATTAGTTAGTGAGAGAGACCCTTAAGAATAATATTCAAGTTAATGTCAAGTGTTTGACGGCATATGTCAAAACAAATAACATTAGGAAGTGGTAAAGGCTGTCACACACGTGTTCAGTAATTATTTTTATTTTTTTTAATAACTCAATAACCGCAAGAATTAAGACACTAGTTTCTTAGAGAAATTAATTGTATATGATCTAAATAACCTTCCCTTAAAGTAAACGGAATTCAATAAAAACAGGGTGTATTATAATGACTTATATTGATATCTAGACCATGATTACCTTTTTAATATTTATTGAGGTCTCGATATTCCGACGCAGTTGCTTGCATCATGATATTCATGAACACCCGGGAAACCAACTAATATTTTTGATTCAATTCAATTCAATTCAAAACCTTTAATGTCATAAACAACACGTCATGTCAAAAATACAAAAATAATAATACAATAAATTAAGGAATTAAAATAATCTTAAACAACTTAGTCAAAAATAATGATAAATACTAACCATAAACATATTTAAAAAAAACACAAGGAATTAAAACAAAAATGTCAAAAGAAAAAAAACACAAATAGGTAAAGTATTTATATTACATATTGAGTCAGATAAAGTGTCACAACAAACATCCTAAGTGCGTTTTCACATTATCCGATCCGATATCGGGTCGGGTGTCGGACCGATATCCCATACATTACAGGCGCCATCTTGGATTTTTTCTATTGAAATCTTTCCGACATCCGATATCGGATCGGATAATGTGAAAACGGTCTAATATAAACAATCTCGCGTTCTCTTCCTCCTGCTCTTCAGAATCTCTCCATTCCTCCCGTGGGTGTCGCAGAAGTTGACTGTGGTGATGCGAGCGATGGTCTGCCAACCTGTCCCTGTATCACAATTCCATTATTATTAAGAGTGGCACTGAAATTTGAGCAGTTCCATGTGCTCTGCCAACTATTTTAGGAACACAGGCTTGAGTTTATTATCCTCCTTTCTACAAGTTGCTTTTCATTTGAATCAACAATATATTTGAATCAACAAGTCAAGTTTATAAAAGCAACATGACACATATTGATTTACACACACGCATTTTGACATATTGATCTTTTAACAAGTTTGATTTATTCCGTTTACTAAAATACTTTTGTTTCAAACGGATAAACCCGCAACAAGTCGAACTTCTTAAATTCACAATGCAAATTTCTCTGTGTAGGCCTTATTGGGATTAGTCCGGTTTCCTCACGATGTTTTCCTTCACCGAAAAACGACAGGCAAATATCAAATTACATTTCGCACATAAATTCCAAATAACTCATTGGTACGAGCCGGGGTTTGAACCTGCGACCTCCGGATTGAAAGTTGCCCGCTCTTATCGCTAGGCCGCCAGCGCTTCACACAGGCTTGAGTTTATGTGTGTATCAATTTTAATAACTTAATTATGTTTTATATTTTTCATTTTCAAAGCAATTTTCATTAATATCCTCGTTTTTGCTACATCCTTAATAATTGGCCTTTTATTATTTATTATACCTATCTTTAATTTTCCAGGGACATGATATGTGAAATGTAATATTCACTCAGCTTCATTATTTGATAGGAGCTAATATAACGTTCAACGAGTATATTCTATATGGCTTTCATAACAAAAACTCCTTATGCTTTAAGTATAATACACCGTGTTTTGTTTTATTCTCCGTTAAATTCGACATGTCGTTAGGTTCGTTATCAGGAACCACCCTGTATCACTTTTAGTTAAATTTGCAAAAAAAAATTTTCATCGTTTTCATACATAATAAATGAATTAAGTAATTAGTGTAAGATACCCTTAAGAATAACATTCAAGTTAGTGTCAAGTGATTGACGGCACATGTCAAAACAAATAACATTAGGAAGTGGTAAAGGCTGTCACACACCTGTTCAGTAATTATTTTAATTTTTCTAATAACTCGATAACCGTAAGAGTTAAGACGCTACTTTCTTAGAGAAATTAATTGTATTTGACCTAAAGAACCATCCCTTAAAGTTAACGGAATTCAATAAAAACAGGGTGCATATCCGTTTTCACTTGATATTCCCGCCAAAGTTCTTCTTTATTGCATAAAATACAGCACAAGGATCCTTTGTTCATGGAACTTTTCATATTTTCTCTATACCGCCGGATTATGCTTCCAATTTTATCACTTATCTACGTGGATAAGACATCTGTCACTCTCACACTGACATACTTGCCAAAGCGTGACGGATGCTTTATCCACATAAAAAAGTGATAAAATTGGAAGCATAATACGACGGCTGCGCTTATTTTTCAATATTTTTTTAATTCGTTGAGTCGTACCAATTAGTCAGTTCAGCAGATCTCTCGAGTGAACATTGAGCATACAATAATCTTCTTAACAGGAACAAGTTCTTTGTACAGTTTGTGAACCGAGGCGTTGAGTGTAGCATTTTTCATATTCTTTCAGATGCATTACATAAAAACTGGCTACATTATTCTGTAAAATAATACTTTTTCTGAAACTTGCAATGAAATGTTGTTATTACGTACTTCAAATTAGGTCGGGAAGTACTAGGTAGGTATGTAGTTCGTTGAGTGAGGATGATATGTAATGGAATTTCATAGTAATTTCCCCACCTAAGCCAGCAATGCTCGAGTCATTTGTTTCCCCAAACAGATTTAAAAAAAGTTTAAGCGCGGAAATGAAATATAAATATATGATTGTATATTTATATATTTTTTAAACACCACAAATTACATAATTATAATATTTTAAAAAGCATCGCTAAACCATCGAGGTTTATCTCGATACTTCATTCCGCAGCATAAACGTAAAAAGTAAATTAATGTACAGATATATACTTACATCCTAATTGGCTTGATTGCTCAGATTTATCAAATATTTTATCAAGAGTTTTTTCAAATTTCAAAATGAGTTCGGACAAAAGAGATGTGGATGTGGATTTACAGTGTAAATACGCCTCCCGAATTGCGAGCGGAAGCAGAAGTAGACATGAGTAACTTACGGCCCCCCGAAATCCAAAATAAGATAAAATTCTTAAAATGGAAAGTTTTCAAGGTCAGTTTTTTAGCCTATCACTATCTCTAACACTCCCGGCTAATTCAGATTTTAAACATAGAAAACGAAATCTAAATCGGTTCATCGGTTCGAAAGCTATGACAGACAGACACACAGTCGTAGTTTTTAAGGTTAAAAATATTCTTATTGAAAAACGTGAATTCTAAACATTATTTATTATTTACTTACACATATCTCTTGTAAGTTAAAGCTGTGAAATACATGAAATCCATTGTAAATTGCCATCTAAGACTTAACCTTAAACTGAAGGAAATATGGTCAAAATCCGGAAGTTTGTTGGTGAAACCGTATGTGGTTTTATAATAGAAAGGCAACGTTGTCGCCAACTGGCGATCAATTAAGTTCGTGTGTTCGTTTTATTGGACAACTTGGGTGTCTGTTGGTTTCCTATTCCGAGAGTTACTAGTTAAAGTTGAGTAGAACCGAAAAGTTTAATAATTTGATTTCTGAACTATATTAAATTTTTTCATAATCAATAACATTGGGTATATTCTACCGATCACAAACTAGATATAAGTAGACACCAAAATTTGCACAGCGGAATATTATGGATCTACTATAAAGTATTATAGATATATAGATAGATGGAAATTGGAATACCTCAGCAAAAGATACAGAAAAAAGGTACAGTGGAGACAAAGCAAATTATTATAAAAAGAATGATTATATTTGCGTCACATGCTTACAAATACATGTATTTATATACGAAATATACGTAAACAATAAACATGCACCAACGACATAGGCAATGCGTTTTTAGGGGTAAGTTTGCCTTTTTACGTAATATGATGTGATTTTTTCCTATTTTATATTTTCGTAAAAAGAATTTTCAAACCTGTTTAATAAGGTAAAAAAATACGTCATCATTACAGAATTCCTAACGAGGACTAGAACACTGGTCCTTACGCCTCTTGGGCGCCAATGTAACTCAATGGCGCCCAACGTGGGGCATGTTATGAATTTTGTGTACAAATGTAACTTAGTGATGCCCAATGTTTGGCGTCTTTTTATCACGTATTTTGGGCGCCAATGCAACATATTCATATTTAATAAGTTACACTGGCGCCTAATATGTGTAACCTAACCCTTACGCATATTGGGCGCCAATGTAACTTATTCACGACCAACGTGGGGCGTATTACGTATTTAGGGGTGCCTGTGCATTTTTATTGGCACCCAACGTAAGTCATGTTACGCATGTTAGGCACCAATCTGGCTTCTTGACGCCCAACGTGGGTCAAATTACGGATATAGCCAATTTAATTTCGTGGCGCCCGACGTGGGGCAGATTACCTACTCTTTTGGTGCACAAAGTACGTAATTTGTTCATGTTCAACATGGATCAGATTATGTATTTCAACCATTTCGTCTCAAACGTTAATTTGAGCTCCACCGTAACTTTTTCTTCTTATTTGTATCTAAGGTTAGCTGGAACTGCTGGAAGAGATTCCTTATAGGAATAAGTTCGCCTTTGTACATCTGTTCCTGTCAACTGTTTGTAAATCTGTTGTACACAATAAAGTGATTACTACTACTACTTATTTGCCAAGTCTGGAACAGATTAATTATACAATTGCCTATTAATAAGTGTTGTGTCAAAAGAGAAAGAAATTTAAAGAAAAAAATCTCTTATAAAAAAAAAGTTAAGTAATTGTTTATCATAAAATATCATGTCATGTTATACTTCTATTATTTAGTGATAATATAATATGTATATGATATAAAAAAATATATGATACTTTAAAAACTACCTTATTTTACAATTTCTTTGCCTTACCTACTGTGAAAATGATGATGTTCGATGTCAACATCGCAAGTATTTATTTAGTATTTACTTCAAATGCCTTTTGTTTTCACACAAATTATAAACACAGGGCTTAATCTAAACTTCGGAACCGCATTCCTAATCCAGAATACCGCTACTGAATTAATTAAATCTGGAACAAGTCGACCTGATTTATTAGGGTCCACCAGGATGATTCAAACTTACAATGTAACACCAAAATCACATACATACCTTGCAACCTAAATGGTCGCGTAGGTCCTTGGGTTGCAGGCGTCCACAGGTTACGGTGACCGCTTTCCATCAGGCGGACCGTATACCTGTTTGCCACCGCCGTGGTAAAACAAAAGCTAAGTCAGTTTTAACATTGACTTTAGTTTTTGGTCAAACTTTTTATCGCTTATTGAAATGCTGCAATATTCAGCCGGCAGTAATGCTGCAACAATATGAACCCTTACCCTTCGAAATTACTAAACTTATAATAATCAAATCCTAGGCTTTTCTAGTCCTTCAGAAAAATGAAGGAGTTATGTTTGAGAGTCCCTCATAAAACTTTTCAGCTTTAAGTGAATGAAGCACTTATAATAATCAAACCCACCACAAAAAATTATGCTCCAGAGAGTACAAGAAAATTTATATCTTTTTGTTTGCGAAATAGTTAATTTTAACCTATCCAACTTTGACGACCGATCTGGCTCAGTGTAGTGATCCTACCTGCTAAGCCGCGGTCCTGTGTTCGAATCCCGGCAAGGGCATTTTTTTGGCGTAAAGGCAGGGTCACTACCGACTGAGCCAGGCCGGTCGTCATATATTTAGATAAAAGTACAAATACCACGTTTTTTCACGCGGTCGAATCTCTTAGACAAGTATTCTCTCGCACTCGCAAAATGAAAACGATAAATTAGACCACAACTACATTAATAACGTACCCACTTTATTCGTTTGTTCATAAACTGAGCCTTACCACGATATAAATACTAGATTGTCCCAACCAGCCGCATCAGGGTGAAACACCTTTATTTGGGAAAATGTTTGTGTCTGGTTGTTTGTCTGTCTTCCGGCATTGGAGCGACGGATTGACGTGTTTAAAACCCACGACGCAAAAACCACGGGGTGTTATAAGTTATAAGTTTGACGTGTTTGTCTGTGTCACAGAACTTAATTTAGATAGAAGAAACAAATTCATATATTTGTATAGGGGCCGAGCGTGTCAAATTTTGTACTGAAGTTGATTCTTGCCTGTAATTTTAAATATGTCTCAGGCTCTTGATTGTTCATAATTTTTGTGTTGTTGCAATTGAATATCACGTAACGAGGCATTTTTTATGTTTTGGTTGACTTCAACTTACAAAAATTGACGCCCGAAAGCTGCAAGCTGCGAGTAAAGACGGACAACTCAGTGGATTTCACTGAGTTCATTTGACACGCTAAGTAGATACGTTTGCTTGATCTATGGTATATATGACATCTGTGGTCTGTGTGTATGTCTGTCTGTCTGTGTGTCTGTCTGTGGCATCGTAGCTCTCGAACGGATGAACCGATTTTGATTTCGTTTTTTTTTGTCTAAAAGCTGAGTTAGTCGGGAGTATTCCTAGCCATGTTTCATGAAAATCGGTCCACTATGTCGCGTTCGGGATTTTTTTCAAAATTTTAATTTTGTGGTTAGGTTATTTAAGTGAAGATAGTTGAAAAGATGGAGAGTGACATAGGCTACTTTTTGTCTCATTCCAACCGCCCACTTCCCTAAAATGGATGTTGGAAATTTGTATGAAGTACTAAAAAAAAAAAAAAAGTATCTCGCTATTTTCAAATTTAACACGAGCGAAGCCGCGGGCAAAAGCAAATACAAACTAAAAGAACATTACTACACTAAGATCTTTACTCGATTATATGTCTAACCTCTACGAATATAAGATATATTCTAGCGAATCTATTGTATTGTACTTGAGTCATTTATAAATGGAAAATTTTGAAAATCTGGCAGATCTCCCACTAGCTCTGTCACTTTTAAGCTCATAGCTTGTATTATTTTATTACATGTACGAACAAATTGTGTGTAGCCACAAGGCTACATCACTGGTGCGTGAAATAGGTTTACTTTCATGTGCACAATTTGTAGTTAAGTTTTATTAGTTGGCAAAGAATGCAGGCCTAGTTGCGTTTCTGTGTCGCGTAACGCCACCTAAACGCCGTAGAAATGTAGTCTGTCTGTCGCGCCAATATTCAAGAACGATAGAGATAAATAGCTACGAAAGAGATATTAGCGTAAGCGTTTCGTGAGCTATTGTGCATTCGGATACGTACTCTGGATCTGGATTCGCAAATATCTGTGCATTTATTTATATTATAAGGAAGAGCGAGATGCGTATAATGCGTATCCTTTGCCAAGAGCCGTTTGTTTACCAGGCTCAGGGTAGCCAAAGTCATAATCGGTTACGTTACGCTTCGTAAGTGTATCTCTGGGTTTCCCCATATCTATCGACGCACTGGCCAAAAAAACGTAGGAAAAAAGTTAAAATAAGTGATATTTTAATCGCGTCCGACCTGTAATAGTTATTTGTTATACAAGGGGGCAAAGTTGACATAGACATAGACATAGACATTTTATTAATAATATTATAAATATTACACGTTCATCAATAAAATTATTTAACAGCAATTAAATTAAGATTATTACAATTTGTATTTTAACGCCGAGTGTGGAATTGAAAAACGAGCAAGTGAAAGGATTCTATAGTTGAACCACGAGCGAAGCGAGAAGTAAAATACATTTGCACCCGAGTGTAACACAAAACTTTTCCCCTCACTATATCGAGGAAACTACAACGCAAAAAATGCGTTTATCACTGCTTCCAAGTAGTTCCACAGGTGGTAAATCATCTTCATCACTAGATTCACCTAAATTTATCAATTTTAAAGCAGTTAATTTGACTTTATTCAAGGTCAAATTACTTTACCCACTAGTGGATAAAATGCGTTTTTACCCGCTGGTATTAAAGGACAAAACACGTGTTTCCGAGCTAGTGAGGGGAAAAGTAAGTTTTAAATATGGGTGTGAAACGCGATAACTTATTATAATTATAGCAACTTATTATAATTAGTATTTATTCTTCATCGTCACATCCCAGGAGAATTTATATTAAAACAAGCTATAGCCAGTGGATTCATTACATACAATCGCTACATACAAATTTCCACCCCCCCCCCCATTTTAGGGAAGTGGGGGGTTAGAAAGTGACAAAAAGTAGCCTACGTAACTCTCCATCCCTTCAACTATCTTCACTTAAAAATCACGTCAATTCGTCACTCCGTTTAGCCGTGAAAGACGGACAAACAAACAATAATGACGAATCATGTCGATGAAAAGATGATTTTTAATACCAAGTGACCTTTGATAAAACAATAATCCTTTGATTAACTGAACAACAGACGAATCTAACGCCTCAGAAACTTTTAATTGAACTTCATTTATCAGACAAATCGGGCAATAATAGGCGTAGACTACCCATTAATAGACTACGTCTTTAGAGAGCCAGTATAATATGTGAAGCGCTGGTAGCCTAGCGGTATGTACGTGCGACTTTCGTTCCGAAGGTCACGGGTTCGAACCCCGGCTCGCACCAATGAGTTCGGAATTTATGTGCGAAATGTCATTTGATATTCGCCAATCGCTTTTCGGTGAAGGAAAACATCGTGAGGAAACCGGACTAATTCCAATAAATAAGGTCTAGTTTACCCTTCGGGTTGGAATATTAGATAGCAGTCGCTTTCGTAAAAACTAGTGCCTACGCAAAAATCTTGGGATTAGGTGTCAAAGCGGACCCAGGCTCCCATGATAACGCAAGGAGGATGATGAAATTGGGCATGCGAAATCAATTCCGGGAAAGGTTTTTTCATCAGTCTCGGGTATTCTCGGAAATTGGGAATTTCGTATTATTATTGCGTATTGCTTCCCTCAGATTTAGTTCTGAGTTCCGAGCAGTGATACCCGGGCATGCGAGGCACTTTTGTTTTTAACCCACAAGGCCGTCGCAAAAACGACTGGGTGTTATAAGTCTAACGTGTCTGTCTGTCTGTCTATGTATGTGTCTGTCTGTGGTATCGTAGCTCCTGAACATATGAACCGATTTAGATTGAGTTTTTTGAAAGCTGAATAAGTCGGAAGTGTTCTTAGCCATGTTTGACCGAAATTGGTCCACTATGTAAGGGTTTTCTTCAAAATTTAAATTTTGTTAGTTATTTATAACTAATAGTAGCACTAGCAGATGATCCATCTATTGTGCGTGATCGTCCTTACCTACGGAAACAATTTAAGACGGATTAGACCGAAAACTTTGAGACGTTCCATAATTTCTGAAAACTGATCTCTGCTATTTTTATACTACGTCGGTGGCAAACAAGTATACGGTCCGCCTGATGTAAAGCGGTCACCGTAACATATGGACGCCTGCAACTCAAACAGTGTCACATGCGCGTTGCCACCCCATTAGAAACTTGTACACTCCCTTTTGCTGTGTTAAGTACACAGCAAAAAGGAGTGTACAAGTTCCAAGGTTTTCATATCTACGACTGAGACAATTTGTCTAAGGCAATGATCATTTAAATAATTACATAGTTATCGTGGGGTATATCTCCCTCTTCCTTCATTAAAAGGGTCCTGGAACCATTTCTAGACATTTCCAGAGATTTTTTCGTGTGGTGACGGGTTAAGAATTTCACCACCCCCTTTCTTCCCGTGGGTGTCGTAGAAGTCGACGTGGGATATGGGTTAAATTGTCGCGTAGGCGAGAGGCTGGCAACCTGTCACTGCAATGTCACAATTTGGATTTCTTTCAACCCCTTTTTACCAAGAGTGGCACTGAAACTTAGTATATAGTACTCTGCCTACCCCTTTATGGGATACAGGCGTGATTATATGTATGTATGTATGTACATTTATAGAACAAAACATCTCTTGACCGAATTTTCATTTTTTTAATTACTATTTTTTTGGTGTCAAACTTAACTTAGCTACAATAACTTTAAACTACGAGTCGCGGCTTTACAACACTCTACTATAAAGTTTACAAATTTAAAGTTAAAATAAAAAAAAATAAAAAATTGTTTATTCAGTTTCAGTAATCTTTTATAATGTACAAAGGTCGGTGTCTCTTTTTAAGTATCAAATACCTGTGTTAAGAGGCACCGCTCTTCCTTAGTTGGTTATACATAATGTTATTATTAGTGACAATAGGTATAGAATTTATTACAAAGTTTAAAGCATAATAAGAAATAAAATTAACAACTTTAGTTAACAACAAAAAGTTACTTCCTTAGTTTAAGCTTAAAACAATACAATGAGAAAAATGAACATAAAAATTGAACATAAAAATTATAAATGCAGTGTGGGTGTGTGTGTGTGTGTGTGTATGTGTGTATGTGTGTGTGTGTGTGTGTGTGTTTGTGTGTATGTATGTATATGATTTTGGATTTAAATAACATTTTAAATTATGTTTTCAGTGTCCTGGTAGTATTAAAATAATTAACGCTAATTTGTCACTAAGATTTTTCTCTACATTTTCCTCGTCATTATAATAAACATTTAAGCATTGAACACTGCCTTAAAACTAAAAAGCCTATGACTACATTAAAAATTTCCAATTTTACAACACATTAAAAAAAAACTTTAAACCGCAATAAAAAGTGAAATCACCTCTAAATCCCATGTTTTTATTCTATTCGTTTTCAATGAAAGATCCGAGTTAATTTATTGCCTATAAAGTTTAATTGCGAACATAAAAGTTGTCGCAAAGTCGAGCCTGCAATCCTTACCGGCTGCATTTTTACGCTACTTTTATCCAAACGACTGAAGTTGTTTGTTATAATAATAATGACCTTACTTATCTACATTTTTAGGGTTTCGTAGTCAACTAGGAACCCTTATAGTTTCGCCATGTCCGTCCGTCCGCGGATAATCTCAGTGACCGTTAGCACTAGAAAGCTGAAATTTGGTACCAATATGTACATTAATCATGCCGACAAAGTGGTAAAATAAAAAGTGGAAAAAAATGTTTTGTTAGGGTACCCCCCCTACATGTAAAGTGGGGACTGATTTTTTTTTCATTCCAACCCCAACGTGTGATATATTGTTGGATAAGTATTTAAAAATGAATAAGGGTTTACTAAAATAGTTTTTTGATAATATTAATATTTTCGGAAATAATCGCTCCTAAAGGGAAAAAAAGTGTGTTTTCCCCTCCTCTGACTTTTGAACCTTTGAATCACAAAAGTAGAACTTTATAAAGACTTTCTTGAAAATTGTTTTGAACAAATCTTCAAGAAAAGAGCGTACACCCATCTTAAAGGCCGGCAACGCACCTCCAACACCTCTGGTGTTTCGGGTGTCCATGGGCGGCGGCGATCGCTTACCATCAGGCGACCTGTCTGCTCGTTTGCCTCCTATCCCATAAAAAAAAAAAACTTGATAGATTCAGTAGTTTTTGAGAAAACTACGGAAAACTACGGAACCTTACACTGAGCGTGGCCCGACACGCTCTTGGCCGGTTATTTTAATGAATGGTGCTGGATGATGTAATAAAATAATAATAATAACACAGCGCCAAAAAATCGCACATCTCAATCATTGTTGTTCAAGCGGTTTTAATCCTTATATTATAGAATATAATAAAATAGAATGAACATTTGTGGACACAGGCAAGACAAAATAATTGCAATTAATAACAACAAGACAGAACGATGCTACGAAATGGCCTCATCTCAGCGTGTTGCTGGTGGTTTACTGACGATTCGCCAAAACACGTTTCCCAAAGTTTCACATCCAAAACTATTATTCCCAAATTATCATTTCCCAAATAAACGTTCGGCAAAACAACTTATCGCAAATTGACATTTAGCAAAACTTTTTTTGGCAAGTATTTGTTTCCCAAAATATTTACTTGGTCAAATCTCATTTTACCAAATATTATTTAGTCAAATGTATTGTTAGGCAAAATTTCCATTTCCCAATATATTGTAGTTAAATGGCGCACTAGAATTTTTTTTGTTGATTTTATACTTTGTGTCCAAGATTTGTGTGAAATAATGTGTATGTCGTACTTTTTTTCCTCCTGCTGCAAATGTCAAGGATGACATTTTCACTTACATGTCCGGATACATTTTATTAAAAAGAAACCTGATGTTTTCAAGACCATTTTGTTCTATTAATTTTTAATTACATTAAAAAGTCATTTCCATTTTGCTCACTGGCAACCTAACACGCTCCTCCTCGCTTCGCTCGTCGTCGCACCTAAACTGACCCTGTCACACACGAGTTTTATGTTACAATACTAATAAAATTATTACATTACATTTATGCCTTATATTTATTGTCAAACGTGGTTTTGCATGGTATAATTTGAAGAAACATTTTTTGACAAAAAAAATAGTTGACAAAATAATTTTGTCCAGTAATTAATTTGACAAAAATAAAGTTGAGCAAACTTTTCTTGTCCAGCTGAAGCACTTGGAAATAAAACAGTAAAATAGTTTGGGAAATTATCATTTGACAGATTTTAAGTTTGTCAAATGTTTGAGAAATTAATTTTGACAAAAAAATCTTTGGTAAATTAAATGGATCCCGTAGAAATGAAAATGCAAATGCCTAAATATTTTCGAAATTTGCGATGTGATATTTTGACCAAACATGTTTTTGGGATATAAGTTTTGCCATTAAAAACGTTTGCGAAATAAAGTTTTGTCTAAATAAAATTTGACTAAGTAAAATTGTGCCAAATGATAATTTCACCAAACAAAATCATTGCGAAACATACCTTTGCCAAACAATAATTTGGGAAATGAAACTTTTGCGATATGATTATTGGGAAATGATATTTGACGAAACGTTTTTCGGCGAAACGGCAGGACACCGTTGCTGGTGACTTCCAGCGCTGATCTTCCGATTAGGTATACTAGCTGTTGTCCGCTTTGCTCGTGCTAAATTATAAAATTGCAGAATACTCCATACAAACTTCCAACCCCCATTAGATTATATTTAGGTTATAAAGAAACAAAAAGTAGGCTATGTCACTAAAAAATCACGACAATTCGTCGCGCGTGAAAGACGGACAGAGAAACAGACACACACACTTTCCCATTTATAATTTTAGTATGGATTATATAAAACATTACACATGAAATGCGTCATAACAAATCCTGTAGGCTCTTTGAATTAATTCACCCTCTGACCACAAACGGTGTAAAGGGTTCGAATGGGGATGTATTAAAAATTCATTGTACACGGTCAAATCCGTTTCCATAGTTTTATTTCATTTTTAATTCACCTTTAATTCACCTCTACATCTACACGGTGCCTACTGTCAGAGTTAATTTAAAAAAATAACAATTACTGTTCATTTCTCAGAACAAAACGCTATTCTGATAGCGATGATGCCGTTTTCGGACATAATCTAACTATCCTCGTTGATACTTAGATGTCAAGAAAAAACTAATAACTCATTTCAAAAAAGTATTTTTTGAGAAAAAAAATGAAAGCTCGCAGATATCTATCTATCTCTATCGCTCTTGCGTATTGGCGCGACAGAGCCAGACCACCTTTTGCGGCGTTTCGTTTTCATTTCGCGTCACAGAAATGCCATTCGGCTACAGCACCAGATTTCAAACTAAGCGATATCAAGCTTATGTACTTATTTAACTTAGCGTATAATTTCGATTGTGATAAATATCTTCTGTTTCTACATCTTCAGATGAAAATGTGCTTTAAGATCGGATGTGAAATCGGATGTATTTTTAGGGTTCCGTAGTCAACTAGGAACCCTTATAGTTTCGCCATGTCTGTCTGTCCGTCCGTCCGCGGATAATCTCAGTAACCGTAAGCACTAAAAAGCTGAAATTTGGTACCAATATGTATATCAATCACGCCAACAAAGTGCAAAAGTAAAAAATGGAAAAAAATGTTTTATTAGGGTACCCCCCCCTGCATGTAAAGTGGGGGCTGATATTTTTTAATAATTCATGGCAAGTTCTCCGTATTGTTTTTCGCACACCGCTTCCATGAGTGAACAGGACGCTCGGGGCCACGACTTACATATACATTTTGTGGTTTCTAGCCGAAAGCACCAGTGTGCCCTGTCCGTCTCCATTTTTAACCCCCGACGCAAAAACGACGGGGTGCTATAAGTTTGACGTGTCTGCCTGTGTCTCTGTGTGTGTTTGTATCTATAATCGTAGTTCCCGAATGGATGAACCTATTAAGATATACATATAATTTACTTGACATTTTGAACTATTATTATTACCAATTGCTCATAATTTCATTTTAATATGACGATCATTATGAGATACCTAACTATTAGACTTTTAATTTGACTTGTGCTTTATTATTTATTTAGTTTTTAGTGACGGTGGTTTTGAAAACCACATTTACAAATTGTTAATTTAATAATTTCTATTGTTTTTTAGTATTATTGACGTTATATTATTGTATCTTTACATGCCAAATTATTATAATTGACGATCATAATGTAAATTCATATAGGTTAACGTAGAATAATTTATACTGTAATTTACCATTATGAAATAAATAAACTAAACATATTTTTAAATTAAAGGAAAAATGTAAAAATTCACACCTCCGGCAGGACTCGAACCTGCGACCTTTGGCCCCGGCAATTTAATTTAATGTAATATCGCTCGCAGACGTTTCTGCATAATAAAAAACAAATCTATTAAGATTTAGTTTACTTTAGACTTATATGTTGCATGCGTCGAAATATCGGGAGCTCGACAAAAATCAAAAAGGTAATCACGGTCTATATCCCGGTCAATATAAGTCTAATGAAAATAACCGTGAATCATTCAAAACTCTTAGTTTATTTTGTTTGAAAGCTGAATTTGTCTGCGTTCTTAGTCATGTTTGATTGAAATCGGTCCATGAAGTCGGGGGTTTCTAAATCTGTAGGTAAAGTTACGTTATTTACTGGAACCAAATAAGTATCCATTAATTTTCCGTTCGCTATTGAGTCATATTGAAAACTCATAATCTAGATATGAAATATTAGTTCCATTTGACTAGAAGTTCCACCTACGCCTTAACTATTCTCATAAAAGCCACGTGCACATAAATTGCAGCTCGATTTCTGCATCTGCCGCGTTGTTTCACACCGCATATGGGCTTTATTGAGTATCGGTGGCTAGCACATTGGGAAAGTGACAGTGGGCCGACTTATATAATAGTACATTACGATACAAGTGAGGAAATAAGGAAAGGCCGTAAGAAATAACTCCGTAAAAGTAAAATCAAATGTAGGTAAGGTACAGCGGGGCAAATCTCGACTGGAAGCAATTCTAACTGATCCATTTTTTCCATTATTACACTATGGTGTTGAGTTCTACATGTATGCACTGAACACGCCTACCATATAACAGGTGGATACTCTATTTAATAATACAAACATTGTAAAACATGGAAAAATGGACCAGTTACATTTGCCCCCCAGTCGAGATTTGTCCCGCGGTACCTTATATAAAACTAGCTTCCCGCGGCTTTGCTCGCGTTAGCAAGAGACAAAAAGTAGCCTATGTCACTCTCCGTCCCTTCAACTATGTGGCCTTAAAAAATCACGTCAATTCGTCGCTCCGTTTCGCCGTGAAAGACGGACAAACAAACAGACACACACACTTTCTCATTTATAATATTATAGTATGGATAAACGTTTTTTTTTTTATACTACGTCGGTGGCAAACAAGTATACGGCCCGCCTGATGTAAAGCGGTCACCGTAACCTATGGACGCCTGCAACTTAAACAGTGTCACATGCGCGTTGCCACCCCATTAGAAACTTGTACATTCCCTTTTGCTGTGTTAAGTACACAGCAAAAAGGAGTGTACAAGTTCCAAGGAGGGTTCGGGTTGCCGACGACTCAAAGGACAATAAACGGAACAAGTTAGTTCCGTAAGTCCTCCCGTCATCAGCACACCGCACCCTCGTTGAGCTCTGGCAACCTTACTCACCGACAGGAACACAACACTATGAGTAGGGTCTAGTGCTATTTGGCTGCGGTCTTCTGTAAGGCGGAGGTACTACCCCAGTTGGGCTCTGCTCTAGATTCGAGCGAGACGATATCCGCTGTGCTGTGCCCTACCACACAAAGCGGAATATCATTCGCTATGCCCTACCTCCTACGTACTTCGGAAAGTTCAGAAAAATTAACAAATATGTATAGTCCTTTACAGATAGCATTTATATTTTAACAATTTGAACACATATCAGGATCAGGTAAAAAATATCGGTCAAATTCTCCTGAACTGAGGTTCCAACTGCTTTAACCCTGTGGAGAGAGATGGCAGTAAATGCAACGAGTACAAGTTTTACTTTGACTAAAGCCCTCTTATTTATGGTAGTACTGAGCTACTAATAATGATGATGAATAATGGCTTCGGTAAGTGGGACATTTTTTCTTAGTTGTCCACCCCACTTTTTTCTAACACGGAATTTTTTTACGCGATTCATACTCAGAATTGCGAGGTCTTTCGATCCTGATAGGAGAAAAAAAGTCCCAAGATTTCATACATTTTTCAAACCTTCCACTCCGTTACCGCCATACAAAATGTATGAAAAAATGGTAACGGAATGGGAAAAACCTTGGGACACTTTCTTCTCCTATTAGGATTGAAAGAGCTCGCGATGCTGAGTGGAAATAACATAAAAATTTCCAAATCCAACAAAAGGGACAACTTTAAAAAAAGGGCCCAAGTTCGACCCACCCCTCACACGCCGCACGACCCAATCTAGGTAGGTAGATTAGGTACCTAACCAACGTCACAATCGCTTACGATTCGTAAGTGTATCGTAGCTCTTCAGTGTACGTAGCCGAATGCACAAACGCTCACGAAACGCTCACGATAATATCTCTTTCGTAGTTATCTATCTCTATCGCTCTTGCGTATTGGCGCGACAGAGCCAGACTACATTTCTGCGGCGTTTCGGTGGCGTTTCGCGTCGCAGAAATGCCATTCGGCTACGCCCCCTGTAGTGTGCGTAGTGTCACTGCGTAGCGATCGCCACGTTGCGTCAACGATTGTCATAATTTCGACGAGGCCGGCTGCGTCGAACTACTGTATACTCTTATACACTGTGGCTATGTGTAGCCGGAAATAGAACATGTCAACACCATCCCACATAGTGTAAGACTTAAAGTGATACAATAAACTCAAAAGTTATTAATTGTGCATCGATACACTGCCTTCCCAACTACCAAGAACCTCAAACAGGGCTGGGGCAGCTGCGGAGGCGGCTGAAAGCAAAAAGGTGGCAAAATATCGGGGTCTCGAACACCAATACCACTTTATGGCAGTTGGTGTCGAGACCCAAGTGTCCAAGCATGGGGTCAATGGGTCATGGGGTCCAAGCGATCATGTAATTTTTAAAGAGCTGAGCGTAAAGCTCATAGAAACTAACAGTGACCAGAGAGCTGGCAGCTCTCTCGCAACGCATAATCATTGCTATTCAGCGAGGGAATGCTGCCAGCATCTTTGGCACAATGCCGCGGGGCCCTATTTAGATGTATTTTAGTTTAGATTAGTTTTTAATTTCATTTTAAGTTGTTTAATTTAATTTTAATTTTAGAGTTAGCTTAATTGAAACCTAAATACTCGTAAATACTATTTTATTGTGGGCTAACGAAGAAATATTTATGTACTTTTATATCTACTTATTACACTTCAATATGACAAAGAGGTTGTCGATGCATCAGGGATCTATTTCACAATGGTGAAAATTGCTACACTTCGCCGTTCATTGCCTGTTCAATAAGGAAATATTGACGCTCAGTAACAATGTTACTTATCAACCCAGATATAGGCACAGAATTGTTGAAATATGCTGGAAGTGGATAAATTAATCCCGATTGTTTGCCTCTATTAATTGCTTACCAATTCAAGTTGGAAGGTAACATTTTCTGTAGGTCACCAGGTTAAACAATACCATTTGAAAAGGTTACCCTTTAAAATAGATTACCAAAGCTTAGGTTTAATGTTAGGTGCGCTGTCACAGTGTTTTCACATATATCGGATCCGATATCGGATATAGGACTGCATCACAGCGCATCCTACATTATCCGAAGTGTGCGACTTTCGATCCGGAGGTCACGGTAGGTTCAAACACTTCAAACCCTGTCTCGTAGCAATGAGGTTTTCGGTTCTTATGTATGTGCGAAATGTCATTTGATGCAAATTATCGTGAGGAGACCGCGCGGACTAATTTCATAAGGCCTAGTTACCCTTCGGGTTGGAAGGTTAGATAGCAGTCGCTTTCGTAAAACTAGCGCCTACGCTTAATCTTGGGATTAGTAGTCACAGCGGACCCCAGGCTAATACAAGTCTTGAATACATCAGGAAGAAACTGGTAATTCAACTTGATTCGTTCATTAAATATAATAAATAGTTCAAGATATATCTAGAAACAAAACCTTACTTTTTAAATCCTTCCTACATCCGATACCGGATGATGTGAAAGCGCCCTATTTTCCGTCTAGTCATTAAGTTTCAAACATTTTCTGGACTGAGCTGAGTTTTACAAATGGCGGCCATTTTTCTTGGTCCGTCATTTGTTTTCTCTCTGTGGTTGAAAGGTTAGTTCGATCTTTAAAGATTGATTTAGTTTGACGACCGGTCTGGCGCAGTCGGTAGTGACCCTGCCTGCTACGCCGCGGTCCCGGGTTCGAATCCCGGTAAGGGCATTTATTTGTGTGTTGAGCACAGATATTTGTTCCTGAGTCATGGATGTTTTCTATGTATATAAGGTCCTAATTTATTAGTTGCAGATATTTTAACACATGATACTTTACATTAAAATAATTAACTTTAAATATAAATTAAGAAATCTTTTCATGTAACTTTTTTGATTTCATTTTCCTAACAAAAAAATTAATTATAATTTCGTCTAAAAAAATCATCATGTGCATTATCACATGTCACAATAACACTGTCTGTCATGTCAATAATTGTTTGTTGTAAATTTCGTAAAGGTTCGGCGGGAAAACTGCACATGTCATTGAAGTGGCCAGTTACAGTTAAGTGGTACGTAAAAGAGGTACTAGAATCTGTTCAATGAGTTTTCATTTAATAATCACATAAACAGGGTGTTCTTACGTAGCAAATTTGTTTTTCCGTTTTCTCCAAAAAAACATCGTAAAAGCTATAATGTTTCACGGTTTAAGACGCTACGATACCCCTCATTTCTCCATACAAACGCTCTCGCCTGTTTCCTCTCTGGTTTTTGAAGCTAGATCAATGATTTTTTCAACACAGGTTTTTATTATCAATATCTGTGTCGGACCGTTTTGCTTTTTTTGATATTTTTGTTTTAAAAGGAATTAGAGCCTCTCAAAGTTGGCCAAAACGGCTTAATTGAATTTGCCAGAAAAAAAGGCGTGGTATTCAAAACTGAGATTAATTATCCAAAAAAACGAAACGGTCCGACACAGATAATTTCCTTGTCATTCTGATTTCCAAATTTCGTAACGATTGGTTAAGTTTTGGAGGAGGAAACAGTCGAGAGCGGAACCTCGATTTTTGCAGTTTTTACGCGGGATTTCGCGCCTGACCTGCAGTTGTCCCTATCGCACTAAATTTAGGGGCGGGGCTAAGTTTTTAAATACGTACACTGAAATAAAGTGATGGGTAATATTCGACATCTAATGTCGATAATCTAGTGATGTGAAAAGTTATCAATATACTACGTCGAAATATCGACATACCGTGTTTGACTAACTTTTTAGTTAGAAATACGTACTATTATATATTCTGTGGAAATACTAAGTCCATATTTTTATAAGTATAGGTACGTAACAATTGCATACAGGTATAGGTTTATTTTATACATGCATAACTTTTCTGGTCATTGGTTTACTACTATCAATTATAAAGTTATGCTGTATTTTACGATAGAATCCACGAATATTAGGCAACTATTTGGTATTCGGTCTTTTCAGCCACTTTGCCGAAAATTTGGTATTCGGTCATTATTGCTTATTTATTACTATTCTGCCGAACACCAATTAGGTAAGTAGTTATATTATATGTACTTATTTACATACAATAAAAGAAAACATAATATTAATGATATAATTCATGTTTTAAAATATTTTAAAAAACGATGGGCCTTATTTAGTAGTACACAGTTTGTTCAGGTTGGTACCTGTGCCTGCTCTTAATAAGGCCCAGCCCTTATATTTCTTCTAAGTTTTATCAGTCATGCCGTTTTGTACATTTTCTTCGCAGACATAGAATCAAAAAATGCCCTAAATAGTTACTACTCTAAATAAGGCCCATCGCTCACTTCTTAAGTTTTATAACTTGGTGTAAACATTGTGTTCATGAATTCAATCATCAATTTTTGTAATAAGTATTTATACTACGGTCTTTCGTCTAAAACACATTTATTCAGGACTATGCATTTAGGATATGGCACTCTAAATTAGAGGGGTTCAAGTCTTAACAAGCAGTGCGTCAAGGTCAATGTAGTCAAGATATCAATTTGGTCGCGCGCCTTCGAGCTGGTCAGTCATCCTCTCATATTAGCCAAGCTAGAACACTATGGTGTCACAGACGGCTACCTAAATGTTGTTGCCTCCTTCTTAAGGGGGCGTAAACAGCTGACGTCGGTACGCGGTGCGAAGTCCGACCTTCTCAAGTTGGGAGACATTTCGGTGCCACAGGGTTCAGGGACAGTGTACGGCGAAGGCGTCTGTGTGCGTGCGCACGCGCACAAATAAAGTGGCTTTCTGCGGGCTTTCTTGCTTACTATTTTGCCGAATACCAATTAGGTAGTTATATTACGTATACGTAACATACAACAAAACCAAAATATTAATGATGTAATTGGTGTTTTAAAATATTTTAAAGAATGATGGGCCTTATTTAGTATAGTTGGTTTGGTACCTGCACTAAATAAGGCCCATAATTATATTTCTCCTAAGTTTTATCAATCATGCCGTTTTGTACATTGTCTTCGCGGACATACGGACATAAAATTAAAAAGTGCCCGAAATAAGTTAACCTCCAGGGATTCAATGTCCTAATACTAGGACAAAATACCTGCGATGAAATTTGAATCTACATTAAATGGAATTGAGTTGCTTTTGTTTTGAATCGTTCGATTTTCACAAAAAAGAAATTCAGCCCTGTTTTCTAGTACCATTGATTCAAATTTGTTTAGGATTTTTTTCGCTCGCTTGTTAAGTAGGCCGCTATAGAGGATAAAACACATACTGCACTAGTAAGGCCCATCGCTCGCTTGTCAAGTTTTATAACTTGGTGTAAACATTGTGTTCATGAATACTATCAATTTTTTGTAATAAGTATTTAAACTAAGGTCTATCGTCTAAAACACATTTACTCAAGACTATGTATTTATGTTATGGTGCTCTAAGATTAGAGGGTCCGAGTCCTAGCAAGTGGTGCGTTAAGGTCAATGCGGACAACATTGGCATAGGTACTTTATTTCATATATAGTTTAAATGGATAAAATTAGGTATGAAATAAAACTATAGAATTTACAATTCATCCCGACGGTGCTTGACGGTGCTCCGCTATGTGTTCCTTCATCCGTGTGGAAATACTTCGTTTCGTCTGCCCCACATATGACTCATTACACGCGATTTAATCCGTTTCCATAGTTTTATTTCATGAGTTACTATCGCGGTAACCGAAAACAACATTAAAATTAGGTAGCTAATTAAAGTAATTTGGAGTAACCTGCTGTCCTACGGGATAAATATTATAATATATATATCCATATATTTTTATTCTTTTCCTTCCGGCGACCGGAAGGACGTATTGACAAACACTTTCAGCTTGTGTGTCAGTTCCTTTGTCACCCATGTTTCACAACTAAAGAGTAAGACGAAATTGACGATAGATACATTTTACAAATAAGAGCTCGTCGATCAGTTCTTTACGCGGTTTCGCTCTGACAAGTGAAGATGCTCTAACTAAAACAATTACTTTTCATATTAATAATGTTTACCATTACACACAGAGCACAATCTCATCGGTAAATATTGTCAATTTTACTTTATTTCGACGTGCTTTTATCATAGCGCTCTTGAATAATACGATTTGTATTTGTAAAGAAAATATCTCCTAGATACATACTAATTGTGTCGCTTAGTTTCAAACTTGGGTACTTAAATCCATTCTACTTTAAGATTGAATATATAAAAAATATATATTAATTAACCTTATAGCAGAATGGATTTATCCAGGTTTGAAGTTAAGCGACACAATTACGCTTAATTCGGTATGTAAGAAATACCTTAATTTTTGTTAACTTACTGATGGGCCTTATTTCATACATGCAGCAATTTGGGTCCATGTGCACCTACTTAATGCACAATTGCACATGGACCCAAATTTTTGACCCATTTACACTCATATAATTATAAAATGTACATAACATTTCGAGACTTTTAACCGGGCCTTATTTGTATGTAGATTACAGATGCCCTTAGTTGGTAGATGAAATGAGTGTTATAGATAACACGTAGATCGATTGTAAAATTAAAACGTAGATCTACGTTTTAATTCTATGGTAACAGAAATGCTGATAGGTATCCAAGTATCAATAAGTTCTAAATAATAAAAATATCAAATCTATACGTTTAAGTTCCGATATCTAGGTTTAAATTTAGCTGGCAAATTAGTTAAGCATTTTTATGGTTGGTCTTGTTCTGTGCTAAGTCTTGTATTTCTAATGCTAGGTAGGTAATATTATTATGTATACCTACAACCCTAGAAAATTAGAAATATAAGATGCATATGTAGCTTTCCATCTGAAAAAGGTCCTTATGCTTCATATGTAATAAGATTTTGTTTGGCAGATTTTTTGTTAGAATTCTGCTAAAAAGTTCTAATTACCTACACTCTTGGAACATAATCTGGTGTCTGGTAAGTATAATAGGTACCAAATTGCCCTAGTTAAATTTTCCTACGCTTTCATTTCTGTCAAACATGTGCAAAAAATTATGAATAAGATTCACATAAACTTTTGGTAGGTAGATACTGTCAACCAATTATGTAGAATCCTAGGCCATTCTAGAACCCTGTCGTATTGACACCGTGCTTTATTTGCTATAGAAGTCAGTTTTACTTTTACTGTGAAAGAGGTCTACAGTGGCCTATGACCTAGGATTCAGATTGGTTGACTGTACGTACCTACTCCTATAATATGGCTTCTCTTTGACATCGAAAAGGTTTTAGCTTTTTACATACCGAATAACTTTATTTCGCTAACATGATTTCTTTTAATATAATCACATTATGTATAAGATAAAGAACTTTTTTAATATAATCACATTATGTATAAGATCAGTTCACTGTTTTCACAATACTTAAAACATTACAAATTTGCATTTAAGTCAAATCAGTTCACTTAGTATACTTCACGGAGTCCAAAACATTACGCATCAGAAGTCCGAAACTAGAGAAATATAAAGAGCGCTCGAGTCGAGCGCGAGTATAGGTAAGTACTTGCGCCGGCGGCGAACGCGGCTGTGTGCGTGCGCCACGGCGCACGCACACAGGGCCTCTCTGTGGGTGCCACCCCCGTCAGCGCGACGGCGATAAAGACCTAAAAATCTCAAATTTGAATTCGTGCTTCGGTATCGTATCCTCTTAATACTCCAGCGCTCTGCCAACTGAGCCACCAAGACTTCAACCAAGCCAGCGAAATTTTTCACTACTAAGGTCAACGGGACCCGTAGCAACATCTACCGTAAGAGTGTTAAACATCTTAAACGGCAACTGGAGTTCCAAGTCATATTGGAAATTCACCAGTTACGATGCGCTAACCATACTAAATTTTTAACTTCTGACTAGCAAAAACGTCTGCAATCGATGCCACTAGGCTTAGAATAAATTTAAAAGTGGATAATGTCTGCCTTGGGTGAGACTGGAACTCACGGTCTCTCCAATTTCCAATATGACTTGGAACTCCAGTTGCCGTTTAAGAAGTTTAACACTCTTACGGTAGATGTCGCTAAGGGTCCCATTGACCTTAGTAGTGGAAAATTTCGCTGGCTTGGTTGAAGTCTTGGTGGCTCAGTTGGCAGAGCGCTGGAGTATCGATCCAGAGGCCTTGAGTTCAAGTCTCACCCAAGGCAGACATTTTCCACTTTTAAATTTATTCTAAGCCTAGTGACATCGATTGCAGACGTTTCTGCTAATCAGAAGTTAAAAATATAATGAGATTGATCATACAATAAGTAATAACTAGAGAAACAACTAAGTTAAAGCAACATTATTCTAATAGTACAGGACCAATGATAATTTGTAGCCATATTTTATTGCAAAAGAGGGAACGGTTTTCGATTTAATTTAACTAAAATTTTGAAATGAATCTTGAAGATATTTAATTTATTTTCTGTCACTCGCCAGAAGAGTTTTGAATCCCTAACTTTAATGGAAATTTCACTTCTTGACCCGGAAATTAATTATTGCTAATGAATAAAATTAAATGAATATAGATACGATGTCGTCTAATAGCAACTAAGTAATCAAATTTCATAGAAAATGACCGTTAAAATTGTCAATATGTCATTCTCTGCATTCTGCATGTATGCTATTTGCCATTATTAAATCATTGACACCCCAGTACATCGAAAAAGTTGCAATTTTCTCAGCGGCATGCTAGGGAAGCTACTCGTCTCATCTGCCCACTACACGACACAACTGCATTTCGTGGCAGTTTTAGATATGCCGCTACGAAGTGCTGGAATAATATACCGCCGCCCATAAGAAACTCCTTGAATTTGCAGAAATCTGTTCGATAGATCACTTGCTAGTGCCAATGCCATTATTGCCTTATATAATTTTCACTCCATGCAACCAGTAAGTAAACTCTAATTAGTCTCATATATAGGTTAAATTAAAAAATAAATTAATGCTCACTGTTAATGTAAATATTAGGTCATATATCTAGTTTTAATATTTATATAATATCTTTCCAGACCTCGTAAGTTTAATTTTTGTTATAAATATGTAGTGACGCGATCGCTTGGACAGGTCTCCACGAAAGACCAGCGTCAAGTTACCTGGTAGGCCACTTGACAAAATGCTGAGGGGAGACTTTTTCAGTGACGTTAATATAATACCTATTAATATTAATGTGTATCATAGACATAAGGAATATTGTTAACGATCTGAATAAAATTATCTTCTTTCTTTCTTATTTCAATAAATGAGCGAAGAACATCGAGAACTTAAGAACATTCGTAATTTTGGAATCTTCACCTCTGTTCATTGCTAGTCACGTAGCAGAAGTCTGTGGAAAGTCCCATAAGGTACAGCGGGACAATTTCGCCTGGGGCGCCAAATGCAACTGATCCGTTTTTTTCCTATGTTTTACAATGTTTACATTATAAATTATAGTGGGCACTGGTCATATATGGCACGCGTGTTCAGTGGATATATATGGAATTTAACTTAATAGTGTAATAATGGAAAAAATGGATCAGTTACAATTGCCCTCCAGCCGGCATATGCTCCGCTTAGGCTTGTGTCGTTCACGAACTATGAACTGTTAGGAATAAAATCCCATCAATGACCGAAATGAACTGAATCTTTCCAGGCTCTGAGATTCGGTCTTTGCTCATTTAGTTCAGTATAGGATCGGCGAGCGCGAGCGGTTTGGATCGAGAACGAGTGTGTGACTGCGCCGACCGAGAGCGAGAGGTAATTAGCAGAGCAACAAAAAAACGTCAAGTTTTCATATTAAACTTCGGTTACTTACAACCTTTGGGCCCGGAATGTTACTATCTGTGGACTATTCGTATCATTTTGACACTATTTGGTCCCATTCGTTCTGATCTTTCCGACCGCAGTGGTCTCTGGTCTGGCTGAACTAAATGAGCAAAAGACCTAAAAGAGCGAACTAGTTCGTGGGAGCGATTGAACGAGATCGGAGCGCTCCGATCAACGAACGAAACGGCACAAGCCTAGCTCCGCTGTACCTTAAAAAAAAAGGCGAATGCTAAATTCAGCGACGGGCAGTTTGATGCAAGCGACCCCTAAGCAGTACGATAGTAGTACTCTTTATTATACTGTGCCCTAAGACACTGGCGATCAAATACCAGTATGAGCATTTTCAGAATTTGGGTCCCCCCAATTAGCGTAAGTTGTTAACAAAAATTAACTCGCTGTCAGTTTTGTGACGACAATTAAGCATGAAATATGATTAAAGTATATGTAATTAACACAAAAACAATATTTTTATTGAAATTTCATGCTTAACTATCGTCAGTAAACTGACAGTGAGTAAATTTTTGTTAACGACTTACGCCGCTCACGCAAGTCACGCGGCGTTACGCTAATTGGGGGGTCCCAAATTCTGAAAATGCCCACATATATTATGAAAGAGGCGTGTTCCTAACACAGTTTAAGCTCGTGTAGGTGAACGCGTACTATGCTTGTATGAGTGAAATATGACAGGTCGACTGTTCGCGTTTTTGACAGGCGGTAACTGTGAGGTAACCGAGAGGGGTTGGGTGGCACTTTCAGTGGGGAGCGGGAGTGGCCATACTGTACGATAGTACTCTTTATTATACTGTGCTCTAAGTGTGTATGTGTGTGTCAGGTAATATGTATGTACCTAATCACAAATTAGTGTATGATTCATTGAAACTAGAAACAAACGACAATTATAGCCATTGAAATGGAAATCGACAATACTGATGGGCAGCAGGGATTGTCAATAGGATCCTGATGAATTAATACACGTGTAGATAATTTGTATGTGACATTCGAACTAAATAGTTATTCATGTGAATCGTGCATAATGAGAGGCATTGAAACACGAGTCGTTTTATGAAATGAGTCGGAAGGGGTTTCAATCAATATGAACAAAACGTTAACAAATCATGTATCTAAGTAATCTAAACCTTCACTAAGAACTCTATTCACATGTGAAAGTTGCATGATAATCCGTTCAGTAGTTTTTAAGTTTATCTCGAACACATACACTACACACATACAGACACACAGATGTACCACCTGATGTATACCATGTTTATCGCAATAAAATAATTCATTCATTCATTCGTTAATTAATTAATTAATTCATTCATTCATTCATTCATTCATTATTCATTCATTCATTCAGACAGACGCGGCAGGCGACTTGGTTTCATAAGCTGTAGTGATAGCCAGACGATATCGCATGACTTACGTTCTCGCGCGCGAGTCTGTACTCCGTAGGTACTTCAATTCGCGTGCGCTTCTCCAGAAACTTCCTGCCTCGCCACAGACCACCCTGTTCTGTGTGCCTCACCCAGCTAAACTGTGGAATGAATTGTCGCCAGCGGTACTTCCGGACCGATGCGACCTTCAAAGTTCAAACCTTCAAGAAAAGAACGACCACCCATCTAGGCCGGCAACGCACCTCCAACACTTCTGGTGTTTCGGGTGCTCGTTTCCCTCCTATCCCATAAAAAAAGGCCTGAGTAGCAATGCACGGTCGAGAAGTTTCCAAAGTTGCAGAACATTCCTCATGAGAATTTTCGGTAACTGCTGAGAATGTTCTCGAGAACGAGAATTTATCAGAATACTTAGTAACTTCGTAGTTTATACCATAATTTCGTCGAACTCAGCAAGTCAAGACGTAGTCCTGTGGTAGTGCGCTGGCTTCGTGTGCCGATGTTCTCAGGTTCGATCCTGACAGCTATCTTTTTTTTTTGTATATACATATATTGGCATGACCAAAAACAGGCATCAAGAAATAATAGTTCGGTACCTAATTTAAAAAAGTCAGGACTAAAACTGTGAAGTCTGAAAGTCGAAATGTTCCCTGAAGTATAGTGAGAATTTTAGCAACTTATAGTGAGAATTTAGGTAACTTATCACTTATCAACAAAATAGCTAACTGTAATAGACAATATTATACATATAATAACATATAGTTTTATATTATGCCCATTTAAACATTATTTCAAGTATATTCTCTTGTTTAAATAATAAATTGCATGTCGCGGGAATGTTCTGCGAACATTCTCAAGAATGTTCTGCAATTTCTACATTACTAGGCCTGAGTGGACGCTCGGAGCGGAGCATTCGGCGGAGCGTGCAGCGGGGCGGGCGAGCGTGCGTCCTCCCTGTGAAGCGTCGACTCAGGACACCTGTATGAGCTTCAATGGTTTACAACTTTACATGCACGCTGACCCTGCCCCGACCAATATAAGCATGCACTCAGGCCTTACGCCGTGTCTTGCGTAGGCGACGGTCGCGCGACCGTCGCCCACGCAAGACGGCGTTACACTTCAATATAAGGAATCGCATGCAAAGACGCGACTCAGACTAGCATGTTACACGGACAATGCCAAAATGAAATCAATTCTTAACTGAGTTCGAATCCACTCTTTGAAATGAATGGATACAATTGTGATTTTCTATTTATGAACTATCACTATTTGAGTTGTTCAGCCATGTTGTAGGTAACTTAGATACTATAGTTCGTGGCCTAATCAGGGGTTGGTGGCGCGCGTTCTCACGGAACGCACGTTCGCACTTTCTATTGTTATTTTACGTCGCAAGTTTTTTTAAGGTCCATATGCCTAAGGAATGGCTAACAATGCTAAGTTAAATAGACATTATGAATAAAATATGTACCATAAGACATTCTTACACAGATCTACTATTGATTAAGTCCCACGGAAAAATTCAATAAGGCTTGTGATGCTGGAACTTAAAGAAAAATACTGTACCTAGAAAGTACCCAAGACTTAAATATAATAGTATAAAGTTTTATCTAAGTAGGTAATTAATTCGTTTTAATCCATAGGCAACCCTATCATCCGACGCTGCGCACGTGCGGCTGGTTTCTTTGTAAAAAATTTGTAGGCATTTAAAAAGGCGGCATTTCGTGAACATCATAGCAGTAGACCTTCTGTACTTGTACTATTATACCGGGTGCCCTGTAATTAATGGACAACCTTTTAACCACCAAGAGGGCACCTTATATTGGTCCAGAAAATCGACTTTTAGGTTTAGTAAAAGTCGCCTGGTTTTCGAGATATTCACACTTTTAAAAATTTTGCCTTTTTTAACCTTTTTTTGACCAGTATAAGGTGCTCTTGGTGGTTAAAAGGCCTGTCGCCTGGTTTTAATGGAACCAGGCGACTTTTACTAAACCTTAATGTCGGTTTTCTGGACCACTATAAGGTGCCCTCTTGGTGGTTAAAAGGTTGTCCATTAATATCCATTGAAATTTTAAAAAGTGTGAAAATCTCGAAAACCAGGCGACTTTTACTAAACCTTAAAGTCGATTTTCTGGACCAGTATAAGGTGCCCTCTTGGTGGATAAAAGGTTATCCATTAATTATCGGGCACCCTGTATATTCTGTGCTAATAATTATGTATTAAGTTCAGGGAGCGTTTTAGAGTGGCGCGGACGGGTCCTTGCGGACGACATCATCAAACTTCATACAAATTGGTCACGCGGATCGCTCCGCGCGGACGGTCCGCGTGACACTAAAGCTAGGAACATACTACGCGGACGTCCGTCGTAAATCGACCGCGACCGCGACCGATCAGTGTGCACGGAACAAAACATCCAGCGAGCCAGATTTCGATCGGACGTCCATGCGCTCAAGGCCATGTCCACGACCGTCGACCGATAGTTTGCACGGTTAAGTGTATAATATTCATTGTCCAGATCCCCGTCCGCGATCGCGTGACGACGGACGTCCGCGTAGTATGTTGCTAGCTTAAAACCAGCCTAAGATCAGCCTAACGGCCCAGCCACGACATTGGTCTAAGCGCGACAGCGGTGAGCGGCGGCCATAAATTGGAGCGAGACACAGCGATTGGACTTTTCATTAGCACGTATGGCTGCCGCTGTCGCGCTTAGACCAATGTCGTGGCTGGGCCGTAACATACGCTATCCGCAACACGCATCGTCAAAATTCACGTATAAAAAAAGAAAACAGCACACCTAATAAAAACCTTATTGAACTGCTCATTATGTATACTTAACATCCGCTTAGTATGACGTATTTGTCATTTCCCTTCGATGTTATTAAATATTGTATAAGCGGATTCCACGGTACGTAAATCATTTTTCAGTACAGATGGTGTTTTTTTACGCACTTAGTGCGAGAAGTGGTTCATTATATGCCAGGTCGAAACATAGGAGGCTCATCTGTACTGAAAAACGTCGTACGATACACGTGCGAAAAGGAAATTCGTAACTCGTGTCGATTTAAAACACTCCCTTCGGTCGTGTTTTAATTTATCGCCACTCGTTTCGAACTTCCTTTTTTACGCACTTGTATCGTAATGTACTATTATAGTTTTCAAATATATTTTTTTTTAAGATTTCTGCGACAACAAAGAGTCACATTTTCACCACCACCGCTTTTCATTAAATAAAAAAAAAAATGTTTCCTCTCCATACATAGTAAATGAATTAATTAGTGTGAGAGGACCTTAGTCATAACATTAAAGTCAGTGTCAAGTGTCTGATGGCAAATGTCAAAACAAATAGCATAAGGAAGTGGCAAGGGATGCCACACAAGTGTTCAATAATTAATTTTTTTTTTACTACTGTGTCACAGGTCTGCGTCGTACAGGTGCGTTCGTGACCAACAAAATAGTCCCTACGGAAGACCAGCGCTGACCCTCGGGTTAGCATTTTATGCTGAGTCGGGACCATTTCGTGGTAACTTATTATGTTAAATTTCTTTTATTTGCTGTTTCTGTTTTCTTACTTGTGTATTTTGTAGTTATCACGAATAAATATTTGATTGATTGATTGAATTCAATAACAGTAAGAATTAGGACGCTAGTTTCTTAGAGATATTAATTGTATTTGACCTGAAGAACCTTCCCTTAAAATTAACGGAATTCAATAAAAACAGGGTGTATAGGCAATCAAAGACTTTATCAGCGAAATCGCAAAAAGTTGAGAAGTACGAAAACGTTTCCAATTTTTGCCAACTTGACTAAACTCCGGAACGGGCCTAAGACAAAACTATTTATCATACTTACTTGGGATGCGTATTCAGATGCATAAAACTTGATACTGATCGATTGCTTTCATTAATTAATACATTAACGAAAAGCCTACCATTTTTAAAAGGCTCTAGATGTTCTGAGAACAAATTAAATTATTTGCATAATGTCATTTGATATTTGCCAGTCGCTTTTCGGTAAAGGAAAATACCGTGAGGGAACCGGACTAATTCCAATAAGGTCTAGTTTACCCTTCGGGTTGGAAGGTCAGATGGCAGTCGCTTTCGTAAAATCTAGTGTATACGCCAAATCTTGGCTCCCATGAGCCGTGGCAAATGCCGGGATAACGCAAGGAGGATGATGACTTTAATATGAGTCACACGACTACTATACTATAAACTGAAATAAATGTCATATACATAGAAAAACTCTGCCACCGTGACCCGATGGCCGAGCGGTTTAGACATCCGTCCGGTAATGGGTAAAAGGAGGACGCTTTGCAAAAGTTATTATAATATCCTAAAACCATAGAAATAAAAAAAATATCACCAAAAACGGTAAAAAAGGAAAACAAACTTGTCTGTTTTTAGCAACACCCGGAAAGAAAGAAAAACATTTTTTTTTTTACGATTTAAATTTCACCCTTTAAGATTGTATTCTGGTTGTTATGAGGTTATAAATCCATACTTATATATATAATACTAGCCTTTGCCCGCGGCTTCGCTCGCGTTAGAAAGAGACAAAAAGTAGCGTATGTCACTCCCCATCCCTTCAACTATCTTCACTTTAAAAAACACGACACAGGGGGAACCGAAACTTCTAGCCACTGCTACTCGTTATTTGGAGTCGATCTCGACTCCCACAAGTATTATAATATAGTCAGAGCATTTAAGAATATTATTATGTATTAGAGATATAAGTTTATTTGATATACCTAATGTAAGTGACATGTCGTAATAATTTGTTATGTTTAAGCAGTGTATTATGTTCCGTAGTACTGTCTAGATTGTAAATTCAATTTTATGTATAGTTGTATAGTCCTGTGTTGTAATCTTTACCTGTAACCTATAACTTACATGTTTGGTTTATCTGTTAGTGTAAGTTGGTTCATAATAAATGAAATGAAAATGAAATGACAATTCGTCGCTCCGTTTTGCCGTGAAGGACGGACAAACAAACAGACACACACACTTTCCCATTTATAATATTAGTATGGATTATAAATGGAAAAGGGTGTGTGTCAGCTTGTTTGTCCGTCTTTCACGGCAAGATGGAGCGACGAATTGACTTTTTTTTTTAAGTGGAGATAGGTGAAGGGATGGAGAGTGACATAGAATACTTTTTGTCTGTTTGTATTCCTAAAATGAGGGGTGGATTTTGTGTGGAGTGAATTCCACAATTTTCGAATTGACGTGTGCAAAGCCCCGAACTGTTTAATAAAAAAAACTAATGATGCTTGTGAGTGAGAGTACTCATTAAAACTCAAATGGCAATGGGCAGGTCACGTCGCGAGGATGCCAGATGACAAATGGGCAAAACGACTTACCATCTGGAAAGGCCCGTTTGGCAAACGAGGATCAGGGCGGCCCCGCGCTCGCTGGGCAGACGACATTGAGGCAGTGTCGAGCAACTGGCTCACAGAGGCACAAGACCGAGAACGGTGGAAGAGGTTGGAGGAGGCCTATACCCGGAAGGGGTCCTAACCACTAATATACTTATATTTAAATTTAGTTAATAAGGAAAATTTTGTAAAGTGTTTATGGAATAAAAAGGCTTTTTATTTTATTTTATTATTATTTTATTATAATGATGCTTGTAATAATATCAACGCAATCTGAACTTGCCTCGGAAGAACCATTATAATTCAGCGATGAATAATGGTGCGAAGTTACGTGACAGGGGTATTATTTAGCGAAAACATGTTTTTGCCATAGACATATTAATTGTATGTGGCATTCCATACGCATTAAGTCCTCATTACACCTCGGACAATGGCAATCTAATACAGGGTGTAACAAAAATGGTGGTGATCCGTTTAAGGGCGTATTCAGTATCGTATCAGGAAAAAGTAGGATAAAAATTTTTTTTCGCAAAAAATTTTTGATCTTTGTATGGAGATTCGACCGATTCGCGCGGCCCGGCTAATACAAAAGTGAAAATTTTTTTAGGTAGCTTTTGCACATTGTAATTTTTCCTCAGTCGCCCGTTGACCACGAACGCTTTAAAGTGTTCGAAACGTCGGGATGAATTGTAAATTCATTATACGCGATTTAATCCGTTTCCATAGTTTTATTTCATGAGAAGGGTACTTTGTTACTGTGACGATTTGCAAAAAATGTTAAAAATAGCATGAAGAATCTGTATTGGAGTCCTAATTACTATGTTGTCAAAAAATATTCTCATCAGGAAAAAGTAGGATAAAAATTTTTTTTCGCAAAAAATTTTTGATCTTTGTATGGAGATTCGACCGATTCGCGCGGCCCGGCTCATACAAAAGTGAAAATTTTTTTAGCGCAAAAAAAATTTTCTTCTACTTTTCCTGATAAGAATACGATACTGAGTACGCCCTTAAACGGATCACCACCATTTTTGTTACACTCTGTATGTAAAAGAGGCGCGTTCCTACGCACATTGTGTAACAAGCTCGTGTAGGCGAACGCGTACCATGCTCGTATGAGTGAGATAAGACAGGTCGACTGCTCGCGTTCTTCACAGGCGGTAAATTGAGGTAACCGAGAGTGGGTGGGCGGTAGGCTTGTGTCGTTCACGAACTATGAACTGTTAGGAATAAAATCCCATCAATGACCGAAATGAACTGAATCTTTTCGTGCTCTGAGAATCGGTCTTTGCTCATTTAGTTCAGTATAGGATCGGCGAGCGCGAGCGGTTTGGATCGAGATCGAGCGTGTGACTGCGCCGACCGAGAGCGAGAGCTACTTAGCAAAGCAACACAAAAACATAAAGTTTTCATATTAAACTTCAGTTACTTACACCACACAACGACCCGGAATGTTACTATCTTTGGACTATTCGTATCATTTTGACATAATTTTGACACTATTCGGTCCCATTCGTTCCGATCTTTCCGACCGCAGTGGTCGATGGTCTGGCTGAACAAAATGAGCAAAAGACCTAAAAGAGCGAACTAGTTCGCGGGAGTGGGAGCGATTGAACGAGATCGGAGCGCTCCGATCAACGAACGAAACGGCACAAGCCTAGTGGGAGTAGTGGGCGGCACTATTAGCGGGGAGCGGCAGTGGCCATACTGTACGATAGTACTCCTTATTATACAGTTACACTACCTTTTTCCCGTGGCTTCGCTTGCGTTAAATCGAAAATTGCGGAATGTTTCATACAAACTTCCACTCCCCATTTTAGGGAAGCAGGGGGTAAAAAAGAGACAAAAAGTAGCCTCGGTCACTCTCCATCCCTTCAACTACTTCCATTTAAAAAATCACGTATTTTCATAGCTCCATTTTGCCGTGAAAGACGGATAAACAAACAGACACGACACACTTTCCCAGTTATAATATTAAGCATGGAATATACTGTGCCCGCATCTTGCTAGCGCCAACGGTCGCTAAATGAACTAATTGACATTGGCGAGAAGAAGGGTAATTAAATATTGTCTTCGGTTACCGCGATAGTTACACATGAAATAATATAGATTTCTAAGGCAGGTTCAAGGTGTGTGAACCTGCCTTAGAAATCTATATTATTTATGGTCATGGTTCGTTAATATTTCTTGTATGTGGGTAGCTTTTGCACATTGTAATTTTTCCTCAGTCGCCCGTTGACCACGAACGCTGTAAAGTGTTCGAAATGCCGGGATGAATTTGTAAATTCATTATACGCGATTTAATTCGTTTCCATAGTTTTATTTCATGAGAAGGGTACTTTGTTACTGTGACGATTTGCAAAAAATGTTAATAATAGCATGAAGAATCTGTATTGGAGTCCTGATTACTATGTCGTCAAAAGATAACTATCAAAAAACTTTTAAAGCCCTCACTAGACCTAGCTAACCTGTCATGTATTTAGGCACGCTAAACTCTCAAGTGGACAAATTGAACGTTACTGCACTGTACCCTTGTCAGCAGAACCTCTCGGGACAAACTATTCAATTTATTTAGTGGATTGTTAACCTAGGGATGAAATGGAATTTTTACCTGAGTCAAAGTCTTTTCGAATACGTACCTGAGTGGGCATTTTCGCGAAAAAAAAATTCAGAACCTTTTTTTCCAAAATAGGTAAATTTATTGTTTTTCCTACTCAGAATCACGAGCACTTTCGATCCTACTAGGTAAAAAAAATCGTCCCAAATTTTATTTTTCCACTTCATTACCATTTTTAAAACACTTTGTGCAGCGGTTACAAAGTGGAAAGCATGTGAAATAATAGAAATTTTTGGGACCATTTTTTGTCTCTTGTTCTTTGGCCTAGATCGAATGGGATCGTGATTCTGAGTAGGAAAAATTAAATACACACCTAAACATAAAATTTAACTACCTTAGAAAATTTTTTTTTGGTGATGGTTCTGGCGAAAATGCCCGAGTAAGACCTAGGTAAGTACTTTTAGAATGCGAGGAAGGTAAAAAATATTTATTTTTCTGTACAGATGGTGCCATAAGAAACAAGTTCATCTATTTGTATGGCCGAGCGTGTCAACCCCGTAGCCATAAATGGCATTTCTGCGACGCGAAACGAAATCAAAACGCCGCCGAAAGGCAATCTGGTTCTGTCGCGCCAATACGCAAGAGCGATAGAGATAGATATCTACGAGCGTTTCGTTTCGTGATCGTTTCGTAAGCGTTTGTGCCATTCGGCTACGCACCCAGATATTGTACTGAAGTTGTTACTTGCCTGTGATTTTAAAGCCTCAGGCCCTTGAGTGTTCATATTTTTTGTGTTGTTGCAATAACATATCATAGTAAGGCGGCGGAATTGAAAAAAGTCGTCTAGTTTTGAAGTTGATGTGACTGGAGAGTATACTGCTGACAAGTGGTATCGTTGTGATCGGTAGACTTTACTGAGTACGAAATAATGACTTGTCGCATTCTCAGACTGTGGGGGGGTTAACTATGACGTCACAAAGATCGCGGTCCCGGGTTTCAATTTTTTGCCAATTTGTCTAGAACCCCTTATCCAATTTTGAAAAATGAGGTGTCGATTGAAAGCGTATAACATGCTGATTAAGATTTATTATATGTTAAAAGTATAGTTTTGTTAGTTATTTTTTAATTAATAATAATGCAAAAAATACTTTTTTTTTACTCTCTTTTTTGATTTTTGTGACTCAAAAAGGCAATGAAAACGGCCACTTAGCTAAAAAATATGTTACATAAATTATTTAACTACATTATTAAGCTATCTGTTGCTTTTTAAATTTCTACGATCGGATAATAAATGAGCAAACTACAACCACATACCTGTAGGCGGGGAGTACCGCTTGACACGCGTTCCCATACATTCGGCGTCTACCAAATTACACCTCGCGCAAAATTCGTTTCAAGCAGATATACCTCTAATCTTATTCATCGTAACCTATCAATATTGGTATCATTTGAAAGTACAATTAAAGTACTTTAAGAAACAATGTCAATTATTTTCTTAAAATCAATAATCGCCAGTCTGCGGTGGTTACAAAGGAAAAAAGTGGGTATGCAATTTGACTGGTTTCCTAGGTTTGATACCCTAGAAGAGTTTAAAAGGGGAGGTAAAGGTGACATATGGGTTGTTATCTAGCCTAAAAGCTATACAGAGGGTCAGGGGAGAAAAAAACTAGGGTTTAAGTTTAGTTTTAAGTTATTTTTTCTTTTATTTGTTGATTTTATTGTGTTTAATTTTTTTGTAATTTTATCAAGGATACACGTTGGTTTCTTTTGCTGAAAATTCCCTTTTTTATGAGAAATGTTATAAATTTCATGGCATTTTCCGATAGAGACTAAAATTAACTTTCAAATAAGGCCACATAGTCATACTGATACATAGTCATACCCTTAATATTATATAAGTAAAAGTATGACTATGTGGCCTACTGATACATAGTCATACCCTTAATATTATATAAGTAAAAGTATGACTATGTGGCCTTATTTGAAAGATAATTTTAGTCTCTATCGGAAAAAGCCATAAAATTCATAACATTTCTCATAAAAAAGGCAACTTTTAGCAAAAGAAACCAACGTGTATCCTTGATAAAATTACAAAAAACTTAAACACAATAAAATCAACAAATAAAGGAAAAAATAACTTAAAACTAAACTTAAACCCTAGTTTTTTCCTCCCTGACCCTCTGTGTAGCTTTTAGGCCAGAGAAAAACCCATATGTCACCTTTACCTCCCCTTTTAAACTCGTCTAGAGTATCAAACCTAGGAAACCAGTCAAATTGCATACCCACTTTTTTCCTTTGTAACCACCACAGACTGGCGATTATTGATTTAAAAAAAAATGATTGACATTGTTTTTTAAAGTACTTTAATTGTGCTTTCAAATGATATCAATATTGATAGGTTACGATGAATAAGATTAGAGGTATATCTGCTTGAAACGAATTTTGCGCGAGGTGTAATTTGGTAGACGCCGAATGTATGGGAACGCGTGTCAAGCGGTACTCCCCGCCTACAGGTATGTGGTTGTAGTTTGCTCATTTATTATCCGATCGTAGAAATTCAAAAAGCAACAGATAGCTTAATAATGTAGTTAAATGATTTATATAACATATTTTTTAGCTAAGTGGCCGTTTTCATTGCCTTTTTGAGTCACAAAAATAAAAAAAGAGAGTAAAAAAAAAAAAGTATTTTTTGCATTATTATTAATTAAAAAATAACTAACAAAACTATACTTTTCACATATAATAAATCTTAATCAGCATGTTATACGCTTTCAATCGACACCTCATTTTTCAAAATTGGATAAGGGGTTCTAGACAAATTGGCAAAAAATTGAAACCCGGGACCGCGATCTTTGTGACGTCATAGTTAACCCCCCCACAGTCTGAGAATGCGACAAGTCATTATTTCGTACTCAGTAAAGTCTACCGATCACAACGATACCACTTGTCAGCAGTATACTCTCCAGTCACATCAACTTTTTCCGAGACCCTCTCGCCGCTCTACTATCACGTAACGAGGCATTTTTAATGTTTTTGTTGACTTCAACTTACAAAAATTGACGCCCGAAAGCTGCAAGCTGCAATTTAAGATGGACAATTCAGTGGATTTTACTGAGTTCATTTGACACGCTAAGTAGATACGTTTGCTTGATCTAGATATGGTAAATATGACATCTGTTGATGGAGCTTTTTGTCTGCTCTATATAGTGCGCAAAGTGGTGTATAACTTCTTTTTTCTCATTTTCTCTTTTTATGTTCGCATGTGCGGTGACACGAATGTGTACACTAGTGTACCTACATCTTTTTATTTTATTCTATCACTACCTGTGAGTTCCTATAATTGGCTCTTTGTTTTTATGTTTGTTGTATTATTTATGTAAATAGCTGTTGGTACTCCTTAAATAAATAGCGGTAAGAGCGTGCGACTTACGATCCGGAGGTCGCGGGTTCGAACCCCGGCTCGTACCAATGAGATTTTCGAAACTTATGTGCGAAATGTCATTTGATATTTGGCAGTCGCTTTTCGGTGAAGGAAAACATCGTAAACCAATAAGGCCTAGTTATCCTTCGGGTTGGAAGGTCAGATGGCAGTCGCTTTCGTAAAAACTAGTGCCAACGCCAAATCTTGGGATTAGTTGTCAAAGCGGACCCCATGCTCCCATGAGCCGTGGCAAATGCTGGGATAAATAATAATAAGTGCTTCATTTATTTTCGGGTCATACGTGTCCCTTTGGTCGTGTTATAATTCATCGGCACTCAAATTCCTCTTTTTCTCACTTGTATCGTGATGTACCTACTTATTTAAACTTGAAGAATCTTCTAATATAATTTTTTTAACCCCCGACGCAAAAACGACGGGGTGTTATAAGTTTGACGTGTCTGTCTGTCTGTCTGTCTGTCCGTCTGTCCGTCCGTCCGTCCGTCCGTCCGTCCGTCCGTCCGTCCGTCCGTCCGTCCGTCCGTCCGTCCGTCCGTCCGTCCGTCCGTCCGTCCGTCCGTCCGTCCGTCCGTCTGTCTGTCCGTCTGTCTGTCTGTCTGTTTGTCTGTCTCTGTGTGTGTCTGTCTGTGGCACCGTAGCTCCCGAACGGGTGAACCGATTTCAATTTAGTTTTTTTTGTTTGGAAGCTGAGTTAGTCGGGAGTGTTCTTAGCCATGTTTCATGAAAATCGGTCAACTATGCCGCGGTCGGGGGTTTTTTCAAAATTTTAATTTTGTGGTTAGGTTATTTAATATATCGTAAATATTATTATTGAACTTTGACCTGTTACACAGTAATTCAAAAGGCTAAATTTGGATGAAATAATGTATAAAATACGTTCACGGAAGTCATTTACTTCGTTTCCTACCATTCTGATCACGAAACCATTCAGAGATTTTTGACATGATTCACGAAAAATAAGTACGTTGATACGTGATTGAAATTCAATAGGCGTTCGAAATTGAGTCATTTTGGTTTCCTGGAAATAACACAAATTAATTTATTTTGAACGATTTTGCATTCCTATTTGCCCTGTAGGGCTAGCATGTTGATGCGACAGTATCTCACCACGACTTAGGTCTTTTTTAACCCCCGACGCAAAAACGACGGGGTGTTATAAGTTTGACGTGTCTGTCTGTGTGTGTGTCTGTCTGTCTGTCTGTTTGTGTCTGTCTCTGTGTGTGTCTGTCTGTGGCATTGTAGCTCCCGAACGGATGAACCGATTTCGATTTAGTTTTTTTTGTTTGAAAGCTGAGTTAGTCGGGTTAGCCATGTTTCATGAAAATCGGTCCACTATGTCGCGGTCGGGGGTTTTTTCAAAATTTTAACTTTGTGGTTAGGTTATCTAAGGTCTTAGGTTTTTTTTTCATTTCCCAAACACTTGTTAGTTATGAACATGCGTGCGGTTGCGTTCAGCGACGACAACACGAGCGTCTTACGCCGTGTCTTGCGTGGGCGACGGTCGCGCGACCGTCGCCGTCGCGTCTCATACTTCCATATCGATAAGGTTTGATTTCGTATGCGTCGCATCGCCGTCGCGCGACCTTCGCGCGACCGTCGCCCACGCAAGCCACGGCGTTAGTATGAAGACGCTCGCGTTGTCGTCGCACGAGCGATTTTTGGTCGACTAGAGCCGATTCCACGTCCATAGGTTTGGAGAAAACCCTATTTGCATTATTGACATAAGAACAGGGTCCAGGGCCCATCTCAAAACTGAAAGTTACAAGCGGAAGTCTCTTTCCAACTTGTCATTTATTTATTTATTTAATAAGTTTACACGGCATTACAGCATAAACACCAATACACCGAATAAACTAACATTGACAAAAAATACAATTTACAAAAAAGTATTAAAACGACACACAATTACTTAAAAATATCATACACCGACCGTGGAAGGCCTATCATCCATCGTCTCGCAATACCTCAGACACTCAAGATACACTGTCTTCCATCTCCATGCAAACAAATCGCAATCAGGTGCTGACGTCAGTAGCGCATTGAGAAGTGTCAAAGCTCGAGGAAGCGGTGAGTTTTTGCGTGACACTGTGCGCTCTGGCGGCACCGCCAACAGCGGGCGCACACGCGGTCTCAGACTAATTCTGGGAATTTTAACTTCTGATTAGCAGAAACGTCTGCAATCGATGCCACTAGGCTTAGAATAAATTTAAAAGTGGAAAATGTCTGCCTTGGGTGAGACTTGAACTCACGGCCGAGAGACATTTTCCACTTTTAAAATTAATTCTGGGAATATCAGGCACATACAATCTGAGAACGCAATTCACCAGATCTGGGCAGTCTGATTCACTCCGCAGCATCCGACAAACGGTGACTAACAGGCTGCAGTTACGCCTTACCTCCAGAGAATTATAACCGAGTGCTCCCAGCAAGAACTTCGTTGGGTATAGAAACGGGTAATAGCCATAGACTGTTAGACATTGACAACCATTTGTAAATTGTAACTTGTAGTTTCGAGAAATGGGCCCCTGGGGCCCGTTTCTCGAAAGGTACAAGCCTTGTATTACAAGTGCGCGAACTGTCAAATCGTATGGGTTGTCATGGAAACACACTTGTAATACAAGGCTTGTACCTTTCGAGAAACGGGCCCCTGGTGGCGACATAATCTCTTGCCCAGTATAGGGAACTTGACTAAAGTTAAAATAAAATATTTTATACCAGGAAATAAAGCATCAGATAATTATAAGAAAAACATGGACAGAAGTTATTTTTAAATCCAATTTCTATTTAATAAGTCAGGTAGAAATATATAAAGTAACTGAGTTGACCGTGACGTAAATTATAAATTCCATATTGGCAAGTCGTTCAAAATTGGTTTTGACAGTTGTTAAAAAGAAGCTGATTTGACTAGGAGGCAAGTAGCCTATTGGCGAGTGATTATGTTGCATACGATAATTTTCTAAAAGGATAGAATTGTGAATTATTCATTCATTTGCGTTCTTTATTCTGATTGTGGAATAATAAAGAAGGCATTTTCTGACTCCTTATGATTAAGCACCACCACCGGACCACATATCCGGACCGGACGACCAGTCTGGCTCAGTCGGTAGTGACCCTGCCTGCTGAGCCGCGGTCCTGGGTTCGAATCCCGGTAAGGGCATTTATTTGTGTGATGAGCACAGATATTTGTTCCTGAGTCATGGATGTTTTCTATGTATATAAGTATGTATTTATCTATATAAGTATGTATATCGTCGCTTTACACCCATAGTACAAGCTTTGCTTAGTTTGGGGCTAAGTTGATCTGTGTATGGTGTCCCCGATATATATATTTATATGATGTGCATAAAAATCTTTTCTCAAACATGCAATGAAATATTGTCTTTACGTTCCTTAAAATGGGCTGGGAAGTATCGCTTTTTGGGCGCAACAACTCGAGAGGACTGTAAAGGGATTTCATATTATTTTTTAGGCCTAGGCCTGCAAAGTAACTTTGTTTTATAAAATATTGTCCTTTAGAGCATTTTTTTTTATTTCATTGTATGTTTGAGAAAAGCACTATACATGCCTCGGCGTGAAAACGGATTCCCGGCCTCGTATCCCTATCTGGCCTCGCTCGCACGCTCGCTCGGCCGTATATATACCCACTTGGCCGGAAATCCTCATTTTCCCGGCCTCTGATGTAATGTACTATTAATAAACTTCCTCAATCTATAAAACAAATAGACAGTCTTAAATTATTCAAAAAATCCCTTAACACATATCTAATAAGCAAAACCTTTTATACATTGCAAGAGTTTTTTGATGACAGAATGTTTAAAATTAATACCTATTTTAATAAAATTAAGTAGCTAAAAGTATTATTAATAACTTGTAAAACCTAATTTGTAATTTATTTATATACCTACTATTAAGTAGTTGTAAGATTGCTGCGCCCTTGCAGGGTCATATTACTCCCACATGTTATAATTATGTTTGTAATAATATATGTTTGCAATAAATGCTTTGTTTGTTTGTTAAGCATTCTCTTTCCATAAGCCAAGTATTAGCATATTTATATTTTTATATGGAGCACTACCAGTTGCATTAAATCAATCCAGCTTTTTAAAAAGTCCGCAACTCTCAATCGAGTTAAAATGTAGACAAAACACCAGCAGACAAAAAGGTTCACTAAACAATAGAAGTCGCATCTATAATAGGATCTAGTCAAAGATCTAGTCTAGCATCTAGACTCGCCTGGCACTAATGGTTGCCAGACTACTCTGAATAAGCTGGAAGCTTTCGTTAGCATTGAAATGGTTTCAATGATAAAAGTACTTAGTTTTTTTAAGACCGAAAGGAGCTGTGCGAAATCGTTTTTAGGGTTCCGTAGTCAACTAGGAACCCTTATAGTTTCGCCATGTCTGTCCGTCCGTGGACGTCCGCGGTTAATCTCTGTGACCGTTAGCACTTAAAGGCTGAAATTTGGTACCAATATATATCAATCACGCCGCCAAAGTGGTAAAATAAAAAGTGTAAAAAATATTTTGTTAGGGTACACCCCCCCCCCCTACATGTAAAGTGGGGACTGTTTTTTTTTTCCAACCCCAACGTGTGATATATTGTTGGATAGGTATTTAAAAATTAATAGGGGTTTACGAAGTTTTTTGATGAAATTAATATTTTCGGAAATTATAAATTATTGCTCCTAAAATAAAAAAAAAGTGTCCCCCCCCTCTAACTTTTAAACCATATGTTTATCACAAAAGTAGAACTTTATAAAGACTTTCTAGGAAAATTGTTTTAAACTTAATAGGTTGAGTAGTTTTTGAGAAAAATACGGAAAACTACGGAACCCTACACTGAGCGTAGCCCGACACGCTCTTGGCCGGTTTTTTCATACAAATGTAGTCGAACTTTGTTAGTAAAGTCGCTGATCGCATTTTTAACACGCTTTTTATTAGGTCGACCTGTGACTTTGTACTTAATGGAATCTAAAGTACTTAACTAATTTGACCATCTTCCAAGGATCGTAGCGTAATGAAAATTGGCAGCTGCATGAAGTTCTGCTGATAATACAATAATATGGTACTGTTGAACTGATTGATCTGATGATGGATCCGGAAGATATGAACTGGAACTTCATAATGGAACATTGTAACACAGCTGTTTTTGGATTTCTTAGACAAGTCTTAAGCTTAGGTTTGACCACGATGGGTTTTTAATTTAATTGCTACTAAAGCGTGTTTTTTTTACTATAACTAAGCAAAGTATCGAAAAAAATCCGCGTTTTTGTATCAAAACTATCGTCAACAATATAAGGAGGTTCTTCTGAGAATCTAGTTGTTATCAGGGGCGGCTCACTCCGCGGTTCTTTCGCAGAGCTACAAGTACACGACGGCGGCTGGTTTTATGCAAAATTATGTTACTGAAGAAATAAAACTATAGAAACGGATCGCGTATAATGAATTTACAATTCCTCCCAATGTTTCGAACACTTTACAGCATTCGTGGTCAACGGGTGACTGAGGAAGGAGGAGGAGGAGGTTATTTTTTTGTCAATTTTGTGTAGATTTTTTTTAACATAGTATTTTTTGATTATTGTATAACTAGCTTTATTAACAGTGTGTGAACCTGCCTTAAAAATCTATATTATTTATGGTCATGGTTCATTAATATTTCTTGTATGTTCTAGCTTTTGCACATTGTAATTTTTCCTCAGTCACCCGTTGACCACTAATACTATAAAGTGTTCGAAACGTCGGGATGAATTGTAAATTCATTACACGCGATATAATCCGTTTCCATGGTTTTATTTCATGAGTAACTATCGCGGTAACTGAAGACAATAATTATTACCTACGTTACTGGAATTATGCAAGCATGTATGTAGTCCATGTTTGTAGGTGGAAAATTAAGGAAAATTAAGCCCTGCTTGTTAACACCAGAAAAATGCATGTTTGCATAGTTTAAGTAGTATAATTTTGCATAAAACCAGCGTGACGCAGGGGACCGTAACCATGGCAATAACGGGTTCCCTCTATTTGGCATAACTTTAATTGTCCGAAACGATTTTCGCATAACAGACTTCGCATAATCGATTTTCGCCGAATGTTAATTTGGTAGAAAACTTATTTGTCATAATCTAAAATAATACGAACATTACTTTGTCCGAAAATAAGTGTGCATAATTCAGTTTAGGCCGATTGTTTTTATGAATAAAATTAATTTGCGTAATTGTATTTGGCATATTTCTTAATCAGAATGGTGGATATTCTATTTTAAATACTAAATGCTGTCAAGAGAGTCGGTTTGGTTAGGTTAGAACTGCGACCTCAACAAAATACAACATTTTGTCAAGAATTTCGGTAAGGTTAGGTTAGAACTGCAACATTAATATAGTAGATTTACCTATGATAAAAAATCTGCGTGGTAAATTACAACTAAACCCTGTTATGCAGAAATAATTTATGCATAAAAACCATTCGGCGAATAACCATTATGCATGAAATATATTCGGACAAACAAAAATATGCCTAGACAAATTATTCGTAACTATACTATGCCATAACATATTATGCGAAAGGTGAATTATGCCAATATCGGTTATGCCAAAAAGAATTCTTGATTGTAAAATTATGCCAAAACAAGGGGAACCGGCAATAACAGGCAAGAAAAATTGATTCACCCAGGTAACAATTGTGAAAGGCGGCATTTTGTGAACATCAAAGCAGTGAGCCTTCTGTACTTTTACTAGTTGATATTCTGTGGTGTTACTTACTGTGTACTTTGTAGATATTTTTGAACTGGTATTCGGTATCAGAAGAATATTCAATCAGGCATTATTTATAAATACTCGTAGAACTTTTTGGAGAATCAGATACTTTATTTTGTTTGAAACATTATATCTTGTGATGATTGGTTTTATAAATAAACTTGAGTTGAAATATTGTTTTTACTTTGAATATTTGCTGGTTAAATTCGTATTGATTGTAAATGAATACCCTTGGAGTAGTCTAAAATACCGAAATTTATGTAGAAAATTAAAGGAAATTAAAATATTCTTGCAATCATAGAGTTAGGTTTTTCTTACTTATTGAATATTTATTATAAAAAATTCACCACAACCCCTTTCTTCCAGTGGGTGTCGTAGAAGTCGACTGTGGGATATGGGTTAAATTGTGGCGTAGGCGAGAGGCTGCCAATGTCACAATTTCGATTTCTTTAAACCCCTTTTTGCCAAGAGTGGCACTGAAACTTGAGTAGTTCATGTGCTCTGCCTACCCCTTTATGTGTGTATGTATGTATGGATTATAAAAATTATGAGTAGAAATCTGACTTCATAATTTTTTTAACTGATAGCGCTGGTGGCCTAGCAGTTAAAGCGTTCTTTCAAATCAGGAGATAGCGGGTTCGAATGCCGACTCGTAACATTAAGTTTTTCGGAACTTATGTGCGAAATGTCAATTGAAAACTTGCCAGTCTCTTTTCGGCGAACAAAAAACATCGTCAGTTGGCCGTCACTTTTGTAAAAACTATGTACGCCAAATCTTGGGCCTATCCATGAGCCGTGACGAGGATGATGGCATAGTCTATTTTATATTATTTATTACTGTCCAAAACAAAAAAAAACTACCATATTTTATTACGACTTGAAAATGAAAACCACAAAAAACATATAAAGTTTACTTTAACTTAATTAGGCAAAAACATCATTCTATGTTAATCTATAGATTGTCTGCGAATGACGTTAATCGAATTGAACTCAAAATTTTCTGACATTTAAGTTATGAGGCATAAAGTTCATTATGTCAGTGATTGACTCGACATGAAGTTAAGTTAGGTTCTATGACGTCACTACATGACAGCGTTTTCGGTGGCCAAAGTTAAAAAAATATTACACACATTTTTAATCGAAAATACGTAGCCACCATACACTTTTAATACCCAAAATCTATAAAAATTAGTTTCTTATGTCAAATACTACAGGAAACAATCATTTCTTGTGCCAAATTCGATAAGAGTCTAGTAGCCTATTGAAAGGCAGAAAAGCACAAAGGATTGAAAATATCTGGCAACACCAGCAAGTCATAAATGATGACAACACTTAGCCGTAACAACATAAGTACGTTACATTTTATTCTCGTATCATAACACTTTTGCCCCATTACAGACTTGGCAGCTCTTCGCATATCGTCATGAAAATTGCGATTGCCATTCCAGATACATAATGAGACAGAAGTTTCAAGTTGCTAAGCGTAGATAACTCTCCTTAGATTCCGCATTAAATAAAATATTCGTTGAATTAATCTATCATTTATGGCGACCGGTCTGGCCTAGCGCGTAGTGACCCTGTCTGCTTAGCGGCGGTCCTGGGTTCGAATTCCAGTAAGGGCATTTATTTGTGACGAGCGCAGATATTTGTTTCTGATTCATGGATGTTTTCTATGTATATAAGTATCTGTATATTATATATATCGTTGTCTGAGTACCCACAGCACAAGCCTTCTTGAGCTTACCGCGGGACTCTGTCAATCTGTGTGAGAAATCCTAATAATATTTATTACGGTCGGCATAACTTGGCGACACTTTGTGTGCACAACCAGTGGACTATTTCACCACAGTCTTTGACACTTGACACTGACAATTTTGTGCCTATTCCTGGGTTGATAATGTTGTTAAAATAGAGGTTTAAATCAATTTGGTTCGTTCATTTCATTGACTATTGTAATACTACTCTAATGTAATAGTACACCTCGGACAATGGCGATCAAATATATGAAAGAAGCGCGTTCCCACGCACACAGTCTAAGCTCGTGTAGGCGAACGCGTACCATGCCTGTGTGAGTGAGATAAGACTGGTCGACTGGTCGCGTTCTTGACAGGCGGCCACTGTGAGGTAACTGAGATCGAGGGGTGGCACTTTGAACTTGGAAGCAGGCAGCGACCATATTCTACGATAGTTTTGTCCTCTTTATTTTACTGTGATAATAGCGCTTTTTATTGCTGTATCTAATTGGACGTAGTCTATGTGACAAACACAACTTTCCTTTTTTATCACCGGCTTGGGTTCTAAGCTTAAAAACACTCATTAACTATTATATTAGTTTACTTGGAAACTTCAATAAATTGTTTACTTAAAAGATTTTAACTTAAAGCCAAAAGAAACATTTTGAATACTAAAATGCTATCTTTATTACAGTTCTTGCTAGTTTTGATTTTAGTATAATCTTGAACTATAAAGGGCTTAAATATTAAGATTTGAATCAAGGTTATTTATATATAGGATTTACATACTTCATACTGCGTTTGTACGTGACGAATGCCTGAGGTTTTGTGTGAGATTGGATGCTAGGCCTTCATCTGTTATTTAGTATATTTAGTGTGTTATGTTATGTTTAATTTTGCTGTTTAATATTTTATTTTGTGTTACTTGTTGTAATGTTTATTTAAAATTCACGGTGCTTTAGTTTTATTTACTGTCATACTGTGTAATTTTCTTTGTGTAAATAAATAAATAAAATAAATACTAAGAATCGTAAGTACCTCGATTTTTTAGCGCCACCTATTAAATACTATCATAACTACACTGATGGTGACTACAAATTTATTTTTTCAAAATGCGTATTGACGTAATATCATGATTTTAAAATAAAGAAATTATGAATGAATTCATTGACAAATTCGCCCTGCACTTTTGCAGGTGGTAGTACTTTTAGGTTTAGTTTATTGACGATGCATGTTGCAGATTTTCGATTGTTTCACTTTTTGACGAAGCTTGTAGCTAATAACGGAGTTTGTAATCAGCTGACAAAGCCTGCGTTGCGGATTTAAGAATATGGTCTCTGAATAAATAAATAAATATTGGGGACACCTTACACAGGTCAACTAAGTTCCAAACTAAGCAAAGCTTGGACGATATACATACTTAAATAGATAAATACATACTTATATATTGGGTTGGCACAAAAGTAATGAAACACTTGGTTTACGTTTTATATTTTTTATTATTATTACAATACAAAAAACTTAGTCGATGATGTAATCACCATTAGCATCTATGACTTCTTGCCAACGATCTGGCAAAGTTTGGATGCCTTTCGCCCAGAACTCTGATGGCTGTGCCTCGAAAAAGTTGTTCAACTCCACCTGTACATCATGGAAATCATTGAATTGTTTACCCCGCAAATGTCGTTTCAGGGCTCTAAACAAATGAAAGTCTGATGGTGCGAGGTCTGGAGAATAAGGTGGGTGGGGTATCGTCTCCCAGCCCAAGTTCTGCAGCTGTTGGCGAACGGTAGATGCGACATGAGGTCGAGCGTTATCATGTAGTAAAATTACAGTCTTCGTCGTTTTTTCTTGATAGCAGAAGATAGTTCGGTGAGCTGTGTTGAATATTTGTTAGCGTTTACAGTTTCATTGTGTAATAGTTCATGAAACAGCATGCCTTGCGAGTCCCAGAAACAACAAAGCAAAACTTTTAAGCGGTTTTTTTGACTCAGCTTCGGTTGAGTTGGTGGCGTTTCTTCTAGAGGCAGCCAAAAAGCACGACGTGTATCGTTCTCATAATAAATCCATGATTCATCTCCCGTAACCAGATCAGTCAAAAACTCTTTACGTCGGGGTCGCAGCAAAAGTGATTGACAGATGGCGACACGGACTGCACGACTGGCGTCGGTAAGGATGTGCGGTACCCATCGAGACAAAACTTTTCAATACCCAAGCTCATGCAGATGGTATTCCACAGCGTGGTGACTGCAGTTAAGTGCTTCCGCTAATTCACGAGTAGTAGCATCAGGATTCGACTGTAGTTCGCGGCGTAAATCGTCATCATTGAATGCAGGTGGTCGCCCTGAGCGTGACTGACTTTCAAGGCTCCTGTCTCCTGATTTAAAACGGTCAAACCATCTGGACACCGTGGCATGGCTTGTACTTCCAGCGCCCAATGCAGTGTTGATATTGTCAGCCGCAGCCCGCGCACTGTGGCCTAACAAGTACTCGTATAAGTAAAGTGTTCGAACTTGTCGCTCGTCCATTTTATTTCAATCTAACTAAACCAATCACGAGGGCGGCTTTATATACCCTCACATTAGAAGTACCTAGAATGTTCTACAACATACTAGAATATTATCGAAAACAATTAACTTAAGAAAGGAAATGTAGAGTGGTAAGAGTTTTGTAGAGTGTGTCATTACTTTTGTGCCAACCCAATACATAGAAAACATTCATGACTCAGGAACATTTTATCTGTGCTCATCACTCTAATAAATGCCCTTACCGGGATTCGAACCCAGGCCCGCTGCTTAGCAGGCAGGGTCACTACTGACTGAGCCAGACCGGTCGTCAATTCGTTCTGGATTTGAATATATGCTAGCAATTCTGTCTGAACGCTATACTCTGTACTTCTACCAAGCCATTTAAGTAAATAATAGTTATACTAGTTTATCTGACTGGTGCATAATGTGAGGTATTAAAACACACGTGTTTTATGAAACGAACCGGAAGGCGAGTTGAGGGTACCTACAATCGATACACGAGTTTCTGTACATTACATAATTTAATATGATTTTCGAATAAATCATTTCATATTTTACGTGCCTTGCTTTTCCTTGTTTTAAATGCCATCTCTTTTTCCTTTTTCCTGGTCGTTGAATCAATAAAGAAATTCGTTCAGAATTCATTGTAAGATTTGTTTTAAAATATAATCATTTTATTATGGCAACATTTTTGGCCTAGTCTGTAGTCAAAATATTCCTTCAGCCCAAAGGCGGATATCTAGCTTCGTACCCAGGGGGGGGGAAGGGGGGTTCCCTTGGTCTATGTGTATGGCCAACCTAGGCTCGGGGGGATCTGCAAATTAATGCAGTTCAGCCAACATTAGGAAATAATTCCAAACATGCATCTACGATTTACTTTTCCGCTCTTGTTCTAGTTCGTTAATTACGATATAATTTCGTAAAAAAGTAATCTCAAAACTAGTGCGGATAAATTAAAGCACGAGCAAAGGGAGTGTTTTCAATCGACATGATTTTATTCACACGTGTATTGTACGACGATTATTGGTCCTTTAAAGTTTGGACATGACAAATAATTTATTACTTTGCGCACTAGTGCGGAAAAAACTACCATAATAAATGTGCTGTATGTTATATACTAAATATTTGTTTTTGTCGTGTCGTTTCGTCAGGCCTGTAATGAGGAGGGATGAATCTCATATAGGCAAAAGAATGTTGGAGATGAATGTTGATGGATGGAGAGGGAGGGGTAAACCCAAACAACGATGGATGGATTGTGTGAAAGAGGATATGAGGAAGAAAGATGTGTGTGTTGAGATGACGAAAGATGGAGGAGAATGGAAGAGGAAGACGTGTTGCACCGACCCCACATAACGTGGGATAAGGGTAGGACAAGAAGAAGAAGATGTGTTTTTATCGTGAGTGTGTTGAAAATTAACATTCTAATCCTTGTATTTTAAATTTTTTTTTAAATAAAGGAAAACTGGAAAAAGTCACACCTCCGGCAGGACTCAAACCTGCGACCTCTGGCCTTGCCGGGGCCATCGTATGTTTGCTATAACGCCACCCTAAGGCGGTTGAGAATTGAGGGAAGGCATGAATGAATTCGCACACATCCAGCAGGCCTCCGTGGCGCAGTTGGAAGCGCGATGGCCCCGGCAAGGCCAGAGGTCGCAGGTTCGAGTCCTGCCAGTGTGAATTTTTCCATTTTCCCTTTAATTTAAAAATACGTAATATCGTCTAATCCTTGATTCTATGACCCGAAAATCCTCTATTAGGATTCAGTGTTTCATTTCAAGTAAGTAATTTAATTCTCAATGGCCCTAAAGGGTCTCTTATGTGACCACGTACCGCTGTAATGATCTGCTTAATCGAATCACAGGGACGGGAATACGCTATTAAATACCGTATTAAGGGGATCACTGACTATCATCCCGCCGGGCGGTCACGGCTTGGCAAATACAAATACAAATACAAGTTATTAGACTTATTTAAGTAGGTTTATAGGCTACTAGACTCATATCGAATTTGGCACTATAAATGATTGTATTTTGTAGTATTTGACAAAAAAAAACAATATTTATAGATTTTGGGTATAAAAAGTGTATTTTGACTACGTATTTTCGATTTAAATGTGTGTATTTTTTTATTTATTTTGGCCACCGAAAACGCTGTCAGCGGTGAAGTGACGTCATCGAATTCGAACCTTACTGCATGTCAAAACAATCACTGACATAAAGAACATTATGCCTTCATACTTAAAAAGTCAGAAAATGTTGTTTTCAAATAGAATGATGACAGATAATCTATAGATTAACATGACTATGTTGTTTTCGCTTGATTACGTAAAACTATACTTTAAAATTATTTTTTGCTCTTTTCAAGTCATAATAAAATATGATAATATTTTATTTCGGTTAATTGGACAGTGCTTAATCATATTAAGACAGACTTAAAAAAAAGGGTCAAGTAGTCTATTGACAGGGATATTGATCGTGATTACTTTTTTATCGAACTCTCTGTGAATGCGACCAGTGGTAACGTTAGAGTAGGTATTACTAGTAAAGTACAAGAAAAATATGTTGTTGTTGATTGTCCTAGGGCACCCCATAGGTGCATACTGCATAGGGCCTCGACAAGATCCTTCCACGCCTTTCTATCTTGAGCCACCGCCTTGGCCTCGTTCCAACTCAGTCCAAACTCCCACGGCTCGTTCTCTACGCTCCGCCTCCAAGTGTGTACAAGAAAAATATAAACAACAATTATTATTTTTTTATACTACGTCGGTGGCAAACAAGTATACGGTTCGCCTGATGGAAAGCGGTCTCTGTAACCTATACTAATTTTAATTAATTCTTCTATTTGAGCAACTCACAGTGCCTTGACTGAGTTTTGTGCGTTGAATAAAGACATACATATAAAATAAACTGAATAAAAACCGACCGGACTGGCGTAGTCGGTAGTGACACTGCCTGTTAAGCCGACGGTTCTGGGTTCTTATCCCGGTAAGGGCATTTATTTGTGTGAACACAGACATTTGTTCCTGACTCATGGATGTTTTCATTGTATTGTATGTATATCGAGTGAAATTCAAATCTGCACGGGAAGCATGGTCGCGCGATAGACGATAAAATATCAGGCCGTCCCTATGCTATTTTATCGTCTATCGCGCGCGACCATGCTTCCCGTGCTGATTTCACACGTTTAGCCGTACGCACGAGTGAGAGCGAGAAAAGACTTTCTCTCTCCCACTAACACATGCCAAGCGTAACATGACTGCATGTTGCGTTTTGAGAATTTGTGCGAAAATTTACAAAAGCCACATATTCAAACATAATTAAATTTCACTATTAATCTTCAAATTATTTTGTAGGGTAAACTCGCCTCATTCGGTGACACGCCTAATTCGGTGAAACAACCAAAAATCGTCTTTCGGAATAGTGCTTCAAAGCTTGTATCACCGAATTTGGTGTGTCACCGAATGAGGCGAGTTTACACTAAACGTATGGTTTTTAGCAATAAAGATTACAAATAAAAATATTTTGGCCATTTTGGAGTTACGTGCATATTCCCTATTGTTGGATAAATATCGCCCTCACTTTGCACATGAAGGGAAACTGATAAACATTCGTTTTAAAATAAATAGCTGTCGTTGCCAGCCCTCCGATTTCAATAACAACCAACAAAGAATTCATATCTACTTATTTACAAGGTAGGTGAAGCAATATTACTGAACTGAACATTTTTCCTTTCCAAACTTGGGATATAAGGCGTAAAACACACGAAGGGTTAAGGCACCGCACACCTAAATTACGAGACTGGATCGTTTTTTTTTTCGCCAGGCGGCGATACTGAGGCGTCAGGTCTTTCTGAGAACAAACTTCAAAATTAACCAATCACATTAAATTACTTATTTTTTCAATATCATTTGGCGGAAAAAAAAATCATTGGACTGGCAACACTTGTAAGAAATGGCGGACGACGAAAATTTAAATTTTTTGTATTTAAAATTTCGTAAAAATACCACTTTAAACTCTATACTAAATTTCGAGATTTCGATTCGATTTCGAAAACCTTTATGTATCTTAAACCGAGGGAGAGACTCATCGTCGATACCAGATCGAATATATTTTAGAATGGTTTTGCAAAATTTTTGGGAAAATTTACATGTTATCAGGGGTCGGGAGGACATGCAAACAATCATTATTTATTATTACGAGTATTATTTATTTATTTAACCAACTTACATTAAAAAATCCGGAGAATCTCGCCAAACCAGCCCAATATTCTAATGCATTTAGAGCGTTGTTAAAACTTTCTCGCTTCTGCATTGCGTCTGCGATTTAAGCTGAAGCTAAGTAAGCTTAATATTGATAGTTTTCAAGCTATACAGCGGAAAAAGCATCACTCTCAAGCAGATTTCGAGGCAGTACTAATTCCATTCTGAGTTGTAGCTCACAGGCTTGACTGTCAATCTCATTCCCAATAATAAAACAATTCACAATTTGCCCCGTTGGAAATTCGTCCCGTTCGCTGTTCGCCCCTTTAGCAATTTGTCCCGTACACACATTTTTCGCAAATAAGATTGTATGTATGTTTACTTACAGAATATGGATCACTTTTAATCTTATAAATAAATGAAATGAATGAAATCCTGATGATCTTTATTCTGGGAACCCTTTACCACAGCGTTGCGCGGTGTACTCCGTGTGTTTCCAGCCTAAAAATAGAATACTTAATTTTCTCACATAAGTATTCGAGAAGCCGGTCCTATTCAAACGAAACGAAATGAGGCCCATGATTAAATATATTTTATTTGCTGTTTGCCACTCACTTAAATCATACATAAAGAGCAAAATATCATCAACGAAAAATTGTGTGTTGTATATTTTTGTTATTATAAATTGGCTAGAGCTCGCGAAATCGAAATGTTGTTCAGACTCTTATGGGCGCTCTTCCTAATGGCGTATCTTTGTTACCCGCCTTCCTTACATGTTTATTCACCTTACACATCAACAATGAAAAATTGTGTGTTGTATATTTTTGTTATTATAAATTGGCTAGAGGTCGTGAAATCGAAATGTTGTTCTGGCTCTTATGGGCGTTCTTCCTAATGTCGTATCTCAGTTACCCGCCTTCCTTACACACTTATTCACCTCACTCACTTACCCACCTCACACTTGCCTGTATCAGACACTTATTTCACAATAGGGAATATGCACGTAACTCCAAAATGGCTAAAATATTTTTATTTCTAATCTGTATTGCTAAAAAAACATACGTTTGCAAAATACTTTACATTCATGGTACAAAACGCCCATTCTCCTTTATCGTAGTTTTATAGATTATTCCAGACCTCGAAAGCTGAGACTCTTCGCTATAAATTACATTAAATATTATAATAATCTAACCCTAAGGGAAATGCAATGAAATTGCAATCTAAGAAAAGCAAAAACGTGGGTGGCTAATCTAAAATTACAGTTATATTACAGTGTCTTTTGCGAGAGAAGTCTTAGCCAAGACTTTGTGTTATTTTTAGCGAATGCTTAAAAAGATATTAATAGTTTTATTGAAAACCTAAATATATATCGTAAACCAAAGTAATGTTAAATGATCTACTGGGACACTTCAACAGACATAGATTACTTACAAGCAAACAGTTCGGTTTCACAAGGGGCCGTTCCACGACCGATGCTGCTTCGGTACTCATTAAACATATATATAATATTTGGGAAAATTCTTGTGATGCAATTGGCATATTTTGTGATCTTTCAAAAGCCTTTGATTGTGTGGATCATGGAACGCTCATTTTGAAATTAGAACACTATGGTTTGTCTATAAATGCCCTAAACTTTATGTCTTCTTACCTTAGCAATAGAACACAAACAGTAGTTGTTAACAAAACTCGCTCTAGCGGGACTGTTGTCCAATTAGGAGTGCCACAAGGCTCAATTTTAGGTCCATTCCTGTTTTTGGTTTATATAAATGATTTGCCATGTATAGTAAAAAACTTTTGTGAAATAGTACTTTTTGCTGATGATACATCACTGCTTTTTAATGTTGACCGAAAATCTACGGATTACAATGTAATTAATAGCACGTTAGCTGATGTACTGCAGTGGTTTACTGTCAACAATTTACTTCTTAATTCTAAGAAAACCAAATGTATTCGATTCTCTCTGCCGAATGTTAAACCAATCGATACAAAAATACTTTTGAATGATGAATGCTTAGAGATGGTAGATACAACACTGTTCCTTGGCTTAACATTGGACAAAAATCTACAATGGAGTCCTCATATAAGGAAACTAGCAAGCAAATTAAGTTCAGCCGCATACGCCGTTAGGAGAATCAGGCAACTGACTAATGTTGAGACAGCTCGCCTAGTGTATCATAGTTATTTTCACAGTGTAATGTCATACGGTATTCTGGTTTGGGGCAAAGCAGCTGACATACAGACTATCTTTGTATTACAAAAGAGAGCCATTCGTTCTATTTACAACTTAGGAACACGTGAATCAGTAAGAGAACTCTTCAAAGAAATTAATATCTTAACTGTAGCTTCCCAATACATTTATGATAGTATAATTTATGTTGTTAAGAATTTAGACTGTTTCACTAAGAATTCTGATATCCATAATTATAACACTAGAAACAAAAATAAGCTTGCCATAAAGAAGTTTCGTGTCCGTAAAGTACAGAAGTCATTTGTTGGGCAATGCATTCATTTTTATAATAAGTTACCTGACACTGCTTTGAGATTACCCCTCCCAGCTCTTAAGAACTACTTAAAAAAATCATTGATGTTAAAGGCTTATTACAGAGTCGAGGACTATTTGACAGACAAACATGCATGGCTCGAACCAGAAACTACAAAAAACGAATAGCAATTAAAATAATTGTATTATGTATAGAGGACACAGTTCAGATAAGAAAGCACATCAAATATTTTATATTTTATGTTGTGTAGGTAAATTACATATTTAATGACATTGAGATTCATATTATCTTTTTCTTCTGTGACAATTTGATATGTTTTCTCTGAAGAAGAACGACGTATTATTAAGCAATAATATAATTTATTGAAATTAATTTCCATAGAGTACCTAGTCTGTTCATATTCTTTGATGAATACTTTTGCAGGTTAAATTGTATCTTGTTATTTAATGCATGTTAGTTATAAGATGTAATGTTTTGAAAAGAAGTTGCCCGCCGAGTTTCTTGCCGGTCCCATAGTGGATACCCCCCTCCCAACTGAGGGGGGACTGAAATCTTCTCGAGGCTGAGGCGTAGGGTTAGAGCCGGCGTAGCTTTATTTGACGTTCATATGCGCATTGTAATATGCCTACTTGAAAAATAAATATTTCATTTTCATTTCATTTTCATTTTCATTATACAATATTAAAAAAAAAAAAATTTACCATTACTCTGTTAAAAAATAATTAACCAATTAATCTACACAAAATTGACAAAGAAACAAACTGCAAATGTCCAGCACCATACAACACAAATGCCTCACAGCCTTCGTCGTGCTTGTTCCATTATCAGATGTACTACTGGATCTCAAGTTACTTTACCACCGGCTTGAGATTCTCAAGCCGGTGGTAAAGTAAAGCCATCCTCTCTATTAAAGTTTGGATATTTCTTGATCTCAATGGCCTCTCGCAACATTCTGGATTCATTCTCATTCGCGATTTAATCCGTTTCCATAGTTTTATTTCACGTATAATATTTATTTTGTTGGCAATGATTATGACAAAACTCACCAGTGAAAATTATGCTAACCACGGGGTCAGCGCTGATCTTCCGGCGAGACCATTTGTGTGCCACGGACGCAAACAAACTTAACGCTTGCAGAGATCAAAGTCGTTGTCAACATATCTTAGTCTGACTTTACCATCTTTGACGGCGCTTTCTGTCCATTTAGTATATATCAAACGTTTGTACTTAACATTTTGACACATAAATTACATGGCAAGTTTGACTCAACTTGTAACATGTTTCGCTGTCAAGACCCGTGTTATCGTATATCATAGTTTCACCCTCTATAAATGAAAGGCAGGTTAATATTATGTTTATAAGATCGTTCACCCCCGTGCGATGACGGGTTAAGGATTTCTCCCCTCACTAGCCCGGAAACACGTGTTTTGTCCTTTAATACCAGCGGGTAGAAACGCATTTTATCCACTAGTGGGTAAAGTATTTTGACCTTGAATAAAGTCAAATTAACTGCTTTAAAATTGATAAAAGTAGGTGAATCTAGTAATAAAGATGATTTACCACCTGAGGAACTACTGGAAGCAGTGATAAACGCATTTTTTGCGTTGTAGTTTCCTCGCTACAGTGAGGGGAAAAGTATTGTGTTATACTCGGGTGCAAACGTATTTTACTTCTCGTGTGTTAAAAAACTCGCAAGTTCAGGAATCTATTCTCAAACCACTCGCTTCGCTCCTGGTTCAACTATAGAATCCTTTCACTTGCTCGTTTTTCAATTTCAGTGTTAAAATACAACTTTTCCCCCTTGTATGACAAATAACTATTACCACCCCGTGTCCTTAGGTCCCTCTCCCGTCGTATATAAAAGTGGAATATGGGATGATTTCATTTATTTAATCAAAAAGTAACACAGCATTAGTTTATACTAAGGCACTGTGAAACAGTTGGGGCATTTTTTTCAAAGTTGTTCACCCCAAGTTTTTTGTAACATGGGTATGTTGTACGCAGTTCATACTCACAATCGCGAGGTCTTTCAAAAACCACCCTTCTCGCGAAAATGCCCGACTGACGCATTATTCGGTCTAGTTTTACCAAATAATAATAAATGTATTTATAAATGATATATGTTGATGTTTGAAATTTCAAATTTCAGGCACACTGACATTTCTTTTTATGTACTTTATTTTATTTAATGAATTTAATTTAATATTTAATTTATTATATAATATTAATATTCAAAAATTTATTTTAATTTTTAATTTAATTTAATTTTAAATTTTAAATTTTAAATTTTGAATGTAATTTAATTTGATATAATTTAATTTAGTTTGATTTAATTTAATTTAATTTAATTCGTATTTAATTTTGTTTTAATTGTGGTTTTCATTTTAAATTAATTATTGAATTTTATAGCTTTAATTTTAAATATAAGTGTAACGTAATGTAACAATATGGACTGTTCTGTTCTGTCTGAAATAAACGAATACAATACAATACAATATATCCTATATATTCCGCACTACAATCAGAATAGCACTCGTAAGGCCAGTGAGTTGGATTATGGATTCCTAGACAGGTGTCTGGAGATTCCGACCCTTCCGGGATATTTGCTGAAATGCTGAGGAGGAGAATTTACGGGTATTTTATTGAGGACCCGAGGTATAAGCGTGGGCGTTTGGTATTAGTGCGTTTTCACATTATCCGATGCGATATCAGATGTAGGACCGATATTTCATACAATACAATACAATACATTACAATACAATACAATGCAACGCAACGCAACGCAACGCAACGCAACGCAACGCAACGCAACGCAACGCAACGCAACGCAACGCAACGCAACGCAACGCAACGCAACGCAACGCAACGCAACGCAACGCAACGCAACGCAACGCAACGCAACGCAACGCAACGCAACGCAACGCAACGCAACGCAACGCAACGCAACGCAACGCAACGCTACGCTACGGAATGCAATGCAATGCAATGCAATGCAATGCAATGCAATGCAATGCAATGCAATGCAATGCAATGCAATGCAATGCAATGCAATGCAATGCAATGCAATGCAATGCAATGCAATTCAATTCAATGCAATGCAATGCAATGCAATGCCATGCAATGCAATGCAATGCAATGCCATGCAATGCAATGCAATGCAATGCAATGCAATGCAATACAATACAATACAATACAATACCATACAATAAAATACAGTGCAATACAATGCAATACAATACAATACAAATCCACTTTATTGCACAACCTTAGAAATGTACAGGAACACACCCATTACAATAAATTTTATGACAGAGGAAAACACATACATTATAGGCGCCATCTTGGATTTCTTCCATTGAAGTCCTTCCGACATACGATATCGGATCGGATAATGTGAAAACGGTCTAAGGTCCAAATCTTATTAGCTATTAAGAAGTAGGAACTAGGAACATTTCACTCGTCCTTTACTTATGGGTTAATAACACTGACATTGATTAAATTACACGTGATGATCACGCTATCAGATAACTTATTCTGAACTCTTGGTAGCTACCCAACCTTTATAAATAAGTAACTTTATCCACATTACTACACACACATTATCCCGCCAAACACGGAGTATTATTTATTTATTTAGTATTTATTTGAAAACATATTTCAATGACATTAATACAGATATGAGGTATTGCGATGATTGTATCAAACTGACTATAAATCTAAAATGTTCTTTATTCATATAACAGCAAGTACATAATAATAAAAACCGGCCAAAAGCGTGTCGGGCCACGCTCAGTGTAGGGTTCCGTAGTTTTCCGTATTTTTCTCAAAAACTGTAGAACCTATCAAGTTCAAAACAATTTTCCTAGAAAGTCTTTATAAAGTTCTATTTTTTTCATATTTTTTAAACATATGGTTCAAAAGTTACAGGGGGGGACACAGTTTTTTTTTACTTTAGGAGCGATATTTCCGAAAATATGAGTATTATCAAAAAATAGTTTTAGTAATCCCATATTTATTTTGAAATACCTATCCAACAATATATCACACGTTGGAGTTGAAATAAAAAAAAATCACTCCCCACTTTACGTGTAGGGGGGGGGGGTACCCTAAATAAAACATTGTTTTCCACTTTTTATTTTTGCACATTGTCGGCGTGATTGATTTACATATTGGTACCAAATTTCAGCTTTCTAGTGCTAACGGTCACTGAGATTATCCGCGGACGGACGGACGGACGGACAAACAGACATGGCGAAACTATAAGGGTTCCTAGTTGACTACGGAACCCTAAAAACAATAAAATAAGCCCTTAAATAAAACTATAACTAAAATCTAAACTTATAAATAAACAATAAATAAAAGATTTTCCCCAAATCGCCGTCCACTGGCAACGTGCCCAGAAGGCTGGCAGCATTGCCACGTTGTATGGCAATGCTGATCCGCTGTGCCAGATATGACCCAGCCCTCCGGTCACGTGTCAATGCGGCATTATATTAGTTTTGACAGCATTCACTATTAACGCATGCATTAGTAGAATGAATGTACTAATTCGTCAAATATTAAAGTGATAGATGGCCTATTTTGCTCATTCTCCTGCATTAGCAACAGGGCGAAATGGAAACATTAACTCTTCGGCGTAACTACTTCTATTGACTATAGCAGATACCATTGTTGAGATTAAGAAGGAATGTAGTCCCCCTAAAGTATTGAAAGCTTGATAACTTGGACCAAAGAATAAATGTGCGGGTGAAGCCCACCATGTGTCCTCACAATGGCGGCGTGCCCAGTCCGTCGCAAGACGCGGTGTTAAATTAACGAGGAAATCTTTTATTGCTTCACTTTTCTTTCACTATTATGTTCACAATATTAAAATATATATTTTTTTTTTCGAAAAAAAAACTACATAAATATGACATACGAGTATGACCGTTGCGTAAATAAAAGGACTTAACTATCCCAACAGGGCTAAGATAGACGGTGACAGTAACGTAATCATGATACGGCCACTGGTTATTTAAAACTAAAATATGGCGCCCAAACGAGGGGTAAAATTTACTTCAGAAATGTAACGTTTATAGTTAACTGTCAGATAAAACTATTTGCTAAAGCAATAAAAGCAATCCCCTCCAATAATGTGAAATGATTTTACATTTTTCAATAGTTTTTCCTAAATCATGATATTTTACTTTCAATGGTTATATTTGGCGCCCAACGTGGGGCCAAAATTGTTAAAAAATAAATATGACTTTTATTATTAACTTTATGGTACCTTCAACTCTTTCATAGTCGATTGTGTTACTGTTTTACTAATACTTGTCAAAGATATTTAAATTTGTATTTTTTATTTTGGACAAAAGAATAAATGTGCGGGTGAAGCCCAGCATGTGTCCTCACAATGGCGGTGTGCCCTGTCCGTTGCAAGACGCGGTGTTAGATTAACGAGGATATCTTTTATTGATTCACTTTTCTCTTACTATTATGTTCACAATATATTAAATATATTTTTTTCGAGAAAAAAACTACATTAATTTGACATACGAGTATGACCGTTGCGTAAATAAAAGGACTTAACTATCCCAACAGGGCTAAGATAGACGGTGACAGAAACGTAATCATGATACGGCCATTGGTAATTTAAACTAAAATATGGCGCACAAACGAGGGGCCCAAATTACTTCAGAAATGTGACGTTTATAGTTAACTGTTAGATTAAACTCTTTGTTAAAAAAATAGAATAAATCCCCTCCAATAATGTTAAAGGTTTTTCCTTTTTTCAATAGCTTTGCTTAAATCATAAGATTTTACCATCAATGGTTATATTTGGCGCCCAACGTGGGGCCAAAATAGTTGCAAAAAATAAATATGACTTTTATTAATAACTTTATGGTACCTTCAACTCTTTCTTAGTAGATTGTGTTACTGTTTTACTAATATTTGTCAAAGATATTTAAATTTGTATTTGTTATTATGAAGTCCAGGTGAAGTCCAGCATGTGTCCTCACAATGGCGGCGTGTCCAGTCCGTCGCAAGACGCGGTGTTAGATTAACGAGGAAATATTTTATTGCTTCACTTTTCTCTTACTATTATGTTCACAATGTTAAATTTTTTTCTTTTTCGAAAAAAATCTACATAAATTTGACATAAGTCCTTTCATTTTCGCAACGGTCCCAACAGGGTTAAGATAGACGGTGACAGAAACAAAGCCATGGTATGAACACTGGTTATTTAAAACTAAAATATGGCGCCCAAACGTGAGGCCCAAAGTGCTTCAGAAATGTGACGTTTATAGGTAATTGTCGGATTAAACTCTTTGTCAAAACAATAAAAGAAATCCCCTCCGATAATGTGAAATATTTTCCTTTTTTCAACAGTTTTGCTTAAATCATAAGATTTTTTACTATCAATGGTTATATTTGGAACCCAACGTGGGGCCAAAATTGTTGCAAGAAAATAAATATGACTTTTATTATTAAGTTTATGGTACCTTCAACTCTTTCTTAGTCGATTATGTTACTGTTCTACTAATACTTGTCAAGGATATTTAAATTTGTATTTTTTATTCCGGACAAAAGAATAAAATGTGCGGGTGAAGTCTAGCATGTGTCCTCACAATGGCGGCGTGCCCAGTCCGTCGCAAGACGCGGTGCTAGATTAACGAGGAAATCTTTTATTGCTACCTTTTTTCACTATTATGTTCACAATATTGTCTTGTATTTCTGTAACGTTAAGAAGACTTGACAACGACAGCAGACTTGTCGATAATTAATTTTGTCAATCACTCGTTTTCACCGCACTACGAAAAGTTCTGTCTGATGAGGACAAGGTATCTGTAATATGTATCTGGTTCAGCTACAACAATACGCTTCGCGGGCTAGTGGGCGAGGATAATTAGCAGGGCATTAATGGCGCCGTCTTCAACAGCCGCCGGGGAAATGGTCTCAGTGACAGCGGAGAACTATAGTCAGTATTTTTGTAAATACAAAGAAAAAGAGAAGCATTAAATTCAATTTTAAGAATCCTTTGTTCTGTTTTTTTGCTTTGTTCAAGATTTAATAATAGATATGAGTAGATCGCGAATGAAACATTCAATTGAAGTACATACTGCTCTTGAGATCCTTGTATGTATTTACTAGTTCAGCTCGAATTAATTTAGTTAATAACTTCTACAGTTCAGTTGTAAGTACTGTTTTGTCGTTTACGCCACATATTAAACTTAAATTTTTATTAAAACTAGCTTTTGCCCGCGGCTTCGCTCACGTTAGATAGAGACAAAAAGTAGCCTATGTCACTCTCCATCCCTTCAACTATCGCTATTTAAAAAATCACGTCAATTCGTCGCTCCGTTTTGCCGTGAAAGACGGACAAACAAACAGACACACACACTTTCCCATTTATAATATTAAGTATGGATTTGGTGGTTTGAGTCATTTATATTGAATTAGATTATATGTCAAATTATTCATTCCATTCAATACATCCCTGAATGAAAGAACTGAAGCCAATACAATTGATAAAGACGGATCTAATTGAGCTAACTATTGATCAATCAATCAATCAAAATATTCTTTATTCAAATAGGCTTACAATAAGCACTTTTAAATTGTCAACAGTGTACAATATTCATCTTATTCTAAATATCAGAGCAATTTATTGGTGCAATAAACAATATTGTTTTAAAACTACATGAACTAAACTTATTAGTCGAACTAATAAGAGTGAAGTACTTCACAATGATTAATCTCCCTTGCGCTGTAAACCTATATTTTTTCGCAATAAATTACGTACGTAATTAATAAATAAGGTATTATTAGGTATGTAAGTTAGGTACGTATGCCACAAGGCGTTAAGTCCGCCAATTGTACTCTTTTTTTTGTAAATTTGATCAATAAAGTTCAAATAAATAAATAAATAATTTCGTATAATATCCCCGTTTGCAGTAACACGGCGCCCTAGATCGATTCTCCCGGAGCAGATCAGCTGCGTCTGACAGCAATGTATAGATTAACTAGCTATTATGCGCTAAGAAAACAGAAGACTGTTTACATAATGACAACATTCAAGAGTAGATGGCTTAAAATCAATTTAAGAGAAATCCAGCCAGGTACGATCCAGGGAGGGTTATTTTAGATTTAGGTGTATGTTGTGTTTTGTGTTCCTTTTTATATATATACATATGTTAATAACCTACTTGATATGACATAGATACTATATTTGACGAAGCCTGTGCTGTGGATTTTTGTTTGTACTTATTATTTACTTTATTTGCTTATTTATTCAATAAAAATGTTTTAATATAGAGAAATTTAGATAATACGTTATTTTTGACGACTGACTTGACCAGAATATGAAGCGCTGGTGGCCTAGCGGTAAGAGCGTGCGACTTTCAATCCGGAGGTCGCGGGTTCGAACCCCGGCTCGTACTATTGAGTGATTCGGAACTTATGTGCCAAATGTCCTTTGATATTTGCCAGTCGCTTTTAGGTGAAGGAAAACATCGTGAGGAAACCGGACTAAATCCAATAAGGCCTAGTTAACCTTTGGGTTGGAAGGTGGCTTTCCTAAATCTAATGCCTACGCCAAATCTTGGGATTACTTGTCACAGCGGACCCAGGCTCCCATGAGCCGTGGCAAATGCCGGGAGTTCGCAAGGACGATGATGATGACTTGACCGGGATGTAGATCATGATTATACCTTTTTGAGTTTTTCATGATCGGGATAACACAAGGAGAATATGATGAGTGTTAACAAGGTTTGTTACCATCTCTTATTTAATATTAAGCATAAAAAAGCGAGTAACTAAATGGACAACAATATTCTTCTAAATTGGTAAACTGAAATAAATGTCATACAGTCGGCGTATCATGCTTCCAATTTTATCACTTATCCACGTGGATAAGACAACTGTCACTCTCACACTGACATACTTGCTAAAGCGTGACGGATGCTTTCTCCACGTGGATAAATGATAAAATTGGAATCATAATACGCCAGCAGGGTGAACAAAAAGAACCGTTCACACTTTGCATAAGAAGTGACTTTTGAGGTTATTATGAACCACTTTTATTAAGGGACCGATGACTGTGCCGATGATGAAAGCGCAAAAAATATTTGGCAGTTAACGGCATCATGACAGTCGAAATACATGACACAGCCACAGATGTCATAACTCTCTCTAACCATATGTTTAAAAAATATGAAAAAAAATCACAAAAGTAGAACTTTATTAAGACTTTCTAGGAAAATTATTTTGAACTTGATAGGTTCAGTAGTTTTTGAGTAAATACGGAAAACTACGGAACCCTACACTTAGCGTGGCCCGACACGCTCTTGGCCGGTTTTTATTTCACAGTGTAAGTATATAATTATACAAAGAAAAAATGACCAAGGCCAAGGAAGTCTTAATTAGGCACGATGGTAAATAAGTAGAAATGCCCAAGTGATGGATATAATTATAGCATAACTACCAAAAACGGATTAACGCCATTACCACACCCTACTCGTATTCGCCAATTTGACACCAATTAACGTTTAACTCATCCCCTACCATGAGTTTCTGAGAATATCTAGGTTATACACCATGTTTTGATTGTTTTCCGTTCAATTCGAAACGTCGTTAGGTTCATTATCAGGAACCACCCTGTATATCACTTTTAGTTAAATAAACAAAAAAAAAAATCATCATATTCATACATAATAAATGAGTTTATTAGTGTGAGAGACTCTTAAGAATAACATTCAAGTTAGTGTCAAGTGATTGACGGCACATGTCAAAACAAATAACATTAGGAATTGGTGAAGGCTGTGACACACGTGTTCAGCAATTTTTTTTTAATAACTCGATAACCGCAAAAGTTAAGACACTAGTTTCTTAGAGAAATTAATTGTATTTTATGTTATGAATCTTCCCTTAAAGTTAACGGAATTCAATAAAAACAGGGAGTATGTTTTTGAATGAATGGAAAATTCACACCTTCGACGTCCTAAGGACCCGGGTAAGAGTGTCCTATCATCATCAAAGCCATTGCTTAATACCAACAATTATATACCGTGTTTTTTTGTTTTGCTAAAATGTACTTTTTAACACACTATTGTATGGCACTTCACGCACTACATCCGATCTCCGTCATGCGATTTCTTTCCGTTATTAATCGGCTGCAGTGCGAAAACTACCATACAAATACTTCTACCAGACCGCTCTAACCGGGATACCCCCATTTGCCAGAATTTCATTTGCCATAATTTTATTTGCCATCCTATTCAACAATCATAATATTGTTTTTCATAACATCTTATGCCATAATCATTGTTTACTATATTAATCTAGTGCCAGAAACTTTGTTTCCCATAAAGTCAGTTTCCATAATGTCATTTGTCAGAATCATCGAAATCCGTAATTACCACATTCCATACCATCATTTGTCATACAAATTAGCGTCCAGAAAAGTCAATTTCCATAATGTGCTTTGGCAGAATCGAAAACTACTATAATAGGTACTAGAAAGACTAGAGAATGAAACTGCTATCAGAAAGTAGGTTAGGTTAGGTTAGAACTGTGACCCCCTGGAAAATGAAACTGCTATCAGAAAGTAGGTTAGGTTAGGTTAGAACTGTGAACCTCTGGAAAAGGAAACTGCTTGAAAAGTAGGTTAGGTTAGGTTAGAACTGTGACCCCCCGGAAAATAAAAATACTTTCAGACAGTAGGTTAGGTTAGGTTAGAACTGCGACCCCCTGGAAAATGAAACTGCTATCAGAAAGTAGGTTAGGTTAGGTTAGGTTAGAACTGTGACCCCCTGGAGAATGAAACTGCTGGAAAAGTAGGTTAGGTTAGGTTAGAACTGTGACCCCTGGAAAATGAAACTGCTATCAGAAAGTAGGTTAGGTAAGGTAATAATATGGGCAACAATTAATATGGCAATAATTGCTTATGGCGTTTGAATATTCTATGAAACCATATTATTGCACTTAATAATATGGCTAACAAATAGTATGGCATTGTATGATTATGGAAGGTAATATTCGGATAAACAACGAGTATGTCTAATGATTTTTATGGTAAACAAATCATTCGGGCAAATGAAATTCAGGCAAGTTAGATTCGGGCAAATGAATATTATGTTAAATGACTGTCGGGCAAACAATAGACAACCGCTCTAACCATTAGGGCCATTAGGGGCGCTGTTTATTTTCTCCATACAATTACTGTAATTTTTCATGACGTGCACGATCGAGCAATCAAGTAACATATATATTTTAAAACTCTAGACTCGTGGTAGAGGGTCCGATTCTAATTGCCGCCGCATCATGTGAAGATCAAAGCAAGTTTGATCCATAATTTGATGCTTCGCATAATGACTTTCATCATTCAGTGCATTATGGAAATTGAGCTCGGTATGTCTAGGAAGAGTTTTTATCACAGAACTATATTTAGATAAATGAAATAATACGAAAATCTATTCGTTTAGGGACCGAGCGTGACACATTTTCTACTGACATTGTTAGTTATACCTACCCAAAGAACTAGATTTACATAAAAGAAGAAACAAGTTCATCTATTTGTATAGGGGCCGAGCGTGTCAGATTTTGTACTAGAAGTCTTTACTTGCTTGTGATTTTAAATATGTCTCATACCCTTGACTGTTCATAATTGTTGTGTTGTTGCAATTAAATATCAGATAACGAGTCATTTTTAATGTTTTTGTTGACTTCAACTTACAAAAATTGACGGCTGAAAGCTGCAAGCTGCGATTAAAAATGGACTACTCAGTGGATTTTACTGAGTTCATTTGACACGCTAAGTAGATACGTTTGTTTGATCTATGGTATATCTGACGTCTGTGATTTAACCAATTTATCACTGAAAAAGCTCACCTCACGTTTTTAAAATGCCATCTTCCCCTTTAGTGATACCTTCATGATCATTCAACCCTTAAGGAGATAGATATGGCCTCCAAATCTAATATTAAAATCCCTTCGCAACAGTGGATATTGAAACAGTAGGCTCCCTTTATTTACTTTGCTATCGCTTGATCGAACATGCTTTGATAGGTAAATAATACGAAAACGTTGTTTTTTACTCGAATGAAATTGTTTAGATAAGGGCTTCGATCAGAAATTTTTGTTTTAGAATGTACATACCTACGGCACAGACCATTCATGTTCTGTGAGGTACGGTCACGAAAAATGTACCTATGTAAAGATTTGGTATTCCATACAATTAAGGTCGACATCAAGGTGGATAGAATCGACGCGACCAGTAATCGCTTTTTAGCATGAAGACGCTTATGCATCGGAGAGCTGAACTCATTCGTAAGCACTAATGTTCGTACTAACGAGCGATTTTTGGTTGGCGACAGCTGATTCCTTGTCGACAGGTTTGGGAAGGCCCTTTTCTAGTTTAGGTACATTTTGTTTTATAGGTAACCTATTAGCCATAAAATTAAAAAAAAAAAACCCTGACAGCAGCCCGATTTTCATGAAGCGTGACTAAGAACACACCGGACTAATTCAGCTTTCAAACCAGCAAAAACAATCTAAATCGGTTCAGCCGTTCGGGACCTACGATGGCTACGATGCCACAGACGGATACACACACAGACAGACACGTTAAACTTATAACACCCCGTCGTTTTTGCGTCGGCGGTTAAAAATGTGACGTATTCATACTTAAATAATATCAAAGAGGATCGAGTTTGTAGAGAGTTACTGCCAAAGAAAAATGTGTAGTCACAGTGCATAGACTGCCATCTCTCGACACAGGCTTAAAACTTTTGAACCTCAGTTATGACAATTTGGCCCATATTCTTAGCTTGATATGTGTTAGAAAGTCAAATATTATTATTAGCGCCATCTAGCCGGGAGTCCCCCAAAGGTATATCGCCATCTAGCCCACCGTAACTTTTTCACTAAGGTTTCGAGGTACGTTTTTTTCTTAGACTTTATCTGTCTATACGGAGTTACATATGACTTTGATAATATATACTCTGTAAGGCATTTTTGTGTGAGATTTTAAGCTGCGCTCCAAACGGAACGCTTCGGATCACAGTAGTTACTTTCTCTATGCAATTGTATTTAATTTTCCGATATTTAGGGCTCTCAAAGGTCGGCAACGCATAAGTGACTCCCCTGATGTTGCTTATGTCCATGGGCGGTGATGACTGCTTCCCATCAGGAGACTCGACTACTCGTTTGCTGCCTAGTTCATAAAAAAAGTTCCCTATCGAGTAACGTTTAAACAACTCATAGTAGCCCCGATATTATTTCACTGTGATCGATGATGGATGATACGTATTGTATGAGTTGCGATTTGTCACAAAACCATTTTTGTGGAGTTTCAATGTAGCGTGGCTACGCAGTGACAGGGAACTTATGGCGTCGAACGAGAATGGAGTAGGCCATTGTACTGGTGCCGTATCCGAATGGCATTTCTGCGACGCGAAACGTAAACGAAACGCCGCGAAAGGTCTGGCTTTGTCGCGCCAATACGCAAGAGCGATAGAGATAGATATCTACGGGTGTTTCGTTTCGTGAGCGTTTGTGCCATTCGACTACGTAACGTACCCTGATCACGTTTTTATGTCTACATATGGTTGTAATGCCTTGGTATTGTTCTCCTTTATTGCTTTTACTTCTAAGTTTAATAATCCAAACTAATATTATAGATTGGAAAGTGAGTGTCTGTGTGTATGTCCTACTTTAACGGCAAAACGGAGCGACGAACTGCCGTGAATTTTAAGTGAAGATAGTTCAAGGAATGGAGAATAACATAAGGTTACTTTTTGACTCTTTCTAACCCCCCCACTTCCCTAAAATGGGGGGTGAAGTTTGTATGGAGCCTTCCGTAACTTTCGAATTTAACGCAAGTGAATACACGGGCAAAAGCTAAGCTAATTAATATAAAATCAAAATACAGACTATCTTTTAATTATTATAATGTAACCACAAAATTAAAATTTTGAGAAAAAAAAACCCGACACAGTGGACCGATTTTCATGAAACATGGCTAAGAACACTCCCAAATATCTCAGCTTTCAAACAAAAAAACTAAACCTACATAAATTTGTTCATCCGTTCGGGAGCTACGATGTTACAGACACACACACAGACCGACAAACAGACAGACAGACACGTCAAACTTATAACACCCCGTCGTTTTTGCGTCGGGCGTTAAAATAGCTGGTTTTAACTTACATTCGTGTGTAGAATATTGTTCTCACCTGTGGGATGGGTCAGCGAAATACCAGCTTGCGGCGCTCGAGTCAGTCGAGAGGAGGGCCAAGAGAATCATCAATGACGACGAGCTAACCAATTCTCGACTTCATAGCCTGGAACATCGTCGGAAGGTTGCCAGCTTATCGGTATTTTACAGGATACATTTCGGAGAGTGCGCTGAGGAACTGTACAACCTTGTTCCTCCCCCATTTCACCTTAGGACCACCAGACAATCGGCAATGCGGCATCGCTTCACGGTTAGTATTCCAAAAATACGCACTAAGCGTTTCGCTTCAACATTTATTTTGCGAACCGCCAAGGAGTGGAATGCCCTGCCTGAGTCTGTGTTCCCACATGAGTACAATCCAGGTCTCTTTAAAGCAAGAGTAAATAGGTATCTCATAGGTAAGCGTGCTCCACCGTAGACCGCATCATCACTTACCATCAGGTGTGGTCGTGGTCAAACGTCTACCTATTCATACTAAAAAAAAAAAAAAACATTTTCATTGAGCATCTACGGGTTGACTGATGGTTATACCTATTCATATACTTGACTAATGTTTTCCCTTTAAGCTCTTAGCTTTCAGGAATTTACTTTATAACGTAATAAAATGTTTAAACCTTTGATGTTTGTTCTAAAATCCCTCTATTAACCTAGTTGGAACAAAATAGTTTATAGAAGTTTGCTCCTAACCCTTTTTGATTTAAGGGCTTCCAATAAACTCAAGGAATTTAAAATGGATGGAGTTGAAATTACGAAATCGAAGCTCTCCTTATTTCCAACAGGGCCTTTAGCAAAACATACAGTCAACCAATTGGAACCCTAGGCCACTGTAGAACTATGTCATAGTGACGTTATAAATCAGATTGTAAGAAATATCTTACTGCAGTTACTGCTTGCCAGTTTGACATGGTTAGTTGACTGTACAATAGATAGGAGGTAGGGCATAGCGGATGATATTCCGCTTTGTGTGGTAGGGCACAGAACGTCTGGAGATGGATTGGTCACACTATTCGGAAAGGAGAAAGAAATTTATTATTTTTTTATTTATTTGCCGTGGCCCCGGGCGTCCTGTTCTCTCATGGAAGCGGTCCGTCGAAAATGAGCTACGAGCGGCTGGTTTGAGCTGGAGCGAGGCCACGAGGGTCGCTGAAGATTGGAAGGCGTGGCGTGAGCTTGTGAAGGCCCTTTGCACCTCTGTGGTGCCTTAGGACTATAACAAAAACAACATATACGACCGGTCTGGCTCAGTTGGTAGTGACCCTGCCTGCTAAGCCGCGGTCCTGGGTTCGAATCCCGGTAAGGGCATTTATCTGTGTGATGAGCACAGATATTTGTTCCTGAGTCATGGATGTTTTCTATGTATATAAGTATGTATTTATCTATTTAAGTATGTATATCGTCGCTTAGCACCCATAGTACAAGCGTTGCTTAGTTTGGGGCTAAGTTGATCTGTGTAAGGTGTCCCCAATATAAAAAAATATAAAAAATAAAAATATAAGGCACACACTGTATACGATAATAATTGTAATTGTTTGACAGTAGCCGTAATATCAAAACCGACAATATCAATTATAAGGTTACATTTTCTTTTGAAACAAGTAAAATGTTTCACTTATTGCTTTAGCCCTCAAGAGATTTGTTAAATATCGACAAAAAGCATCATTCTTAATATACAACAAAATTATATTAGTATATTTTCAGCGCGAGTAAACATGAAATAGAATAGAGAATTACATACATACATACATATAATCACGCCTGTATCCCATAAAGGGGTAGGCAGAGCACATGAACTACTAATTTTCAGTGCCACTCTTGGCAAAAAGGGGTTGAAAGAAAATTGTGACAGGTTGCCAGCCTCTCGCCTACGCCATAATTTAACCCATATCCCAAAGTCGATTTCTACGACATCCACGGGAATAAAGGGTGGTGAAACTCTTAACCCGTCACCACACGGGGCAATAGAGAATTCATATATTAATAGTTGTTAATAAATTATAAATAAATAATACTGCTATTAAAATTCATAGCCAGATTTTTTTTATGAAATAGGAAGCAAACGAGCAGACGAGACACCTGATGGGAAGCAGTCATCGCCGCCCATGGACATAAGCAACATCAGGGGAGTCACTTATGCGTTGCCGACCTTTGAGAACCCTAAATACCTTCTTCTTGAAGAACCCCGTCATAGCGCAAGGGGAACACCTCAGAAGGTAGATTGCCTGAGTTCCACGGTAACCTCAAGAAAGGTGTTGTGGGTTGTGGGTACCAACAACGTATATAATATACCTACAAATACTTATATACATAGAAAACATCCATGACAGGTACAAATATCTGTGCTCATCACAAAAATAAGCGCTTACCGAGATTTACTGTGCTCATCACACAAATAAGCACTTACCGGGAGGGACCGCGGCTTAGCTGCAGGCAGCTGAATTGAATTTGAATTTTAATTTTATTTATTTGGCTCACAAAACAAGTTAAAGACATTAATAGAAAAATAAATAATACAATTAAAAAAAAAAACACTAACAACATGTCGAACGCTATATCGACTTAATACGTGAGTAACCCGCTTAAAATATTTTTAAATATGTATGAGTCTCACGGGAGGTTTATAGTTAAAACATTACAATTTTACTAAAGTACAGAGCTGGCCTATAACTCTAAACATTGTGTGCACAGATCCATTGATATTACATTGAATTTAAGTAAGAATCATGTCCTCCGAAACATTTTCCCAATTACCAACGGTCACAGAGGATTGTGAACAAATTGCCTCGAGTACTAATAAGTATTTACCAATACTCCAGTAAGAGCCTGGTAAATATTGTTATTTTTTCCTTTCATCGGTTGAAAATGACTTGTAAGCAAACAAAACCGATTCGTAAGGGACTAAGGGTGCCTTTCCACCGGAGATGCTATGTGGATGTGCTAGATGTCCACCAATCACCTTAAGGTCACTTGAACCACCGAAAATGGAGAGATGCGCTACGTGGCCTCGGGTTAATCCTCCATTTTATATGAAACTAGCTTTTGCTCGCGGCTTTGCTTGCGTCAAATTCGAAAATTGCGAAATGCTCCATACAGACTTCCATCCCACAGAACTAGATTTAGATAGAAGAAACAAATGATGAAATGATGAAATGACGGATGATAGGGAGGTATGGAAGCGGAAGACATGCTGCGCCGACCCGAAATGAATGGGATAAGGGCAGGCGAATGATGAATGATGAAACAAGTTCGTCTATTTGTATGGCGGCCGAGCGTGTCAGATTTTGTACTAAAGTTGTTACTTGCCTATGATTTTAAATATATCTCAGGCCCTAGAGTTTTCATAATTTTTGTGTTGTTGCAATTAAATATCACGTAACGAGGCATTTTTAATGTTTTTGTAGACTTCAACTTACAAAAATTGACGCTCGAAAGCTGCAAGCTGCGAGTAAAGACGGACAACTCAGTGGATTTTACTGAGTTCATTTGACACACTAAATAGATACGTTTGCTTGATCTATGGTATATATGACATCTGTGTTCCATCCCCATTCTAGGGAAGTGGGGTGATAAAAAGAGACAAAAAGTAGCCTATGTCACTCTCCATACCTTCAACTATCTCCACTTAAAAAATCACGTCAATACGTCGCTCCGTTTTGCCGTGAAAGACGGACAAACCAACAGACACACACACTTTCCCATTTATAATGTTATGTAAGTAATAAGTATAAGTATGGATTTGACAGTTGACAGCCCACTAACTTTGAGTTAAGCGGGTGGTGCCAGAGACCCTTAGGTCGAACCCCATCCCACTAGTGCTATGCTTTGTAGAACAATGAACATGATTGGTACATGGATATCAAACATATCCACGTAGCGCATCTCTGATGGAGCGGCATCCTTACGCCGTGGCTTGCGTGGGCGACGGTCGCGCGATGGTCGCGCGACGGCGATGCGACGCATACGAAATCAAACCTTATCGATATGGAAGCATGAGACGCGACGGCGACGGTCGCGCGACCGTCGCCCACGCAAGACACGGCGTTATACGGTGCTCGTGAGAAAACCGAATAATTTTGAACACGCATTTCTGCCAAAACTAAGAAAAAACTGTACAATATCAAAGACATATATAACTCCGTATAGACAGATAAAGTCTTAGAAAAAAACGCACCTCAGTACCATAAATAATGACCTAGATGGCGTTACACCTTTGGGGTACGCTCAGCTAGATGCCGATAATATTAATATTTGTCATTTTAACACATATCAAAGAGGATCGAGTATTATAGAGAGTTACTGTCGAAGTAAAATGTGTAAACATAGTGCATAGACTGCCATCTCTTGACACAGGCTTGAAACTTTTGAACCTCAGTTTTGACAATAGGGCCCATATTCTTAGCTTATTTAATATTAATATTTGACATTTTAACACATATCAAATGTGTTAAAATGTCAAATATTAATATTAGCACCATCTAGGTGAGCGTACCCCAAAGGTGTAATGCCATTCTGTATGGTACTGAGGTACGTTTTTTCTTAGACTTTATCTGTCTATACGGAGTTATATATGTCTTTGCACATATCAAGCTAAGAATATGGGCTAAATTGTCAAAACTGAGGTTCAAAAGTTTTAAGCTTGAGTCAAGAGATGGCAGTCTATGCACTGTGATTACACATTTTACTTCGACAGTAACTCTATAATACCTACTCGATCCTCTATAACATGAGGAAATTTTGCCAAAAATGTTTTATTTTGTAAAGATCTTATAAAAAGTGGCGCCCCCTTTCATGCAACAGTTTTAAGTCGCAATTTAAACTCACGGTCCAGTGCTGACCACTGACTGACCACTTACCGCCAAAATTTGTGCAGCACATTTTCTACGAAATTTCAGAGGAAACCGACGTGTGCCATGAATTTGTTGAATTTGAAATATTTCCTTACTAAACATTAAAGAGATAGATATATAAAGTGAAATATGGTCAGCATGGTAGAAATAAAGTACTTTTATAAGTACTTACTTTTTTGTAAATAAATAATAATAAATATTATAGGACATTCTTACACAGATTGTCTGAGGCCCACGGTAAGCTCAAGAAGGCTTGTGTTGTGGGTACTCAGACAACGATATATATAATATATAAATACTTATACATAGAAAACATCCATGACTCAGGAACAAATATCTGTGCTCATCACACAAATAAATGCCCTTACCGGGATTCGAACCCGGGACCGCGGCGTAGCAGGCAGGGTCACTACCGACTGCGCCAGACCGGTCGTTCATAAAGTAATTCATAAATGTGTTTTTTTGTATATTTTTTAAGATTAAACAACAATAGGCAAGACGACTAAAAAAAAACTATTTAGTCCATCAGTTAGATTATCAAAGAATTTTAGAAACGTATTTTTTCTTTTTTTTCGTAAACAAAAAATGACGACGGTACAGTGCGATAAAGTTTCGCGTCACGTCACACCTAGGTACAATTTTTACCTAGAAGTGACGTCACAAGCCCCCACTCCGGAACTTTGATGCTCTATATATATATGCTCTAAAATACTTAGGTATTTTTTTATTAACTAGAAAAAGCGAAAAATATGTGTTCAATTATAACTAATCCATTTTTTCCATTACTACACTATGATGTTCAGTTCTAACTTTTATGTATCCACTGAACACGCCTATCATTTATTATATAACCGGTGGACACTATTTAATAATGCAAACATTGTAAAACATGGAAAAAATGGATCAGTTACATTTGTCCCCCAGTCGGGATTTGCCACGCTATACCTTATGTATAGTTTTACTTAACCTCGATTCAGCCCTCCAACTTCAGCATGTCTCATGGCGACCCTGCCAGAATATTATGATATCTCATCAGTTTAAAGCGTAATAATACGATATTCCTTCCCGTCCAAAAATGGACCAGTTACATTTGCCCCCAGTCGAGATTTGCCCCACTGTACCTTATAAAAAGTATAGTGTAAAAAGTATTGTGTTTTTATTATAGTTAATTACTTTAGTTAATTACATTGCCTATTTGAGGACTAAGCTATACAGTCATAGATTTTCTTTTTAAGAAACATTTTGTTACAAAAACACTAACAAAGAAACTAAGCCAGACTTTAATTTCAGAAATTGTTTTCTGAGTAGTAATTTAATCATGATAATTGGGGGGATATTCTTAGTGAAATATATTGCTATACCTTTTTTGATTAGTTTCTTTTTCTAAGATACTCTTTTTTTGGCAGTCGTTTAAAAAGGATTGTAACGTAGTTCTTAATGTATAACCCTCTTATTCATAAACCGACGTATTGGTGTGATAGAAAGGGACAAACGAACTTTATCGGCTTGATGACTTTAGAGAACGTTTATGAACAATGGTGGTAAATGTATTCAAAGTATTCAATGTCATATCAAGTTATATTATTATTGGGGGACACCTTACACAGATCAAATTTTCTGATTTAGTGTACGTACCAAGATGTTTGTCAAGCCCTAGGGTTTCGACCCCAAACGCCGCAAATATGTAAGTCTACATACTTCTGCCAGTACGTCATTGCGATGTTTGAGGTTTTCAGCTAAGCAGCAACCCAGAGAAGCGGCCGACCCATACTCCGAGGTACGATTTTTGATCAGATACGTCAGTGTTTAAAGTGAGGTTGCTAAAAATATATGTCTCTCAAAAATAACAGATATATCACTCGAAATATCGTCGCCAGTTTCAGAATAGACCCCGACTAAGTAGTACTTTTAAAATCCCCTTTTAATTAGTTTCCATAGCGACAAGCCACACCTATTACAATTTGCATCTTAATGCAAAAGTGCATTCCGCTCCGTAAAAATGTAAAAATGAAGCGATGCGTTTTGCATATTTGAGCTTCGCTTTGGGAAAACTTCGTTATTTTTAATGGGTTGGTATTTAAGATATTTGTAGGACTTTTTTCTAATTTGTGAAAGGTTTTTGTGGTACTTGTTATCTTAGAAAACACAAATTAGTGTAAATTTTGGTTGAGAAATTGTCAAAAATCTGATGATAAAATTAAATGAAACTTACCTTTATTGCATAAAAGAAAACCTTCATGTCGTACAAAGAGGATCGAGTATTATAGAGAGTTACTGTCAAAGTAAAATGTGTAATCACAGTGCATAGACTGCCATCTCTTGACACGGACTTAAAACTTTTAAACCTCAGTTTTGACGATTTGGCCCATATTTTCAGCATGATATGTGTTAAAATGTCAAATATTAATATTAGCGCCATCTAAGCCACCATACCCTTTTCTGTATCATATGGTCCTGAGGTACGTTTTTTTCTTAGACTTTATCTGTCTATACGGAGTCTTTGATGTTGTATGAAAGTACTTTGACGTAAATCTATTATGTAATTTTTGACGATCATGATGAGAAGATAAACATAATTTTGACATGTAGCAAATTTATAGTGTAATTTTTATCATGAAATAAAGAAATCTAAATCTAAATCTAAATCTAAACGAAAGCATGGAATTTTGCACACACATATGGCCCGCCCAATGTGGCCTGATTTTTAACCCCCGACGCAAAAACGGGGTGTTAGTTTTACTTGTCTATCTGTCTGTCTGTGTGTGTCTGTCAGTGGCAAATATTGTAGTTTGCGAACGGATGAACCAATTTAGATTTCGTTTTTTTTTCGTTGGAAAGCTGAATTAGTCGGAAGTGTTTCTAGCCATGTTTGATGGAAATCAGTTCACTATGTCAGGAGTTTTTTAAATTTGGTATGGGGGTCATTACTACATATATTCATATCAAATTGAAGCATGACCATTGACCATGACGGCCTACATCATATAAATCCAATCATCCTCCTTGCGTTATCCCGGAATTTGCCATGCTTTGACAACTAATCCCAAGATTTGGCGTAGGCACTAGTTTTACGAAAGCGACCGCCATCTGACCTTCCAACCCGAAGGGTAACTAGGTCTTATTGGAATTAGTCCGGTTTCCTCACGATGTTTTCCTTCACCGAAAAGCGACTGGCAAATATCAAATGGTATTTCGCACATAAGTTCAGAAAAACTTGGTACGAGACGGGGTTCGAACCCGCGACCTCCGGATTGAAAGTCGCACGCTCCTACCGCTAAGCCACCAGCGCTACCTGTATTCATATTAAATTCGAGCATGACGGCCTACATCATATAAATCCAATATAGATCAAATGTGACATGCATCCTAATCTACCGGTCACTAAAGGGTGGGTTAGTTATCGGGTCCGTTTGACCCGTACCTAACCCGTAACTGCGGGTATCGGTATCCTTTACAAAATACCATTCATATTAAGTTCCGGGATTGAATATAAAGTAGTGGATCTGAACCCGACAGCTTTCATAATTATGTTGATCTCTAATACGATACGAGTATGTTAATATTTAGGAAAGTTTAATTATATATCTTTACATGTTTTATGAGATATTTATTTCACGTTCCTGCTCAGAGGAAATAATTAATACTTAATAAATATTGGGGATGCTATGGGTGCTAAGCGACGATATATATACTTAAATAGATAAATACATACTTGTATACATAGAAAACATCCATGACTCAGGAACAAATATCTGTGTTCATCACACAAATAAATGCCCTTAAATACCGGATTCGAGCCCAGTACCGCGGCTCAGCAGGCAGGGTCACTACCGACTGTGCCAGACCGGTCGTCAAATGAATATTGTGTCACGCTCTAATTTTTATTCGTTGGTTTCAAATCATATTTTTCAGTACAGATGGTGTTTTTTTTACGCACTAGTGCGAGAAGTGGTTCATTATATGGCAGGTCGAAACTTCGGAGGCTCATCTGTACTGAAAAACGTCGTACGATACACGTGCGAAAAGGAAATTCGTAACTCGTATCGATTTAAAACACTCCCTTCGGTCGTGTTTTAATTTATCGCCACTCGTTTCGAACTTCCTTTTTTACGCACTTGTATCGTAATGTACTATTGTAACATTATTAATTCATCAAAGGTGATGTAAAAAGCATTATTCAGCACAGATGGTGCTTTATTTACGCACTAGTGCGAAAAGTGCTTAATTTCTTGTCAGGTCGAAACTTCTAAGGGTCATCTGTAAGGAAAAACGTCGTACGATCACGTGCGAAAAGGAACTTCGTAACTCGTGTCGATTTAAAACGCTCCCCGGTCGTGTTTTAATTTATCGCCACTCGTTTCGAACTTACTTTTTTACGCACTTTTAGCGTAATGTACTATTGTATGTATTTAATGGTAGAAAATAAATATCCAACTTCGGTGTTTACACTTGAATTCCTTGCTACTTATGGATCATAGATAGATAGATAGATAGAATACTCTTTATTGGCACACCTCAGCAAAAGATACAGTGGAGACAAAACAAATTATTATAAATAGTTGCAGACGGTTCCCCTTGTTTTGGCATAATTTTACAATCGAGAATTCTTTTTGGCATAATCTATATTGGCATAATTCACCTTTCGCATAATCTGTTATGGCATAGTATAGTTACGCATAATTTGTCTAGGCATATTTTTGTTTGTCCGAATATATTTCATGCATAAAGGTTATTCGCCGAATGGTTTTTATGCATAAATTATTTCTGCATAACATGGTTTAGTGGAAATTTACTACGCAGAATTTTTATCATAGGTAATACTACTATATTAATGTTGCAGTTCTAACCTAACCTAACCGAAATTCTTGACAAAATGTTTTATTTGTTGAGGTCGCAGTTCTAACCTAACCAAACCGACTCTCTTAACAGCATTTAGTATGGGTGGATATTCTGATTTGAAGAAATATGCCAAATACAATTATGCGAATTAATTTTATTCATAAAAACAATCGGCGTAAACAGAATTATGCGAACTTATTTTCGGACAATGTGTTATTCGTATTATTTTCGATTATGACAAATTTAATAAGTTTTCTGCCAAATTAACATTCGGCGAAAATCGATTATGCGAAGTCTGTTATGCGAAAATCGTTTCGGACAATTAAAGTTATGCCAAATAGAGGGAACCCGTTGCGGACAACAGGCGGTCTTATCGCTAAAGAGCGATCTCTACCCGACAACCTTTGGGTAGCGGAAATAAAAAACATAATCAAAAAGAGTAGTAGAGTATTCTAATTTCCAACACACAAATTGAATAAACATACACATAGAAGAGAATATAAATAGTCTTACATAAACATACTTAAATATTAGTATACAACAAGCCAGATGTATATTTTTGGTTTGATACTATATATTATATATCAATCCAAAAATATACAGCAATCATACCAACCACAGAGTGAAAATAGCAATACATCATTTCATACATTCATCATCATCATTCATTTGCAACGCTCAGGATTCAATGGTAGAATCCTTTGTTTCGTCCAGGATTTCAGGTAGGTACGCCCATAGATTCCACATACCTAACGCATCAGTGGATCAAACGAACTCAGACACTAAATAGTCCATCCCTACTCGCAGCTTGCAACTTTTGCGCGTCCATTTTTAGGGTTCCGTACCTTAAAAAGGAAAAACGGAACCCTTATAGGATCACTCGTGCGTCAGTCTGTCCGTCTGTCACAGCCAATTTTCTCCGAAACTACTGAACCGAGTAACTTGAAATTTGACACGCATAATGTAAACCTGTGACCCAAAGACGGACATGTAATAAATTAAGAAAATTTAATTATAGGGGCCACTTTTGGGCGGTAAAAGTGAAAATTAAAAATCAAAGTTTCTAGAAATATATTGTGTTACATATCAAATGAAAGAGGTTTTTATAAGTATTTCAAAAAATATTTCTTTAATAATTTTTAGTAAGGTAATTTTCAAGTTATTTAAGAAAATAGGCAAAAAATGACCATTCCCCCTTCTTATCTCCGAAACTACTAAGCGTAAAATTGAAAAAAAAATGCACGAGATAATTTTCAATCTATAGATCACAGGAAAACCTATTAGAAATCTACAGTAAAGCGTAAGTCGGATTTAAAAGAAAAAAAATCAAATTACGAATTTCACTCACTGCCGCTGCAAGGAGTTGCCAAATCTCTTGAAATTGTGTGAGCGCGTTTGAATATTACATATAAACTCATTTCTGTTTCATTTTGTTCAAAATATCGGTTATTCGCAAAAATGACTTAAGTTCCTACTAAAAAGCAGGCGCTTAAGCCCTTCTTGTAGTGTACGGAACCCTTACAACGCGAGTAGCACTCGCACCTGGCCGGTTTTATGTACTCTAGGTCCATAAGTTGTTCACAGAAATCGCTAAGCGTCTGGTTGAGGTAACTGGTGACCGAAGAGCTGGCGACTTCCTCGCACAGCGTATTAGCATTGCGATACAGCGAGGACATGTCGCCAGTATCCTTGGTACAGTGCCTCAAGGGCCTATTTTAGACATTAGCTAGCTTTTAACTTTAGTCTTAGTTTCTTATATAATTATGTAATGTTCATGTAAATAAATCCGTTTCCATTTCGTTTATCGAAATATTAAAATTTATTATTTCTGTAAAAAAACAAATGAGATGATCGAGATTTCGAGCGCATGCCATTGCCAGCCTATAAAGGAACCTAAAATTAGCTACTTAATCATAATTCCGTCCCCGATTGTAACCTATTTTTATTTTTCCCAGAAGATTTACGTCTGATCGACGAAAACAAGGGAGCAGAAATTAAATCATTGATAATCAATCAATATTCAATAAGCTGGGAAACTGTTTTGCCGACAATTTATTAACATAGGTCCATTCAGACTTACATGTTGTTATCAAAATGATATCTAATTGATACAAGAACCTTTGATATACATCAAAAAAAATCAAAAGCATTCTTATACAAGAATGCTTGATAACAACATAAAAGTGACATCGATTGTTTGGAGAATCGATAGCGAGGCACGCAAGTGTTCAATGTAAACTAGCCTCGTCCGAGGCAGGTTGTTCGAACGACGAAATAAAGCGCGCTGCCTGGGCGCAGCCGGCATCACACTGAGAGAAAATACAACCAGTTTTCATGTTCGTTCAACAAGTTTTTTGGTTAAAATAGCGCCTACGTGCTCTTTGGTTCAAACAACAAGCTACTTGTCATTTGAATCGGCAATATATTTGAATCAACAAGTCGATTTTATAAAAACAACCTGACACATATTGTTTTAAACATACGTTTGGCTGATTCAAACGGATGAACCGCAACAAGTCGAACTTGTTAAATTCACAATGCAAATTTCTCTCAGTGCATGCTGCCAATTTTATCACTTATCCACGTGGATAAGACATCTGTCACTCTCACACTGACATACTTGCTAAAGCGTGACGGATGCTTTATCCACGTGGATAAGTGATAAAATTGGCAGCATGATACGCCGGCAGGGTGCGTAGCCGAATGGCACAAACGCTCACGAAACGCTCACGAAACGAAACTCTCGTAGATATCTATCTCTATCGCTCTTGCGTATTGGCCCGACAGAGCCAGACTACCTATCGCGGCGTTTGGATTTCGTTTCGCGTCGCAGAAATGCCATTCGGCTACGGCACCAGGCAGGCAGCGCTAACGTGTGTGTTAACACGCTAGAACATGGTACAGTCAACCAATTGGAACCCAAGGCCACTCTACAACCGGGTGCGTATCGATCGATATAACTTTTCTTGATATAATTTTAGTCGTAATAACGATCATTTGATATAATTATTGAATCATATAACAACTAATAATATACTAACAATTTGTATAATTCTTATTTAATATAATGCTCATTTTTTCGAATAACATTTATTATAACATACTTTGAGTATAATACTTATTTCCGATAATAAATAAATTGTATAATAACACAAATTCTGTCTAAAGCACAGTTAGTTTTTTTTTTACAATAAATTAGATCCATCATTTGCCGGGAAAGTAGATTAGGTTAGAACTGTGACCCCTACACACAACGCGCTGCTACCAGAAAAATAGGTTAGGTTAGGTTAGAACTGTGACCCTTAAACATATGTACTGCTATCAGAAAAGTAGGTTAGGTTAGGTTAGAACTGTGATCCCTTCAAAAATAATAAAATTAATTCATGAAATGATTTATACTGTTTGTTATTTATATTATACTAGTCGTATACCAATAGATAGTTATACCATAAAACGGTTATTATAAATAAGTGTTATCCATACTAATATTATAAATGCGAAAGTAACTCTGTCTGTCTGTCTGTCTGTCTGTTACGCTTTCCCGCTTAAACCACGCAACCGATTTTGATGAAATTTGGAACAGGCAATCTTTAGACCCTGAGACAGAACATAGGCTACTTTTTATTTCAAAAAAAAAGGGATGAAGGGGTTGAAAAAGAGGTTGAAAGTTTGTATGGGATTTCTTAATTTTAAAAGATAAAACCATGAAACTTTATATTTTAGCACTTGATAAGAAATCATTAAACATCTTGATAAGGTCGAACGCGATTAATTAACATTATTTTTACCTTTTTTCTTTTTTTTTGTGTGTCGTGCGGTGGGAAATAAACATTAACTAAAAGCGGGTAGATTATATTTATTTACACCCCGAACATTTATATAAATTAATATCGGGTAGTTTTGTGTTGTTTACATCTCCGGTGACATTTTGCTGGGACGTCAGTCTTCCGCGACCACGGCCAGTGCAACCTGGACGAAACGTTGGGAAAAAAGTTAAAAATAATGTTAATTAATCGCGTTCGACCTGTATGTGACTTTAAATATGTGTACAAAGCGCGAGAACTTAAAGTGTTATCTTAATAAGGGATAGGGATAGCGATAGGGATAGCGATAGGGATAGCGATAGCGATAGGGGTAGCGATATGGATAGCGATAGGGATAGCGATAGCGATAGCGATAGCGATAGCGTTAGCGATAGCGATACCGATAGGGATAGGGATAGGGATACGGATAGCGATAGGGATAGCGATAGGGATAGCGATAGGGATAGCGATAGCCATAGCTATAGCGATAGCGATAGCGATACCGATAGCGATAGGGATAGAGATAGGGATACGGATACGGATACGGATACGGATAATATAGGTATCGTTAGAGGGATACGGATAATCGGTCGGCGGTCTCTTACAATCAATGTGCTCTAAGACGATCGTTGTTTGCTTGCTTGAAGATTACGTTTGCGATAAGTATAAGCAAAATGTAAAAAATTGTAAGGGATAATAGAAAAAAGTACTTTTTACCCACCGATCATAGTGTCGAAATACGGGCTATGTGGGATGTTTATAAAGGTTTCCCCAGCGTATATAGAATTACCTACGCTGTGGTCGATGTGTAATATTTCTACAATCATTGCAAGCAAAAGTATTATGTGCAATCGAAATAATCGCAGATAAATATACCTACAGAGAAACCTAAGGATCCAAATGAAAATCTTAATGAATACTTTTGTTACGCGGGCGAAGCCGCGGGTAAAAGCTAGTACGAAATAATTATTATACAAAATAAAAGTAGATATTTTGTGGTTATACCAAACAATGGTTATGTCAAATGAGTGATTATATCCATTAAATATATACCAAATGTTATTATATCAAATGTTACCATATCAAAAAAAGTTATATCAATCATTACACACCCTCTACAACCATGTCAAAATGACAAGCAGTAAGAGATTTCTTACAATCTGATTTATAACGCCACTATGACATAGTTCTACAGTGGCCTAGGGTTCCAATTGGTTGACTGTACGTTGCCAAATGCACAAACGCTGACGATAATATCGTTACCGTAGCTACCTTTCTCTATCGCTCTTTCGTAATGGCGCGTCAGAGCCAGACTGCCTTTTGGTCGGCGTCTATCGTCAACGATTGTCATTCTTCTAGGCCGGCTGGCTCGGTCTGTGTTGACCTACCGGTCTGTCATGCTTCCAATTTTATCACTTATCCACGCGGATAAGACAACTGTCACTCTTACACTGACATACTTGCCAAAGCGTGACGGATGCTTTATCCACGTAGATAACAGATAAAATTGGAAGCATAATACGCCGGCCTGTCTGTGTTAAGAGGCTCCCAATTACCTTGAATTGATGTTGCTTAAGAGAAACTATTTTTTTTAGTACTAGTATTACATGATTTGTGTTTTAGTAAAACAAAAAAAAGTTAAATGGTCGGTTTTAGGTATAATTTATAAATATTATTATTAATAAATATTATAGGACATTCTTACACAGATTGACTGAGGCCCACCGGTAAGCTCAAGAAGGCTTGTGTTGTGGGTACTCAGACAACGATATATGTAATATCTAAATACTTATATACATAGAAAACATCCATGACTCAGGAACAAATATCTGTGCTCATCACACAAATAAATGCCCTTACCGGGATTCGAACCCGGGACCGCGGCGTAGCAGGCAGGGTCACTCCCGACTGCGCCAGACCGGTTGTCAAAGGTATATCGGCCTCTTTAATGTTGTCATTTTGATATCGCATTGTAAGTCAGAATGAGCTATGCAGACCGAAAATCTACTTGAGATTCATAGAAGACTAGCTTTTGCCCGCGGTTTCGCTCGCGTTAAATAATGGAATGCTCCTTACGAACTTCCACCCCCTATTTGAGGGAAGTGGGGGGTTAGAAAGAGACAAAAAGTAGCCTATGTCACTCTCCAGTCCTTCAACTATCTCCACTTAAAAAATCACGTCAATTCGTCGCTCCGTTTTGCCGTGAACGATGGACAAACAAACAGACACACACTTTCTCATCCATCAGCGCTGGTGATCGCTTACCATCAGGCGACCTGTCTGCTCGTTTGCCTCCTATCCCATAAAAAAAAAAAAAAAAAAAACGCATTGTTTGCCTCCTATATTGATACCGCAACATTTAAAGTGTTGCTATAAAATACGAAAAAGCTTTACTTTTTTCACGTCCATCTTAGAAAGAGGCATTTTCTCTCCTGCTAAGAGCAAAGTGAAACTTTTCGTTCCTGTTAAGATGTAACAAAGTGTTTTTGTTCTAGGACATTTTTAACCCCCGACGCAAAAACGACTTATAACAAAGTTTGAGGTGTCTGTCTCTGTGTGTGTCTGTCTGTTTGTCTGTCTGTCTGTGTGTGTGTCTGTCTGTGGCATCGTAGCTCTGCCGTGCGATGACAAGACACTGTATCTAAAAAACACCTATTTTCCAGAAATCGCAAAAAACTTTTTTTATCTTTAATTGGCCACAGAGTCGTTATTTTTCATCCGATTGTAATGAAATTTGGACATTTTACAGATAATATGTTATTATTAGTGACCATTTAAAAATAATGCAATATTTATACTTCTTTCATGCATTTTAGAGCATAAAAGTGTTATGTCGTAATAAACTTTATCAGTAATATGTGCGAGTTGCATTGACAAAACACTGTAACGCATGAATTACAGTGTTTTGTCATAGCAGACCATATTACTCCTAAGAGAATTCTAGGTGTGTACTATGTGTACACTATTAACTTAAACTGAAATAGTTGTCATATACCTTCTTATGAATAAGTAACTTTATACTAGTATGTGACATCTATTTTAGTTTATAAATATGTAGGTAATTCAATAAAACAAACAAGCAAGGGATGCTGCTTAACATTTTTGTGGGACTACGTTTTCGCTTGTTTTTTCTTTGGCACAACTTAAACCTGAGACTCGGGTACTTCAGAAATCAGGAGCAGTATGTGTATGGAGCGTGCCATGCTCGGTACCAAGATTCAAGATCGGGTGAGGAATGCCAAGATCCGTCGTCGCACCAAGGTGTCGCACAAAGACGTGGGTTTCGTCATTACCAAACTTAAATGGAGTTGCGAGGGACATGTTGCTAAGCAGAGTGATGGCTGTTTAAATAGGAATAACTAAAGACGGCACTGTAGTTAATTCCGTAAGACAATCTGATATAGGTTGGTTCATATTTTCGTCTAATTGAGTCTCTGCTCGATGTACTTGATAAGGCGAAGGTATTGAGTACTCAATATCCATACCTACCTGTTCCATCGGCTATTGTTGAGCAGCAAATCAGTAGAACAATTTATTTTGTTTGATGCAACATAATCATCTATACTTTTCTTATTAGTTTTGGCGTTCAGGGGTAGTTTATCACTTTCATTTTCTAAAAAAGTTTTTAATCTGGCAAAATTCGATGACACATTTGAATGACACTCTCTGTTGCAATGTTTAGAAAGTTTTAATTTAATTTATTCCGTTCTTTACATACTCATTTTACTAGTCTATTGATATCCACACAAACTAAATAAAACAACGTGCAGGCTGCACTTAAGGAGTCCTGATTTATACTAAAAAAATACCTAAACCAAAACACTCAGTTAAAATTTCTCGTCGGATTATTTTGACAAAACACTGTAACTTTAGTCACCGGTTGAAGAAATGGGGAGTTTTATTATGACAAAACACTGTATCGAGAGATGCAGTGTTTTGTCAAATGACGACTTTAGATTTTAAGAGTTACAGTGCATATTACAATGAAGGTTTTCTATGTTTTTGATAGAAAGTCAGTATACTCTTAACATGTATATATAGAATAGGGCCAGATAAGCTTATTGGACAGTATTACCACAAAACACTGTAACTCGAGTTACAGTGTTTTGTCATGGCACGGCAGAGCTCCCGAACGAATGAACCGATTTAGGTATAGTTTAATTTGTCTGAAAGCTGAGTTAGTCGGGAGTGTTCTTAGCCATGTTTCATGAAACTACTATATACCATGTATACATATACACATGATACACATACACACATGATACTATATACATGATACTATATATGATGTTCTACTATTTTTAATATCGTTATCTGAATGGAGGTCAAACCATCTGTTCTACCTCAGAAATGGCAGGGGCGCCACAATCTACGGGAATTGTGTCATATAGGGTGCATCGGGGTAATATCGAAGTACAAGGAATGCTCGGGTAATTTCGAAAGGGGAATCTTATCATCATATTATATTATTATATGATGGAAATAATGGTGATATTATGTGACTTTCGAAATTACCCCAATGATTACTTGAAAATTTCTACCCTTGCCACCCTTACCGAATCGCCGAGTGGTTCAATTCCGTGGCTAAAACGGAGAACGCTGGTTCGAATCCAGCTTTGGCCACTTGGAGGCCTTGGTCATTTTAATTTTCTTTGTATATGACATTTTTTTCAGTTTATAGTTTAACTAGCATTTTCCCGCGGCTTCGTTCGCGTTAGAAAGAAACAAAAAGTAGCCTATGTCACCCTCCAACCTTACAACTATCTCCACTTAAAAAAACCACGTCAATTCGTCGCTCCGTTTTGCCGTGAAAGACGGACAAACAAACAGACACACACACTTTCCCATTTATAATATTAGTATGGACGTTTTCCCGTGGCTTCGCTCGCGTTAGAAAGAAACAAAACCGGCCAAGAGCGTGTTGGGCCACGCTCAGTGTAGGGTTCCGAAGTTTTCTATATTTTTCTCAAAAACTACTGAACCTATCAAGTTCAAAACAATTTTCCTAGAAAGTCTTTACAAAGTTCTACTTTTGTGATTTTTTTCATATTTTTTAAACTTATGGTTAAGAATTGCGGCGTCTTGTGAACGTCAAAGGAGTGAGCCTTCTGTACTTGTGCTATTATATATTCTGTGATGGAAGTAAACAGTTGACAGAGTCCACTAACCTTGAGTTAAGAGGGTGTTGCAAGAGGCCCTAAGAGTCATATCACATAGTTAAGCGATCGCTGCTCAGTTCACAACGAACATTATTGTATAACTTTTCTACTTAGTCGAATACCAACACATCTGGAACTAATAGTAAACTGTGGGACTTGTTGAACTATGACTAGCATAGCATAGTTTGCGATAAGATATAGATTAAGTTGACAGCAAGTAACTTACAATTAGTATACAGAGTGGGGCCTGTAACAAAGGCGAAGAATTGAACTGTAGGCTATTCTCCTTATACTGATCAACATTTGTTCAGTGACTTTTAAAAATTATGATGTCTTTAAATTTTTAATTTTTCATACAAAATAAATATTAGTTTCAATGTACGCCATTATTGTTGTCATTGACGTTGTCTGTCACACTTTAGACTTAACAGAATTCGCAATACATTACCTCTTAGAAAAAACTTTTAAGGGTGATAAAAATCAAAATACAAGTTATATTTAAAAGTCGCCGAACAAATGTTGATTAGTATAAAGAGAATAGCCTAGAGTTCAATTTTTCGCCTTTGTTACAGGCCCCACTCTGTATATGACGACTTATTCTTTCTATGAAGCAAAACATGAGTATTTTTTGTATAATATCACTTTGGTGGCCCACCTGGTTGGTAAGCAATCACCGTAACCTTTGGACGCCTGTAACTCCAGAACACTCCTTTTTTGAAGATTCTTTATCTCGACAAAATATCGACAAAGTGTATTCTTATTTAAAGCAACATACACATTGCTGGAAGAAATCCCTTTAAGGGATAAGTTCGCCTTTGTACTGTCTATCCTGTGTCATATTTGTGTTTTGTATTTTGTACAATAAAGAGTTTATACATACATACATACACATTTTATAAATCTGTTTTTTTTAACTTATCAAAACTTGCAATAAACTGTAAGGTACAGCGGGGCAAGTCTCGACTGGGGGGGGGCAAATGTAATTAGTCCATTTTTTAGGGTTCCGTAGTAAACTAGGAACCCTTATAGTTTCGCCATGTCTGTCTGTCCGTCCGTCCGTCCGTCCGTCCGTCCGTCCGTCCGTCCGCGGATAATCTCAGTAGCCGTTAGCACTAGAAAGCTGAAATTTGGTATCAATATGTACATCAATCACGCCAACAAAGTGCAAAAATAAAAAATGGAAAAAAATGTTTTATTAGGGTATCCCCCCTACATGTAAAGTGGGGGCTGATTTTTTTTTTTCATTCCAACCCCAACGTGTGATATATTTTTGGATAGGTATTTAAAAATGAATAAGGGTTTACTAAGATCGTTTTTTGATAATATTAATATTTTCGGAAATAATCGCTCCTAAAGGAAAAAAAGTGCGTCCCCCCCCCTCTAACTTTTGAACCATATGCTTAAAAAATATGAAAAAAATCACAAAATTAGAACTTTATAAAGACTTTCTAGGAAAATTGTTTTGAACTTGATAGGTTCAGTAGTTTTTGAGAAAAACGCGGAAAACTACGGAACCCTACACTGAGCGTGGCCCGACACGCTCTTGGCCGGTTTTTCATTATATAGAATGTTTGCATTATAAAATATGTTCACCGGTTATATATGGTAGACGTGTTCAGTGGATAAGTACATGTAGATTTGTAGAACTCAACATCATAGTAGAAAAAATTGATCAGTTACAATTGTCCCCAGCCGAGATTTGTCCCGCTGTAACTTATCAATTGTAATTAGACGACTTTGATGAGCTTTTTGGATATAAAATGGTACTAAAATATTCATAACTAGCTTTTGCCCGTGGCTTCGCTCGCGTTAGAAAGAGACAAAAAATAGCCTATGTCACTCTCCATCCCCTCAACTATCTCTACTTAAAAAAATCACGTCAATTCGTCGCTTCGTTTTGCCGTGTAAGACGGACAAACAAACAGACACACACACTTTCCCTTTTATAATATTATATATAATATAAGTATGGAAGTATGGATTATATTCCCTAGCTATTTAGTAAGCTTATAACGAGACCCAAATAACTTAAATTAAGATCTCAAAATAAAACCAATTAATTATTAATATACCACAAATCGTTTTTCTGTTTTCTATTTCCAATACAGTAGCGCCGAATAGTAAGCGCAGGCTTACCGACTTACAGCCGATAAGCGGTCTCTGCCAGATTATGAGGTAGTGATGTGCCAAATACACACACACTCAGGTGTTTTTAATTTAAATTTCCCCCCACTAGCTCGGAAACACGTGTTTTGTCCTTTAATACCAGCAGGTAAAAACGCATTTTATCCACTAGTGGGTAAAGTAATTTGACCTTGAATAAAGTCAAATTAACTGCTTTAAAATTGATAAGAATAGGTGAATCTAGTAATAAAGATGATTTACCAACTGTGGAACTACTGGAAGCAGGGATAAACGCATTTTTTACGTTGTAGTTTCCTCGCTATAGTGAGGGGAACAGTTTTGTGTTACACTCGGGTGCAAATGTATTTTACTTCTCGTGTGTTAAAAAACTCGCAAGTTCAGGATTCTATTCAAGTATAGAATCCTTTCACTTGCTCGTTTTTCAATTCCACACTCGGCGTTAAAATACAACTTTGCTACCTTGTATAACAAATAACTATTAATTACTTTTTTTCTAAGGTACTGGCAGAATACCAGCGATGTGGCTTGCCACATCACAACGCTGAGCCAGCGCCTTTTGTACCACGACACATTCTTTATAATGTTGTTTCTTTTTTTCTTTGGTTAGTTAAGTTAAGCGGTGTACTCACATTTCTTTTTTCTTGTTTATTTTAAGCCTTTATATGTTGTGTTGTGGATACGAATAAAGTTATTTATCTATCTATCTATCTACCTATCTATCTATCTATCTAAATATTACTGACGGCCTAGCCAATATACCTAGACAATATAGAACTTACGAGAACTAGATTTAGATAGAAGAAACAAGTTCATTTATTTGTATAGGGGCCGAGCGTGTCAGATTTTGTACTGAAGTTGTAACTTGCCTGTGATTTGAAATATGTCTCAGGCCCTTGAGTCTTCATAATTTTTTCCCCTCACTAGCTCGGAAACACGTGACTAGTGGGTAAAGTAATTTGACCTTGAATAAAGTCAAATTAACTGCTTTAAAATTGATAAAAGTAGGTGAATCTAGAAATAAAGATGATTTAACACCTGTGCGGAACTACTGGAAGCAGTGATAAACGCATTTTTTGCGTTGTAGTTTCCTCGCTATAGTGAGGGGAAAAGTTTTGTGTTACACTCGGGTGCAAATGTATTTTACTTCTCGTGTGTTAAAAAACTCGCAAGTTCAGGATTCTATTCTCGAACCTATAGAATCCTATATTATTCAACTAGAGAATCCTTTCACTTGCTCGTTTTTCAATTCCACACTCGGCGTTAAAATACAACTTTGCCCCCTTGTATAACAAATAACTATTGTGTTGTTGCAATTAAATATCACGTAACGAGGCATTTTAAATGATTTTGTTGACTTCAATTTACAAAAATTGACGGCCGAAAGCTGCAAGCAGCGATTAAAGACGGACAACTCAGTGGATTTTACTGAGTTTATTTGACACTCTAAGGCCCACTTAACTCAGGGTTAGTGGGCTGTCATCGTCAAATTCCATATAGAATGGTGGGTTAACCCTCCATTTTCGTTGGTGCAAATGGCCCTAAGTATCTACTTACGAACGCTTGCTTGATCTATGGTATTTATGAAATCTGTGCGAGTACCTGTAGTTTTCAGTATTTTGTCATCCGTCCATCTGTCTGTCGAAACTTTTTGTCTCGGGAACTCGTGGAGGTATCGAGTTGAAATTACATAAAACCATATACACTTTTTTAGAGCTTTTTACAACCTGCTAAGCCGCGGTCCTTGGGTTTGAATCGCGATAAGGACATTTATTTGTGTAATGAGCACTGCAGATATTTATCCCTGTCAAGTATGTTTTCTATGTATATAAGTAGGTATTTGATTATTATTTATATCGTTATCCGAGTGCCCATAACACAAGCCTTCTTGAGCTTACCGTGGGACTGTCAATCTGTGTAAAAGTATATTATTATGAACCATGTAAGTTATCTGAATATAAATTGTTAATTTCAGCACTAGAGATAATCAAAATTAAGGAAACTAAGGGAGTGATGATGATTGAATCAAATCAAAGAGAATCGAGTATTATAGAGAGTTACTGGTCGAAGTAAAATGTGTAATCACAGTGCATAGACTGCCATGTCTTGAGACAGGCTTAAAACTTTTGAACCTCAGTTTTGACAATTTGGCCCATATTCTTAGCTTGATATATGTGTTAAAATGTCAAATATCAATATTAGCGCCATCTAGCCGAGCGTACCCCAAAGGACAGGTGTAACGCCATCTAGGCCACCATACCTTTTTCTGTATGGTACTGAGGTACGTTTTTTTCTTAGGCTTTCTCTGTCTATACGCAGTTAAATATGTCTTTGGTTATCATTAAAGTGAGGAAATATTGTTGCGTTCCCGTAAATTTTATTCCCCTGTCAGGAATATTCCCATCACTACTATTCCCAGAAACGAGGATCATACACGTGTATTATTGCGAGTTAGTCACGTAATCTAGCGTTGGTTGTGGAAGTTAATGAGACATGTAGGTACTATTAATGTCCTTATTTCTAACATTAGAAGGGTTATGTAATTTTATTCTTTCCTCGTTTCAAAACAAAAGAGGTTTTACGTGTAGTTAAGCTAGGTTTACACGGGCTTAGTATTTGTTATTAGTATTAGCGATTAGGGGCTCTCAGCAAAGTGACAAGTGGCAAGTATAGCCGTCTACACATGGGTATTAAGATAATAGTATTAGTTACAAGATATTGCCATGGCAACGAAGTGAACTAATCACTGGAGTAGTTGAACTTCACTTGTCAGTAATGTTTACACCACTTGTAATACCTCGCCACACACTCGACGAGCTTCGTGAGAAGTAGCGAGGGAAGTAGGCAGAGGCATAGTGTAGCCGCGCTACTCGTCATGCCACTCGTCATGCTCCTCGTAATGCCCACCGCTCCCTATTTTGTCAGTTTTTTGCGCGAGTCAAAGGGCCGGCAACAATCTAGTGCGTTAATTGCGCGAGTAGGGCAGTGTGTGGAAGGAGAGGTCAACATCGCGGCAGCGCGTGAAGCAGCGCGAGGGGCAGCGCGAGGAGCATAGTGTAGCAGAGGTATAATTAGTATTTTTTGCCGGGGCGATAGATACTTGTCGCTTAGGCGGCACTCGCAAGTAAGCGAGCCAAGCGTTATCAGCGCGATACCTCTTCGCCACGGGTACACTACACCTGCCAGAGTTGTGGTCATGTTTGCCGCCCGTATTGGCTTACACAGCCACGAAAAACGTTGTCGCCCCACCTGACACTGCTTGAATAGGCTATTACGGCCTAGCCACGACAATGGTCTAAGGCGTTTTGCGGCAGCGGCAAGCGGTAAGTCACAAAAACAAAAACGCAACGCGCGCGAGGCATGCCACGACTCGCGCCGCTGTTCGAAAACGCGCGCGGGTTTCACGGGCCTACCCGCGGGAGCGGCGCGCGGGGCGGCGCGCGACTCGAACAACTGTTATGTAGCGCGCCGCGCGGGCGGTGCCACGACATTGGAGCGGCGCGGCCGGCCTAGGCGGCTAGATGGGTCTAGCGATTCCACGCGAAACAAAAGATTTTGTTTTTATTATGAGCGTCTTGAACCCGAAACCATTATTTACTAAAAATTGAAATGTACTTTCGCGTGTGTAGTATGTAATAATGTTTTCAAACATATTTTTGCATAGTATTTATTCGTATTTACTCTTAATTTTTTTCTGATTGGTTATTTATATTAAGTATCATTTAACTAGCCATAAAATAATTGTCCTGTATTTAGTTATCACACATATTTTCTTGTACAAGACGTAATTGACTAATTAAAGCATTCTATGCACTTTAGAGTCATATTAGACAGTAAAAAACATGTTTTTAAATATGAAATCGTCCTGGCCGCTACTAGGCCCTGCCGCCGCTTCTAAAAGTACGTGGCATGGCTAGCGCCCGCGCGCGTTTCCCGCGCAGCCCAGCCGCCCCGCTCGCCGCCTTAGACCATTGTCGTGGCTAGGCCGTTAGAACTTCAAAGCCGAAGATGAAGAAGATGAGTAAATAAAACCGACTGCTATTCACTTGCACTCGCAGTTCCACAAATACTAAGCACTTGTACAATGTGTTTACACGTATGTGACAAGTGATAGTGACACGCACTAAGCAATACCTACTAAGCCTGTGTAAACCCAGCACTAGGGGCGGCTCACTCCGCGATTCTTTCGCCGAGCTATTATATGTACCTATATGCCGGCGGCGCACTCGCGTCCCATTCAGTGGTTACAAATGTCAAAAATTACAAAATTCACGCACGTAAGCCGCGATAGCTGGAAACCCGGGTTCGATTCCCGGCCTCGCTTCCCGGTTCGATGGCTTTTTATTTAGTGTGTGATATCTATTTCATTTTATAAGAAATTATTTTCTAATTTATATCCAACTTACCCGGGCATCCCCTAACGTCATTAAAGCCACTCAATGCTGCTCAGAAGGTTCTAGATCTAGGCGCTTTGTAAAATGTTAATGTTATATACAGTTAATAGTTCACAGATTACACAATCGAAGGAGATATGCCAAGTGTACTTGGACACTAGCTGGAAACAAAGCAAACACATTTAAAAACGATATTTTGCTTACATTTACAATTTAATGTTTATTAACAGAATGCAAGTCTATGTTTACGGTTAGGTAACCAAGTTTTCTGATAATAAATAAATAATAAATACATATTATAGGACATTCTTACACAGATTGACTGAGTCCCACGGTAAGCTAAAGAAGGCTTGTGTTGCAGGTACTCAGACAACGATATATATAATAAACAAATACTTATATACATAGAAAACATCCATGACTTAGGAATAAATATGTGTGCTCATCCGACAAATAAATGCCCTTACCGGAATTCGAACCCGGGACCGCGGCGTATAGTCCTGCGGCGCTGGCTATATTTTGGGTCCTAAGTTAAAAAAATATTAAAGTTGATTTTGTTTTCGTTTATAAATACTTTGCTAACATATAAAATTAAATATTTCGTTTTGGGTCACATTCCTAGGGTGCTTTTTCAGTAATTTGGTAATTTGTGGTTATAATTTTTAATTTCACCTAATGTGGTCAAAAAAATATTCGAGAGAAAAAATGTAACTGTAATGCATTTAGTATGACATTTTTAGCGTGTATACGTAGTTTGTGTTAATTTCCTCGAATGCTATATGACAATTTGTCATACCTAGCACAACAGACGCAAAAAAATATTCATGTTAAAAAAAATTAGTAAAGCCGCATTACCTCTTTTAAATATATCAATAAACTGAAATTGTGTTTTTCTACTCCAATGCTTTATAAAATTTGCGATAATTTAGCTAAAATAGGTTCTTACCATTACAAAAAAATATTAAAGTTACTAGAGTTCACATCTCAATAACTAAAAAGACAGGGTAAATAAGATACATGAATTTGGGTCAGTTTAATAGAATGCTTCGAAAAATAATACGGTATTAATATTTGCGTTCGATCAAGTCAAGCGGGCGCGTCCGCGCGGCCTTGGCGCGGGAGCAGGGAAGGGCAATGACCTCTCTCGACATTCGACAAACCGCACGTTGCGTACAAAACGCAAATTTATTTCAACTGTGCGCCCGAATCACGCTATTTAATGCTAAGCCTGAAAAGGTTGTATTTGATAAGACCACTAGAGTAGCAATTTTAATTAAATATACCTATTTTCCACATGCATCAATAAAATAATTTCATTTCTAAATAATAAATTTAGTATGCAACGTGGAATCTACTACTACTACTGCCAAATAATTAGTTGATTTATCTTCTAAGTACTTTAAAATTATACTTATATTAAGCGTGTCACTCACTATGCTGATTGAAGAGCGCTTTATCTTTCAATATGAATCCACATATATAAAATAATATATAATTCAATGAGCTAACACACGCACCGCCGATTATTTATATTTTATATTGAAGTACATGTGGGCATCGACGTAGGTACGTCTATGCCCACATGTACAGTCGCCATCAGATATATAAGAGCGCCCGAGGTACTCAAAAATATCTGAACACCCCTGTATTGCCTAGGCGTTAGAGGCGTGTTTAGATATTTTTGAGTACCTCGGGCGCTCTTATATATCTGATGGCGACTGTACTTCAAAATATTATATCATAAAACGGTGAGGAATTTATCTGTATAAAATACAGGATTATAAAGCAAAATACAGGATGTACTTTTTATAACCGGCAATACTTAAGGAGGTGAAGTCATATAACTGTTACCGAATACAAAACACTAAGTAAAACTCCATCACAGTAAAAAAAAAACGCCCAATGGACTTGCCTCGCGTGACGTCACGCAGTGTTTTTAACCGTCGCCTCAAATCTCTCAAGTAGGACGGTTCTCAAGTCGTCTGTATGTTTTTTATTTCATGTTTGATCCTCGATATCTCCGTCGTTACTGGACCGATTTCGAAAAAATTTTTTTTGATTGAATGAATATGCATACAGATTGGTCCCACTTTTCTCAGAACCCAGTTCTGATGATGCGATCCTGGAGAAATCGAGGGAACTCCTCAAATCTGAAAGGTGTACATATGGTGATTTTTGTGTTTTTAAAGGAACAGCATGCATTTACGTACGGAACAGTGACATTTGGTGCAGTGGAACTGCTGATGATGGCCAGAACGGAACTCTTCAAATCTGAACGGCACGCTTATAGTGACTTTGGTATTTTTCTAAGAACAGCATGCACTTACATCCAGAACAGTGACATTTGGTGCAGTGGAACTGCTGATGATGGTCAGAACCGGACTCCTCAAATCTGAACGGCACGTTTATAGTGACTTTGGTATTTTTACAAGAACAGCGTGCACTTTCGTCCAGAACAGTGACATTTGGTGTAGTGGAACTGCTGATGACGGCCAGAACCAAACTCCTCAAATCTGAACGGCACGCTTATAGTGACTTTAGTATTTTTACAAGAACAGCGTGCACTTTCGTCCAGAACAGTGACATTTGGTGCAGTGGAACTGCTGATGATGGCCAGAACCTAACTCCTCAAATCTGAACGGCACGCTTATAGTGACTTTGGTATTTTTATAAGAACAGCGTGTACTCTCGTCCAGAACAGTGACGTTTGGTGCAGTGGAGCTGCTGATGATGGTCAGAAGCAAACTCCTCAAATCTGAACATTGAGAAATAATACATAGATTACAAAACGACGTTTAAATAAGACAATTTTTAATCATGTTTCTTATATTTAAAAAAGAAACAACCCCAATGAAAGATCGATTAACGTTGCAAATCATCGTCTAAAACAACAAAGTTTTCATAATTATATTATTACTCATTTCAAAAACAATATCAGTATTCAGTCCTTTCTGAAATATGAAGAACTTCCACAACTTCCATTTTGCATTTTTGAGAAAATTTGGCCACAATAAACAGATAACGTTATTAAAAACGGTAGGCACACTGTTCAAAACTAGTCACTCGTGTATATGAAGTGTACATACACTCGTATATATTAATAAATAATTATCACAACAATACACCATTCATTCATTCTAAATATGATTTCAGAATAATTATCAAAAGTTCTAAAAATATTATTATTTATAATCTAAGTACTAATAATTATTTATGTATTTACATATTTTAATCACAGTCTTAGCTTTCCTACATCACAAAAATATATAGAGGTACCTCAATTTGTTTCATTCGCAATAATTATAAATTATTTTAGAAATATTATTATTTATTTACAATGTTTTAATAATTGTTTATATATTAATTTGTTTCATTCGAAATATGATTTTCATATTTTTTTATTTACCAATTTAAATCACAGTCTTAGTTTTCTACATCACAACAATATAGAGATATAGTATGAATTTTCTGAGATGCACTATTTGCTTCTGCCGTAATCTGTCTAACAAAGGCCGTTGTTTCTATTATTCACTGCGGCTAGATACCGTTTAAACGGCACGTGCCATAGTCTCAGTGTAGTTAAAAACAACTATCATGATAGCAATAAGGTTCAAATTTATTAAACAGTTTGCAGGTAACTTTTTTTGAAGATGACAAAACTTATTATCTCCGAAAGGACTTTTTATGGATTTGAACCTTATTGCTATCATGATAGTTGTTTTTTTAACTACACTGAGACTATGGCACGTACCGTTTCAACGGGAGCTAGCCGCAGTGAATAATAGAAACAAACGCCGTTGTTAAACAGATTACGGCAGAAGCGAAAAGTGCATCTCAGAAAATTCATACTACTCGTATACCACAATTTGTTTCATTCGAATTATTATTTCACGATAATTATTGGTTATTCTAGAAATACTATTATTTCTCTACAATGTTTTCATAATTGTTTATTTGCCAATTTAAATCACAGTCTTAGCTTTCCCTCATCACAACACAACAATATATTATATCTACTTATAATTATTACGAATGAATATTTTACAATAATTATTAATTATGAATATCTATTGGACTTCACTTTACAAGATTTAGGTATTTATGCAAAATGCTAAGCGAGCCAAAATGGCTGATTGGCTTAATTACTATTAAGCCAATCTTTATCCTATCCTACCTGTCGTTAAAACAAAGATGAAATAAAATAACTTAATTCTTTGCATGTTAATTTGGTTAAATATAACTTATATATTTTCTTTAAGAATATCATATACTTTTAAATGAGCAATTCTTGTATATTCATTTTTTTATCTTTTCTATATTCTATTTTTTCAATTTTTTCTATTTTTCTATTTCTTTTTCTATCTATTTCTATATGATATAAAGCTGCAACCCGACTGACATTTTTCCAAAAATAGCCAGAAGGAGATTTTGCAAGTGGCAGTATTTGGTGTGGCTGTGGTAGTATAGAGGTTGATCTAGCGACCCCGGAAGAATCCGACCGTCGGTCTACCGGTTCCGGGTAAAAAAATGTTGGACGGCCTGGCCAAACGGCAGGAGATAGCCTGGGGGTGCTCGACCAAAATGTCATAGAGGACCCTGGGCAGTTTTTGACTCCGCCATTTTTTTTTAAAATGGCCGACTTTTTTTTTGAAGATTTTTCAAGTTTGTCGTAGTGCTCAAATTTTGGTTGTAGAATCTCCAAGAGGCCTTGATTGGAATAAAATAAAAAAAATTGAAAAATACTACAAATGTGAGAAAACTGGCCACTTTTGTTTTGTATGGCAACTTTTAAACGGTAAGAGATAGCGGGGGTGCTCGACCAAATGTCATACAGGTATTTAAGTAGAAAAAAGTTGCATTAAAAAAATCAATATGGCAGACTTTTTTTTTGAAAAATTTTAAAATGGTCCTAGCGCGCTGAGATTTGTCACACGGGTGGACGGCCACCCGAAGATTAGCTTCTCTGAAATTTGTTATGTAGGGGTTCTCGGGGTTGGAAAATCGATCTAGCGTAGCCTTAGGTCCCGGAAAACGGCGAATTATGGAGTTTTAATGAGTTTTTCTTTCGCGTTAGTAAACGTAAAATATGGTCGCTAATTTCGCCGCGCGCGCATCGGCTCCGCTTAGCTCAGTCGTACGAGGTCGGTCTAATGTTCGCAGACAGATTGCAGGTGTCAGGGTTTCGAATCCCGGCCAGAAACTAAGTTTTAATTTTTTGTTTTGTTTTTTTTTTGTTCTTGTATTTATAAGTTTTTTTTCTAAAGACGTGATATAATAAAATAGAATCGTCCAGCTATTTTAGGATATTATTTATTGATTGGCTGCAAGGAATGCCTAGGATTATTGGCCGAACGGTAATGAACAAAAATTACGCAGTCAAAAGGTTAATTGTCGTTAACCATTAAAAATTAATGAACGCCAATTGTCATTAAAGTTAATGTATTTCAAAAAATAACAAACAAGTTATCATCGTAATTGAAGAAATCGTCACGGTGAGCGCTTGGGAAAGTAGTACCTAAGCTTTAGCTCATGCTGAACCCTGCCTCCTCTTAGCGTAGCGAGCGTATTTGGGTATCTCTTTATGATATCACTGCATGATTTGTTTTGTTGATTTTTACGGCCGAGCGTGTCAAATTTTGTACTGAAGTTGATTCTTGCCTGTAATTTTAAATATGTCTCAGGCTCTTGATTGTTCATAATTTTTGTGTTGTTGCAAATGAATATCACGTAACGAGGCATTTTTTATGTTTTGGTTGACTTCAACTTACAAAAATTGACGCCCGAAAGCTGCAAGCTGCGAGTAAAGACGGACAACTCAGTGGATTTCACTGAGTTCATTTGACACGCTAAGTAGATACGTTTGCTTGGTCTATGGTATATATGACATCAGTGGCAAAAACCATCGTTTTGAACTATGATTCTAATATATATCCATAATTTTAAACAGGCCTATCGCAGCTCTCGTTAAATATTACTTAGATACGAGAGACTAATACGATTGGTCGGCCGAATTGTGATTGATGATGATTGATGATTGAATGATGAATGATTCGCTGAGACGCTGCTGCAAAAGAATACAAATAGATAAACCTTTTCATTAAACTTAACTATCTTATAATTTAATCCGGGGGCACGGCAGTACCCCCGCCAAGTCGAGCACGAAGCCAACACTGCCGTACCATCCTTTTCTGGAACCATTTCGCCGCATTTTCAGGCCCCTATTTGAGAACCTCTGGATAAGACCAGAACGCAGAAATTTTCGTCGTCTAGTAAGCTATAATTACATACTTAAAACCCAAAATTGCAAGTCTGTACGTCGCAACACGAGTGGATAGCCGCCCCAAGATTAGTATACAAAAAGAAAATTTCGAAAAATTCAAAATGGCTGCCTTTGAAGGCCAATTGAAATTTGTAAGGAGGTTTTTTTTAATCGCCATAGCTCCGTAACGGTAGGAAAAAGGTTAAAAGTGCTTGAACTAATGTTGTACAGTTATCTTAGGTCCATCGACTGGCATTTACAAAATTTCAAAATGGTCGACTTTGAATAATTTTTTTTTTATCTTCGGTCCGAGCGCGGTAAAATTTGGCACGTGGTAAAAACGGGGGTCAAAAATAGGAATGAGATTTTTTTTTTGGAAAACTCAAAAACGGTGGCGAGAGGGGACAAAGTCATATTTCCCAAAATCAAAGTCGGCCATTTTGAAATTGTGTAGTTCAAGCTTTTTTGACCTTTTTCCTACCGTTACGGAGATATGGTTATTAAAAAAAAACTTCCATACAAATTTCAATTTGCCTTCAAAGACCGCCATTTTAAATTTTTCGAAATTTTCTTTTTGTATACTAATTCTGGGGCGGCTGTCCACCCGTGTGCCGAATTTCAGCGCGCTCGGACCATTTTGAGATTTAAAAAAAGTCGACCATTTTTTTTTTAAATGTCATTCGATGGATCTCAGATGTCTCTACAACATTTGTTCAAGCACTTTTGACTTATTTGTTCTATTAACGGAACCATGGCGACTAAAAAAAATCTCCACACAAATTTAAATTGGCCTTCAGAGGTCGCCATTTGAAAATTTTCAAAAATATTCTTTTTGAATACTAATCCGTCGGCCGTCCACTCGTGTGCCAAATCTCAGCGCGCTAGGACCATTTAGAAATTTTAAAAAAAGTCGGCCATATTGAATTTTTTTTAATACAACTTTTTTCTACTCCGAGATCTGTATGACATTTGGTCGAGCACCCCCTATTTAAAAGTTGCCATACAAAACAAAAGTAGCCAGTTTTCTCACATTTGTCGCATTTTTATTTATTTTTTTAATTTCATTCTAATCAAGGCTGCTTGGAGATTCTACGACCAAAATTTGAGTGCTCCACGACAAACTTGAAAAGTCGTCAAAAAAAGTCGGCCATTTTGAAAAAAAAAATGGCGGCGTCAAAAACAACCCAGGGTCCTCTATGACATTTGGTCGAACACCCCTCGACTATCTCCCGCCGTTTGGTCAGGCCGCCCAACATTTTTTTACCTGGAACAGGTAGACCGACGGTCGGATTTTTACAGGGTTGCAGGACAAACCTTTATATGGCCACACCAAACACTGCCACCGGCGGAACCTTCTTATGGCTGTTTTTTGAAAAATGTCAGTCGTGTTGCAGATTTATATTAGCTACTACTAGCTTTTGCGCGCGGCGTAGCTCGCGTTAGAAAGAGACAAAAAGTAGCCTATGTCACTTTAAAAAAATCACGTCAATTCGTCGCTCCGTTTTTCCGTGAAAGACGGACAAACAAACAGACATACTTTCGCATTTATAATATTAGTATGGATAGATAAATGTAAGTAAAAAAATTACATACGTATTTTGATTACCATTTTTCTAAGGTAGGGTTAAATTCGAAACCAATTGGGGTAATGTCGAAAGTCTGTAAAAAGGATTCTTATGCCATATAATGAGAATAATAACAATAATGGCTACCGCAGTCTCACCACCTGTGTTTGCACACACGCGCGCGCACACAGACACACGCGGCGGGGGACTTTGTTTTATAAGGTGTACAGATATATTATGCCGCCGTGCGCTTCGTGTCCATTATAAATGAAAATTAAGGAAAATATAGGAAATAATATTCAAGTTACAATTTATTGTTTTTGGGTTTTGTATCCAGTTGCATCCATAAATATTTCCCGTCATAAAAATTACACCATGTATTGTGTAACTAAAAACTGAAATCAATAGTTACAATAATATAATCACGGTGTATAAATAGGAGCGCCGGATCAAATACTTCAATATCGGGACAAAAGGTTCTGGAGTTTCGAGGATTTCGTAGGGAAATGTAAAATAATAGTGCATTAGGGTAATTCCGAAAGTCGTCTAATTACGAAAGTCACATAAAAATCACCATTATTTCCATCATATCAAGATTCCATTTTCGGAATTACCAGATCATTTTTGTCATTCGGAATTACCCTAATGCACCATAATAAAAATTTACGATAGTTTAGCTAGTTTACTTCGTTTATTTTAGATAGTAAACCTTTACGTGTTTTCGACATTTATAATTGGTCTGTTTTCGTTACGAATGTAATAAAGTTCTTAAGGTTACTATGTATAAGTTTTAATTGGGAAGACTTACAAAAAAATCGGGAGAATTCCGCCAAAGCCCGACCCTCTGGCAATCTTAAATTATGTATGACTGCGCACGAGATGTAGGTACCTACGCCTCGGGTCACAGCGCGGCGTCGCGCCAGCGGCATGCGCCAACCTGATTGGCTATCGGTTGCGCGCCACACAGCGCAAAAATTTAAAATACTACTCTATTGCGTTGCGTTTTATTCTGCCAAATATTGAAAACCCATGGATGAAAGTGACCCAAATTAAAAATGATGACTTGATATCATATTATAATAATATAGACGTCAACTTATTAACATGAAAATTTTTTCAGGCTTTGACAGGGTTTTTATTTAAAAAAAAAATTTTTTTTACATAAGCATTGGATGAATGCGACACACTTTAAGAATATATATATATAATAATGTCCTGAATGGTATAAGACTTCACTAACCAACTCTAATATTTTGTTAGGTGTTTTAGGGCCAATATTAGACATTTTTTAAATATCATTAAACCCATGGATGAAAATGACTCAAACTGCATATGTACATCGGCAACCATGTTGCTTATACATAGATACAAATAATTTCTTCTCGAATATTTCTTTGACTGAACACTGCTTAAAAATAGAAATACCTAAATTTCGAGCTAAGCAGGTACCTAGGACGACCCAAAATATTATTTTTATATTTGATCAATAGTCTAAAAACTATATGCAAAAAAGAAGCAACATGAATATTATCGAAACCTCAAAAGTTATCGCTACCCGACTAGTAGCAGGCGGGGTCACTATGCGCTAGGCCGGACCGGTCGTCTAATAATATCAAATAAGTATCTGGCTTTTGCAGGTCGCATTTCGTTCTTGCTTGCCCTTATCCCAAAGCCTTGTTGGCATAGCACGTGTTCTTCTCTTCCACACTGTTCTATCACCGCCATATCACCGCATTTTTAGGGTTCCGTAGTCAACTAGGAACCCTTATAGTTTCGCCATGTCTGTCCGTCCGTCCGCGGATAATCTCAGTGACCGTTGGTACTAGAAAGCTGAAATTTGGTACCAATATGTATATCAATCACGCCGACAAAGTGGTAAAATAAAAAGTGGGAAAAAATGTTTTGTTAGGGTACCCCCCCTACATGTAAAGTGGAACTGCATTTTTTAAATTACAACCCCAACGTGTGATATATTGATGGATAGGTATTTAAAAATAAATAAGGGTTTACTAAAATCTTTTTTTGAGAGGTACTGATTCTGAAGCAGTTTCACGTGCTCTGTCTACCTCTTTTTGAAGGTTGCCGGGTTATTTATGAGCTCGGAAATATAGCCGCTGACAAGGGATTCCACTCCTTGGCAGTGCGCATAAGAAAATACGAAGTAAAGCGCTTCTTGCGAATGTATATTGGGTATTTTTGTATGCGTTTCAACGATGAGTGTCACATCTGCACCAGTATTACTTAATCTGTGCCCACTGCAGGAACTCTAGATTAAAAGCAACTCCCCAGCGAGAAAATAAGCGAAGTATTAAAAAACTAATTATGGAATATGGGGGATGGTTGATGCAATACTTCGCCTGGGAAATGAGTTTTCATAATGAAAAGTAAGTTAAATTAAAAACTAAAAGCGGGTCAAATGTGGTTGAAATGTTATCAATAAGTTTTGAACTATCACGAATTATATTATAACTTTGACGTTTTAAAATAGATACGTTACTCAATGCAAGGACGGTATAATACCGGGAAAGACAAAGCCCATATAATAACCTAACCACAAAATGAAAAAATTTAAAAGACCCCCGAAATAGTGGACCGATTTTCATGAAACATGGCTCAGAACACTCCCGACTAACTCAGCTTTCAAACAAAAAAACTTAATCTAAATCGGTTTATCCGTTCGGGAGCTACGATGCCACAGACAGACATACACACATAGAGACAGACAAACAGACATACAGATACATAGACAGACAGACGGACATACAGACATACAGACAGACAGAGAGACAGGCAGGCAGACAGGCAGACAGGCAGACAGACAGACAGGCAGACAGACAGACAGATAGACAGACAGACAGACAGCGTCGGGGGTTTAAAAAGCGCCACTGTGAAAATCAAACCATGAAATAAAAAGGCATTGAAACAAAATCTTCAGCTAGCTTTTAGTTTTGTTGATCTAATTAATCTATTTATTCGAAAACCTATATAATATATGTATATACCACGTTCAAACAAAACACATTCATTACCAGCGATACATTAATCGAATCGCCTTAACGAGGCCGGACTAGCCAAAGTGACAAACATTGACGCTCCGTGGCCATCGAAACACTGTCTAGCTCTGTCGCGCCACTACTTAAGACAATACAGGAGCGAAAATGCTAAAATGGAAAGGAGCCCCCCCTTTCAACTTGGGAATTTTAGTTATATACAAGTGTTATTAACTAAATTTATCGAAAAAAAAATGTCCATTGAGAACAACTCACTTATAAGATATTTCAAAAAATCTTTGTTTTTCGAAATTTTCATTGGCTCTAGCGTCTTTAAAAATAAAAATATGAAAAAAAATCAAACAAAACAAAACGGTCCGACACATAAAAATTGGCATTTCTGCAATGCGAAACGAAAACGAAACGCCGCTAAAGGTAGTCTAGCTCTGTCGCTTCAATACGCACGAGCGACAGAGATAGATATCTACGAGTGTTTCGTGAGCGTTTGTGCCATTCGGCTACGTACATTATATAATCAGCATAATCGCATCTACTTAGCGTCCTAAACGAACTCAGTCAAAACGTCTAGGTAGTCCGTCCCTATACAAATTTTTAACCCCCGACGCAAAAACGAAGTTTTACGTGTCTGTCTGTCTGTCTGTCTGTCTGTCTGTCCGTCTGTCCGTCTGTCTGTCTGTCTGTCTGTCTGTCTGTCTGTTTGTCTGTTTGTCTGTCTGTCTGTGTGTGTGTCTGTCTGTGGCATCGTAGCTCCCGAACAGATGAACCGATTTAGATTTAGTTTCTTTTGTCTGAAAGCTGAGTTAGTCGGGAGTGTTCTTAGCCATGTTTCATGAAAATCGGTCAACTATGTCGCAGTCGGGGGTTTTTTTTTTAATTTTGTGCTGGCGACCGCGTGCCGGAAGGCGCAGCGTGGGTAAGCCCTCCACAAGCTGGACTGATGACCTGGTGAAGGTCGCAGGAGTCCGCTGGATGCGGGTGGCTCGGACAGATCATTGTGGCAATCTTTGGGGAGGCCTACCTACGTCCAGCAGGACGTCTTTCGGCTGATATGATGATGATGATGATGATGAAATAATTAATAGTTCTGTGACTGCAACGTTGGCTAGGCATCCAGCACAACAATTATCATTAGACTCGTATTTACACATGCACAAGCTTGCAGCTTACATCTCCTTATCTCCCTAATTTAAGGTCCAATTTACGTCACATCAGTTGTAGATACGAATCTCTGCGATTTGTACAATTATCCAGATAAATGGAAGCGGACAAAGTGCTCAAAAATATCGGAACACATCTTTAAGACTTTAGAACAGTATAAATAATAAAGAGTAAGGTCTGTCGGTGTTTTACAGGTTGCACTTCGGGGAGTGTGCTCAAGAGCTACAAGAGCTACACGAGCTTGTTCCACCGTCCCCCATTCTACCATCAGACTCTTAGACGCACGGCCGGTTTCCATCCTTACTTGGTAGATATTCCGCGAATTCGCACGAAGCGCTTTGCTTCTTCTTTTATGCGCACTGCCAAGGAGTGGAATTCCTTGCCGGCAGCTATATTTCCGAGCTCATATAACCCAGCAACCTTCAAATCAAGAGTGAACAGGCATCTTCTGGGCGAGCTCACTTCATCGTAGGCCACGTCTTTGCCTTTGGCTAGTCTGTGGACAAGAGTAAGCCCATTTTATAATAATAATAAAAAAGTGAAAAACTAAAAACTAAACTAAAGAAAACTAAGTAAATTAAGTAAACTACAGACCCATCACGTGCTTGCCTACACTCTACAAGCTCCTTACATCCATTTTGAGAGCAAAAATTAACGCGCATATTGTCGCTAACAACATTCTGGCCCCCGCTCAAAATGGATGTAGGGTTGGGTCCCGTGGTACTAAAGAGCTCCTCCTCATAGACATGACCATTTGCCAACAAGTTCGGCGGAACAAGGGGGCCATCTCGGCCGCTTGGATTGACTATAAGAAGGCCTATGATTCAGTGCCTCATTCATGGCTGGGAAGGGTATTGGAGCTGTATAAACTTGATGCAGCTTTAATATCCTTCCTGGCTGCATGTATGAGGCAGTGGACCACAGTCCTTCGTCAACCAGGAGGCAGAGATGACCCCACTGGTCCGCAGGACTTCATAAGGATTGAGCGAGGAATATTCCAGGGTGACAGTCTGAGTCCATTATGGTTCTGCCTAGCTCTGAATCCCCTCAGCACGCTGCTGAAGGATTCAGGGCTAGGTTGCCGGCTTCGGAGAGAGGGTGAAGTCATCTCTCACCTTCTGTACATGGACGATCTCAAACTATTTGCACCGAACACCCAAGACCTGATGGTGCTATTGAAAACCACAGAAGTTTTCAGTACCGCCATCAGAATGGAGTTTGGTGTCGATAAGTGTGCGGTTATGCATGTACAGCGGGGGAGGTTGTAAATTCAGAAAATTTACAACTTTCTGAGACGATGTCGTTCAGATCTATCTCTGAATCAGAAACCTATAAGTACCTTGGTATGTCACAGTCGTTGGGTATTGAGGATGTTGGCATTAGACGGTCGGTGAAGGAGCGCTTTTTCAGTCGGCTGACAAAAGTCCTTAACAGTCTTTTGTCAGGAGGCAACAAAGTGCGCGCCTTTAACGCCTGGGTAATGCCTCTACTCACATACTCCTTTGGCATACTAAGGTGGACACAGACCGAGCTGGACGCCCTGGATCGGAGGGTCCGGTCACTGCTTACCACACACCGTATGTTACACCCGCGCTCGTCTGTTATGAGATTGTACATCCCACGGAAGTGCGGAGGTCGAGGCTTCCTAAACGCCAAAAATCTCCACAACCGTGAGGTGTACAATCTCAGGAATTACTTCCTTAACAACGAGTGTGGGATGCATCGTGATGTGGTGGCAGTGGACGGAAACCTCACGCCGCTCTCCTTGGCGAAAGAGAACTGGCGCAAACCTGTGGTACTAAGTGCTGCGGACCGCAAGGCGGTATGGGAGAGCAAGCAGCTACACGGGCGGTTCTACAAGGCCCTCACGGGACCCGATGTAGACCTGCTCGCATCGGTGAACTGGTTACGATTCGGGGACCTCTTCGGAGAAACTGAGGGTTTTGCCTGTGCAATTGCGGACGAAGTTATGATGACGAACAACTACCGGAAATATATCCTGAAGGACGGCACGGTCGACATTTGTCGGGCATGCCGCCGTCCCGGAGAATCACTCAGGCATATCATTTCCGGTTGTTCTCATCTTGCTAACGGTGAGTACTTGCACAGGCATAATCTCGTAGCCCGGATCATTCACCAGCAGCTTGCTCTTCAATACGGCCTTGTGGACCGCGAAGTACCGTACTACAAGTACTTACCTGCGCCAGTTCTTGAAAATGGCCGTGCCACGCTCTATTGGGATCGATCTATTATCACTGACAGGACTATTGTAGCCAATAAGCCTGACATTGTGATAATAGATCGACCGCAACGCCGGGCCGTGCTCGTTGACATCACCATCCCCCATGATGAGAATCTCGTGAAAGCCGAGAAGGACAAGTCCAGTAAGTACCTAGACTTGGCTCACGAGATAACCACCATGTGGGATGTTGATTCAACGATCATTGTCCCGATAGTCGTTTCAGCGAACGGTCTCATAGCGAAGAGTCTCGACCAACATCTTAAGAGACTCTCGCTCGGTGGTTGGATCAAGGGTCAGATGCAGAAGGCGGTGATCTTGGACACGGCGCGGATAGTCCGACGGTTCCTCTCTCTGCAGCCCTAACCACCGGCAGCTTGGGCCCTGCCCCGCTGCTGGCGGCACCCTAGGTTAGGTTTTTTATAATATGTTTATATTTTTTTATTGTTTTGTAAGTGGTTTTGTATTTTACTTTTATATTCGTATTATAAATAACCTAGCCTAAGATTTGAAAGAAATAAAGAGGAATAAAAAAGTCATGTACCAGTGAAAAAAATATTTTAAGTTTACAGTATCTGAAAACGTCGAGCTAAAAATACAAATGGTAAGTTATCTTTAAATGAAAGTTATATTATGTTAAGCTGTATGTAACATTTCAAGAACGCAATACAATGTAAATTTCTGGTTTAATAAACTGGCAGCTCGTCATTTTCATACTTATATGAGACTGCATAATAAATGAAAAGTTTCGGTGTGTCTAGACGATGTTTGGTCTCGTACGTTATTCTATTAATAAAAGTATACAGCGTGTGAAGCTAGTACGGCCAAATTTATCAACGATGGTAAGTATAGGACGTAAAAAATGCTTTAAAAGTGGAAAATGTCTAGTGCCTAGTGCATCGATCGCAGACGTTTCAAATCATAAGTTAATAATAAGAAATTTAGGTGGATAACCCTGGCGGGTGTTGCCTCTGCGTGTGTTTCATGATACGGGCAAGGACAACACCCGCTCGGTGTACCCCTTACATTTCATTAAAGTGTCAAAAGGGACTCTAAGCGTTGGCTTCGGCCCCGCGCACGCCTACCGAAGGTCCAGAACACCATTGTTCCGTGATGGGAAAGACATACAAATAGAAATTTAGGTAATAACTTTTACTTAAAATAAAAATAAAAACGTGATCCATACAAAATAATTCGGCCCGCAATGTATTGCAGGAAACCGGGCTAATTCCAATAAGGCCTAGTTACCCTTCGGGTTGGAAGGTCAGATGGCAGTCGCTTTCGTAGAAACTAGTGCTTGCGCCAAATTTTGGGATTCGTTGTCAAAGCGGACCCAAGACCCCCATGAGCCGTGGAAAATGCCGGGATAACGCAAGGAGGATGATGATGATTGTATTGCAAACACACTCGCGTTAAACGTTCGTTGACGTTGACAGTTGTCATTGACTGTCCTCGCAACCATGTTTACAGTAACATTGCTGCATTAAAAAAAAATTAACTATGGAATGAAAGTTAAAAGTAATTTAAAACACCTCTCTATTAATAACAAAACGAATTCGTTGCCTAATTTAATATTTATCGCCCGCATAAACTTTACACGCTGTATACTGTTTGAAGTTGGAAACAAACAAATAACAATTAGTTTTACAATGTTAGAAGTTTACAACGCCCGGCTCATACTCCTACCAAAGGTATAGAGGATTTTTGTCAATATTCATTTTTTATTGGAACTAACGATTTTCTGTCATTTATTTTAATAAAAACGGGACCAAATCTCGTAAAACTCACATTTATATAATAAACACATATTAGTTTTTTTTTTCGTAGGAAATATTTTATTCTAACACAGATGTTCTCTGCAGTTTTGCCGTTTTAAGGATTCGTAATTTCGTATGAGTTTGCAATAAGTATTGATCGCGCACCCAATTTCTCCAACTCTAGAAGTTGGAGAAATTGAGTCGGGTACCCTGTGTCCCGGTGACCTTATGGTAAGAGAAGACGCGGGTTATAGTTTTAATATTTCTAGGTAGATTAGAGTACGCACGCACCCCCGCTACAATAGTTATTTTACACTCGGCCAGGCCTACCTCGCTCTTGGTCTCGATTTAAGTAAGGTAAACTTGCCTGATTCGATGACACGTCTAATTCGGTGAAACAACCAATAATCGTCTTTCGGAATATTCATATTCATATTATTCATATTCATTTATTTGTGTTAATTATACATCGTCAGTCTTACAATTAGGTACATAGGTATATTATTTACAAAGGAATACAAAATGTCAAAATGATGGGTGTCATAAAAAATATAGCGATGACTAAATTAGCAAGTCATCTCAATTAAAACTTTGAAACAATTTTTGTGTTCTATTATTATATTCATCCAAGAATTCAGCTACTGAATAATAGGCCTTTTGGATTAAATGGGATTTTAGTTTTAGAACAAACCCTAAGTTAATTAATTGAAATACGGTTGAATTAATTATTTGAATATGTCTCACGGAAGTTTAACGTGTATAAACCCTAAGTTGGTGCGTGCAGCTTTAATACATATTGGGATCTTATTATAAAGTTTAGGTCCCAATACATGTAAGGAAAGGGCGGTTTTTTTTAAGTCTATGTATTGGCAATTCTAAATCGTATTGCCTCTGGTCACGGAAGCGATTGCTGGTCCAATTTTTTCTTGGAAACATACTTAGATTATGCCTCACATATTTGCCTACCTCCAAAATCAGTATACAGGGTAAAGTAAGGATACGGAGGTCAATAAATAACTGACAAGCCGGCGCATCAGGGGCGGCTCGCGCCATTTTTCTAATAATTTTCTTTTGTATTAGGAATGGCCTGTCCCTGTCAGCAGCCAAGCCCCACAAATCCAAACCATACGACAACACAGAATGACAGTATGCATGGTAGGCTATCATAATAGTACTTCAAAGCTTATATCACCGAATGAGGCGAGTTTACCCTACCTACCCGCTAGTAGTTGCCTCGAGGTAACAAGTGGCCCAAAGGTGCCACGCGCCCACTGGTGTAGTCACGTAGCACGTACCTATTATCTTTCTGAGTTTTACGAAGTAAGTTATTAGTATTAAGGCATGCTGCCAGGCAGAGTGATGGCTGGACCAAAATGTTGACCGAATGGTGGCCGCTATCGGATGTAAGAAGCTCCTGGCATCCGTCGGCTCGTTGGGTGGACGACATTCGAAAAACTGCGGGGCAATTCTGGATGAGATTAGCCCAGGACCGGGATAAGTGGCCTACAGCCGTACACGAAGGGAGGCCTAATGCTCAGCAGTGGGCAATTAATGGCTGAAATGATGATGATTAGTTAAATAAAACGTAGGCATTTGTCGTTGTGGGCAAGTGAACAATCTGTTACGTCAGTAACTTATTAATAAACTGTGACTCGGCGTTAAAATACATCTGCACTCTTGTATAACACAAAACTTTTCCCCGCACTATAGCTAGGAAAGTGCAGCGCAAAAAATGCGTTTATCACAGATTCCAGTAGTTCCACAGGTGGTAAATCATCTTCGTTACTAGATTCACCCACTTTTATCAATTTTAATGCAGAAGACTTATTTTCAAGGTCACTAGTAGATAAAATGCATTTTTACCCGCTGACATCAAAGGATAAAACAAGTGTTTCGGAGATAGTGAGGGGAAAATGTAATTTTGTGTATTGGTAATTTTGTCATCACTTTGTGAAAAAAATTTGGACTGTTTCTTACATTTTGGTTATATGATCAAATTGATCATGACATTTTCTACTTATATAATTTTTAAGAAAAAAAAAACCGCCTTCCTTTGGGGTTCTGGTGATAAATACTTCCAAATGTTGGATTATGTTATCAATTCGTCTGTATATTTTTTAATGTTTGTTATTCGATATCTCCGTCATTTCTCCTCTGCACCAAATGTCACTGTTCTGGACGTAAGTGCATGCTGTTCTTATAAAAATACCAAAGTCACTATAAGTGTGCCGTTCAGATTTGAGGAGTTCCATTCTGACCATCATTAGGAGTTCCACTGCACCAAATGTCACTGTTCCGTACGTAAATGCATGCTGTTCCTTTAAAAACACAAAAATCACCATATGTATGCCTTTCATATTTGAGGAGTTCCCTAGATTTCTCCAGGATCCCACCACCAGAACTGGGTTCTGAGAAAAATGGGACCAATCTGTATGCATATACATTCAATCAAAAAAAAATTCAAAATCGGTCCAGTAACGACGGGGATATCGAGGAACAAACATTAAAAAAAATACAGACGAATTGAGAACCCCTTCCCTTGAGATTTGGAAGGCGGTTAAAAATATTTGTTTTTCCGATTAAAATGACGCGATTAACATAAACTTTACTATGGCTTATATAAAACTCTGTTTATTTATATGTATGATTCTGTAGCACAGCGAAACTTTATTTACTTACTCCTTCAATTTCCGGATTACTAAATGCAGACGTCTTCAAAACATTACCAAAGACAAGAAATCTCCATTTTAAGTGAGGTCTAAAACGTTTTTGGTGAGTGACAGAAAATAAATTGAATATCTTCAATATTCGTTCTTGAATCTTTAAACGGAATCGAAAACCATTTCCGTTACTTAAATAAATGGTGGGAGTAAATATTTGAGGCTACCTAATACCATCCTAATATGCATAAACCAATATTTAAGGTACTCTCATACTATTCCGTCTTCATTAGACTTATATTGACCGGGATATAAACCACGATTACCTTTTTAGGGTTCCGTAGTCAACTAGGAACCCTTATAGTTTCGCCATGTCTGTCTGTCCGTCCGTCCGTCCGTTCGTCCGTCTGCGGATAATCTTATCAGTGACCATTAGCACTAGAAAGTTCAAATTTGGTACCAATATGTATATCAATCACGCCGATAAAGTGCAAAAATAAAAAGTAAAAAAAAAATGTTTAATTACGGTACCTCCCTACACGTGAAGTGGGGATTGTTTTTTTTTTTTCATTTCAACTCCAACGTGTGATATATTGTTGGATAGGTATTTAAAAATGAATAGGGGTTTACTAAAATAGTTTTTTGATAATATTAATATTTTCGGAAATAATCGCTCCTAAAGGAAAAAAGAGTGTCCCCCCACCCCTCTAACTTTTGAACCATAAGTTTAAAAAATATGAAAAAATCACAAAAGTAGAATTTTATAAATACTTTCTAGGAAAATTGTTTTGAACTTGATAGGTTCAGTAGTTTTTGAGAAAAATACGGGAAACTGCGGAACCTTACACTGAGCGTGGCCCGACACGCTCTTGGCCGGTTTTTGATTTTTATTGAGGTCCCGATATTTAGACGCAGTTGCATGCATTATGATCACGGAAATCTGTAAGACGACGGGTGGCGACTAAAACTTTCCTATACCTACACATAATATATTTATACAGATTAAAAACAATGATTTCTCCCAACTTGTCTTATTTTTTAAATAATAAACATTTTTTTCTATTTGCTACTTAATACTCTTTGAAAGTAATTCTAAAATCTTGTCTATGAATGAGTACTTTTATGTACTTTTAAATTATGCATTTCTCCGACGCGAAACGAAAACGAATCGCCGCGAAAGGTAGTCTGGCTCTGTCGCGCCAACGCAAGAGCGATAGAGATAGATATCTACAAGCGTTTCGTTTCGTGAGCGTTTTGTGCCATTCGGCTACGCACGCAGAAGTTTCAATTGAAAACAAAAAAAAAAACTAAGGAATACAAAAGTGTATTTCATATTAGATATTTTTTACCATATTCTTAATAAATATACCTCTAAAATTTTGTCGAAACTGTAAATTAAGCTTACACTTTTACAAACTAAATGCAGAAAAATATTTTTGCCGCACGTGTCATAAAAATACATTTTACTGAAACCGCGTCACCAAGTTCACAAAAAACATACTATCATTGCATAGATTCGCCATAACATGTTACGGAACCAGCTTTATAGCATGTATACACGTCACCACAAATTCTTACTACACCTATGCATAAACCTTCAAAATAAACACACTCCTCACTGCCCACCGTACCACGGTGTTTTCAGTTAAAGGAAATAGTAAATCCGATACGATCCGATACTTAGAAAATTATGTTTAGGAAAATCAACGATAGAGGGCAAACACAATTATATGCCGTAGTGCAAGTTGTTCGCTAGATGTCACTGTTACCCCCGCAAACTGGCTAACGACTTGTCGTAAAACGTATATATTATGTATTTTTTGATGTCCAAATTTTTCGCTAGATGTCGCTGTACCACCTGCAAACTAGCGAACGACATTCTATGGTTAATTATATGTAATTAAATTGTAAATTCTTTTATTGTCATCGTTTTTGGCAAATAAGTCCGTGTAAACCTAGTTATTTATGTGACTGTTTGATGAATGATTACATCAAACCTATTTAAAATGCCGCCATAAATAAGTGGCGTTCCATGTTTTAAGGGCCCATATGCTTTATGTGCTATAAGGAACATTGAAGAATGGAAAGTCACATGAAAAGTTGTCGTAACTTAATAATTGATGGCGCTGCATTCGAAAATATTGACTGATAAGTCTATACCATACTATTCAACATAGAGTATGTTGCAAACTTTCCAAATAAATACACTCCTTGCTGCCCACCGTACACCTGATATATTAGTAGCATAAACCTCTACCGAACACTCGCCGGGAAAGGTACTAAGTGTAAAGGAAAATACCGGCGCTTAGGACGTTTCCTAATTGTTTGTGCAGATTGAAGTGCCATGAACTTAGCATTTGTTTGATGCGAGGAATAAAATGGAACGTTCTAGAAAATTGCTATTTCAGGAAGTTGTTTTAGCTGATAGGATCGTTGTGTGTAGCGCATTGTTATTTATGCGCGGTTATCACGATTTTTTTAACCCTTAAATGCATGAGTTTTTCTTTTAACGACATATGAATATATGTGATAGACAATGGTTTTCTGACTCTGGGAAAAATAATAAAAAAAATATTTAAGATCGATTTTTATACTAAATTAGTGTTTGAAGTTAAATAGGCCAAATCTTATTTATATAAATATATATCGCAATTGGTAAGTTTTATAAAAAAAATGACTGCTATTAAAAAGGTACACTATTTGTGAAACCCCTATGATAAAATGTTTAAACATAAACTAATTACTAACTTCGAAAAAATCAGCCTAACTCACAATACTAATAAAAATCGCAATTATCCTGTTTTTTTACACTTTTCCGCCATCTCATCTTAATCCTTAAATAATAAATAGTAAATCATTATATTATTTAATTTATTTAATTGTTTATTAAATAGTAATAAATAATGAATAATAATTAAGCAATAAATGTGATTGTGGATAGCTACATATCGAGCCACGAGCCATTAAATATATGATGCATATACTATACATCACCATGCATTAAAGGGTTAAGGATTATAACATAGATAGATAAAAAAGGGGAGAAAATAATAGGGGCCCCACTGTCTAAATTGTCTATGTAATCCATTTTGGATGTGGCAACTATTGAGTCACTTTTCTATTAAGCTAGGAACATATTACGCGGACGTCCGCCGTCGCGCGACTGCGGACGCGGGTCTAGACAATGAATATACACTTAACCGTGCAAACTATCGGTCTTCGGTCGTGGATGTGACCTTGAACGCACGGACGTCCGATTAAAATCTGGCTCGCTGGATGTTTTGGTCAGCCGAAGCCACGCTCCGAAGACCGTGCACACTGATCGGTCGTGGTCGCGCGACCGCGGACGTCTGCGTAGTATTTTCCTAGCTTTAAGCTAGCTAGATTTCGATCGGACGTCCGTGCGCTCAAGGCCACGTCCACGACCGAGTTGTTTATTTTATAATAGTAGGTATCGACTTGTATATAATCGTTACAATCTCATACTGGCTTTATAATCTTGTGCAACAAACTAACTATCTCTGTTTTGCCCAATGGTTGACTGGTAGAGAATGCCTTAAGGCGTTTAGTCCGCCATTTGTACTTTTTATTGATAATTTGTGCAATAAAGTTTAAATAAATAAATAAATAAATATATTTACCTATTTATTTTAATAGTTGGCATGGTATGGTTCAATTTTAATATTTAATATTATTCCCCTCGGCTCGGAAACACGTGTTTTGTCCTTTAATACCAGAGGGTAAAAACGCATTTTATCCACTAGTGGGTAAAGTAATTTAAACTTGAATAAAGTCAAATTAACTGCTTTAAAATTTATAAAAGTAGGCGAATCTAGTAATAAAGATGATTTACCATCTGTGGAACTACTGGAAGCAGTGATAAACGCATTTTTTGCGTTGTAGTTTCCTTGCTATAGTAAGGGGAAAAGTTTTCTGTTACACTCGGGTGCAAATGTATTTTACTTCTCGCGTGTAAAAAACTCGCACGTTCAGGATTCTATTCTCGAACCACTCGCTTCGCTCGTGGTTCAACTATAGACTCCTTTCACTTGCTCGTTTTTCAATTCCACACTCGGCGTTAAAATACAACTTTGCCCCATTGTATAACAAATAACAATTAGACATTACTTAGCTAGCTTTTAAGTTGTCTTAGTTTCACAATTATGTAAATAAAGGTGTTTTCCCCTCACTAGCTCGGAAACACGTGTTTTGTCCTTTAATACCAGCGGGTAAAAACGCATTTTATCCACTAGTGGGTAAAGTAATTTGACCTTGAATAAAGTCAAATTAACTGCTTTAAAATTGATAAAAGTAGGTGAATCTAGTAATAAAGATGATTTACCACCTGTGGAACTACTAGAAGCAGTGATAAACGCATTTTTTGCGTTGTTGTTTCCTCGCTATAGTGAGGGGAAAAGTTTTGTGTTACACTCGGGTGCAAATGTATTTTACTTCTCGTGTGTTAAAAAACTCGCAAGTTCAGGATTCTATTCTCGAACCACTCGCTTCGCTCGTGGTTCAACTATAGAATCCTTTCACTTGCTCGTTTTTCAATTCGACACTCGGCGTTAAAATACAACTTTGCCCCCTTGTATAACAAATAACTATTATTTTAGGTTGTCTATTAATTAATTGAAATACGGTTGTACTCACGTTATTATATCGCTATTGCTGCGACATGTTTCGGGCCAATCGGAGGCCCCTCTTCAGGCGTATAGGAGTTCACGCGACGGCTAGACTCCGCAGACTGAACGCGCCGCTCGCCGCTCCGCCCGCTGCGCGCGCGCTGATAGGACGGGGAGGGGGCGCAGAGCAGTCTGCTGCTGTAGTTGTTGTGTAGAGTTCTGGTAGCGCGGCTGTGTCGACCGATGGAGGTAAGCACACTGCACTCACTGTGTCCACACGATTGTCAAAACACATTTTCCGCTTCACATTAGGTATTACCGGTTTCCATGCTGGTGGCAACATCCAGCCTCCGTCCCGATTGAAATTAGGGCGGCGTCCGATTTCAATGGCCTCGAGAACTTTGCGTGGTACAAAACATTTCTCCCGTACCAACAACCTTGCTCTATCGAAGCGTATAAAATGGGACGCGCCGGTATCGTACGCGTGCTCTGCCACTGCGGAATTCCTGGTGTCCATGTTCTTCACGCTTCGTATGTGTTCCGACAACCTCGCGGAGACATTCCTTCCAGTCTCGCCGACATACGCTCTACCACAGTCACAAGGTATCTCGTATACCCCCGGGCTACCCAGTGGGTCCTTATCTTTAGGAGAGCGCAGCACCTGCCTTACCTTTGTGTGGGGGCGGAAAATTGTCCTCATGCTAAACCTACGGCGTAATAGATGTATGGGCTGCCCAAGATCCATAAAAATGACTGGCCCCTGAGACCCATTGTTAGCCAGATAGACTCACCCACCTACAAGGCGTCCCGTTTTTTGTCGAGTCTCCTGCAACCTCTAACTGGTAATACGTTTAGCTTCGTACGAGACTCTACGCACTTTGTGCAATTACTTGAGGGAGTTATGTTGCAGGAAGATGAGGTAATGGTGAGCTTTGATGTAACCTCCTTATTTACTAATGTACCGGTAGCGGAAACTATAGAGTTGATAAAACGAATGGCCGAACACGACGACTCTCTCACCGAGTACATGAAGATGATAGAGTTTTGCCTCACTAGTGGATATTTTGTGTGGCGGGGTGAATACTACTTGCAGATAGAAGGAGTCGCAATGGGTTCTCCGATAGCTCCAGTGGTGGCTAACCTTTTTATGGAAAATTTTGAGCAGAGAGCGTTGGAGAGCTGCCCACATAAGCCTAGGCTATGGTGGCGATATGTCGACGACGTGTTTGCCGTAGTGACAGGCAGAGATCTAGACCCGTTACTTGCCCACCTGAACGCGCAGCATCCCAAGATTACGTTCACTATAGAGAAAGAGTGTAATGGGGCTCTACCTTTTCTGGATGTCTTAGTGCAGCGGGACGAACGTGGCCTTTTGACTCATAAGGTGCATAGAAAGGCTACACACACCGACAGGTACCTGCAAGCTGACTCGCACCATCACCCTGCGCATTTGTCTTCGGTGCCACGCGCTCTCATCAACAGGGCTTTACGGCTCTGTGACCCGCAGTACGTGCAAGGCGAGCTGCAGCATGTAAGGCAGGTGTTAGAGAAGAATGGGTACAGTTGGAGACAGAGTCAGCGGGCGGCAAGTGCGAGCACGTTACGGCGAACACATACGGTCGAGAGAGCGCCTGTTTTCTTGCCTTTCATTAAAGGGGTAACGGATACCATTGGACGCCTATTACGCCGTAGGTTTAGCATGAGGACAATTTTCCGCCCCCACACAAAGGTAAGGCAGGTGCTGCGCTCTCCTAAAGATAAGGACCCACTGGGTAGCCCGGGGTATACGAGATACCTTGTGACTGTGGTAGAGCGTATGTCGGCGAGACTGGAAGGAATGTCTCCGCGAGGTTGTCGGAACACATACGAAGCGTGAAGAACATGGACACCAGGAATTCCGCAGTGGCAGAGCACGCGTACGATACCGGCGCGTCCCATTTTATACGCTTCGATAGAGCAAGGTTGTTGGTACGGGAGAAATGTTTTGTACCACGCAAAGTTCTCGAGGCCATTGAAATCGGACGCCGCCCTAATTTCAATCGGGACGGAGGCTGGATGTTGCCACCAGCATGGAAACCGGTAATACCTAATGTGAAGCGGAAAATGTGTTTTGACAATCGTGTGGACACAGTGAGTGCAGTGTGCTTACCTCCATCGGTCGACACAGCCGCGCTACCAGAACTCTACACAACAACTACAGCAGCAGACTGCTCTGCGCCCCCCTCCCCCGTCCTATCAGCGCGCGCGCAGCGGGCGGAGCGGCGAGCGGCGCGTTCAGTCTGCGGAGTCTAGCCGTCGCGTGAACTCCTATACGCCTGAAGAGGGGCCTCCGATTGGCCCGAAACATGTCGCAGCAATAGCGATATAATAACGTGAGTACAACCGTATTTCAATTAATTATTTGAATATGTCTCACGGAAGTTTAACGTGTATAGGTTGTCTATTGTTTGCCCGACAGTCATTTAACATAATATTCATTTGCCCGAATCTAACTTGCCTGAATTTCATTTGCCCGAATGATTTGTTTACCATAAAAATCATATGACATACTCGTTGTTTATCCGAATATTACCTTCCATAATCATACAATGCCATACTATTTGTTAGCCATATTATTAAGTGCAATAATATGGTTTCATAGAATATTCAAACGCCATAAGCAATTATTGCCATATTAATTGTTGCCCATATTATTACCTAACCTAACCTACTTTCTGATAGCAGTTTCATTTTCCAGGAGTCACAGTTCTAACCTAACCTAACCTACTTTTCCAGCAGTTTCATTCTCCAGGGGGTCACAGTTCTAACCTAACCTAACCTACTTTCTGATAGCAGTTTCATTTTCCAGGGGTCGCAGTTCTAACCTAACCTAACCTACTGTCTGATAGTATTTTCATTTTCCGGGGGTCACAGTTCTAACCTAACCTAACCTACTTTTCAAGCAGTTTCCTTTTCCAGAGGTTCACAGTTCTAACCTAACCTAACCTACTTTCTGATAGCAGTTTCATTTTCCAGGGGGTCACAGTTCTAACCTAACCTAACCTACTTTCTGATAGCAGTTTCATTCTCTAGTCTTTCTAGTACCACAGTATAAAGCAGTAATAACTCTTCTAACAAACTTCACTCCGCGCGTCGTGTCGAAAACTACTCTCCATATGCACCGAATACATGCGAAACTGGTAAGTATTGGGCTGGACAGTCGGGGCCGCGTTCGCGCGCTGTGTTGACGTGTTGAGTTCGGGAGAAAATGACGTCAGCACCGAAGACATATTTTCGTTACTGTAGTGTTTATGGGTGTATGGAGAACAGTTCTCAAAATGCGGAAATGTCAGAATGTTCTTTAGAATTCCTAGACACCCAGAAAAGTAAGTGGTTGTTATATTTTTGCAGTGTTAGGTACATTGCTTACGTAAATGGCGTAAAAGTGAGATTTAAAGCTAGAATGGCACATTAAAATCAATAAGGATTTATCTGTAACGACATTTAGGTAGATGCTGCGATCTATCTAGCTCGAAAGTTTGGTACCTACTTAAATATTGTGCAAACATCTATTCAAACATTTTATGTAAATACGATTTCGTCAGTATTTAAGAAACAAACACGTATTTGAATCTTTATTAGATAAAAAGGTAGAAAGAGCGTTGGTACTAGCATAGCGCCATACACAGTTACTACGAGTAGGACAGTAGCACAGGTACAACCCTGCGTGACCTTGCGCAGTAGTAACGACCGCGTCGCCGCTGCCGGAGATTAACTACTGATTTATCCTTATACTGTGCTAGTACCTATTATAGTAGTTTTCGATTCTGCCAAAGCACATTATGGAAATTGACTTTTCTGGACGCTAATTTGTATGACAAATGATGGTATGGAATGTGGTAATTACGGATTTCGATGATTCTGACAAATGACATTATGGAAACTGACTTTATGGGAAACAAAGTTTCTGGCACTAGATTAATATAGTAAACAATGATTATGGCATAAGATGTTATGAGAAACAATATTATGATTGTTGAATAGGATGGCAAATAAAATTATGGCAAATGAAATTCTGGCAAATGGGGGTATCCCATTATTTTAATGTTAAATTGCACCTAAACAATAATGTAATATTAATAAATGACTCATCATCCTCCTCGCGTTATCCCGGCACTTGCCACGGCTCATGGGAGCCTAGGGTCCGCTTTGACAACTAATCCCAAGATTTAGCGTAGGCACTAGTTTTAAGAAAGCGACTGCCATCTGACCTTTCAACCCGAAGGATAACTAGGCCTTATTGGAACTAGCCCGGTTTCCTCACGATGTTTTCCTTCACCGAAAAGCGACTGGCGAATATCAAATAATATTTCGCACATTAGTTCCGAAAAACTCATTGGGTGCGAGCCGAGATTGAAAGTCGCACGCACTTACCGCTACATAAATATAAGTAAATGACTATGACTATTAAAACAATAATTTACAGTAGATTGGACATACATTTTAGTTTTCAATATCTTCCAAGAGAATAGACTTTTTCATTACACTGAACCTAAACAAAGCCTTAAAATTCATCTACTTTGAAATTATATATTACTTTGAAACGCCTTTCATTTCAGCAACAATAAAGTTATTTGATAACGTCTATCGTAAAAGAATATTAAATAAAAAATTGCTGGTTATTAAATAAAAGGAAATGACGCAATAAAACTGCCTCACAATAAAACCTGTTATTTTCCCCTTTTTAGAAAAAAAGTAGGAAACAACATTAAAGAAAGAGGTTAAAAATGTACGCAATTTTGTTAAGTGGTAAATTGGTGAAATATGCTAAGAATTTTTTTATACTTTAATTTTTGATGGATGCAGTATCTGTTTCGGCAGTTTTAGGGGATATACCGTTTTTAAGGTTCCGTACCAAAAAGGTACAAAAGGAACCCTCATGGCGCCACTCTGTCCGTCTGTCTGTCTGTCACATTCCTAAATATCTCGAAAACTACTTATGGTATGAGTTTTGAATGATTCACGGTTATTTTCATTAGACTTATATTGACCGGGATATAGACCGTTATCGAATATCGGGAGCTCGACAAAAATCAAAAAGGTAATCACGGTCTATATCCCGGTCAATGTAACTACTTATGGTATCATACTAATATTAAAAATGGGAAAGTGTGTGTGTCTGTTTGTTTGTCCGTCTTTTACGGAAAAACGGAGCGACAAATTGACGTGATTTTCAAGTGGATATAGTTGAAGGGATGGAAAGTGACATAGGCTACTTTTTGTCTCTTTCTAACGCGAGGGAAGGCCTGGGAAAAAGCTAGTATGGCATGGTTATGAACATTGTTAACCTCTACAAGTTGAAAATATTATTTTTATACATTAATTTTGCACGTATAATGTTTTATTTTCAGTATTATAGTCAATTCCCTTAATTTATGTTGATGTTATGTCTTAATGTAATATTGTAAAATCCGGGTTCGAATCCCGGTAAGGGCATTTATTTGTGTGATGAGCCCAGATATTTGTTCCTGAGTCATGGATGTTTTCTATGTATATAAGTATTTATATATTGTATACTTATATCGTTGTCTGAGTACCCCAACACAAGCCTTCTTGAGCTTACCGTGGGCCTCAGTCAATCTGTGTAAGAATGCCCTATAATATTTATTTATTTAATTGCCTGTCAGTTTTAATTATTTTATAATTAATTTCAAATATATACAATGTCATATTGTTTCATGAATAAATAACTATCAACTAAAAATTTTGGTATATTTGCTTTGATGTGTTGAGTGATATCCAACAAATCTTTAGAAACTCTTTACCAACATACCTCTCTCTCTCTTTCTTTCTCTCTCTGTCTTTGCCTTTGGCTAGTCTGTGGCCAAGAATAAGCCCATTTTAATTTTAAAATAAAAACAACTATAGCCTGACAAGATTTTACTTGACCCTGAAAGAGTGTCGCTACAAACCGCTTTCATATGGCAATAATGTTCGGAAGTCATGTATAATGGGGACAGCGTGTACTGGTTTCGCGTAAATATTTGTAGAAAATGAAAACAGGGTTTTAGAGAATCAAAGTTTAATAAGCATGGTTTAAATACTCGCTACTTGTTTCCGTACAGCCTAAAATCCATGAATCTTGTGCCTTTATCCAAGTCGTCGATGTTTATTTTGTTTTTGCGTGGGACCTTGTTCTATACTGGTGTCAATGATGTAACGGCTTCCTTATTTCTATAAATCATTTTCACGGCTGAGCTACAGACACCTTAAATAAGAACAAAAAATATATTAAGCTAAATCGAAATTAAATAATCAGTACAGGAGAACTGCACTATACATTGTCAGTACCGGACATGTCAACAACCGATTTCGGAACATTGTTATCGAAATACTGTGAAATCCTTCATCCTTCTTTGTTGTTAGTAATTTATCTCGTTAAGTATAATTATTTTCACTTTTTTAAATATTATTTTGGGCATATTTGCGATGAAACCGTGAGAAAATCTAAAATATTTACTTCTCGTTTACATCACTGACATTCAATGACTTTCGACGACGGGTGTCAAATATTAATCCTTGCCAGTAAAAGAAATTAGTTCAGCTGAAAATCCGCAACGTGGCGAGGGTCAAATAAAAACTTGTCAGGCTATAATATAACTTACCTTCCTAAATGAAAGTGATGTAATTTCGTTAACAATTCATTCACACACGTGTACAGTAAATTGATTAGGGGAGTTACGTCCTATCAAATACGTCATATCAAATGAAATGAGAGCCAAGTTCAATATGAAGAATGTTGAATGAACGAATATGGTTGTTTTTTCCTCAGTGTACCTTTTCTTAATATTGAACTATTTTAACCAAATTTTTTAATTTTAACCAAAAACTTTGTTGAATGAACGAACATGGTTGTTTTTTCCTCATTCTTCCTGCTCTTTGGTTTTTAAACAAGTTAGATATTGTTAAGTGTAACTAGTACATTCTACAAGTTACTCGTCATTTGAATCAACAAGTAGATTTAAAAAAAGCAAACATGACACATATTGTTTTAAACGTATGTTTGGCTGATTCAATCTAATATTTTTTAACAAGTTTGACTTTTTTTTTAATACTACGTCGGTGGCAAACAAGCGTACGGCCCGCCTGATGGAAAGCGGTCACCGTAACCTATGGACGCTTGCAACTCAAAGAGTGTCACATGCGCGTTGCCACCCCATTAGAAACTTGTAGATTCCCTTTTGCTGTGTTAAATACACAGTAAAAAGGAGTGCACAAGTTCCAAGGAGGGTTCGGGTTGCCGACGACTCAAAGGACAATAGACGGAATAAGTCAGTTCCGTAAGTCCTCCCGTCATCAGCACACCGTACCCACGTTGACCTCTGGCAGCTTTACTCACCGGCAGGAACACAACACTATGAGTAGGGTCTAGTGCTATTTGGCTGCGGTCTTCTGTAAAGCGGAGGTACAGTCAGCAGCAGAAGTTGCTATACACCCAGGGTGCTCAAAGAGCGGTTAGCGTTTAAATTGTCAAAAAGTTGTTGACTGTCATGGTAGCATTTATTTGTGAGCGCTCAGCATGGCACAAATATCTTAACAGTCGCTATTCATTAATTGCTATACTTACAACAAGTCATTCTTACCTGAGCTGTCAAAAAACCATTGGTATCTAAGCGGTTAACGTGTCAAATATACCTAAACAATCTGGCAAAATAGACGTTTAGCGCATACAAATATGGTCAAATATTGAATGAATAATAGTTCCGGGCAAGCGTTTTGACAGCCATCGAAAGCAGTGCAGTCTTGTCATGCGATACATCCGTCTCACGTTTTTCTCTTCAATAATTTGACAGGTGCAATTTACTAACGTAAGTATTTAATTTACTTTTCAGCATGAACATTGAAACGCCTGACATATAGCGAAAGCTAAATGATGCCGAATTTCGGGACAGTTGTCAAGGCACGTTATGGTCTCATTTAAAGTTCGTTTGCTTTTCAAACCTGAGGTCACTGGTTCAAGGTGTCGGTGGAGACACACGTAAAGATAATAGTCTTTTTGGGTTTTATTTTTATTTTGTTTTTTTATTTGTTTTGAGTTTTTTTTTTGCATAAGTTTTAACGATAATTCTAAATTATCTTGAACGTACATTCCAGAACCAGAATAGGCAAAATATGCTACATGAAATATTACCGATATCAAATGAATATAGGTACGGCTGTCGGTATCGGTCCTACATCGGATATCGGATCGGATAATGTGAAAACGCACTAAGACGGAAGTATTACTTTCAGATTATTTTATTTTTTATTAGTTTAAAAATGTTTTACCACAAACAGCTAAGGTACAGCGGGACAAATCTCGACTGAGGGGTTAATGTAACTGGTCCATGTTTTACAATGTTTGCATTATTAAATAGAGTGTCCATCGGTTATAGGCGTGTTCAGTGTTTTACCGACATAGTAATTAAGACTCCAAAGCGGGTTCTTCGTGCTATTTATTATTATTTTACGAAGCGTCACAGAAACAAAGCTCACTTCTTCACAATAATTTGTGAAGTTATGAGATTCTTAATACTACGATGTTGAGCTCTACATGTATCCACTTGTGGATACATGTAGAGCTCAACATCGTAGTGTAATAATAAAAAAATGGATTAGTTACAATTGCCCCCCAGTCGAAATTTGCCCCGCTGTACCTTACATATATATCAGCACGACAGATTCATATGGCACTATGATCAGAATGAGACAAAAGTTGTCAAACGATTTACGGCTAAACTTAACCCCACACTCAGCTTGGATTTTTTAAAATATCGTATATTCTTAATGGGGAATAAAACAATAAATTTATAGGCCAATTTTATTCATCAAATTCTTTGAAAAGTTTCTTGATTATCATGCTAAGCGTTGGTACCTCCTGCCAATTGCAAAGTATGCGTTATAGCAAAATAGTTTAATGTTTTGTGAAGATTATAGGAAATATTGTTTGTTGATAACTATGACGGGAACTATTCCTTTCACTTCTTGTCACCAATAAAATTATCACTGCATTTAGTTTTCGGTGCCTTGGCGAGCTATCAATACTGAAACAGAAACGAAAAGAGATAATTCGAATTGCATTTTGATTTAGATTACTATAAAATACATTATTTAAATAAGGCTTTGTTCTTACTTTCTTTTGACTGCAACTATCTATTTTTTTATTTCCTGCAATTTTCAACTAACTTCTGGAAAGCAATAAATAAATAAATATTCGAAATATTGCTATTTACAGCACAATAACTATCGTGAACCGTTTTTATTAAAGAATACGGCGATTGATGAAAATGGTAAAATAATATGTATAATGTGTGAATATTTATCATATTTGTCAATTTTGACATTTTTGGGATTTTTTTTTAATTAAGTTGGAGCATAAGCAACTAGGCTATCGTCCACGAGCTCGAAAGTAAATAAATAATTATACGCAATATAAACGCACTACGCTCAAATAAAATTATTACATCAACTCGCTAGCAAACCGCAGCAGCTAATAAACGGCTGCAGTATTTTTTTGGTTAATCACATGAAATGTTGATGCTTAGTTACCACTGAAATAACAACTGCTTAGCAACTGGTGGCACCCTGGCTGCTGACGTGCGTGATTGACAGGGCGTGTAGGTATTAATGACAGCGGCTTGTATTCGACTGCTTAGTTACCACTGACATTCTAACCGTTATTGTCATTGTGATTAAAGAAGAGTGTATGTGTTAAAGAAAAACTCAGGTGGTAAGATATATGTGACGAACTGAAAGCCTACGTGAAAATGACAACTTAGAAGTCACTATTTTTGTGACGATTGAAAAGTATAGGTTTTCTTGAACACCCTGCCCGCTCAGGTATATCTGCTGCTGACTGTACTACCCTAGTTGGTCACTGCTCTAGATTCGAGCAAGATGATATCCGCTGTGCTGTGCCCTACCACACAACGCGGAATATCATTCGCTATACCCTACCCTCCACAACACACCTTGTTGTGCGAACAAAAATTCGACTTGTATCAATAATATTGTTATTTATTCCGTTTAAGGAGGGGCGGCTCATTCAGCGATTCTATTGTCGCGCTACAAGTACATGCTGGCGGCCGCGAGTTTGCGGCCTACTCAGGGGTGGCGCGCGTTCTCACGGAACGCACGTTCGCACTTTCTACATATTGTTACTTAACGTCGCGAGTTTTTTTTAAGGTTCATATGCGATGTCCGCGTGTGGAATGGCTAATAATGCATAGTTAAATAGACATCATGAATAAAATAAATACCATAAGTCATTTCTACACATAGGTATGTGGTTGATATTATGATAGTTTTTGAAGTCTACGTCTCATATTAACAGCATCATCTTTAAGCAAAATAGTATTTAATAATTACTTCAGAGCTCATCTATTCGTCATCTATTCTTATTTTATTTATTTAAAAGTTCCATAAGGTTTGTGATGTTGGAACTTAAACAAAAAAATATAAATATTGTATAGGTATATACCTAGAAAGTACCCAAGACATGAATATAATAATACAACATTTTATCTGAGTATTAATTCGTTTTAATCCATAGGCAACCCTATCGCCGAACGCCGCGCACGTGCGGCTCGTTTCTTTGTAAGAATTTTGTAGGCATTTAAAAAGGCGGTATTTCGTGAACATCAAAGCAGTGGGCCTTCTGTACTTGTACTATTATATATTCTGTGGTTTAAGTACTAAAATACTTTCGTTTCAAACGGATAAACCTGCAACAAGTCGACCTTTTGGCGTTGGTTTTAGAAACAGCTGGTAATGGATACTGTATCTGTTGTCCTTTTTGAACTTGGCTTGACGCACTGGTGTGCGGCTAGGTACCTAATACATCAAACGTGTCCGCCTAATTTCAAATGAAAACAGACAGGTCCGGGACTCCGGGTTGATTTAATTATACAGGGTGGATGGCGGATCTAAGCAATAAAGTTTGCTTTAGTTATTAATACTGTTGTGTTTATTAGTTATTTGTTTTACAAGGGGGCAAAGTTATTAAGGGGCTCCACACGGTTTTCGTCGATTTTTGACAATTTTTGGGTAGAAACTCCTAAAGTTGCATTACAGATAGAATTATGAAACAAATGGCCATCGGTTCTTCAAAGCTAAATTATGAAAAAAAAATTAAGAATTTATTCAACATGGTCTAAAAAAGCACTTTTATCGAAATTTGATTTTAGGGAAGGGTCTGAAAAATATGAAATCGACATGCTTGGATAAACCTTTGTCTTTTCTAAAAATTCAAAAGAAATTTTAATTTCAAACTAATTAAAACAAAATGTATGATCAAAAAACCAATTTTTGGCCCTAAAATTGTTTAACTTTGTTGCCAAATATCCCAGAAACAATCAACTGTGAAGTAATAATGAGATACTATTTTGCTCAAAGACGATGCAGTTAATATGATGCTTTAAAACTGTCACAATATCAATAAGCTAAGCCACCAAAGACGATGTACCGGCACCACAGAATAAAATCACTGCAACAATCATCTGCTAATATGTGGCAAATGATGATGTCATTGGATTCGAAGGTTTTTGGCGCAGAGAAACCCCTTAACCGCACGTGCCAATATTGATACCCGAGGAAAGACTTCAACATTGAACGAATTGAGTGGTTCGAAAGTGGAATCTTGATCGTTACGAGGGGTGTTGGAAGTTGACAACTTTAGTGTAGAAGTTACATTAGACGATAAGATAAAAGATAAAAATTCGTTTATTGCACATAAACATAAAAACAATTGTTGAAGGATAAGGTTACATCCATTTGTGCATATCCTAATTATTATTAACACAATTTTCCAGGGGTCCCCGCACTAGGCTAGGCCTGTACCGCGGGAGACCAGTATTGCATTTATTTGTGTCATGTAAGTTAGAGAAACATATTAGCTATATAATTAAAGTACAGTGTGGACAATTATTAAACATTGATTCTATTGCCTAAAATATTACAGTTTATAGAAGTTATTTTAAACTATATTTATAATTAGATATAGACATATATTATATTGACCGAGATAAAAATCATAAAGGTAATCACGATGTCAAGCTCCAGATATTTCGACTTAGTTGCATGCATCATGATCACGGAAAACTGAAGAAGGCCAGACCATCGAGTATGAATGCGACAAGAGGTAACGCTGAAAGTGAACGCGGCAAGGAGGGTAGATCGCGCGCTGTCTACGCAACTTTAACATCCACCCGCCTTTTTCAGTTTTCCGTGATCATGATGCATGCAACTGCGTCGAAATATCGGGAGCTTAACTAAAATCAAAAAGGAAATTACGGTCTATATAGGGATATAGACCGTAATTTCCTTTTTGATTTTAGTTAAGCTCCCGAGTTAAGATTTTAGTTAAACATAGGGATGTTGACCAAATGGTGGCCGCTATCGGATGTAAGAAGCGCCTGGCATCCGTTGGCTCGTTTGCTGGACGACATTCGAAAAACTGTGGAGCTCTTTTGGATGAGATTAGCCCAGGACCGGAATAAGTGGCGTTCACGAAGGGAGGCCTATGATCAGCAGTGGGCGATTAATGGCTGAAATGATGATTATGATGATATTCCGGTCAATATAAGTCTGATGAAAATAACCGTGAATCATTCAAAACTCTCAAGGGGGTTACTACAGTCAAGCTAGATGTAGATGTAGATGTAGTGTAGGGACGCCTGGCCGGATACAGGCAGGCTGTCGATCGCTGGTGCATTCATTCAGCCCAATTCCCTGGAGTTGGAGCTGCAGGTTAAAGTCCCGGCTGGCCTCCCACACTTCTCTCCTCAAATCGTCTTGTTTTCCTGCAGAACAGAAGGACATCTTTAAGTTCGACATCCTTGAGTTCATCTTCTCTCAAATTGTCTCTGCCGAATGTATCATATCGCGGTGCCACATACATGATACATTCTGCTAGTAAGTGCAAGCTAGTCTCCTCCTTACCACAATGTGGACAGGATTCGTCGCTACTGATACCTATTAACTTCATATGTCTGTTGAGAGTGTTGTGTCCCGTTACGATGCCGGTCAACATTCTTAGACTATTCTTACCTAGTTTCAAAAGATACCTAGTTCTCCTTTGGTCTCTACATTCTATCATCATCTTCGTTTGTCTACAACTGGTCTCTTTTTCCCAGTCTCTTTGTGCTTCCATCTCTTTTATCTTCTCAATGACTCCTTTCGTGACGTCAGCTGACATCGGCAGAGCCGGTTCCGGATCCAAGAATTCCGTCTCCGCCCCCGCCCTTGCCAACTCGTCCGCTTTCTCATTACCTGTAACTCCCTGGTGTTCCGGTACCCACGCAACCGTTACACTTCTATCCTTGCTTATCGAGTTGAGCTCTTCCCTACATTCTTTCACCAGGGACGAGGTCACCGATATTCTCTTCAGAGCCTTTAGCGCCGCTTGGCTATCGGTGTATATTACCACAGCTCCATCTTGTATGTCACTTTCTTTTATTATACGTGCACAGCGCGCTATGGCACATACCTCTGCTTGAAACACGCTAGTGTATCTCCCTAGTGGTATTGATACCTTTTCTCCTAGTTTTGGGATTACTATTCCCGCCCCTGCTAACTTTGTAGAGCTTCTCCTAGAGCCATCTGTGAAGCATATAGTCGTTGGGTGCACGACCCCTACCTTCCAGTTGTCTCTTTCTCCTATATGTACCCTGTACTTCTTATCGAAAATCTCCTCCCTCTTTATGAGGTCATTATTGGCCATCAGCATTTCTAGTTTTGATAGTGTCTCTCTTTGTATCAGTGCATGTCTCTTGTCCACACAACTTCCTCTCCATTCCTTACATGCTTTCATTCTGTACCACTGTTCCATGGCTCTCTTCTCTGCCTCAATCCAAAGGGGCTTTAAGCCTATCAGCACCTCCATAGCATGTGTCGGGGTGGTTCTCATAGCCCCCGTCGTCATGAGGCAGGCTAGTCTTTGTACTTTTGTCAGATTCTTCCGATATTCTCCAATATGGGTCCTGTGCAAGCTAAATACAGGGTGTAACAAAAATGGTGGTGATCCGTTTAAGGGCGTATTCAGTATCGTATTCTCATCAGGAAAAAGTAGGATAAAAATTTTTTTCGCAAAAATTTTTTTATCTTTGTATGGAGATTCGACCGATTCGCGCGGCATGGCTCATACAAAAGTGAAAATTTTTTTAGCGAAAAAAAAATTTTCTTCTACTTTTTAGGGTTCCGTAGTCAACTAGGAACCCTTATAGTTTCGCCATGTCTGTCTGTCTGTCCGTCCGTCCGTCCGTCCGTCCGTCCGTCCGTCCGTCCGTCCGTCCGCGGATAATCTCAGTAACCGTTAGCACTAGAAAGCTGAAATTTGGTACCAATATGTATATCAATCACGCCAACAAAGTGCAAAAATAAAAAATGGAAAAAAATATTTTATTAGGGTACCTCCCCTACATGTAAAGTGGGGGCTGATATTTTTTTTCATTCCAACCCCAACGTGTGATATATTGTTGGATAGGTATTTAAAAATGAATAAGGGTTTACTCAGATCGTTTTTTGATATTATTAATATTTTCGGAAATAATCGCTCCTAAAGGAAAAAAATGTGCGTCCCCCCCCTCTAACTTTTGAACCATATGTTTAAAAAATATGAAAAAACTCACAAAAGTAGAACTTTATAAAGACTTTCTAGGAAAATTATTTTAAACTTGATAGGTTCAGTAGTTTTTGAGAAAAATACGGAAAACTACGGAACCCTACACTGAGCGTGGCCCGACACGCTCTTGGCCGGTTTTTCCTGATAAGAATACGATACTGAGTACTGCCCTTAAACGGATCACCACCATTTTTGTTACACTCTGTATATGAAAAGGAGGTTATGAATAGCTAGTAAAAGTGGAACCGGATTGATTTGCCATATTTAGGGAACTTAATTTAATGAAAAGACCGGAACGCCTCTCTTAATGATTTTATACGAGACCCAATTATACAGTAGTATAATAAAACCTTCTCAACCCTTTGAGTTGGTCGTTATTGAGTTGGTCGTCATAGCGATCCTTTTGATAACCACTAATTTAATTTAGTATTATGCTTCTCCGTGTACAATAAACATGCGGAAAGTGTCAAGGGGTAAATCTGATATACAGTGTGTCTTTTCGGGAATTTTATACTTAAAAAATAATTGGTCATCTATGTAAGAAAACATTGACGATACAAAGAGGAAACGCCGCCAGCGTCATGGGGTCCATGCCGCAGTCCGACCTATTAGAAGGGGTTTTCTTTTTATAACAGGGGTATTTTTGTAGGTAAGTTTTAGTTTGTTATTTAGTTTTATTTATAGGTTTAATTTTATTCATAGGTTTAGTTTAGTTTTCATGTTATTGTTTTAGGTATTACTAGTTTATATGGTTTTGTGATTAATAAATTATTACTACTCAAACAAAAAAAAAAAGAAAACATTCGCGTTAATCCTTAAAGGCATAGGATAGTGATTTGCATAATATACCCTGTTTTTATTGAATTCCGATAACTTTAAGGGAAGGCTTTTTAGATCAAATACAATTAATTCCTCTAAGAAACAAGCGTCTTAACTTTTACGGTTACCGAGCTATAAAAAATAAAGATAATTACTGAGCACGTGTGTGACAGCCTTTACCAATTCCTAATGTTATTTGTTTTGACATGTGCCGTCAACCACTTGACGCTAACTTGAATGTTTAAACATCGACGTGTTCCTAAATGGGCGTAAACTTTTGCCTTAGCTGGTTTTTGAACCTGATTATAATATAAAGACTCATAACTCTAATTTGCATGAATTCATCAAGTTGGCCGACCAACATATCTAAAGATTATTTTCATCTTTTTTCAGTTCGCTTTAAAACTGCAGTCGCTTCTTTAATTTTTTAATTTATGTTATTTATGCCTGTGTGGTGACGGGTTAAGAATTTCACCGCCCCCTTTCTTCCCGTGGGTGTCGTAGAAGGCGACTGTGGGATATGGGTTAAATTGTGGCGTAGGCGAGAGGCTGGCAACCTGTCACTGCAATGTCACAGTTTCGTTTTCTTTCAACCCCTTATTTGCCAAGAGTGGCACTGAAACTTTAGTAGTTTCATGTGCTCTGCCTACCCCTTTATGGGATACAGGCGTGATTGTATGTATGTTGTATGTATGTATATTATTTATCAACGATAATATCTCTTTCGTAGCTATCTACACGGTGTTTCCGTTATCACTCAAAACCTCAGACACCCCAACCGATTTAATTTTTTTTAAACTTATCTAGAGTATTCATTTTTTAATCTGATGTTTATTTATTTTTTAAATTGAATGTTTAAATTTCTGTGCAGCTCTACTCGACTTTTAACTCTACACTCAAAAAAATAGTTGCTAGCTACCATCATAAACCTTAAAACTACTTATTTGTGTACGTTACTGCAACGACATAAGGTTTACCATAATGTCACTGTAAAACACTTTAAAGCTTTGTCACAGCAAACTTCAAATTGGACAGATAATCTCAGTAAGCAAATTTAAACCCAACATTTAAAATAACAAGGTTGTAATTAGGTAAGAGTTCAATTTGTTATGACTTATGACTTATTAGAGGTAAACATTAAAATTAAACTGACAAACAACGTCAAACTCGTAGCGGAAAAAATAGTCGTCCAAGTAACCAGCCAGTATGAATACCCCTAAATACTGAAAAAGGTATACAACCTCTAGCAATGCGATATGCACACTGTTGTATTACGAATTTGTAGAATGGGCACGTAAAAAATAAGTAATAATACAAATTAAAAAATATATATATTACCCCCATCAAGATATAGCTCAATCGATTCTACTCTCGACACTGATCAAACGATTTTCAGGTTTTGAGTGTTAAGTGAAACACGGTGTATATCTATTGCTCTTGCGTATTGGCACCACAGAGCCAGACTACCTTTCTGTGGCGTTTCGGTGGCGTTTCGCGTCGCAAAAATGCCATTCAGTTTACGGGGCCTGACAAGAACTGAACCACTTCTCGCACTATTAGTACGTAAAAAAGCACCATCTGTACTGAAAATACTGTACTACTCGTTGCTAAGATTGGCACAGTAACTTGAGCCGTTTCTTGTGATCTGCTCATTTTGTGAACAAGGGTGTGAGTTTATGTAATGTGTATCTAAGCGTCTTGAGAAATTCACTTGTGATTTTAGCTAGAAGGTAACGAAATGGAAGCATGGAAGTGTTCTTATATTGTTACAGTAATAACAAGCTATTACTTAAATTGCCTTGTATTCAATGTATTATCTTATTCGATGATTAAGACAATATGTGACATATGTAGGCATCTACGTCAATATCAATGTCATTGAGTGAAGAAAAGTCGCTGTTGACAGACACTGATGGACCATTTTTTTATTTGTCCCCTCCACTTTTTTTGGATTTGGAAATGTTTAATGTGGTTTCTAATCAGAATCGCGAGCTCTTAATTTTTTTTATTTCATTTCTATTAGGATAGGAGAAAAAGTGTCTCAAGGTTGTTTCCCGTTCCGTTGCCATTTTTTCATACATTTTGTATGGCGGTAAAGGTTTGAAAAACTTATGAAACCGGCCGGTTTCCATCCTTACTTGGTAGATGTTCCGCGAATCCGCACGAAGCGCTTTGCTTCTTCTTTTCTTATGCGCATCACTGCCAAGTAGTGGAATTCCTTGCCGGCGGCTATATTTCCGAGCTCATATAACCCGGCAACCTTCAAATCAAGAGTGAACAGGCATCTACTGGGCGAGCTCACTCCATCGTAGGCCACGTCTTTGCCTTCGGCTAGTCTGTGGCCAAGAGTAAGCCCATTTATAATAAAAAAAAAGTCTTGGGACATTTTTTTCCTCCTATCCGGATCGAAAGACCTCGCGATTCTGAGTGTGAATCGCGTAAAAAATATCCATGTTACAAAAAAGTGGGGTGGACAACTTTGGAAAAAAACCGGCCAAGAGCGTGTCGGGCCACGCTCAGTGTAGGGTTCCGTAGTTTTCCGTATTTTTCTCAAAAACTACTAAACCTATCAAGTTCAAAACAATTTTCCTGGAAAGTCTTTATAAAGTTCTACTTTTGTGATTTTTTTCATATTTTTTAAACATATAGTTCAAAAGTTAGAGGGGGGGGACGCACTTTTTTTTCCTTTAGGAGCGATTATTTCCGAAAATATTAATATTATCAAAAAACCATCTTAGTAAACCCTTATTCATTCTTAAATACCTATCCAACAATATATCACACGTTGGGGTTGAAATGAAAAAAAATATCAGCCCCCACTTTACATGTAGGGGGGGTACCCTAATAAAACATTTTTTTCCATTTTTTATTTTTGCACTTTGTTGGCGTGATTGATATACATATTAGTACCAAATTTCAGCTTTCTAGCGCTAACGGTTACTGAGATTATCCGCGGACGGACGGACGGACGGACGGACAGACAGACATGGCGAAACTATAAGGGTTCCTAGTTGACTACGGAACCCTAAAAATGACCCTGATATGGAGATATGGCTGATCCAATTGATCCATATGGATATTGATTCATGCTGGAATAGCGCAAGGAGGATGTTGATGAATATTTAATTTTGCTCCACTTTGAAACCGTAAACCACTGAAATTGTGTCGCTTAATTTCAAACAAGGGTAAAACCATTCTGCTTTAAGGTTGAATATTTGAAAAAACCCCCGACCGCGACATACTAGACCATTTTCATGAAACAAATGAAAATGAAAATGAAATATTTATTTTTCAAGTAGGCATATTACAATGCGCATATGAACGTCAAATAAAGCTACATGGCTAAGAACACACCCGACTAATTTAGCTTTCAGACAAAATAAACTAAATCTAAATCGGTTCATTCATTCGGGAACTACGATGCCACAGACAGAAACACACAGAGACAGACAGACAAACAGACAGACAGACAGACACGTCAAACTTATAACACCCCGCCGTTTTTGCGTCGGGGGTAAAAAAATATAATATTGATTAGAAAGATAATAAACCTTATGGCAGAATGGATTTACCCAAGTTTGAAGTTAAGCGACACACTTATAACTTAAATCTAACCTAACTGCTATAAATAAAGTTGCCAATTTTGAGACAGTTTGCTATGTATCCAATAAATCGGTTCCATTTCCAATATTATGCTACGTTGAGTTTAGTTAACAGCGCTTTGAGCTGGACAGGGCCATTCGAACACTATCAGTGTTAGACATATCAGTGACATGATTGTCATACGAACCTTCAAAATGTCTGAGTCATGGGATATGCGTTATCCAGAGTTTGAGAACTCTAAATACCATAGAGGAATAAGTAAGGGAAGAATTGAATAAAGTAAAATAAAATAAAATAAATTGTAACTCCATACATCAGTAAATACGGGTTATTTGTATAGGCATAGTTAAGTGACATCTAGCGACAATCACGCGTCAAATATCGTGAATAATCAGTACCACTACTCGATACTAGGTGGCAACTGTGTCTCGTCTGCCAAAAATTGAATATTAGAACAGTTTACTTATATTACAAGCAGAAGGAATTGAAACAGAATACTGATTAATACTACCTATATTGTAAATATTAGCTAAAAATTGGTGAGCATTTACACTCTTCGTTCGTCGCGACATCTATTAACAAGTAGCAGTACTGGTAATTTACGCTAGTTGACGCGTGATTGTCGCTAGATGTCACTATAACTATAATAATAAATAATAAATATTACAATAAATATTATAGGACATTCTTACACAGATTGACTGAGGTCCACGGTAAGCTCAGGAAGGCTTGTGTTGTGGGTACTCAGACAACGATATATATATAATATATAAATACTTATATACATAGAAAACATCCATGACTCAGGAACAAATATCTGTGCTTATCACACAAATAAATGCCCTTACCGGGGTTCGAACCCGGGACCGCGGCGCAGCAGGTAGGGTCACTACCGACTGCGCCAGACCGGTCGTGAATACGAAATCAAACCTTATCGATTTGGAAGTAGACGATGCGATGAGACGCGACGGCGACGGTCGCGCGACGGTCGCGCGACTGCCGCCCACGCAAGACACGGCGTTAGACTCTTCGTTCGTCGCGACATCTATTGACAAATAGCAGTACTGATAATTTACGCTAGTTGACGCGTGATTGTCGCTAGATGTCACTATAACTATGCCTATACAAATAACTTGCATTTACTGATGAATGGTTACAACTCTTCCCATACTTATTCCTCTTTGATATAATATAACCGAATACAATCCCACGCGTTGCGACTTGCGACGTAGCTCTAATGTAACCCCGGCTTTAGAGCCATGATCCTCTTTCAGAACACGAGTAATCAAGTATTAAATTATGTATATTGGTAAACTGTTTTCTACATGTAGAAATATATGTATAACACAAACGGAACTATAGTAGGTAATGTAAACTATTTTTTTTTTAATAGCCTATAATGGGTCCCACTGCTGGGCAAAGGCCTCCCCTGTTTTCCGCTACTCGTCACGGCTCTGTGCATGCTCTCGCCAGCCGCCACAAAATGAGTCCAGGTCTTTCCGCCATCTCATCTTTGGTCTACCTCGGCCTCTGGTAATTTGTGGCGCCCATTCGGTCGCTACCTTGGCCCAACCCTTGGCAAACTAATTAAATACTTAAAACTACAAATTACTGTTTTCACTGTTTATTTACTGTTGTGTGTTTGTTTGTTTTTTTTTTGTTTCATGACGCATTGGATTTATCTGTAATGTCATTGAAATATGTTTTCAAATAAAATAAAAATAAAATAAATGTAGTTTTGATATTTTGTACATTCGAATTGGCTAGTAACTCATTATTAGAACGTTTCAGTTAAATCGTTGGCTCGTACAGTTAATTACTGCATTTCACTTTGATGGTTAATTGATAACATGGTAAATACATAAACAAGTATTATGCAAGTAATAAATATTTTTTTTTAACCCCCGACGCAAAAACGAAGGGGTGTTATAAGTTTGACGTGTCTGTCTGTCTGTCTGTCTGTCTGTCTGTCTGTCTGTTTGTCTGTCTGTGTGTGTGTCTGTCTGTGGCATCGTAGCTCCCGAACGGATGAACCGATTTTGATTTAGTTTTTTTTTTCATACAATAGTTATTTGTTATGCAAAGGGTATTTGCAAAGTTGTATTTTAACGCCGAAGCGAGTGGTTCGAGAATAGAATCCTGAACTTAGCGAGTGTTTCAATATACGAGAAGTAAAATGCATTTGCACCTGAGTGTAACACAAAACTTTTCCCCTCACTATAGCCGCGAGGAAACTACAACGCAAAAAATGCGTTTATCACTGCTTCCAGTAGTTCCACAGGAAATCATCTTTATGTTACTATAGATTGGTAGTAGATTGGTATAGATTAGTTGATTGGAAGTAGGTGTACTTTTATAAATTTTAAAGCAGTTAATTTGACTATATTCACGGTACTTTACCCACTAGTGGATAAAATGGGTTTTTACCCGCTGGCATTAAAGGATAAACAAGTGTTTCCGAGGTAGTGAGGGGAAAACGTATTTAAAAAAAATAGATAAAAAATCTCCTACATTTTCACGAACCGCTGCTAAACGATATTACAACCAAAAAGAATAATTTTCACAATGAACATGGTATCCTGAACACGTCAAGTGTGATCATTACTTATCCTTTCATTCGAATCAGTCACGCGAACAGTCGTCAAGGCAAACTGGGCCTTATAGCCATGAGAAGTAGGTATTTTTGAGTGGTAACGTAAAATGTTCTGCGAAATATAAGTAATTTTTTTACTTTATGATATTATACGTGTTTTTTGTACGTGGAAGCGATGCAAGCCAAGTTCAAAAGAGCTGGCGAGGCAGCGGCCGTGTGTTATAAGAATAGAATATAATAGAATAGAAAATATTGATTTGGCATAGAGATACATAATAAAAACAACAAGTAGTACTATACAACTAAGTCTTATAACTTAAGAGAACGTGCGTGCGTGCGTGCGTGCGTGCGTGCGTGCGTGCGTGCGTGCGTGCGTGCGTGCGTGCGTGTGTGCGTGCGTGTGTGTGTGTGTACAACATATTATTTATAAATGTAAATAAATGCCAATGTGGCCAATTAAAGCTAATAACTTTGTAGATACTGTTTAAGATTGTGCTTGAAAGAGGTAATGGATTATACATTATACATAATATGGTGCTACCGTACTGGCTGTTATAATTGTTATCACAGTGTGACAAGGACAGCGCGATGGCATTGATATTAGTAGGAGAAAAAATTAATAGCTTTTTTGGCTCTTGGCTAGCTATCTATTGAACTAACATGATATTTTGTTTATTTATTAGACCTCTACTTTCATCAATATCATTTATTCATCGAAAATAGTTTTTTTTTAAATATTAGTAAGTATTTACTAACGTCAAATCCACTTCTTGACCCAAGATACGAGTAGAGTGACTTTAAACGAGTTTTTAAATTTTCCAAAAAGTTTTTACTGAAGTTTCTCAGCATAGGTATATTGTTAGAGTCCACTTCTGAAAATACGCCAATTACCCTTTCAGGGATGTCAATTCATTTCAATTTATAATGCGTCGGTTCTCTGCTAGTTTACTCGTACCTCTGTTGTCTTTTAAATGTCGTCATTTGTCTTACTAACTAGATCTCAATTTTTTGTTCGTGTAATTTTGAACTTGGCTCTCATTTTGCATTTATGCTTTTGATCGGATTGACATTTACTCAGAAGGGAGTGCACGATCTATTTCCAGTTCAGTTGCCCTTTTCAATGGGCCCTAATGACAGCTTGATATCCTCCAAAGAAATATCGGCATAATAACGAATTGGTAAAATAAGTAATCCCTTTTTTTATTTAACCTCCGACGCAAAAACGAAGGGGTGTTATAAGTTTGACGTGTCTGTCTGTGTGTATGTCTGTCTGTTTGTCTGTCTGTGTGTGTCTGTCTGTGGCATCGTAGCTCCCGAACGGATGAACCGATTTTGATTTAGTTTTTTTTGTCTGAAAGCTGAGTTAGTCGGGAGTGTTCTTAGCCATGTTTCATGAAAATCGGTCCACTAGGTCGCGGTCGGGGGTTTTTTCAAAATTTAAATTTTGTGGTTAGGTTATTAATAAAAATGTTTAACCCTTTCGAGCAAGGTAGATCCATACTTATATAATACTAGCTTTTGCCCGCTCGCGTTAGAAAGAGACAAAAACTAGCCTATGTCACTCTCCATCCCTTCAACTATCTCCAATTAAAAAATCACGTCAATTCGTCGCTACGCTTTGCCGTGAAAGACGGACAAACTTAACAAACAGACACACACACTTTCCCATTTATAATATAAGTATTAAAGTATTAAGTATTAAGTATAATATTATGGATTATACATGGAAAAGTGTGTGTGTCTGTTTGTTTATCCGTCTGTCACGGTAAAACGGAGCGACGAAATGACGTGATTTTTTAAGTGGAGATAGCTGAAAGGATGGAGATTGACATAAGCTACTTTTTGTCTCTTTATAACCCCCTACTTCTCTAAAATGAGTGGGGGGGGGGGGACTAGGAAGTTGGTATGGAGCAATTTCATAGTTAAATATTGCTAACGAGAGTAAATTAAATCGCGACGGCTTGCCCTCTGAGTATTTTCCATCACACTTGCAACACAAAAAAAATTGAAAATACTAGTATGTTAGTATTTAGAATAGGTTAGTTTCTAGTGAAATTTCATTTAAAAAAATATTTATATATATTTATTTATTTTATTTATATTTTAATATTTTACCGTGGAACTCAAGTCAGTCAATCTGTGTAAGAATGTCCCAAATATTAGAGTTCCACGGTAAGCTCAAGAAGGCTTGTGTTGCAGGTAATATAATTTTGCATGCCATTTGTGGCTAAACATGTATTGCTACTCAAAAATAATAATGTACCACCTAATGTATACCATGTTTATCGCAATAAAGTATTTCATCCATTCATTCATTCATTCAGGTACTTATCATTGATTGGACAAAGAAGAAGAGCTTCAGAGGTCAAGCCCGACCAGTAGCCCGTTTCTCGAAAGGTACAAGCCTTGTATTACAAGTGTGTTTCCATGACAACATGATTTGACAGTTCGCGCACTTGTAATACAAGGCTTGTACCTTTCGAGAAACGGGCCCCAGAAACATTATGAATATTGTCAGGAGTCTGATGTATGGGGTGACAGTTCAGTATAATATGATGAAAATAGTTCTAATGAAATTCTGCGACATGGCGCATAGTCATATATTTCTGGGTAGCTAGCCGAATGGCACAAACGCTCACGAAACGAAACGCACGTAGATATCTATCTCTATCGCTCTTGCGTATTAGCGCGACAGAGTCAGACTATAACAGAACTTTGTTCTGACCAGTAGGCCTAGCACATGATGGCCGCGGGAGTATGTCGCCGCGAGATAGATGACACGTCTTTGTCTAATTGTATTAATGACATAAGGACAGGTAGTCTATCTCGCGGCGACATACTCTCGCGGCCATCATGTGCTAGGCCTGCTGGTGCCGTAGCCGAATGGCAGTTCTGCGACGCGAAACGAAAACGAAACGCCGCGAAAGGTAGTCTGGCTCTGTCGCGCCAATACGCAAGAGCGCCAGTACCCCTTTTACTAGAAATTTTATAACTGCCTAAGGGAGAATGAACTCCCGCTCGGCTGCAATTGCACATTTACTGTGGTAGTGTAATGAAAAATATTTCGCTCGCAAAGCCAAAGGCTCCGTCAACAATCGAAGGCCGCGCTCGTAAAACCTTGACGGCCTCATAACGCGAACCAATAAATAAGATTCCGTTTAGTGTCCCGCAAATCGCGACACAGAAACACCTGTCACATTAGGAATTATTTAATAACTAGACCATTTTCGTCTACCCTGAACATTTATAAAAAACGAATATCGCTTACTTAGTTTGTACACAGTAAAACACATACAAATATGTGAGTGTGCACGGGAAAACGTCCCACTTTGTCGGTTGCTGTAAAGCCGCTTTGTCAGTTTATGCATATAAATGTACAAGTAAATCTCGCCTTAATGGTAACCGCCAAAGTATAGGACGTTTCTCTAAATACACTTATATTTGGGTACCTACACCTACATACATTCCGGCGGCAATAATTCCGAGCTCATATAACCCGGCAACCTTCAAATCAAGAGTGAACAGGCATCTTCTGGGCGAGCTCACTCCATCGTAGGCCACGTCTTTGCCTTTGGCTAGTCTGTGGCCAAGAGTAAGCCCAATTATAATTAAAAAAATCACGCCTTTTTCCCAGAGGGGTAGGCAGATATCACGGATTTCCATTTGCTACGATTCTGAAAAACCACTTTCGCTTCACGATCTTTTATAAGGTTCCTAGTCGGTTCGAGTACCTGACCAGTGTGCGTAGCCGAATTCACAATCGCTCACGAAACGCTCACGATAATATCTCTTTCATAGCTATCTGTCTCTATAGCTCTTGCGTATTGGCGCGACAGAGCCAGACTACGAGTACCTTTCTATGGAGTTTCGCGTCGCAGAATTTTGCAATATTTCCCCGATTTGGTCGAGAAAAGTTCGCCTAGGTCACTTCCAATTGACCTTTCCATTGTTTTTAATTTCATACAATTTCGTTAATCTGTTCGTTCCATCCGTTAGTTTGGAAATGTAATTTGGTATTTTTGTCAGTCGCTTCTCGGTGAAGGAAAGCATCGTGAGGAAACCGGACTAATCCCGGTAAGGCCTGTTACCTTTCGGGTTGGAAGGTCAGATAGCAGTCTCTTTAAAGCTAGTGCCTACGTCCAATCTTGGGGTAAGTTGTCAAAGCGGACCCCAGGCTTCCATGAACCGTGGCGAATGCCGGGATAACGCAAGGAGGATGATGATGACCGTATTTAAGTTTAAGTTTTTAAGTTTCAGAACATAATTCTCTATCAAGGAAGTTACAGAATCCTTAAAAATATTTCGGGTTTGTTATTGACCATTTATTTTTATGATAGCACTTAAACGATAGTTAAAGTTTCATAGCCATAAGAAGCGATATTTTGTAGGCGTGGAAGTAGGTAGAAGAAAACCGATTTCTTGTTTACACCGTATTTTATGATTTTTTGATATTTTTACGCTCAGTTACCTAAAGATAATAAGGTTGATGAGAAAATAACGGTATTTGTTCAGGAAAGAAAATATTAATAAATATTGTAGGACAAAAAATTACAGTATGTTCCAAAAATGTTCCACTTTCATCCCTCCGCATCCCTCCGTATTCATATAGATGATCATCTGACATGGAATAATCATATCGATATGTTATGCAAGAAAATACATAAATTTATTTATGCTTTAAAAATTGTTAAAAAGACCAGTTCAGTAGAAACAGCTATCTCAGTGTATCATGCCTACGTGTGCTCTCAAATACGTTATGGGATCGTATTGTGGGGGAACTGTTCTGAAGCTGATAGGGCATTTTCCGCACAAAAAAATGCTTGAAAGAAATCTGGGGTCATGCTACCCAATCTTCATAAAAAATAAATTGATGACGTTACCGGGCAGGTACATCTTGGAAATAAATAGCAAAATTAGTAAAGGCTAATATGTCTCTATTTAAGCCAAACGATAACCTTAACCGAAGAGCTGAAACACAGGTTAATATAACAATGCCCGCTCCAAGACTAAAATTGTACCGCAAAAATTACTACTACATGGCATGTTTAATTTATAACTCTTTACCAAAAAAAATAACGAACATGGAATTTATACAATTTTGTAAAAAACTGAATTTATGGTTGAAAGAACAGTGCTTTTATTCGGTTAAGGAATTCTTAAAAGAAACTAAGGCCTGATTTAGACGGCGTGCGAACTCGCATGCGATTTTAGTTACATTGCGGGCTGTTGAGGTTACATACAATTTTGCACCGCTATCAAATACCGCAATGTAATAAAACTCGTATGCGAGTACTCGTACCGTCTAAATGGGCTCTAACTGTAGATTTAATAACTATGGACAATAAAATTATTGACATCACAATCGAATGAATATAATGTAAAAAAAATCTATAGGACACTTATAAATTTAAAGTAGGTACATATTCATCAAATCCATGATTGTAAATATTTGTAGAATAGATGCATGTTAGAATATAAGTAATTATTGTAGAATTTGCACGCCACAAGTCAGCAGAATTGTGCTGGACCTAATAATTTTTATATACACAAAATCTGTAATAGCTGTACCATGATTCTAGCAAATAAAGAATACATACATGACCGTACCACTGTAAAGTATAGGTAATATAATATTATTGTATAATAGTACTTGTCAGTGTAGTATATTATGCCTAATTTACACTTCAACGGTCACTTGCACCATCCGATTAAATCAAGGTTAATGGGCTGTCAACTATCAAATTCCATATAAAATGGTGGGTTAACCTCTGGTTAACCCTTCATTTTCGGTGATGCAAGTGACCCTTACAGTAATTTTGCGTTACTGTCAGTAACATACATGTGATACAAGTGATGAAATAATGTGAGCAATGATTTACTATGGTATGTGTAGTTTTACTTAACCTCGATTCATGGCGACCCTGCCATAATATTATGATATCTCATCGGTTTAAAGCGTAATAATACGAGATTACTTCCCAATTTTTTTATACTACGTCGGTGGCAAACAAGCATACGGTCCGCCTGATGGATGAAGCAGTCGTCGTAACCTATGGACGCCTGCAACTCAAGGAGTGTATTAAGTGTAATAACCGTGAAAGTTTAAACCAGTATAACCTGTATAATGTGTAACATATTGTAAATATCCTAGCTTAGTAAACCCATCAATAAAGTTAGCCCAGTATTCCGTGAAGTTAACGGACCTGTGTAACTTAGCTCCGTTAAGCCACATCTGGCACAGTTGTATCACAATCATTATTGAGGCAGTATTTTATCTTAAATATTTCTGTGTAAAGGCCACTGATCTAGGCAACGTCACAATCGCTTACGGTCCGAAGCGTAGGTATTGTAGCTAGCTAGCTCTTTCTATCATTCTTTGTAGTGGTGTGATAGAGCCAGTGGGCTATTTCACAGAGCTTTTCGCCTGTGGTCCATTTCACCACAGTGACATTGTCACTTGACACTATCTCTGAGTTGATGGATAGGCAATGAACGTTGTAGTGTCACTGTCGGGCGACAAATTGTTACAGAGTTGTGAAATAGGCCACAGATTTCGTTTCGATCGCCAACGATTGTCCCTTCTACTAGGCCGACAGGTCAGGAGCCCCTAAATCCGACGAGCGTGTATAAGAAATGTTACGAAAGTAAGAGAAGCTAAAGATGTACTTAAGATGTGTAAAGATGTTTTTTTTTAAATATATTTATCTAAAAACACTTATATACTATTTTTTTTTACATTTGAACAGCGAACAAAAACCGCTAAGGGTTTATTAATATTCATATTCATATTTATTGATATTGCACATTTATACATTACACGTCAGAAACATAAACATTCATTATTACTAAGTAATTCTTATTACTCTAAGAATTAAATTATAAAATTTATAAATGTGTTCTATATAATTTAAATAATTTAAATACATTATCGCGCTAAATATTACATTTCAAGGAATTCATTGATGTCATAGAAGGCATTATCAATAAGCCATTTTTTAATTTATTGTAAAATACATTATCATTGGATATAGCGGTTATTTGTTCGGGGATACAATATATTTGGGGATATCTGCCGCCGTTGTCGCCCGTTTACATTGTATATGTAGATGTATGTGAGGATTGTCGTAATTACATAATAATTCGTGGTCCACAACAAACAAGCCCCTGACCCTCATTATGTTTTTATGAAGTTTCATAACTCTGCCTACCACCATTCGCGGATACAGACTGGAGTTAATGTAATGTACTTGTTATAATATATTAACTGTGTAATACCCGGGTGTAAAGTATAAACTAGCCGATACTCCCGGGTATTCCAGTTACTCTGGCCGGCTTCCTCAACACATTGAGGAGATTTGTCTCTCTTCCTAATCACTTTAGTTTGCGAAGTTGACATTAAATAAACATTAAATAAATGTCATATACCAAGAAAAAGTGACCAAGGCCTCCAAGTGTTCCGAGCTGGAATCGAACCAGCGTACTCCGTTAACCGGACGGATGCCTGTAAAACCACTCGGCCATCGGATCACGAAAGCAAGGGTCGAAATTTCCAAGTATATGACACAATTACCGAAGGCTTGGCGCCCCCCGCCATCTCTGAGGTAGAACCCAAACTAGTTCGACCTCCTAACTGAATCAACACATGTGATTACGAGCTAGCGAAGAGAATTAATGAGATTTAATGTTTATAGTATAATAGTAGTGTTACTACTTAAAAATACAAATAAAAATATTTTCAAATGAGAATAATTTTGCGATAGATTTGCGATTTGCGAAGTTGGTTTATATACTAGGTCAAACAAGTACACAAAAAAACAAAAAAGTACTACAAGGTTAAATTTATTATTCTCCGCTACCTAGGTTGTCTGGAAGAGACCGCTCTTTAGCGATAAGACCGCCTGTCTTAAGGGGCTCCACAAGGTTTTCATCGATTTTTGGCAAGTTTTGATCTGAAACTCCAAAATTTTTACTACAGATAGAATTATAAGACTAACGGCTATCGGTTCTTCAATAACTAAATTAAGGGCATGGTTAAGTTACATAAATAAATAAATATTGGGGACACCTTACACAGATCAACTTAGCCCCAAACTAAGCAAATAATAATAAATAAATAAATATTGTAGGACATTCTTACACAGATTGACTGAGGCCCACGGTAAGCTCAAGAAGGCTTGTGTTGTGGGTACTCAGCAACGATATATATAATATATAAATACTTATATACATAGAAAACATCCATGACTCAGGAACAAATATCTGTGCTCAAAGCTTGTAATATGGATGCTAAGCGACGACATACATAGTTAAATAGATAAAGACATACTTATATACATAGAAAACATCCATGACTCAGGAACAAATATCTGTGCTCATCACACAAATAAATGCCCTTACCGGGATTCGAACCCAGGACCGCGGCTTAGCAGGCAGGGTCACTACCGACTGAGCCAGACTGGTCGTCAAACTATGTAAGATTACATTCCTTGTGTAATTGTGTTTGATTATTGTCAAATGCGTGTAACGAAACGCAAGTACAGGCTATTATGAATGTTCCAATACTCTTTCATGTAGTGTCAATAAACTGTCAGTGATAGTGAGTGCATTTGTTTTAGTACAGACGATTATGTTATTCATATTTGGAATGAACTGAGGAACTTCTAGAACATCGATAGAGAGGCAGCCAGTGCATTGCGAGACTGACTGTGATCACAGGCAGCTGATACAAATGTAAACACTTTTTAATTCATAATAATACACGAAGTGCCCCTAAACTATTGTTTTATTCATAAACATTACACCTTGTATAATTTCGTCGTTAACTGCCCATAGAAATTATGAAAAACCTGAACACTAACTTATTATGTAGAAACCACTTTCAGAAATTCGCCGACTATCGATATGTGCCAATATTTTGACAGTCACCTGTTGTCCAACCGATCCATCATTGCCCATATCCTAATAGAATATCTACCGATCACTAACCGAAATATGTCTTTTGAAAATTGATATCACTTATATAAGAAACTAGCTTTGGCCCGCGGCTTCGCTCGCGATAAATTCGAAAATAGCTGAATGCTCCATACAAGCTTCCACCCCCCATTTTAGGGAAGTGAGGGGTTAGAAAGAGATAAAAAGTAGCCAATGTTACTCTACATACCTTCAAATATCTCCACTTTAAAATCACATATAAGGTACAGGGGGGGGGGGGGGGGGGGGGGGGGGGGCAAATCGCGACTGGGGGCAAATGTAACTGATCCAGTTTTTTCATGTTTTATAATGTTTGCAATATTATATAGAGTGTCCACGTGGTAGGCGTTTTCAGTGGATACATGTAGAACTCAACATCATAGTGTAATAATAGAAAAATAGATCAGTTACATTTGTCCCCTAGTCGAGATTTTCCCCGCTGTACCTTATATCAAATTATATTTAAAAGCAATCAGGAGTTACGATGTTTAGATCTTCATAGATCTAAAACTGAAGGACAATTGTTGGCATCTCAAAGCAAAAAAAAAATTTATACTCTTTTCAGGTCTTCAATATTTTTAACAAAAAAAAAAGGTGAAAGCCTAAAAATATCACTCTAAATGAAAAGTCCTAATTATAATTATTAAAAGAATCGCCTCAAAGACATCTTTTTGCTGGCAATTATGAATATGGGAGGGGAGACCAAGCCCCAGATTAAACAAAAGAGTTTTTAAGATCGTCTATTGTTCTAAATGATACAATGGTGGCAAAAGAGCAAGCACGGACCATTTTTTTGGCACCGATTCTATATACAAAGTTGCGTACAAAATATACATGAATGCAAGCCACATAAGATTTCTTGTTTGGCTACTGAATGCCAAAAAAAGAAGACCCAAGCGAATTAATTAAGCAAAACATACACAAGTTAAGTTTAAGTTTTTAAAATTAAATGGCTTCAGTTCAGTAGGTTGGGACTATTTTGCCAGCGTCAAGGTAATATGAGCTAATTGTTATTAAATTTGGTACGATAAGTACGACAGTGTACGGCGAGTTAGCACTTGTTAACTGATAGCTAGCTATTTTACAAGAGCACGTGGACTACCGGCCGTTGACGACAAAAAATGAATTCTTCATGGAATTCAGGAGATGAATTCTTCATCAGCTTCTCGCTAGAACATTAGTTTACTGCATAATAAGCTATCGATATTACACTTTAAACAACATTAATGAGCAAAAGAAAAACAAATTATTCACGACACGAGACCGTTAAGATGGCGCTCGAACCGGAAGTCCTTACACAAGTTATTTTATTAACCGTCGCTACTTTGTGTTATTTTAAGACGTCAATTTTTTATTATTGATAATTCAAATTTTGTACTAAATTTAGGTCTCAGAAAAAAAATGTATTAAGGGCAAAAAACTTAAATTAAAAAAATTCCGGTACCAAAGGCGATGTTTAATATATAAATAATAATAATAATAATAAAATACTTTATTGCACACTACAGTAGAAAAAGAAACATAATTCAGAACAGATACAACGTGGTAGGTAACAACAGGCGGTCTTATCGCTAAAACAGCGGTCTCTTACAGACAACCTTCAGATAGTCGAGTGGCGATCGGAATAAAATTTACGGGTGGTGCAAAGAAGAACAGAAGGCTAGTACCTAAATGTACAATATAATAAAATACATATACTACAAATATAAAAACTATGATAGACTACATATACTAATAAATACAACATGATGAGATATAACTATGGAGACCATTTCAACGACATGAAATTTCTTGGAAAACAGAAAGTTTATGAAGTAGACAAATAATGATCCTTCAACATTTTTTTAAAAATGGGTAATAAAGTTGTACGTCAAAATAATAAATAAAATAATAAATGTAATAAAAAAATGTAAAAAAAAAATTTTTCCTCGTAATTTATTCAATTGCATATTTCCAAAATTTTGAAATTCGCTCCGTCCTACTATACATTTGATTACAATCCAGTATTACTTGACCACAGATAATTTATGATTTTCCACTAACGTTGTTCTAAAGTCTAAACTAAAGCCCAGAACTTATCGCGTTACAAAAATCATGTTCCACTTCATTAGTTCCCATCTGCTTCACTGGTCCTAGTCTTATCGCCCGGCAATATTTCACTCACTTCGAAACATACATCATAAAGCCAGATGTGCCTATGATGGATAGAATTAAAAACAAGATAAAGCGACTTATCACTTTCTTACGCAGCGCGAAAGCATGAGACAGAAGCTGTTGGTATTAAGTTGGTATGATGAAAGTGCGACCATCATGTGGAGAGCGCGAGTCATTAGTTTTCATTTCGTTGGAGAAACTGTCAAGTCGGTTCGCGTTTATAATGTTATAAGCTTTTGCTTTTAAAAAGTGCTGAATTTTTAGGGTTCCGTAATCAACTAGGAACCCTTATAGTTTCGCCATGTCTGTCTGTCCGTCCGTCCGTCCGTCCGTCCGCGGATAATCTCAGTGACCGTTAGCACTAAGAAAGGTAAAATTTGGTATCAATATGTAATATGTATATCAATCACGCCGATAAAGTAGTAAAATAAAAAATGGAAAAAAATGTTTTATTAGGGTACCCCCCCTACATGTAAAGTGGGGACTGTTTTTTTTTTTTTCATTCCAACCCCAACGTGTGATATATTGTTGGATAGGTATTTAAAAATGGATACGGGTTTACTAAAATCGTTTTTTGATAATATTAATATTTTGCCCGTGTGGTGACGGGTTAAGAATCTCACCACCCCCTTTCTTCCCTTGGGTGTCGTAGAAGGCGACTATGGGATATGGGTTAAATTGTGGCGTAGGCGAGAGGCTGGCAACCTGTCACTGCAATGTCACAGTTTCGTTTTCTTTCAACCCCTTATTTGCCAAGAGTGGCACTGAAACTTGAGTAGTTTCATGTGCTCTGCCTACCCCTTCATGGGATACAGGCGTAATTGTATGTATGTATTAATATTTTTCGCCCCCCTTATTTGCCAAGAGTGGCACTGAAACTTGAGTAGTTTCATGTGCTCTGCCTACCCCTTCATGGGATACAGGCGTGATTGTATGTATGTATGTATGTATTAATATTTTTGGAAATATCGCTCCTAAAGGAAAAAAAAAGGTCTCCCCCATCTAACGTTTAAACCTTATTTTTAAAAAATAGGAAAAGAATCACAAAAGTAGAACTTTATAAAGACTTTCTAGGAAAATTGTTTTGAACTTGATAGGTTTAGTAGTTTTTGTGAAAAATACGGAAAACTACGGAACCCTACACTGAGCGTGGCCCGACACGCTCTTGGCCAGTTTTTTTAATGTAACTGTAATTTGAAGCGCTTGCCTAGGAGGGATGTTGGTCTTTTAATCTGGAGGTTGCGGGTTCAAACCCTAGTTCGTATTTTTAGTTGTTATTTACGACCGGTCTGGCGCAGTCGGTAGTGACCCTGCCTGCTACGCCGCGGTCCCGGGTTCGAATTCCGGTAAGGGCATTTATTTGTGGGATGAGCACAGATAAATTTGTTCCTGAGTCATGGGTGTTTTCTATGTATATAAATATTTATATATTATATATATCTTGTCTGAGTACCCACAACACAAGCCTTCTTGAGCTTACCGTGGGCCTCAGTCAATCTGTGTAAGAATGTCCTATAATATTTATTTATTTATTTTATTTGTTTACCGAATCCAAATAACGCCTAGTTTACCTTAGACGAGGTTGGAGGACTGCTCCGGCAAAGCAGTAGGTCGCAGCTTCGAGTCCTGCCGGAGGTGTTAATTTTTTATTTTTTCCTTTAACTTAAGTTAGTTACTTATAGTTTTTAAGTTTGTCTGTTCAGTTCTCTTTATTAGGCACTGGTCCCACCGCGAGCTAGTAAGCTATGAGCTAACGGCTATAAAAACGAACAAAAGATAAGCACTCCCGTACAAATAAAAGAGACACGGCGATATTGATAGCTCACCGCTGGGTGAGTAACTATAAACATCGCCGTGTCTCTTTTTTTTACGCGGGAGTGATTATATTTTGTTCGTTTTTATAGCCGATAGCTCATAGTTTACTAGCTCGCGGTGGGACCAGTGCCTTAGAGTGCACATAATTTCAAAGTAGTTGAAGATATGAAGTGATCTGTCACTGTCGATAATTCAAACAACTTTCTTGTCGTGTTTTAAAGTTTGCTGTCTCATTCAATATCTTGTGTTTGTATCTTGGGTGTTATTCACAATTACTGTGAACATAATCGTCTCAGTTCAGACCAAAGACTTATATAACTCCGTATAGACGGATAAAGTCTAAGAAAAAAACGTACCTCAAAACCCTAGAGAAAAAGGTACGGTGGCCTAGATGGCGTTACACCTTTAGGGAACGCTCGGCTAGATGGCGCTAATATTAATATTTGACATTTTAACACATATCAAGCAAACAATATGGGCCAAATTGTCAAAACTGAGGTTCAAAAGTTTTAAGCTTGTGTCGAGAGATGGCAGTCTATGCACTGTGAATACACATTTTACTTTGACAGTAACTCTCTATAATACTCGATCCTCTTTGGTTCAGACTCTCATCCGTTTGGGAGCTACGATGCAACAGACAGACACGCACAGACAGACAGACAGACAGACAGACAAACAGACAGATAGACAAACAGACAGACAGACAAACAGACAGACAGACAAACAGACAAATAGACAGACACGTCAAACTTATAACACCCGGTCGTTTTTGCGTTGGGGGTTAAAAATAACATGTATTTCTTGGTTGATGAGTAACATTGTTACTCAGCGTTAATATTTTCTTGTTGAACAGGCAATGAACAGCGAAGTGTCACTGTCAGGCGACAATTGTCACTATTGAGAAATTAGCGTTTATTTTTTTTGCCAATAAAAAAAAATGTTTGTTTTAGATAATTTTAGGTCAATTGTACTCAGAATCACGAGTACTTTCAATCTCACTGGGAGACAAAAAGTGTCCCAGAATTTCCATAAATTTTTGTTACTTTCCTCTTTTGTGACCCCATAAAAAATGTACTGAAAATGGTAACAAAATAAGAAAAAATCGTATGGGACAATTTTTTTAACTACTAGGATTGAAAAAGCTAGTAATTCTGAGTAGAAATAGCATTTTTTTTTTTCAAAAATATCACACTTCATAAAAGTGGCAAGAAAAAAATGCTCAAATAAGCAACAGCGATAAGCTCTGTACACAGACCTATCAATTCGCTTACGCTTAAAGACTGCTGAAGTGTGCAAAAGAGAAGCTGTCACGTATATGATCATTCTGTAAGTGGAAAAGAGGCAGACTACAAATGAATTAAAATTTTGATAAACCCCCGACTGCGACATAGTAGACCGATTTTCATGTAACATGGCTAAGAACACTCCCGATTAACCTAGCTTTCAGACAAAAAAAACTAAATATAAATCGGTTCATCCGTTCGGGAGCTATGATACCACAGACAGACAGACAGACAGACAGACAGACAGATAGACAGACAGACAGACAGACAGACAGACAGAGACGGACAGACAGACAAACAGACACGTCAAACTTATACTAAATATCTGGGCGACCGAGCTTCGCTCGGTTCTGTTTCGTATCCTTGACCTGTGTCGCCATCTAGTTCAAAAATAAATAGTACCTACATCGAGCGAAAGAATTCTCAGTCTTAACAACACAACTACTCTACACGAGATGGCGCGCGTTTCGCCACAAAAGCTCAAATAGTGTATTTTTCTATTCGTGTTAGCCTTGACCTGTGTCGCCATCTAGTCTTTGCAATAAATAGTACTTACATCGACCGAAAGAATTCTGTCTTAATAGTACAACTACTGAACACGAGATGGCGCGCGAAGAAAAACGCATGAAAACTCGAAAATTCGCGTTTTCCGGGACCTAAGGATAAGTTAGATCGATTTTTCACCCCCGAAAACCCCCACATAACAAATTTCAGCGAAATCGTTAGAGCGGTTTCCGAGATCGTCGGTATATAAATAAATAAATAAATATACAAGAATTGCTCGTTTAAAAGTATAAAATATCTGGGCAACCGAGCTTCGCTCGGTTCTGTCGTATCCTTGATATGTGTCGCCATCTAGTTCAAAAATGAATAGTACCTACATCGAGCGAAAGAATTCTCAGCCTTAACAACACAACTACTCCACACGAGATGGCGCGCATTTCGCCACAAAAACTCAAATAGTGTATTTTCTATTCGTTTTAGCCTTGACCTGTGTCGCCATCTAGTGTTTGCAATAAATAGTACTTACATCGACCGAAAGAATTCTGTCTTAACAGTACAACTACTGCACACGAGATGGCGCGCGAAGAAAAACGCATGAAAACTCGAAAATTCGCGTTTTCCGGGACCTAAGGATAAGTTAGATCGATTTTTCACCCCCGAAAACCCCCACATAACAAATTTCAGCGAAATCGTTAGAGCGGTTTCCGAGATCGTCGGTATATAAATAAATAAATAAATATACAAGAATTGCTCGTTTAAAAGTATAATAATAAATATACTAATATTAACTCAACACCCCTTCGTTTTTGCGTCGGGGGTTAAAAACGTGACCATTTTTGATGACAGGCAGCGACCGCTAGCGGCCTACTCAATTTAAATTAACGGATTAATCGGACTTTCCAGTACAAATAGTTGTAGGTATTTAGAGTATTTTAGAGGATACAGTGGGTGATTTCTGTTTCGACTAAACAGTTAGAAAAGCAAATTATTCATGTTATCATACAATAATTTCTGAATTTAATACTCCCAATGACACTTGACATTAAATAAATAAATAAATATTGGGGGACACCTTACACAGATCAACTTAACCCCAAACTAAGCAAAGCTTGTACTATGGGTGCTAAGCGACGATATACATACTTGAATAAATCATTGGTCCAGTTTTGGCCTCACTTTTTATATCCGACAGTTATTCTTTGTCATCCTACTTCTATGGCTCTGTAAGTCACATGAATAATAACCTAAGGGGCAGTTCTTGCAAAACTACTTCATATGATAACGTCTAGCTCCTAGAAACTTTTATGAAGTCTTCTAACTTCTCGTTTGTAGATACGAGCCCATAGTAATACAAGTGTATGAAGAATATAAATGTTGAGAAGTTTTAAGTGAGTTCATGAGTTCATACGGGTGTATTTTTATAACCGGCAATACCTATTTGAGGAGATGATTACATAGCTGATGATACAGAACCAAAAACAATAAAGTGTACCTTATTTTTTCCTAAGTTTCCATGAACATCAAGATCTTTAATTATTTGTAGCTGAAAAAGCTTGAAATCGCCTTAAAATTGATAGTTTAATTTATGGAAGACTTATCAATTCAGAGAGATAGATAAAGGTTCGCCAAACTGTAAAACAGTTGTGTATATTATATTATGGCTATCTATATTATGCTATGGTTATCTATATTTTGACGACCGGTCTGGCCTAATAGCGCGTAGTGACCCTGCCTGCCTCTGCGGTAATGGGTTCGAATCCCGGTGAGGGAATTTATTTGTGTATGAGCGTAGATACTTGTTCCTGAGTCATGGATGTTTTCTATGTATATAAGTATTTGTATATTATATAATTATATCGCTGTCCGAGTACCCGCAACACAAGCCTTCTTGAGCTTACTGTGGGGCTCAGTCAATCTGTGTAAGAATGTCCTATAATATTTATTTATTTTATGGCTTATACATACATAAGTTGTTGACAAAAAAAAAGTGATAACAAAAATTATGCCGAATTACGAGAAAAACTCACTTGACGACCGGTCTGGCTCAGTCGGTAGTGACCCTGCCTGCTAAGCCGCGGTCCTGGGTTCGAATCCCGGTAAGGGCATTTATTTGTGTGATGAGCACAGATATTTGTTCCTGAGTCATGGATGTTTTCTATGTACTTATATACATATGTATTTATCTATTTAAGCATGTATATCGTCGCTTAGCACCCATAGTACAGGCTTTGCTTAGTTTAGGGCTAAGTTGATCTGTGTAAGGTGTCCCCAATATTTATTTATTTTAAACTAACAACTAAGTACATATACTAAAGTATGTCGGCTTATATTTAAACTTATTGCATCTTTAATCTGTATCTCCTAGAAATCATTATAGTTCGCAGTGAGCGTGTAACCACAGCTTCACATGATAATACGAACGTGCATACTCAGCTTAATATAATAAAAGCGAGGAGCTTGCCAAAGTGAAAACATGGACGGGTTGAAGATGGAGCCAATTCTAGATAGGTTGCTTCATCACACCTCAACCAAGGCACATCGTCTCCGCTGGCTTGGCCATCTTATAAGGATGGGTGAGGATCGGGCAGTCAAGAGAGCCTATCTGGGTTGTCCAACTGGACGCCGTCCCGCTGGCCATCCTAAATATCGTTGGGCAGATAGAGTGGAAGCAGATCTCCGTGAACTCGGCGTTAACGAGGGCTGGCGAGAGGTCGCTCTGGACCGCGAAAAGTGGCGTGCTCTTGTGTTGGAGGCCAAGACTCACTTTGGGTCGTCGCGCCAACAAAGTAAGTAAGTAAGTAAGTATCACACCTCGAACAATGGCGGTCAAATATATGAAAGAGGCGCGTTCCAACGCACACAGTTTAAGCTCGTGTTGGTGAACGCGTACCATGCTTGTATTAGTGAGATAAGACAAGTTTGACTGGTCGCGTTTTTGACAGACGGTAACTATGAGAGCGGGTGGCAATTTTAGCGGGGACCCGGAGTGGTCATACTGGACGATAGCAAAAAACAGCTACAGCACAGTATAATAAAGAGGACTATCGTACAGTATGGCTACTCCCGCTCCCCGCTAAAAGCGTCGCCCACCCTCTCTCGGTTACCTCACAGTTACCGCCTGTCAAAAACACGAACAGTTGACCTGTCATATGTCACTCATACAAGCATGATACGCGTTCACCTACACGAGCTTATAATGTGTGCTAGGAACGCGCCTCTTTCATATATTTGATCGCTAGTGTCCGAGGTGTGGCTACAGTCTAAGAAAAAAACGTACCTCAAAACCATACAGAAAAAGGTACGGTGACCTAGATGGCGATACACCTTTGGGGGTGCTCGGCTAGAATATGGCGGGGCGCTAATGCTAATATTAATATTTGACATTTTAAAACATATCAAGGTAAGAATATGGGCCAAATTGTCAAAACTGAAGTTCAAAAGTTTTAAGCCTGTGTCGAGAGATGACAGTCTATGCGATGTGATTACAAATTTTACTTTGACAGTAACTCTATACCTCTATAATACTCGATCCTCTTTGGTGTCACACAGATCGACCGCGCGGATAAATCCTTACCGGACTAACACTATTAAATCATCATCCTCCTTGCGTTATCCCGGCATTTGCCACGGCTCATGGTCCGCTGGGGTCCGCTTTGACAATTAATCCCAAGATTTGGCGTAGGCACTAGTTTTTACGAAAGCGACTGCCATCTGACCTTCCAACCGTCACGGGTAACTAGGCCTTATTGGACTAACACTATTAAATATTCTGTGCTAATAGCTTTAATTGTTGATCCACTTCTAGCTCATTTTATACTGGACATTACAGAGTTAAGCATACTTAAGCTGTGACGTTCCAGTATAAAATGAGCTAGAAGTGGATCAACAATTAAAGTCCGTGATACCTAACTGTGTAACTGTGTCGCCCGTGTGGTGACGGATTAAGAATTTCACCACCCCCTTTCTTCCCGTGGGTGTCGTAGAAGGCGACTGTGGGATATGGGGTAAATTGTGGCGTAGGCGAGAGGCTGGCAACCTGTCACTGCAATGTCACAGTTTTGTTTTCTGTCAACCCCTTATTTGCCAAGAGTGGCATTGAAACTTGAGTAGTTTCATGTGCTCTGCCTACCCCTTCATGGGATACAGGCGTGATTGTATGTTTATGTATGTTATGTGTGTATGTAACTGTGTAAATTCAGGGAGCATTTTAGAGTGTGTAATTGCGTTTTCACATTATCCGATCCGATATCGGCTGTCGTACCGATATCCCATGCATTACAGGCGCTATCTTGGATTTTTTCTATTGAAATCATTCCGACATCCGATATATGTGTGTGTGTGTGTGATAATGTGAAAACGGACTAACGCCTGAGTGGACGGCTTCTAGGACGATTGCAGCGTCGACTCAGGACACTTAGTCGAGCTTCAATTGTTTGACATGCACGCCGCAAGCCCCGCCACGCTGCACGCCCGATATGAGCGTGGTATACTATTCATAAACGTTCACTAAAGTTATCAAGTCGATAAAGTTTATGGGATAGGAGGCAAACGAGCAGACAGGTCACCTGATGGTAAGGGATCACTGCCGCCCACGGACACCCGAAATACCAGATGTGTTGGAGGTGCGTTGCCAGCCCTTACGGCCTAGCCACGACAATGGTCTAAGGCGTTTTGCGGCAGCGGCAAGCGGTAAGTCACAAAAACAAAAACGCAGCGCGCGCGAGGCATGCCACGACTCGCGCCGCTGTTTGAAATCGCGCGCGGGTTTCACGGGCCTACCCGCGGGAGCGGCGCGCGGGGCGGCGCGCGACTCGAACAACTGTTGCGCGCCGCGCCCGCACCGCCACGACATTGGAGCGGCGCGGCCGGCCTAGGCGGCTAGATGGGTCTAGCGATTCCACGCGAAACAAAAGATTTTGTTTTTATTATGAGCGTCTTGAACCCGAAACCATTATTTACTAAAAATTGAAATGTACTTTCGCGTGTGTAGTATGTAATAATGTTTTCAAACATATTTTTGCATAGTATTTATTCGTATTTACTCTTAATTTTTTTCTGATTGGTTATTTATATTAAGTATCATTTAACTAGCCATAAAATAAATGTCCTGTATTTAGTTATCACACATATTTTCTTGTACAAGACGTAATTGACTAATTAAAGCATTCTATGCACTTTAGAGTCATATTAGACAGTAAAAAACATGTTTTTAAATATGAAATCGTCCTGGCCGCTACTAGGCCCTGCCGCTGCTTCTAAAAGTACGTGGCATGGCTAGCGCCCGCGCGCGTTTCCCGCGCAGCCCAGCCGCCCCGCTCGCCGCCTTAGACCATTGTCGTGGCTAGGCCGTTAAGATCGAAGGTTTGAAGGTCGTATCGGTCCGGAAGTATCGCTGGCGACAATTCATTCCACAGTTTAAAAAAAAAGTGTGAGGCCTGAGTGCACTACATACACACACTTAGACCCTATATCGCATCTATCATTTAGTTGATCGCCCGTTACCGAACATATTTCACTCGCGAGTCCCGTAATCCCGGACTTACCCGTCCCGTTTATCCCGCTGCTTATCCCGGGACAGAATCCCGCGATTCTATATTCACTTGCATTGTAGGAGTATACAAATATGGATTACTTTTTAACAATTCTCGACCAATACTAAACATAAGTGAAATAAAACCCCAATCAGGTTCTTTTCTGTAATATGAGTACTACCTAAAACATTCTGTAAAAACCGACCAAGAGCGTGTCGGGCCACGCTCAGTGTAGTCAAAAACTACTGAACCTAATCAAGTTCAAAACAATTTTCCTGTCTTTATAAAGTTCTAATTTTTTTCATATTTTTTAAACATATGGTTCAAAAGTTAGAGGGCACACTTTTTTTCCTTTAAGAGCGATTATTTCCGAAAATATTAATATTATCAAAAAACGATTTTAGTAAACAGTTCCCAATTTACATGTAGAGGGGGTTGGGGGGGGGGGGTACCCTAACAAAACGTTTTTTTCCACTTTTTATTTTACCACTTTGTCGGCGTGATTGATATACATATTGGTATCAAATTTCAGCTTTCTAGTGCTAACGGTCACTGAGATTATCCGCGGACGCGCGGACGGACGGACAGACAGACAGACATGGCGAAACTATAAGGGTCACTAGTTGACTACGGAACCCTAAAAACTAGCCAAGTTTCGATGGAGCTGCTTGTTTATCTCTAAAAAGTAATGAAATCTAGACAATGTCGTGCCAAGTCTAAGGTTCCTTACTGCGATTTCTTTATTATAATAGTTAATATTGTGTGATTTGGCCTAATTAAAATGTCAGCGGGTAAAAACGCATTTTTAATCACATTTGCTGTTTAAAGGTCTCATTGCATCTACGTGTACGGAAGAATAATGTACTATTTTATTCCCAAGGGAGTAATGGATTTAGTTTTAAAAATTAATACAATCCGTACAATACTTCAGGCAAAGGATGTTTCAATCAGCCAAGAATTTTATTTTGCACAACTAAAATTTGACTATTAAGCTATATAAAAATGTATACGGTATGAAAAATGCATTTTATTTATGTTTTAGAATTATTTCAGTGTATTTTACATTTATTTGGTAAATTTCACGTAGATAAATCGCTATAATTGGCAATCTGTCAGGAAATTGTGACGGCCATCTCGATTTGCGCTTGACCGCGGGCAACGTACAACACCGCCATTAATTGAAGGTTTTGCCTTATGTTTTTTTTTCTCTGTGCTTTCCTCTCAAATGTGATGAAAAATATTAAGTGTAACTCAGGAGGTAAGGATTTTGTAAACTCGTGTCTATAACTCTCCCCAGCTTGCGGCTGTCGCGAGTTATTAACACTCGTTGGCAAAATCCCCCTTACCTCCCTTGTTGCACAGTATATTATGCACTAGTGGATAAAGTAATTTGACCTTGAATATAGTCAAATTTTCTGCTTTAAAACTGATAACAGTGGGTGAATCTATAGTCTTGTGATGAAGATGATTTACCACCTGTGGAACTACTGAAAGCAGTGATAAATGTGTTTTTTCCATTGTAATTTCTTTGCTATAGTGAGGGGAAAGTTTTGTGTTACATAAGGGTGAAAAAGTATTAATTTTACTTCTCGTGTGTTGAAAAACACGCCAAGTTCAGGATTCTATTCTCGAACCACTAGCTTCGCTCGTGGTTTAACTATAGAGTCCTTTCACTTGATCGTTTTTCAATTCCACACTCGGCGTTAAAATACAACTTTGACCCCATGTGTAACAAATAACTACGTATTTAAAATTAAGATTCCGCGGAGCCCTAGTCTGTATTGTATAAGGTACAGCGGGGCAAATCTCGACTGGGGGGCAATTATATGAATTGTAACTAATCCGTTTTTTCCATTATGATGTTGAGTTCTACATGTATCCACTAAACACGCCTACAATAATTATATAACTGGTGGACACTTTATTTAATAATGCAAACATTGAAATAATGGTAAAAATCGACCAGTCACATTTTGTCACCCAGTCGAGATTTTCCCCGCTGTACCGCAGTATAATAAAGAGTACTATCGTACAGTATGGCCGCTCCCGCTCCCCGCTGAAAGTACCGCCCACCCCGTCTCGGTTACCTTACAGTTATCGCCTGTCAAAAACGCGAACAGTCGGCCTGTCATATTTCACTCATACTAGCATAGCACGCGTTCACCTACACGAGCTTAGACTGTGTGCTAGGAACGCGCCTCTTTCATATTTATTTGATCGCCAGTGTCCGAGGTGTGGCTGTACCTTAATAATCTATTCCTGCCGGCGTATCATGCTTCTAATTTTATCACTTATCCACGTCGATAAGACATCTGTCACGCTTTAGCAAGTATGTCAGTGTGAGAGTGACAGATGTCTTATCCACGTGGATAAGTGATAAAATTGGAAGCATGGTACGCCGGCTGTTGTTGTTATTGAAAAAATTTTCTAACAATTCTACACGTGTTCAGACATTTTTCTGATAAACACCGCGACTTTGTATCAAAAACTAGCTTAAGCCCGCGGCTTCGCTCACGTTAAATTCTAAAATTGCGAAATCCTCCATACACACTTCCCCCTAATTTAGGGAAGTGGGGGTAATAAAGAGACAAAAAGTAGCCTATGTCACTCTGCGTCCTAAACTGTCTCCACTAAAAAAAATCAATTCGTCACTCCGTTTTGTCGTGAAAGACGAACAAACAAACACACACACTTCCATTTATAATTATTACTATAGATGTAAGTTTAATATAAGTGCGTTTTTCACATTATCCGATCCGATATCGGATGTAGGAAGGATTTCAAAGGCAGACTTCCGGTTCGAACGCCACCTTAGCGGTCTCGTGTCGTGAATTTATTTTTCTTTTACTCATTAAATGTTGTTTAAAGTTAATATCGATAGCTTATTATGCAGTAAACTGTGATGCTTTTACAGTGAGAAGCTGATGAAGAATTAATCTCGAAACGCGTTTAGCCTTTTTGTCGTCAACGGCCGGTAGTCCACGTGCATGCTCTTGTAAAATCTAGCTATCAATTTACAAGTGCCAACTACCGTACACTGTCGTACTTACCGTACCAAAATCAATAACAATTAGCTTATTATCACCTTGACACTGGCAAAATAGTCCCAATGGACTGAGGACATTTAATTTTAAAACCTTAACTTCTCCGAGACCACGGGGACGACACCGTCCCTGAAACATTAGAGGTCAATTTAATAACTATGTAGTCACAGATGACTAAGTCCTGATTTTAATAGTTATTTGTTATACAAGAGTGCAAAGTTGTATTTTAACGCCGAGTGTGGAATTGAAAAACGAGCAAGCGTAAGGATTCTATAGGTTCGAGAATAGAATCCTGAGCTTGCGAGTTTTTCAATACACGAGAAGTAAAATACATTTGCACTCGTGTGTAACACAAAACTTTTCCTTATAGCGAGGAAAGTACAACGCAAAAAATGTCTTTAGCACTGCTTCCAGTAGTTACACAGGTAGTAAAACATCTTCGTCACTAGATTAACCCACTTTTATCAATTTTAAAGCAGAAAATTTGCCTCTATTCAAGGTCAAATTACTTTATCCACTAGTGGATAAAATGCGTTTTTACCCGCTGGTATTAAAGGACAAAACACGTGTTTCCGAGCTAGTAAGGGGAAAAAATAATTACGTAACCTTTTCGCAGAATAGCAAAGGAATGCTCTAGATTTTAATAGATAAGTAATAGATATCTCTCCAAATTCCTACAAGCCGTTTGAGAAAAGCAACGGCAATGATAGGTTTACACAAAGCTGTTTCGCCACACCTTCCATAATGGAACTTTTGACGTCAAGTAGGGAAACCGGGTTATGTTTTCGTGAGTTTGACGTAGATGATCGAAAACTGTAATAGTACTTCTAGCAATCGCTGAGACGTCATATTCCTCATGATTCGTAATGTATCCGTAAAAGCACCCGCAGAGATTTTTTTTTTGTATGAATAGGTAGACGTTTGACCACGATCACACCTTAAGGTAAGTGATGATGCGGTCTACGGCGGTGGAGCACGGCACCTATTTAGTTAAATTTGTTACAAGGGGGCAAGGGTTGTATTTTAACGCCGAGTGTGGAATTGAAAAACGAGCAACTGAAAGGATTCTATAGTTGAACCACGAGCGAAGCGAGTGGCTCGAGAATAGAATCCTGAACTTGCGAGTTTTTTAACACACGAGAAGTAAAATACATTTGCACCCGAGTGTAACACAAAACTTTTCCCCTCACTATAGCGAGGAAACTACAACGCAAAAAATGCGTTTATCATTGCTTCCAAATCATCTTTATTATACTAGTTTCACCTACTTTTATCAATTTTAAAGCAGTTAATTTGACTTTATTAAAGGTCAAATTACTTTACCCACTAGTTGATAAAATGCGTTTTTACCCGCTGGTATTAAAGAACAAAACACGTGTTTCCGAGCTAGTGAGGATAAATAGTTATTTGTTATACAAGGGGGCAAGGGTTGTATTTTAACGCCGAGTGTGGTTTTTTAGCACACGAGAAGTAAAATACATTTGCACTCGAGTGTAACACAAAACTTTTCCCCTCACTATAGCGAGGAAACTACAACGCAAAAAATGCGTTTATCACTGCTTTCAGTAGTTCCACGGGTGGTAAATCATCTTTATTACTAGATTCACCTACTTTTATCAATTTTAAAGCAGTTAATTTGACTCTATTCAAGGTCCAATTACTTTACCCACTAGTGGATAAAATGCGTTTTTACCCGCTGGTGTTAAAGAAAAAAACACGTGTTTCCGAGCTAGTGAGGATAAAATAATATTTCAACATTTCTTTTGCGAACCGCCAAGAAGTGGAAATAGTGGAATGCTCTGCCTGAGTCTGTGTTTCCTCATGAGTACAATCGAGGTCTCTTTAAAGCAAGAGTAAATCCACCGTAAACCGCATCATCACTCACCATCAGGTGTGATCGTGGTCAAACGCCTACCTATCATACTAAAAAAAAATATATAAGATAGCTATTAATAAAAACAACAATATTTTTTATGATTCCTTCTGGCAACGCAAACTCAATCGTAATCGGCGCCAAAGTTATGAATTAAAACTTTGGCGCCGATTACGATTGAGTTTGCGTTGCCAGAAGGAATCATCAATTTGTCTCGATTCAGTTTGATTATTCCCAGATCACGTTCTCTAGATATCTTTTAATTTTTCAATCTCTTTTTTATTTGACATGCAGTCAATTTTTTAAACAGTCAACCATATCTTGGCACTAAAATAGGCGGCAAAATTGAAAACAGTAGGTAGGGTTCACTGGTTTGTAAAAAACGCGTGACGCGTGCCTTTCTAAACCTTGACGTTGGCGGAATCATCGACGAGCACAAAAGGACGAAGGTTTAATTCACTTATCTATGTAGATATCTACCCGTCACCCTTTGATAAGTATGTCAGTGTGAGAGTGATTATCTTACGCCGTGTCTTGCGTCGCGCGACCGTCGCCGTCGCGTCTCATACTTCCTTATCGATAAGGTTTGTTTTTGTATGCGTCGCATCGCCGTCGCGCGACCATCGCGCGACCGTCGCCCACGCAAGCCACGGCGTTAGTCTTATCCACGTGGATATGTGATAAAATTGGAAGCATAATACGCCGGCAGGACAAATTTCTCAGCAACTGGACGGATGGCAGCTCTCAATCGGAAAGATTTTAAGTCTAGGGAGGCTTTAAAAAAACTGTATTTTGTACGAAATCTACTGGGTGCAGTCTTGTCTCGACCGTCGTCGGGTGTCAGCCAATCAAGTCAACATTGTCCCATGTTTTCCGCTCGTGCTTCCGACTCGATTTGGGAAGGAAATTGGTCTCTGGCGGTTGTTTTTAACTTTTCCTCGTTACATGGTAACACTGTATACTGACAAATTGGTCACTAGCGGGTGTTTTATAGGTTTTTTTACTGGTCAAGGCCCAACGGATTGCATTTCATCCACATGAGTGCAAAGTAAGTTCATAGATATTTTAACATATTTTTTTTTATGTCTTGTGTGAGAGTAAGTTTAACATAAGTAGTTTTGTGTTTAGTTTTGTCTAAAATTCAGTTTTATATTTATTATTTTCTCTATACATTGAAATAAGTTGTTAAAAAGTAGTCATTATTGTAAAATCATTTCAGGATGATATCTTAGCTATAAATCCACACTAATATTAATATGAGTGGAAAAGTGTGTTGTCTGTTTGTTTGTCCGTCTTCTACGGCAAAACGGAGCGACGAATTGACGTGATTTTTTAAGTGGAGATACTGGAGATAGTTGAAGGGATGGAGAGTGACATAGGCTACTTTTTGTCTCTTTCTAACGCGTACAAAGCCGCGGGCAAAAGCTAGTGTTTAATAAATCGATGCGTTTGATATAGTTTGATGTTTTACAGTTACTGAACTTTTACATATTAATAACACCGTAAGATTATTTGAAAATATTACATTGTACGTCCAGCGAGATCGTTGCGCACTCGCTGCGTACTCGCTGCACACACGTAGATTGGTCGCTCGCTCGCAACTTGATATTCTGCCATGTCATGACTAACTGATGTAACTATAGATACATCAATTAGTGGTGACAAGGCTATATCGTATTTTTGGTCATAATCTACCCATGTACAAAAATATATTAAAAACTTTTACTTTTCAAGAAAATGAAAATGTCAAATTGATATGAAAATTTTCCCTGTTCATGTCATGAATATTTGCTGTATCTCATAGAAAGTTATATTAGTTAAAAACTCTAGTGCAGCAAAACGAAAGCGGCACCTTATATCTAATCTGGCCCCGTAGCCGAATGGCATTTCTCCGACGCCAAACGAAAGCGATACGCCGCTGGCTCTGTCGCGCCAATACGCAAGCGCGATAGAGATAGATATCTACTAGCGCTTCGTTTCGTGAGCGTTTCGTGAGCGATTGTGCCATTCGGCTAGCCACCCTGTGCATTATATCCTCAGTCTTGTTACTTAAAAAAAAATGCAGGGAAAAAATTGCGGTAACTACAGTTACAATAGTTTGTTATGACACGGTTTGTACTATACAGTTGTCATGACTAACTGCTGTAACCGATTTACATCAGTTAAATAGTAATTAAACGGTATAAAAAACATACGGTCCTATAAAACTATATATTCGCCAAAATGTTTGTAGTAAAATCCATACTATCCATACTAATATTATAAATGGGAAAGTGTGTGTGTGTCTGTTTGTTTGTCCGTCTTTCACGGCAAAACGGAGCCTCGAATTGATGTGATTTTTTAAGGAGATAGTGGAAGGTATGGAGAGTGACATAGGGTAATTTTTGTCTCTTTCTAACGCGAGCGAAGCCGCGGGCAAAAGGTAGTATTTTATATTCATGAATAAGGTGCCGATATAACACTAAAAACGAATCAAAACTTCAAAGTCGATTTCCCACAAACTGGGTTTGTGGGAAATCGACTGTTAGAGATGTACAGCTTATAGTCGTGACACGTCAGTATTGTGATAGGGACTAAATAGCCCTAACATGATCAAACAAGTCCGCGCCGTTGTTGGCGTTGCTGATTACAGTGACGCTTTGTGTGCGGACTTGTTTGATCACGTTCCTGATCGTAGTCGTAGCTCAATTTATCTACGAGCGTTTGACACGTTTAAGCCTGTCTTATGGTGCTCTCACACCATGTTGTATGACGTTATATAACTGCCAGAGAAGTAGATATATGATTCTATGTTTTAATATCATGATATCACGTCAATACACATTAAAAAGTATGTATTTAATAGGTGTCATTAAAAAAATGAGGTACGATTCTTAAGTCTATGGAGACTGTTTAAATCCTATATAAATTATCCTTGGTTTAGTTAAAGTAAGAATCGTACGTACACGGCTAACACAAAAGAAACTTACAAAAATCTACAAAACTTGTTACAACCTTGTAAATAAATACACCTAGAAAATGTTGCCCCCACAGCATTTTATAACAAGTTCAAACACAAAGAACAAGCAGGGAAGTAAACCGTGAACGGTAAAGTAGCATAAGTTACATTTTGCATTTTAAGCGGCGGGTACAAACACCTGACTCAGACGGTAGGGTGGCCATGATTGTGTTCAAACAAGGACCCGGTCCTTAAAAGGGCAAAGCAAACGTTAAAGACCAATCCTAACGGGAATTTAAACAAAATAATATTAACATATTACAATAATATTAATATTATAGGACGTTCTGACATAAATTGACTGAGTCCCGATAAGCTCAAGAAGGTTTGTGTTGCAGGTAATCGGTCAATTATATTTATAACATACAATTATTTATAATTTTATATACCTACATAGAAAACATCCATGACTCAGAAATATTTTATAATTATTTGTGTGATGAACGCAGATATTTATCTGCGTTCATCACACAAATAAATGCCCTTACCGGGATTCGAAGCCGGGACCGCGGCATCGCAGGCAGCGTCACTACCGTGAATTTGAAATTTAAAGGTTTTTACTTTTTAAATATTTTAATTTTATAAAATAAGACCCCATACACCGTGTTTTTTTTTGTTTTCCGTTAAATTCGACATGTATGTCGTTAGGTTCGGAGTCAGGAACCACCTGTATATCACTTTTAGTTAAATTCGCAAAAAAAAATCATCGTTTTTATACATAATAAATTAATTAATTAGTGTGAGAGACCCTTAAGCATAATATTCAAGTTAGTGTCAAGTCATTGACAGCACATGTCAAAACAAGTAACATTGGAAAATGGTAAAGGCTGTCACACACGTGCTCAGTAATTATTTTTATTTTTTTTAATAACTCGATAACCGTAAGAGTGTAGACGCTAGTTTCTTAGAGAAATTAATTGTATTTGGTCCAAAGAACCATCCCTTAAAGATAACGGAATTCAATAAAAACAAGGTGTACATCTCCATGGATTTATTAATTTTATTAGGTATAATAATATATTTACGTGTGACAGACTTTACAGAGTCATTTACACCTCTAAATTATTAAAGATTTTTTTCTTTCTATTTGTTTGTGCTTTCTTTATGTATTAAGTATAATTAGTACTAATATGACATTTAGAGACCTTATACATATCTAATTAATTATATCAATGTATACCTACTTTGCATAGAATGAATATTTTCAATTGTTAATATTTCTATAATTTAATTTTAATCAACTTTTGTGTTGTCCCTATTGTCACTACTGTCACTAGTTTACGAGAAATAGGTTAATAAGATACTTTCACTTGTCATAATGAAAAATCCTTGTACATGCGGGTATCGCAATAAGAAGGTATATTAAGACCAAAGTGGCGGTGGCGCCACCCATTTCCCTGAATACTTACATGACTGTTTTCAATATCACTTGGGCACAGTAATTAGAAAAACTTACGTAATCTCCATACAAGACTTCAACCGAAATCCAGAGATAAGCACAGTATAAGGATATATCAGTAGTTAATCTCCGGCAGCGGCGGCGCGGTCGTTACTACTGCGCAAGGTCACGCAGGGTTGTACAACGTTACTATAATCGACTTCGTACAATGTAAGTTGTTGTAAATCTAATAGGTACTATTAACTGTAAGTAGGTTTTAGTATAACAATACCACGTCATGACACCACATTAGTCAGTATTGAAGATACAAAAAATCATTATAAATATATTACTCTCATACGCGCAATAGTAGATTGTGTAACAATAATTGCAAAAGCGTTAATTTAAGTGTTCATTTTATATGTTTTCTCTAGAATACACCCAATCCATCACAATAAAAAAGATTCGTTTGAACTAGAAACGTAGGTACCTACTGTCCTACTCGTATTAGTAACTGTGTATGGCGCTATGCTAGTACCAACGCTCTTTCTACCTTTTTATCTAATAAAGATTCAAGTACGTATTTGTTTCTTAAATACTGACGAAATCATATTTACATAAAATGTTTGAATAGATGTTTGCACAATATTTAAGTAGGTACCAAACTTTCGAGCTAGATAGATCGCAGCATCTACCTAAATGTCGTTACAGATAAATCCTTATTGATTTTAATGTGTCATTCTAGCTTTAAATCTCACTTTTACGCCATTTACGTAAGCAATAATGTACCTAACACTGCAAATATATAACAACCACTTACTTTTCTGGGTGTCTAGGAATTCTAAAGAATGACATTTCCGCATTTTGAGAACTTTCCATACACCCATAAACACTACAGTAACGAAAATATGTCTTCGGTGCTGACGTCATTTTCTCCCGAACTCAACACGTCAACACAGCGCGCAAACGCGGCCCCGACTGTCCAGCCCAATAATCACCAGTTTCGCATGTTTTCGCCGCATGCGAGGGGAGGGAGGGGGACACACCGCGCGGCGTGAAGTTTGTAAGAAGAGTTATTACTGGTTTTATACTGTGGTTACGGCTCTTCGATCGGGGGTATTGAATAAATGCATTTCGACATTTGAGTGTTAGGTGCTTTACAAGTTGGAACCTGGGTTCTGTCAAGTAGTTAATATAAATACGGACAAAGTGCCAAAAATATGTATACACGACTTTATTGCTTATACGGGCCATTTTTTTTTTCAGAGTTGTCCACCCCACTTTTTTTTGGATTTGGAATTTTTTATGTTATTTCCACTCAGAATCGCGAGCTCTTTCAATCCTAATAGGAGAAAAAAAGTGTCCCAAGGTTTTTTTCCCATTCCGTTACCAGTTTTTCATACATTTTGTATGGCGGTAACGGAATGGAAGGTCTGAAAAATGTATAGAAATCTAGGGACATATTTTTTCTCCTATCAAGATCGAAAGACCTCGCGATTCTGACTATGAATCACGTAAAAAATACCCATGTTACAAAAAAAAGTGGGGTGGACCACTTTGAAAAAAATGGCCCATACCACCTTATACTTATGTTACGGTTGTGGTAGCATATTTTAGACACTGTCAGCATCGCAGTCGCTTCGTAAGCGTTTCGTTGGTATCTGTCCCTCTCGCTCTTCTGTAGTAATTTTTAGTCAGAATTACAAACTTTTTCCATCAATATTATACATATATTTTAGCTTGATAAGTGTATGGGAGCCTCGTCTGCCAACAAACCACAAAGTGGTTTGGCAGAAGATATGTTATAGGGTTAAGCTTTACGTTCTGAATAAACGTTTTATTTATTTATTTATTTTTTTTTTTATCACAATAGGTAAAAAAGTGCCTCATAATATTTTTTGCTGTTGTTACGTACCTATGTGTTACCGTTTTCCATATAGTTTGTATGGGGTAACGAAAGGTGAAGTAACAAAAATGTATGAACATTCTGGGATACTTTTTTAGGTAGGAAATGTACGAGATTCCCAGTAGAACTTAACCTAAAATTCAATAAAAAGAAAAAAATATTTAGATAAAAAAACTAACAATCTTCTCTCTCTATCGTTCTTCTGTGGTGCGACAGAGCCATACTGCGTCGCCCCGTAGCGTCAACGGTTGCCACACTTGCCACTTAGGCTAGGAAAGCTGGGACAGTCGTAGAATAGAACTGAGGTGAAATAAGGGTGCAAGTCTGTGGCAGTTTTTGTACCGTTTATCGTTTCTGTCTACGACAAACAAACAGAGGAGAGTGAAACGGAACGCAACCGTGACAACAACAGTTATATACATATCGTGAAGTTTTTATTAGTTATTTTGAAAGTTACGCTTCTAATTTGTGATAATCGGACGGAATAAGTGCAATAACAAATAAATTCGCTTAATCCAACGAAATAGTGAAGTTTTTGGCACACAAAACTACATATCCGAACTCTAACCTCAAAATTTGCAGTGACTTGACATTTAGTGCCTCTACCGCGGCCGATTATAATAATAGCGAACGTTTGCCTGCCGTGTAAACTTATTAAAACATCTGATGGCTGACGGTTTAGTAATGGGCGTACAGCATTCGCCAAAGAAAAATGAAAACAAAGACGCAGGCTCGAGCGACGGCAGCGGTACAACAGATATGCAGCCAGTGCAGCATTCGCCGAGAAAGACCGATTCTTCTTTTATCAGCGGCGGCGGACATTGTCTTTCCCAACCAGATTTGTATTCCTTGTCACGCGAACGCGATGATAGATTTGTTAGCCAAAGAAAGAGGAAACTACCTGACTCAGACTATGCCTGCAAATCTGATTTCGACTCATTTCGTGATGAAATAACTTCATATTTTCAGGATCTGTCAAAAGGTCAGAAAGAACTAACTACTGAAATACGACAGAGCTTCAGTGACATTAGAGATGAAATCAGGACAATGAAGGTCGCAAATGAGGAATTAAGTGCAAAGTACGGGCAAATACATCAAGAATTAGTAGATCTCAAAAGTGAAAATGTGGAGATCCAGGAAAAACTACATAATTTAGAAGAAAATGTACATCAACTTCAAATTACTCAAACAGAAACCGACTCGACAGGCTCATCCTCACGGATTCCAGCCGACCACCTGCCTGCCTGCCGGGAGGACATCATCACAGAGTCATACAATCGATATATGCGCATGCACAACATCCTGGTGGCCGGCGTCACTGAAACAAATGACAAAGATCAGGATACCAGACAGCGGCATGACCTGGACCTAATAATGAATGTATTAAAATTAGCCTACAAAGACTGCCCTGTACCTTCAAAAACAGTAAGGCTAGGAAAGTATGACCCGAAAAGGAACCGGCTAATCAAATTGTCTTTCGAGTCACCAGACACTGTGAAATATTTATTAAAAAACAAGTCAAAGATTGGTAAAGAATATCGCTTCTACAGTGATCAGACGGCGTGTCAGAAGGCGTACCTCAAAAACTTAAGGGAAGAGCTACAGCAGCGCAGCACAAGCGGAGAACCAAATTTGACTATAAAATATGTTATGGGTGTGCCGAAGATTGTTAGTACAAAAAGTGATACAAAAAACTCCAACAACTAAACAACAGAAAACAATATAATGTCAGCGACACTAACTGTAACTATAATAGGATATTGTACTATCGTTTATTAAATTCTTGTTATTACATATATATGTGTTATTTATTTATTTATCTATTTAGACTATATTGGAAGAACCTATTGCATACAAAATGGGATCCTTTATGTTATATTATTTTACCTAAGGCTACTTTTATTTCTGGTGAGTATTATTTCCACAATGTCAAAACTGTGTTACTACTGTTGTTCTGGTCTCTAAATTGGCGTCATGCAACCTATCTAAGGATGTATATTATAAATAACAAGTATACAGAACTGAGATTTTCTTTTATTATAAAATTTAAACCGGGCAAGAAACCTCTATTATCTATCGGTCTTTTGAATCCAGGATCTCTTGGCACACGGCATGACGAATTCTTGGTAGCCATGGAACGTTATCCAGTAGACATAATGGCGATAAACGAGACGTGGCTCCGGAATGGTGAGGAGGGCCGCGCGCCTGCGCCGCCTGGGTACCGGCTGCGCCACACGCCGCGCCCGGCGGGTGAGCGTGTGCGCGGCGGTGGTGTGGGATTCTACCTCAGGCGTGGCGTAAACGCGCGCTTGCTCGCACACCCGACGGCTCCTTCCGTAGAACAAATGTGGCTGAGCTTGTGTAACAACGGTATTAAGTTGGCTATTGGTACCGCGTACAGACCGCCATGGCAAAATCCTGACATTTTTATAAACTCTATTAGCGACTCGGTTTCCTATTTTTCATCATTTGATCAGGTAATTATCATGGGAGACTTTAATATTGATATGTTGAAAACACAAGACCCAGCTAGAAAAAAACTAAATGATTTTTTATATTGTCATAATCTTACCCAATATGTAGATAAAGCCACTCATTTTACAGATCATAGCCAAACGCTAATTGATGTCATTTGTTCGTCCGCAAATCTTTCCGATATATGTGTCAATATCATTCCAGATCTTAGCAGCCATGCATTTATAACGTGTAAAGTAAACGTAACTAAAACAAAATCGCCACCGCAGCATATTATTTACCGCCCACTCAAAGACATAGACTTAGATTGCTTCAATTCTGACGTGGATCATATTGAATGGGAAAAAGTTATTTCCTTTGACGTCAATACATCTGTAATTACATTTAACGCATTTATACTAAATCTGTTTGATAGGCACGCACCCACTAAATTTAATGTAATTAGAGAGCGCTCGTCTCCGTGGATTACCTATAATATCAAAAAACTTATGGCTAAACGCGATGAGGCCCACGAAAAATATAGGCAAGGTGGACTAGACACTCAAAAAATGTACTATAAGGATCTAAAGAAAACAGTAATTAGTGCTATAAATAGGGAAAAAACGGCATATTTCGATAAATATATTGTATCTCAGATAAAAAACCCACGGGCCCTATGGAAACATGTCAAACAAAATGTAGCTAATTTTAAAAAAAGTGAGTCTGACATACCACACCATTTATTAGACCCAAACGCCATTAACAATTTTTTTCTTAATGTACCAGGTGGAGACGAACTTAGCATATCTGATTTAACACGTTTTGAGTTCAGTAGATACAGTGATGCACGTTTCGGGCTCCAGTTGGTAACAGAGGTCACTGTCAGTAAAATAATTAGCTCGATCCGTACTCAGGCCCAGGGAACGGACGGTATCTCTCTCAATATGTTGTTAATGACCCTGCCGCGCACGTTGCCTATTATTACAGCCATTATAAACCAGTCAATCACCACCGGCGTCTTCCCCGAGCCCTGGAAAAACGCTGCGGTCAGGCCAATCCCTAAGCAAACGACTCCTACCCACTTTAAAGATTTACGACCAATCAGCATTCTCCCTATGATGTCAAAGATCCTAGAGAAAGCTGTGTGCCTGCAATTAGTGGAATATTTGGACAAAAACAATATTTTACCTCCTAAACAGTCGGGCTTCAGGAAAAGTCGTAGCACATCAACTGCTCTTCTTGATGTTGTCGACGAGATTCTTGCTGCACAGGATGATGGAAATTCCACAATCCTAGTTCTTTTAGATTTTTCACGTGCATTTGATACCATCAACCCATTGTTATTATTATCCAAACTAACGTACTACGGATTCGACCCTAAGACAGTAAACTGGTTCGCTTCATACCTCGGAGAGCGCACCCAGCAAGTTGAAATACGAAACTCGGAGGGCATATCGTTGGTCTCCGAACGGACAACAGTCACCAGGGGCGTCCCCAAGGATCCATCTTAGGGCCGATTCTTTTCATTTTATACAGTGCGGACATAATAAGGCACATCAACAATTGTAAATATCACTTATATGCGGACGACTTACAAATGTACATTTCGTTTAAGCCTGAACATACTAGCATAGCTGTATCAAAATTAAATCAAGACCTAAATAGTGTTGCAAACTGGTCTAAGACAAATTGCTTGGTTCTGAATCCCTTGAAATCAAAATTCTTAGTATTAGGTACGAAACAGCAAGTGGCAAGTACAATAATGCACAACCCACAGGTCCGTATCCTGGATGAAAGCATTTCTCGTGTGTCAGAAGCCAGAAACCTGGGAGTAATTATGGACGAGAGACTGCAATTTGAAAATCACGTTCTAGAAACTGTTCGTAACTGTTTCTACCGTCTCAAAGTCCTGTATAATATTCGAAACTATTTAAGTGTAGACATGCGAATAAAGCTCTGTGATACCCTCGTATTGTCCAAATTAAACTACGCTGACACTGTAATTGGAAACTGCTTGTTATCCCGTACAAAAATCCAACTACAGAGGCTTCAAAATGCCTGTGCCAGATTCTGCTTTCCGATTCCACCAAGAACACACGTGACACCGTTTTTGAATAGTGGGAATATGCTCAAGATGGAGGCCCGTAGAAAACTACATTTTGCTTCATTGTTGTTCGGGATCATAGTTACCAAACAGCCATCTTACCTTTACGAAAAACTAACTTTTTCCAGTAAACATGTAAGGCACGCCTCCCGCCTAATCTGTCCAAGACATAGGTCGGCTAGTTTCCGTGGCAGCTTCCGTTACGCAGCCACGCGCTGCTGGAACAATCTCCCTCCACCAATTAGAAATGCCAGTTCCTTATACGTCTACCTATGCATATTTTTAATTTTATAAGTGTCAAGTAACATATCAGTCATGGTCACTTATGTTATTAGGTATAAATAATAAAATAATAATAAATATTATAGGACATTCTTACACAGATTGACTGAGACCCACGGTAAGCTCAAGAAGGCTTGTGTTGTGGGTACTTAGGCAACGATATATATAATATATAAATACTTATATACATAGAAAACATCCATGACTCAGGAACAAATATCTGTGCTCATCACACAAATAAATGCCCTTACCGGGATTCGAACCCGGGACCGCGGCGTAGCAGGCAGGGTCACTACCGACTGCGCCAGACCGGTCGTCATGTAGGAATCAATACATTATTTATTAATCAAACCTTTTAATGATTTTTCTACTCCCGAACTGTTATTCGTCATTTACAGGATTGTGCGTATCGAAAAAACTGAAAACGCATTGTTTGGTTCTGTAATCATGGCAACGCATTGCATTAACGATACTGCGTGCGTGCGCGGGAAGGCTTTGGGCAGCTGAGCTGACAGTGCAAACCTTTGCAATACAGGAAACAGTGTGAATTTCGCGAGAATTATTTAAAAAAAAACTACCTATTAAAAACTAAGTGCATGGTCTTTATAAAAGTATTGTATGCAATGGTGTTTAACTGACTCCAAAATACTCGTGGAAAGTACGCCACTCATATTTCTTGACCTCCTTTAAACGCCTGTTGAATAAAATACTATAAATTAACTATTAGAGTAATGATCATTTCTAGACACATATTTAAATTATCTGTGCTTTTTCAACAAATAATCGTTACAAAAACCAAATAATCATCTTTAAAAAAAACTACTTATCTAAAAAATACAACAAAATATTTTTTTACGCTAAGAAATAGACTAAGTCATTGAAATTAATAACTCATGACTTGTACAAGAACAAAACATAAAATATCTTTAATAAAATAATAAACTACCATTCAGGTAAGTATTCAAAAATCAAACAATATTTTTATGCATACATTAACACGTCTTAATGTAATTAGTAATTATAAAAAAAATAGTAGCTTATATTAGATTTTTTTTATATAAACACGTACTTGTAAAAAATGTTTGGAAATTATAATAACGAATATGTATATTCATGACTTAAAATGTTCAATTTCGTACTGAATTTACCATTCATGTGCAAAAATATACTAATGGACTAAGTCATAACTTATTCAAACATAAATTAATATGAACAGTTATATTTTACAATATAGTGTCATGGTACTTATACCAAAAACGAACAATTTATGACCCGAATATAATTTAACAATAATGACTTATGTTTTATATCACGGGTCGTAGCATAAAACAACGAATAAAATATCATTTTGCAATAATCATTCAAGTCTCATAGTGGGTAACTATGTCATTTTTTGCGTTTTGCAAGAATGAGTCAAGTGTAAAAAAATCGTTGAGTCAACCCTCATAACACATTATTGTAATTTAAATATGTCTTCTGCCAATTACTATAATAAGTTAAGGTTCTTGACACATTAATGCAAAACAGGCAACACACGATAAAGGATTTGTGTTAACCTTTTTTTTACTTTTGGGATAGTAAAAATTTTCAAAATGAAAAAGTCAATTTTGCAAATAGAAGTTTAAAAATCCAGCTATAACATGGCATTAAAATCTCATTTTTTTAGTTTTTGTGGGTTGACACATTATTGCTTATCACCATCCACGTTTTCAAATGTAAGCTAAAACTGCACTTACTCAAGGAACAAGCTGACTCGGCCTAGCCGACCGACCTGTATCTACATATATCTTCGCCACCAGTTTTTGTAACTCCTTAGTTTTAGAGTGTATGTAATATATTATATTATTTAACTATATATGTATTTATTAGTAATAATATATATAAATATGTATATATATCAGTTTTCATACAACTATCAGCTGTTCATTATAATGTATACTGTTTCTGTTTTGCTCTGCTTTTTACGTTTTGTGTTGTTATGTGTTTGTTCTAAGTGTCACTGGGTACACTGAAAATCAGCGTCGTAACACTATCAATGTGCCGCGACAAATGCTGAGTGTTATCCTTTTCCGAAACCACCCTCAGCACTGTAACTTCATTCATTTTCCTAGATTTAAGCCTACTTTGATGTTGTTGTAAATGTGTTTCGAATAAAGTCTCATTCATTCTCATTCATTCAGTCTCATTCATTTGTAATATGTCGAATGCTTACTCAGGAATATCACAAATGTTCCATAAAGGACACGGTAGATGGATGAACTAATATGAGCTTTTGTCGACCGTAACTTATATTTTACCTATTTGGGAAGCGAAAAGAGAGGTTACAGATATGGGTGCCGTACCTACCTAATAGTACATTACGATACAAGTGCGTAAAAAAGGAAGTTCGAAACGAGTGGCGATAAATTAAAACACGACCGAAGGGAGTGTTTTGAATCGACACGAGTTACGAATTTCCTTTTCGCACGTGTATCGTACGACGTTTTTCAGTACAGATGAGCCTCCGAAGTTTCGACCTGGCATATAATGAACCACTTCTCGCACTAGTGCGTAAAAAAAACACCATCTGTACTGAAAAATATTTTTTTTTTTTTTTTTTTTTTTTTAAATCTTTATTAAAGAGCTTTATCGCTTAGCGATTATGTCGCTCCATATAACCCACATAGTTACATTTACTTACGATTAATAAGGCCTATATTAACTAGCTTGAATAGTGCTCGGGCTTCGTCCGACAATGGAAAAGCCAGGGCACTATTACAGCCACCAACATTTGTAAAAGTATTACAGGATATTTTAAGTTGGCTTCTAAAAGGCTCATTCCGCACACATTCCATTAATATGTGGTACACATCCTCAATAACATCACAATCTGAACATAGTGGTGAGGCAACTTTACGCATCATAAATCCAAACTTATTTAACGGAATGTGCCCCGAACGAACTCTTAGAGCTGTTACAATCTCTTGACGATTAAGTGAGCAATCTATCCATGGTGTGTTTATGAGTTCTGGTTGAATCGTTCTGTACCAAATGCCTTTTTCTTTTGATCTAGCATCAAAGTACTCTTTCCATAATTGGCGACAACGTTTTTTCACTATTTTAATACACTCGGAAAAGAAAGGTAAAATGTTACATGTGGTATCACAATGACAGGCTTGCTTAGCGAACCAATCTACTTTTTCGTTTCCAGTAATGCCTATGTGCGAAGGAATCCATTGCAAGATTAACGATTTTCCTATAGATTCCAGATTATAAATGCTTTTAAGTATGCTATAGGCAATCGGCAGTCCTCGATAGCTCGAGGTACAGCGAGCCAAATGTTGTAATGCACTTTTAGAGTCGGTGAAAATAACAAATTTATCGTAATCGGTTGTTGTAATATAGGATATTGCCTCCGCAATGGCTACTAATTCCCCGTGCATGATGGATAGGTCAGACGTTATTTTTAATTGTAAATTTATTTCGGACTGAGGGTCATAAAATGCGGCACCCATTGTGTTTTCTTCCTTAGAGCTGTCAGTGAATATTTGATAGTAGTTATGATAGGTATTGCTAATGGACTGGATAATTGTGGATTTGGTTGTTTGATTATAGCTGCGCTTTGGTTCATCAACTGTATTTATATTTAGTTTAACTACTTCTATAAGATTAATGTTGTTAACCCACAATGGTAATGAAAACATTTCTAATTGGCTACTAGATTGGACAGACACTGTTTTGAATGAATTGTAAATTAAGGCTAACAATGGTAGTTTTTTCCGGAATCGCTTATAAGTTGAACTTACTTCTGATAACTCTTGTAGTTGTTGAATATTATTATTGGTATTTAATGAAATTGACTTAAACCAAAATTTACCTCCCAAAAAAAAACGACGTACGTGTAGTGGGGGCAGGGAAAGTTCATTTTCCATCACATGAATGGGCGTCGATTTAATAAAGCCGCCAATGGTACGTAAAGCCTGATTTTGTACCTTTTCTAATTTGTATAGATGTTTAGTACAACTATGATCATATAAAAAGGATGCGTAATCTATTCTACTCCGTATGATAGCTATAAATAGTTTTCTCAAATGTTTAGGATGCACGCCCCATCTTGGGCCCACTAGTACCTTGAAAATATTAAGATATTTTTGAACTTTTTGAGTAATTTCATTTATATGTTTGGACCAGGTAAGGGAACGATCCAACCAGACTCCAAGATATTTTACAGTTTCTAATACTTCTAAGTTATGATTATTCAAACTCAAGCTTATTATATCTCGACATGGACCTCTTTTAAATATACATACTTTAGATTTGCGGATTGAAATATTTAAGCCCAAGCTACTTATACATTCATTAAAAATCTGCAGGGAATTTTGCAACTCTGTTTCAGCCTCTCTAATGTTCTTACTAGTAAAATATAACACGTAATCGTCCGCGTACTGACAAATGGAAACCCTTTGAACCTGATCCTGGACAAATATTGTAGCAACATTGAATAACAAAGGAGATAAGGGATCTCCTTGAGCCAGCCCGCGATCCGTTTTACGACTCAAAACCACTCCACTGTCTGTTTTAATTGTAAGAGTCCTTTCTGACAAGAAGTTCCAGAGATATTTAGAAATACCTGAACTAATATCCAGACGGTCCAAGTTTCGTAGTAAGCTAATTACGTCAATATTATTATAGGCGTTATCGATATCTATAAAACATCCTAACGTAACCATGTTTTTTGCTAAACCTATTTGTATCGCAGTGACTAATCGGACTACACCATCTAAGCATGATTTGGTCTTTCGGAAACCGACTGTTTCTTCTGAAAACATTTTGTTTTTTTCTAAATACCACTCTAATCGTTTATTAAGAATGGAATGAAATATTTTGCATACACATGAAATTAAAGATATAGGCCGCATTGCTGAATTTGAGTTTGGATCTGTTCCCAATTTAGGAATTGGTATAATACGAATTTCCTTCCATTGACTAGGAACAAATCCTAAAATTAACATTTTATTGTATAAATCTAATAGTATTGCCTTCCCGTTACTAGGAAGTCTTTTAATCATAGAGTATGAAATTTCATCACAACCAGGGGCAGTGTCTTTAGATTTGATACACGAGTTAAGTTCCTGAATAGTAATTGGAACTGTTATCTCTGGATTTTGTGAGCTAAACGCAGGTTCCGGAGAAGCGACTGAGTCAGGAGTCAGAGTGGAAAGCAGAGCTAAAGCCTTACTCTCATCTACATGTGGTCTTGAAGCCTTGTATCCTTTGAGCCATCTCATTCGATTCCACATGTCAGACGGGGACGTCACATCACCTAAAGAGCTACAAAATTCCTGCCAGCTTTTACTCTTACTATTTCTAATTAGTTTTTGTGCTAATCTTATTTTATCCTGAAGATCCTGAAGGTTCTGTGGGGTACAATTACGTCTAAACTTGGCCAACGCTAAACGACGTTCGGCTACGGCACGGGATAAATCTGAATTCCAATAGGGTTTTGGAGTAAAAACATTTGTTGGGTTATTATTAATCTTGTACATTGGTATGTTATCATCAGCAGCTTTATTTAAGCTATTAATAAATGCATTGTAAGCCTCTTGAGGATCTTCAGGTAAAACAAAACTATTAAAATGATTATCAAGTTGCGACGTATATTTTTCCCAATTAGCCATTTTATAGTTCCTGCGACAAGTAGGACTCATGTAGGTTTTAAGCTCAGTGGAAATTTTAATTATTAAATGGTCACTACCTAGAGATTCATTTAAAACCACCCATTTCATGACTAAAGATATGTCGCTAGATGCTACAGATAAATCAGGCGAAGATAACTGCAATACACCATTCACCAGTCTCGATCGAGTGGGACTACCATCATTAATTGATATATAATTATTATCTAATAAGGAGTCGTGAATTTTAGTACCTCTACTCTCTGTCTTGTATGACCAATTAGTATGGTGTCCGTTAAAATCTCCGAGTACAAGTGTTTTTTGATGAAACTGAGAAAATAGCGAATCCCAATCATTTTGCGATGTTGAAATAGTAGACGGGCAGTATACTCCGATTATATTTTCTACTTGATCACAATTGAACAGCTTAACAGATACAGTTTCAATTCCAGCATTGCGGCAAACAAATTGATATTGTTGAGCTTTAATGGACTTGTGTGTCAAGATTGCTACACCTCCGTAACCGTCCAACCTATCTGTGCGAAACAAATTGTAATTACTTATTTTTAAATAGCTTTCAGGCTCAAGCCATGTCTCGCTTATGACGGCAATGTGGACCTTTTCCTGTATAAGTAGCTGTTCAAATGCAACCAACTTTGGCCTAAGGCTTTGCGAATTCCACTGTAAAATATTTAGTCGAATCGGACACTTCCTATTGACCTTTAAATCCATTAAAAATTGTTTTAAAGAATGATACATCACATAGATATTTCGATACATATGATATAACGCACTCGCAACATACTTGAATCGCCGATTTGATCTTCTCCACTATCGAATCTCTCTTTGAAAATATAATGTCTTTTAACTTCTTTAATAAAGTACTTATTGTATTTTCATCTTTGGTTTCGTCAGTTCTGTCTTTATTGTCAATATTGTGTTTGAGCGCTGGTGCGTCGCTCTCCACAGCAGTTGGCTGATCATTCGACACATGCCCGGTGTCTGGAAGGTCCTCCTGAGTCAGACTTTTATCCTGTTTGCTTAAACGCCGCCGCACTCGTCGTGGTTTTCGCTGATCTTGATTAGCGGGAGACAATGATGGTGGATTATGAATTTCAGCTGTAGTTATTTCCTCCGTTTCAGAAAGTAATGCGTGAAAGCGTGTGGTCTGGTCTCGTTTTTGTGATTGTTGAGTGTTTGTGATCTGAGCGAAACTAAAAACCGTGGGTACAGGAGTAGGAGGCAAAAAATCAGCGCGAGGTGGTTTATTGACAACAGGAGATCCAAGCGATTCATACATTTCGGCTGCTCTTTTATAAGTCACATTTGATTCAGACATTATTTCGCGAATTCTTTTTTCTTTCTGATATATAGGACATATTTTAGCCAATGCCATATGATTCCCGGCACAATTACGACATGTATACATAGTCGTTTCACAGTTGGCATGGTTACCCGTACATTTTGGACATGTTATTTTCTTTGGGCACAGCTTATGTGTATGGCCAAATCTCCAGCACTTCGAGCACTGAGAAACTGGGAAAATATATGGTTCCACCTTAGCCCTAATTTCAAATAAGTAAATGTATGAAGGTAAACTATCTCCTTGAAACATATCCTTATCACCTCACTCTCGACCCATCCAGACTCCTCTGTATTCCTCTTATTTAATCTCTTAATAGATACTATTTCAACATCGCTTATCATATTCTCCATTATTTCTTTTTCCTCAAGGCCAAGGTCAATGTCTCGCACGATACCGTATGATAAACCAACTTCGTAGGTACGCAAGCTCCTCCATCCATACTTCTCGACAAACACTTTGTTTAATAGAAACCGTTCCGCGCTTTCCTCTTTGTCAAATTGTACCAACACTTTGAATGGATTAATATATTTGACCTTGGACACGTTCGCAACATCGTGGTCACGAAATAACTTAGATAATGCAAAACGTTTAGGTAATGCGTTCTTGCACGTTATGCATATTTCCGTGAGACTTTTTGCTTGTCCAGATGTTGAATCCATGTTAGGTATATTCCGTTTCTTAGATTTTTTAACAGCTTTCTCCCATTTTTCGGTTTGTTCTTCTTCATGTCTAATCCTCTTATTTGTACATTCCTCCTGGTCCATGGAAGTGTTAGAAACACTAGCTTTCGTTTGGTCATCTAAGGATGTTTGCATCTCTAAATTGTTATCATCTTCTGAATTTAACTCGTGCTCGGGAATGTCTCCATTCAATAAATCACTCTCCGCCATAGTGCACAAGGCGCATTATTACACACTTGAACCGATACGCCGGCCCGCGCACAGCTGGGCCGCCTCGAGATAAGAACCGGCCAGAGATAACTAATAGGTAATAAACTCAGGTAAACTATTTGTTCTGCACAACACAATAGACGCGTCTTAACCGTACGATGTGCCCGGCAAAACTGAAAAAAAAAAAAAAAAAAAAAAAAAAAAAAAAAAAAAAAAATATTATTTCAGTACAGAGATGGTGCTTTTTGCCCGCACGTGCACATAGTCATTTTTGGTCAGATTGAAACTTTAGAGTGCCATCTGTACTGAAAAACGTCGCACGATACACATGCGGAAAGGAAATTCGTAACACCTCTTTTCCGCACTTGTATAGTAATGTACTTACCTACATTCATAGAATAAATAAAGCATTAAGTGACCCCAAAAATATTGAATTGTATTTACCAAAGACTAAGCGGAAACATAACTAGTAACGATTTCCGGCGAAGGAATGAAACATTAAAAGAATACGAATAATATTAAGCGAGCTGCGTACCTAGCCAACGTCACAACCGCTTACGAAGCGTAGTATAGCTAGCTCTCTCTATCGCTCTTATGTAGTGGGGCGACAGAGACAGACTGAGTTTCGATCGTATAGCGTCAACGATTGTTACTTCGCTAGTTCGCATCTAGGACGACAGGAAAAGATGCAAATTCGGAAAATATGATAGGCTTTTTGTTGTTGATTAAGGTCATTTATTATTTATGAAACGTTCATTTAGGCACTTTTTTTATACTACGTCGGTGGCAAACAAGCACTTGTCCCATCAAAGCGAGTAAGTGATGACACAGTAGTACAGCGGTTCTCAAACTTATTTTCCCATGGAACCCTTTTAGAAAGTAAAACATCTGACGGAACCCTTAAATTATTTTTTTTTATTGCAATCTTTATTTTAATTTAACAAGCAATCATGATAGTAAAATCTAATCACTAGATTCTAATGTGAGGTATTACATGAAACTGTTTTTTATTTTTTAACAATTGGTGAATATTTGGTTTTATGAAAGAGAGTTGTAGTTGCATATCAGGTACCCAAAATTCACACGGAGCCCCCAGAGAGGCTTTGCGGAGCCCTAGGGGTCCGCGGAGCACACTTTGAGAATGGCTGCAGTAGTATAAAGACGACCCAGTAGTGAATCTCCCGCGATCGGTGCTTGCTCTCTCGCATGCGCCGCGCGCGACCTTGGCATGTACTCTCTGCACCTCGCTGCGTGCGAGCGCTGCTCAAGGACAAACCGCGCGACGCAAAATTTGTTAGAAGAATTATTACTGGTTTTATACTGTGACGATGAGCTATCGGCTAAACGAACACGTTTGTTTCGGTGTAAATAAAAGAGACGCGATAATGTTTTCAGCGATTTATAGTTCTACGCCCAGCGATGTCCCAACAAATGCGGAGTAAGTGATGAGCGAGGTGTCTTCGATAGAAACAAGAAGACTTGTGTTGTGGAAATATTGTGGGTACTCAGGCAACGATATATTACCTATATAGTATACAAATACTACATAGAAAACATCCATGACTCAGGATTCCTGGTTCCTGAGTCAGGATCAAAATATAAATGTGATCATCACACAAAAAAGCCCTTACCGGGATTCGAACCCAAGACCGCGGATTAGGCAGGCACAGGCAGGGTCACTATCACTACGCGCCTGGTCAGACCGGTAGTCTATGGCAACGGCAAATTTTAAAGGCAAAAATCAAAGATGGCTGCTAAATAGGTAACTACGGAATATCGGTCTAACATCCGATATCGGATTGGATAACCTGCGCGGGAAGCATGGTCGCGCGATAGACCATAAAATATCAGGCCGTCCCTATCGCACTTACAAATAGTGCGATAGGGACGGCCTGCTATTTTATCACTTATCGCGCGACCATAATTGCCTGCCTGAAAACGCACTTACGCCACCAGCGCTCCCGTGAGGCTAAATCAATGTGTAAGAAACACCATTTTAATTGCTATGAATGCGAAATCATTGTGATCTAGGTTAAAAGCGTATTACAGAACCAATTTCAAAGGTCCGTCCCCTAATTTGGGGCAGTAACACGATTTATTGGCACCGTGAGTGAGGGAGTGGCTCTGGTCACAAACGTGTATTTGATAAAGACACACACGCCGGGTCGAACGCGATAAAATAACATTCTGATTCATTTTAAGCGTGGCGAGACGTCAGTCATCTTTAATTTTTGCCTTTGAAATACTTCGTCGGAAACAGATGCCTCAACCTCACCGTCCAAGGCCCTAGGTCACGCGGCCGCGGTGGGCCTAAGAAGCGCTGGCTGTACGTCGTGACAGCGGACATGGAAGAGAACAATCTCTCACCTCAGGATGCCGAAGACCGGGCAAAGTGGAGAAGGCTGAGCAGGAAAGCGGACCCTGGCGCTAGGCCGGGAAAGCGCTAGGTTGAAGAAGAAGAAGAAATACTTCCGACATCCGATATCGGATCGAATAACGTGAAAACGCACATAGCTTCAAGGGAGCGCTGGTGACCTAATGGTAAGAGAGTATGACTTTCAATCTGGAGGTCTCGGGTTTGAACCCCGGCTCGTACCGATGAGTTGGTTCTTTGAAACTTAATTGCGAAATGTCATTTGATAATTTCCACTCGCTTTTCGGTGAAGGAAAACACCGTGAAGAAACCGGACTAATTCTAATAAGACCTAGAGATTACCGTGGGACTCAGTCAATCTGTGTAAGATTGTCTATAATATTTAGTATTTATTTATATGTTATCTTATCTCTCGTCTACACAACCAAAAACCTAATATAAGACCCTCTTTGAACTTTTAGCTCCACTTTTCTTTTAATTGGTCCTAAAATGAAGGATTTGGCGGCTTTTCTTCCAAGTTCCCCTTCCTGGCCTTGTTTAGTTAATTCCGTACAAATTGCTGCCCTGTCCAGTTTAAAATTTCAATGAGTTTTCAAATTGTTGTTTAGTGAATTAAAAGTTTTTAATCAAAAATAATGAGTGGTTAGGAGTTGCTAAAATTAATGAGTGGAACACTAGATCAAGCAAACGTATCTACTTATCGTCTTTATTCGCAGCTTGCAGCTTTTGGGCGTCAATTTTTGTAAGTTGAAGTCAACAAAAACATAAAAAATGCCTCGTTACGTGAAATTGCAATTACACAAAAATTATGAACATTCAAGGACCTGACACATATTTAAAATCACAGGCGAGTAACAAATTCGATGAACTTGTTTCTTCTATGTAAACCTAGTTCTGTGGAGTGGAAGATGGTGGAAGTTAGTACAATATACCTATAAGGCAGTTTACACAAATTATATACACCCTGTTTTTATTGAATTCCGTTAACTTCAAGGGAAGATTCCTTACTTCAAATACAATCAATTTCTCTAAGAGACTAGCTTCTTAACTCTTACGGTTATCGAATTATTAAAAAAAAATTACTGAACACGTGTGTAGCATCCCTTACCACTTCTTAATTTTATTTGTTTTGACATGTGCCGTCAAACACTTTATTGTTATGATTAAGGTCCTCTCACACTAATTAATCCATTTATTATGTATGGAAACGAAAAAAAAAATTGTTTTCGAATTTAACAAAAAGCGATATACAGGTTGGTTCCTGATGATGAACTTAACTTCGTGTCGAACTTAACGGAAAACAAAAAAAACACGGTGTATGAATGAAGGTTTACATAAATAATATATTTTTCAGTAGAGATGGTGTTTTTTTTACGCACTAGTGCGAGAAGTGGTTCATTATATGATAGGTCGAAACTTCGGTAGGTCATCTGTACTGAAAAACGTCGTACGATACACGTGCGAAAAGGAAATTCGTAACTCGTGTCGATTTAAAACACTCCCTTCGGTCGTGTTTTAATTTATCGCCACTCGTTTCGAACTTCCTTTTTTACGCACTTGTATCGTAATGTACTATTATGTCCTTGCAATAACAAACAGAAGGTTTGTTGTCTTTTTTCATTTTTTTGTTTCAGTCCAACCCTTCAGGGAGAGTGAACTCCACTTCTAACCTCCAACCCTTCTGGTGCTTCGGGTGTCCATGGGTGGATGAGGTTACTTACAATCAGGCGACCTACCTGCGAAAAAAAAATGAGTTTTTTTATTCCTGTTTTTGTTTTGTAGTTATATTTTTTATTGAATGTACAAAATATTTTTCCAGGTAAATCAATATTTTAACCATGGAAAAAAACCGGCCAAGTGCGAGTCGGACTCGCGCACCGAGGGTTCCGTACAAACCTGCAAGGTTTACAATTATTAAAAAAATATATATTATGTGATGTAACTAAAAATTTATGGTTTTCGTAATTTTTCCTTTATCTATGCTATAAGACGTAGCTTCGTACCAAATTTCAAGATTCTGAGTTCACGGGAAGCACCCTGTAGGTTTTGATTCCCTTGCAAGTGTCGAAAATTTGCGGCATAAACGGCTGTATCTTTTGATTGCGTTGGCTTAGAAGTTTGATTTTTTCACAGCTTCAAGGGACAGTAGACCTGAGTAATTGATATAAATTTCAGCTTCATACCTCCACGCGTTCCTGAGAAAAAGGGTCTTGACAGACGGACGGACGGACGGACAGACGGACAACAAAGTGATCCTATAAGGGTTCCGTTTTTTCCTTTTGAGGTACGGAACCCTAAAAATGAGGAACTTTTCTTATTAAAAAAAAAATCGTCTTAAAGATTTTACTTTTCATTTTATCTTAAAAATATCGACAAAAATGTTTACTAAAGCATTTCATACGTGTCAAGACCAGTCAAGAGTACTTTAGTAATGTATTTCTTCCAAATGTTCACGAAAATCAACCATAACAAAACGTTACAAGGTATAAGAAAACAAAATAAGATAAGAAAAAAAAAAACAATTTTCGTCTTGACAACTTGACATGGACTGGCGGAATCAGTAGAGCAAAATGGCAAATGAAATCTTATTATTTTTGGACGAAAATAGTTAACCTAAAGGCGGTTACAGACTGCGACTGTCTACTTGCGAGTACTGTTGCTAGACCCCCTTTTTTAACCCCCGACGCAAAAACAACGGTATGTTATAAAATTGACGCGTCTGTCTGTTTTTTTTTCTGTGTATGTGTCTGTCTGTGGAATCGTAGCTCCCGAACGGATGAACCGATTTGGATCTAGTTTATTTTTTTGTTGGAAAGTTGAATTAGTCGGGAGTGTTCGTAGCCATGTTTGATGGAAATCGGTCTACTATACTCTGTCAACCAAGTTTGTCAGTAAATAAGAACAAAGAAAACTATATGCATCCTTTTCTTTAGGGTGCTAGAGAAAAGGATACCTATAGTTTTCTTAGTTTTTATTTACTGACAGACTTGTTTGACAGAATATAAGTCGGGGGTTTTGCAAATTTTTTTGTGGTTAGTTTATCCATACTAATATTATAAATGGGAAAGTGTGTGTGTCTGTTTGTTTGTCTTTCACGGCGAAACGGAGCGACAAATTGACGTGATTTTTTAAGTGGAGGTAGTTGAAGGGATGGAGAGTGACATAGGCCACTTTTTGTCTCTTTCTAACGCGGGCGAAGCCGCGGGCAAAAGCTAGTACAGAATAAATGTTTGGCACATGACCCGACAACCTTTCTTGGGGGGTTCGTTATGTCATTTCCCTTCTTCTCGTCCTTGGGACTTTGGTCCTAGATGCCACGGTTTGGGAGATGCGATATTTTTCCTAAATCATCCAAAATCTGATATTCGAAGCCGAAATTGATTCCAATAAATACCCGCGTGGTGGTAACATACGATCGTGTAAAACATCAGTCTGAAACTACCCTAAAGAACTATGTAGTTGACGTCAGACACCAAAACATGTATTTGAAGGGTACAGAAACATTAGTTACATAAAAACTTACTAATTTATAAATTGTGTCTGTTTGTTTGTCCGTTTTTCACGGCAAAACGGAGCGACGAATTGACGTGATTTTTTAAGTGGAGCTAGTTGAAGGGATAGAGAGTGATATAGGCTACTTTTTGTCTCTTTCTAACGCGATCGAAGCCGCGGGAAAAAGCTAGTGTATAATATTTTCTCTTGAATCTCTCTTAAACCTATTTTAGTACATAATTCAGTATAAGTCTATTCAGTATAGTACGTATACTACGTACAGCCTAGGTACCTACTAAATTATATATACGGACAAAGTGCCTAAAATAAGTATACATGACTTTATTATTACATTTTCAGAATGTGCATGTGCATACATGTTTTTGGCGCTTTTTCCGCATCTATATTTAATACTTTCACAATTCTAATATTACATAACGATAAAAGTGCGATAAATAAGAAATTCGAAACGAGCGCCGATTTAAACACGAACGTAGTGTTTTAAACCGACACGAGTTTTGAATCCATACTACTCGTAATATTATAAATGGGAAAGTGTGTGTGTCTGTTTGTTTGTCCGTCCTTCACGGCAAAACGGAGCGACGGATTGTCGTGGTTTTTCAAGTGGAGATAGCTGAAGGGATGGAGAGTGACATAGGCTACTTTTTGTCTCTTTCTAACGCGAGTGAAGCCGCGGGCAAAAGCTAGTTACTTATAATCGTAAAACGTTTTACAGTATATTATGGCCATTTATTTTTAATTTTTGACATAGTTGCGTGATGAGCACATTACCTAACAAGTGCGGTAAGTAGGTAATATAGCGAGATATCGTCACTACTTTTAAAAAATCTCGTATCTCACGCTGTTCCTCAAAGTTAAAACGCAGTAAGTCTACATGCATTCCATACATACTTACTACAATTTTCTTTTCATTGACAGACGAAGATACAAGTTTTTTTAAAAGTAGTGACGATATGTACAAAATATTTATCAAGATTTCGAACAAAATATTGGCTCACCCTTTTTAATTAAAAAAAAACTAGTAACCCCGGTTATAATAGGCCCCCGATTTACGTTCTCGAATCTTCCGCCTGAAAACAAACGGTGTAGCGGAATATGATTTATTATACACCAAGAGCTAGTTCAGGGTAACCTACATATTTCGAGAGGGATTGTGATAAACCTTAGTATCTACACGCAAAGCGATAATAAGATGTTAGATACTAAGATAGCGATATATCACCTCCACTCGTGAAGCAAGTCACTCAACCGGCACGAAGATTAATTACATATAATAAAATGTAAACTAGTATCGGAGAGATTGTTCGGAGAATAGTACGAGGTTACACATAACCCGCAACCACTATCTACCGTGTTTCCATCAACCTCCTTCCCGGCGCTACCCATACTTCATGGCGACCGTGACAGGACGTTTCTGATCCCCCTCCTCATGCGGGTGCCTTGGCTGTAAACCCGGGCAATGCCGGAGGGCGCCGTAGTGAATGACATAATGACATACATCGATCCCAGCGCGCCCTCACGAACGGCAAAGAGGATGAAACGCCGAAGTAGGTTTAGTGGGTAGGGCCAAGTTTGCCCCCTCTAGCTAAGGGGAGGGGAAAGAAACGGCGAGTTGCACACAGGTTACGTAACTGCATTCCCATTGCGTCAAAGGGGTAACCTACATATTATATCATCATTCGCTTACCCTTATCCCAGTCATTTGGGGTCGGCGCAGCATTGCATGTCCTCCTCGTCCATATCTAATGGCAATCGGCCGCCCGTACTCCTAGCGAGGGCCGATTGACCCTCACTAAACACCGAATTAAAAAAAAAAAACCTCTCCATCGTCCGTCATCTCATCATTCGCTTGATTTCGTTTAATATTATCTTTCCTTTTCCTCGGTTTTCCTTCCCCGTCACTTCCTTCCACATTCGTGCGTAACATTTAAATGTAATCACAGAACATGTGAAATCGCAAGCAGGCGGAGCGGGAGTTAAAGAAAAAAAAAAAGCTCTGGAAAGCCGTCACGATTTAATTTACTCTAATTTGCAATATTTAACTACGTTTCACAATGTACTAAAATACATTCGTCAGGACCAACATGGCTAGGTGGCGCTAATATTAAAATTTTACAATTTTAACATCAACATTAAGTTGACTAAGTGGAATATGGACCAAATTGTCAAAATGGAGGTTGAAAAGTCTTGTGTCGAGAGATAGCAATCTATGCACTGTGACTACACATTTTTACTTTGACAGTATTCCATCCACACATCTATCCATCCAAACTAATATAAATGGGAAAGTGTGTGTGTCTGTTTGTTTGTCCGTCTTTCACGGCAAAACGGAGCGACAAATTGTCGTGATTTTTTAAGGGGAGATAGATGAAGAGATAGAGAGTGACATAGGCTACTTTTTGTCTCTTTCTAACGCGAGCGAAGCCGCGGGCAAAAGCTAGTTCTCTATACTCGATCCTCTTTGATTTAAGGATAGGTACTCGTACGTATTTTTTAACCGACTTCAAAAAAGGAGGAGGTTCTCAATTCGACTGAATTTTTTTTTATTTTTTTTTGTATTATGTATGTTACTCGATATCTCCGAGAATCGTGGACCGATTTTCAAAATTTTTTTTTTTGATCGAACGGGTATAACCCCGAGATGGTCCCATTGGCACCAAGTCGGGGTCTGATGATAGGATCTTGGAGAAATCGAGGGAACTCTTCAAATGTTATAGGCACATGTAATGTTTTTAGTGTATTTTTCAAAGTATTTACGCCTGATGGTAATAATTTTATGTGGCTGAGCTGATGATGGAAGGTCAACTCCTCAATGGTTAGGAGTTAAAGGATAATTCTTTCACTACTGTACAAATATTCGGACTGATACATATAATATCACTAGGAACCACTAAAAATCAACAAATAAATTAACTTTTTAACAAAAAATAAAACCGCCTTCAAAAAAAGCGTGTTACAAAACACGGAGAAACTAAAAAGCCAAAAATAATAAACCTTTCAATTCAGATTTCTTATCGGATTGCAATAATCTAAACATCCAAATTATAAACAAATCAATTATTTTTGGAGTCGGGGCCAGCCTGCGTATGGTTGGGTGGGGCAAACAGGAAATAGCAAGGCGACGAACAGGTCTGGTACCGACTACAAAAATAATTGATTTGTTTATAATTTGGATGTTTAGATTATTGCAATCCGATAAGAAATCTGAATTGAAAGGTTTATTATTTTTGGCTTTTTAGTTTCTCCGTGTTTTGTAACACGCTTTTTTTGAAGGCGGTTTTATTTTTGTTGCGTACATTTAATCAAAATTACCGCGGATACCTCTTTGCCTATCTAGTGTTTGTTGTGCCTTTCCGCCTAGAAAGGGACTTATCCAATCATAAAAGAAGTAAATCGTGGATAAAGAATATAAGGATGTGCAATATTTCTCACCTCACGTCACAGATATGCTCTAAATCTCTCGGAGAGGTCGAAAAAATAAGGAAATTCATAACTGTCACTTTTCTTGTAAATCCGGGGTAAACAGGAAAAATGCCCGATAAGTAGTTTACAGATAAAGTTTTTCTTGGATGAATTAATGGTGCGTGTAGACCTAATTTGAATAAGATTTGAATATATTCACGCTGATCTTTGAGTTACACTGAGAGAAATTTGCATTGTGAATTTAGCAACTTCGACTTGTTGTGGGTTTGTTACACTTAACAAAATTTAACTTGTTGTTTGAACCAAAGCGCATAGGCGCTATTTTAACCAAAAAACTTGTTGAACGAACATGAAAAGTACATTTAATAATTGCGGATAAATAAATAAAATAAATAAATAAATAAATATTGGGGACACCTTACACAGATCAACTTAGCCCCAAACTAAGCAAAGCTTGTACTATGGGTGCTAGGCGACGATATACATACTTAAATAGATAAATACATACTTATATACATAGAAAACATCCATGACTCAGGAACAAATATCTGTGCTCATCACACAAATAAATGCCCTTACCGGGATTCGAACCCAGGACCGCGGCTTAGCAGGCAGGGTCACTACCGAGTGAGCCAGACCGGTCGTCCAGATCAGATGAAAGTTTTTAAAGCCTGACTATATTATGGCTATTGTCAAAAGGGCGCTGTTGTTCTGATGTATGTGGTAACAGTTCAGTATAGTATGAAGAAAATAGTTCTAAAGAAAATCCGCAACATGGCGCGTAGGCGCCCGGCATGTCTGATCTCCTTCCTTCCTATATCTGTGGATGTGACATTCTATTCTATTCTTATATCTATTCTATTCTATATAATATAAAGCTACAACCCGACTGACATATTTCAAAAAATGGGCAGAAGGAGTTTTTGCAGGTGGCAGTGTTTGGTGTGGTCGTATAGAGTTTGGTCCTGCGACCCCGGATAGATCAGACCGTCGGTCTACCGGTTCCGGGTAAAAAAATGTCGGACGGCCCGGCCAAACGGCTGGAGTTAGCCGGGGAGTGTTCGACCAAATGTCATAGAGGACCCTGGGCAGTTTTTGACGCCGCCATTTTTTTTTCAAAATGGCCGACTTTTTTTTTTGACGATTTTTCAAGTTTGTCGTAGAGAGCTCAAATTTTGGTCATAGAATCTCCAAGCGGCCTTGATTCGAATGAAATAAAAAAAAATTGAAAAATGCTACAAATGTGGGAAAACTGGCCACTTTTATTTTGTATGGCAACTTTTAAACCGTAAGAGATAGCCGGGGGGTGCTCGACCAAATGTCATACAGGTATCCGAGTAGAAAAAAATTGCATTAAAAAAAATTCAAAATGGCCGACTTTTTTTTTTGAAAAATTTCAAAATGGTCCTAGCGCGCTGAGATTTGGCACACTAGTGGAAGGTGGCCTCAAGATTTATATTCAAAAAGAAAATTTTGAAAAATTCAAAATGGCGGCCTTTGAGGGCCAATTGAAATTTGAATGGAGGTTTTTCTTTTAATTACCATAGCTCCGTAACGGTACAAAGAAGTGAAAAGTGCTCAAACAAATGTTATACAGTCACCCGAGGTCCATCGAATGGCATTAAAAAAAAATCAAAATGGCCGACTTTTTTTTTTTGAAAAATTTCAAAATGGTCCGAGCGCGCTGAAATTTTGCACACGGGTAGACAGCCACCCCAAGATTAGTATACAAAAAGAAAATTTTGAAAAATTTAAAATGGCGCCCTTTGAAGGCCAATTGAAATTTGTATGGAGGTCCTTTTTTTAAATCCCCATAGCTCCGTAACGGTAGGGAAAAGGTTAATAGTGCTTGAACTAATTTTGTACAGTTATCTGAGGTCCATCGAATGGCATTTACAAAATTTCAAAATGGCCGACTTTGAAATTTTATTTTTTTATTTTCGGTCCGAGCGCGTTCAAATTTGGCACGTGGTAAGAACGGGGGCCAAAACTAGAAATGAGAAAAAAAAAATTTGGAAAAGTCAAAAACGGTGGCGAGAGGGGACAAAGTCAAATTTCCCTACCAGTTTGTATGGAGGTTTTTTTTTTAAATTCCCATAGCTCCGTAACGGTAGGAAAAAGGTTAATAGTGCTTAAACTAATGTTGTACAGTTATCTGAGGTCCATCGAATGGCATTTACAAAATTCCAAAATGGCCGACTTTGAAATTTTTTTTTTTATTTTCGGTCCGAGCGCGTTCAAATTTGGCACGTGGTAAGAACGGGGGCCAAAAATAGAAATGAGAAAAAAAAATTTTTGGAAAAGTCAAAAACGGCGGCGAGAGGGGACAAAGTCAAATTTCCCTACCAGCCTGAGGGAGCGTTCTACAGCCCGACGGTCATTGCTCCGGTCCAAGTTTCGAGCTGCGTACAGACAGTGCTCCCAAGCAAGAAAATATAAGTAAAAGTGTCTAAAAAGCGACGCGGCGGGCCGGAGGCCGCAGGCCGGAGGTCCAACTTCCCTACAAATCCTACAATCCCCACAGTAACTACTGTCTGACACTGTCTGACAGGCTCCCAAGTACGCGAAGGCCGCAGGCCGAGCTGCGGGCAGAGTGCTCCCAAGCACGCGAAGGCCGCAGGCCGAGCTGCGTGCAGACTGTGCTCCCAAGAAAACAATAACAAAAAGTATCTAAATAAGCGAAGCGGCGGGCCAAAGGCCCGACGCGGAGCTTCGAAACCCAGCGAAGGCCGAAGGCCGAGCTCCGCGTAGGGCCGAAGGCCCGGAGCGTCCCTGATCGGCTCGCCGGCGGACCGGGAAGTTGGAGCTTAAACACGACCCAATAGTAAAAGTGTCTTAGAGAAGCGAAACGACGGGCCGGAGGCCGCAGGCCGTAGGCCAGTCGTGAGCTTCTCAAGACACTTTTACTATTGGGTCGTGTTTAAGCTCCAACTTCCCTACAACCCCCACAGTAACTACGCGGAGGGCCGAAGGCCCGGAGCGTGTCTGAGAGGCTCCCAAGCACGCGAAGGCCGTAGGCCGAGCTGCGGGCTGAGTGCTCCCAAGCACGCGAAGGCCGCAGGCCGAGCTGCGTACAGACTGTGCTCCCAAGCAAAACAATAACAAAAAGTATCTTAACAAGCGAAGCGGCGGGCCGAAGGCCCGACGCGGAGCTTCGAAACCCAGCGAAGGCCGAAGGCCGAGCTCCGCGTAGGGCCGAAGGCCCGGAGCGTCCCTGATCGGCTCGCGGATCGGGAAGTTGGAGTTTAAACACGACCCAATAGTAAAAGTGTCTTAGAGAAGCGAAACGACGGGCCGGAGGCCGCAGGCCGCAGGCCCGTCGTGAGCTTCTCAAGACACTTTTAATATTGGGTCGTGTTTAAGCTCCAACTTACCTACAACTCTTACAGTAACTACGCGGAGGGCCGAAGGCCCGGAGCGTGCCTGAGAGGCTTCCAAGCACGCGAAGGCCGCAGGCCGAGCTGCGGGCAGAGTGTTCCCAAGCACGCGAAGGCCGCAGGCCGAGCTGCGTACAGACTGTGCTCCCAAGCAGAACGATAAACAAAGTGTCTAAAAAGCGACGCGGCGGGCCGAAGGCCCGATGCGGAGCTTCGAAACGAAACCCAGCGAAGGCCCGGAGCGTCCCTGATCGGCTCTCTGGCGGACCGGGAAGCTTCTCAAGACACTTTTACTATTGGGTCGTGTTTAAGCTCCAACTTCCCTACAACGCCCACAGTAACTACGCGGAGGGCCGAAGGCCCGGAGCGTGTCTGACAGGCTCCCAAGCACGCGAGGCCGCAGGCCGAGCTGCGGGCAGAGAGTGCTCCCAAGCACGCAAAGGCTAAAGCAAAAAAGCAAACAAGCAAAGCAATAAATCAAACAAGCAAAGCAAAAAACGTAAAGCAAAGCAATAAACAATAAAGCAAAGCACAAAAGAACACCGCGGGGCCCTCGGGCCCCGCGCACCTTTAAAAAACTAGTACAATTATATATAACCACAAAATTAAAATTTTGAATAAACCCCGACATAGTGGACCGCTTTTTATGAAACACGGCTGAGAACACTCCCGGCTAATTCAGCTTTCAAACAAAAAAAAATCTAAATCAGTTCATCCGTTCGGGAGCTGCGATACCACAGACAAACAAACAAACAGATAGACAGACAGACAGACACGTCTAACTTATAACACCCCGTCGTTTTTTTATCGAAGGTTAAAAACTACTATTTACTGACAAATCGTAATCTTTAGAAATACGATTCGTTTTCGGACAAACAAAACTTTAATTACTTGTAAATTTCATCTTTCTCCCAAGCCTGGAAAGTCTGTTTTACGTCAGCAATGAATTAAGGAATGTATTAGCGGATATCCAGCTTTGATTTGGATTAATTGGAAGATTATTCTGTCTTGATTAATGGCCAGTTCTGTTATGAGTTATAAATCTATTTGGGTTAAGATTAATTTGTTTGTGCGAAAATCTGCTTCGTTACGCAATCAAGGAGTTAATGGGAGTTACAAAATACAGATGGCCAAAATGGAAAGTGCTGGTGGCCTAGCGGTTAGAAAGTACGACTTTCAATCCAGAAATCATATATCACATGCTATCGCGTAAAGTTTTAGATATACTCATAAATGCAGCGAGGCTCTCGATGCTTCCCGGTCTGAATCTACTGAAGGTCACCCAAGGAAGAAGTGTGCCAAGACACTGGATATATCTCTGAAGTTCTGTGAGAGGATGGATGCAAGGCCTATACAGTTTAGATAATCTTTAATAATTTGTTGTTGTTTACTGTTGTTGTATTGTGTGTTTTATTTTATGTAGTTAGCAGTGATTTAGTTTCGTCTGTTATACTGTTAACATGTTTAGTAAATAAATAAATATCTCATAGCTCTCAATTAGTAGACATAATTTTTTACCTTACTAAGAAAAAAAAAGTTTTTTTTTGGATTCTTCTTTCGAAAATGCCTAGTCAGCAGGAAAAATAGCGGATCAGACAAAGCTTCAGATATTTGTCTCTAGATTCCAAACCCTATGCAATATATTTATGACATGGCCCCAGGAGGTTAAGACGAGGGGAAAAATTTCTACTGCATACTAAAGTAATCTTTTTTCTTCCTGGTTATTATGGGGAGGATTCTTTTATATGTAGTATCACTCATTCCTTTTCCTCTTTTGCATACACAACCCCCCTTATTCATAAACGTCCACTAAAGTTATCAAGCCGATAAAGTTCGTTTGTCCCTTTCTATCACACCAATACGGAAAGGGACGAACAAACTTTATCGGCTTGATAACTTTAGAGTACGTTTATGAATAAGGGGGTATAACTGGACATACCAACATCAACTCGCAGCCTATCAGGTCATCGCCCTAAATACGCAGTGGAGTCCAATTCTGATTTTAAAATTTGTTCGACCTAGATTTTCATACAATGTCGGCCGCCGTTAGTCCGTTTTCACATTATCCGATCCGATAACGGATGTCGGAAGGATTTCAATGGAAAAAATCCAAGATGGCGCCTGTAATGTATGGGATATCGGTTGATCGCCTCGCACCGCCTTGTGTTGCCTGCCGTCGCCTCCCGTTGCCTCGCGTCGCCTTTTGCTGCCTTACTTATTCATTGTGAATAATACGACAAAATATACCTACTTATTCACTTATTATTACTCGCATTATTATATTTGGACGTAGTTACGCAGAAACGTTCCAATCCATCTGAAATTGTCATTGAAATTAAAGGGTTTTGTTTTTCATACAAGGTCTAAAACTTATTTAATGACAATTTCATGTGGAATGGAACGTTTCTGCGTAACTACGTCCATTTAGAAGCGTGATTGGGAAACTACCGTACTCAAAACGAAATGAAATGTATATTTTATCTTTTACTAATAATTACTGTATCATTGTATTAAATAGTTCCTTATGGAGTGAACCTTACTTATCATCTACACACCCCTGTTTTTCATTTAACGCGTTATGAATTGATAATCATAACCATTTGTGCCGGCTGTAGCTTGAGAAATTAGGGTAAGATAGAGAGACTTTCAAGCGTCTGGTAAATATTACGGCCGGCCGAAATGGTCAGGTAACGATGATTATCAAATCTTCAAATTGTTTTTTAACACATAGATAAAAATCAGCCTTGAGAATTTAACGCCTGTATCCCATAAGGGGTAGGCAGAACACATGAACTGTTCAAGTTCCAGTGCCACTCTTGGCAAAAAGGGGTTGAAAGAAAACGACATTGTGACATTGCAGTGACAGGTTGCCAGCCTCTCGCCTACGCCACAATTTAACCCATATCCCACAGTCGACTTCTACGACATCCACGGGAAGAAAGGAGGTGGTGAAATTCTTAACCCGTCACCACACGGAAAAAGTGTGTGTGTAAGGAAATTTAGTGTTCAAAAAAATGCCCGACGGGCCGAACTAGGTAATATGCAGACAATAAATGTCGATACGACCTCTACATTATCTCAAAGTTTCATCCTTGAAAAAATGAGGAAGGTCTGGCGGTTCTGGGCTCTTAGTCCATCATTTTTGGTGACGTTGGCGCTCGTCTTCTTAACACATGGTAGTCACAGTCTTTTGGTTTCATACTTACTTACCTACTTACTTACTCCTCTGGCGCAGCAACCCAACTGTGTCATGTCATGGCCTCCAACACGATTCGCAGTTTCCATACGTATGTGCACAATTTCAGCTCAATCGATTAAAGCTATTTGCTTCAAAATTGACTCGCAAGATTTCACCTGAACATACATACATACATACTTACTTACATTGAAAGTTTAAAAAAAAAATGAAAAAAGCTTGTAATAAAAACCGCTTCACGACTTGTGATTTGGGTATTTTCGCGAGAACAATCAGCGTTTTTTTGTCTAAGATAGGTAAATTTTATGTTTCTCCTACTCACAATCACGAGAGCTCTTTCGATCTAGGGCAAAAAACAGAGACAAAAAAATGGTCCCAAAAAAATTGTAATGAAGTGGAAAAATAATTTGGGACGCTTTTTTTTACCTAGTATTTTACCTAGTAGGATCGAAAGGGCTCGTGATTCTGAGTAGGAAAAACATTAAATTTACTTATTTTGGAAAAAAAAGTTTTTTAATCTTTTTTCGCCAAAAGGCCTTTTTTGAATTTTAGGCCATATCACGCAATCGAGTTTATATCTCGAGTTTGGATTCTTGAATCCGAATCGGACTATCACATTCCTAGTTATGCAGAGTCATGGTGTAATCATGTGTCTGTCGCCCGTCTGCCGTGATTGATCGTCTCGTGTCGCCTCGCGTCGCCTCCTGTCGCCTTTTGCTGCCTTGATTTTGCCTTTGAATAAGTGTTACTATTTTGATAGGGCGAATTCAGGGTTGAAAGGTTCTTCAACATGTACTTAGTTTAATCATTTTAGATGTACGTTTTTGAGAAATTAAATTACATAAGGTCAATACGGATAAGTGTGTTAGAAGGGAAGTGTGTCTAGCCTTCACATTTCACTGATTTACGGTTTGTCACTGGTGGTTTTGCGAGTTCATTCTTTTGCATCTTGCCACTTACGATTAGTGGTAAACGTATTGAACTCTTAATAAACACTGATCATCGTTTAAATACGAAATACGTGACTTAGGACTATACTTGGACAAACAACTCGACTTCAGACTTCATAATTATAACCACTATATGCAAAAAAGTTTCCAAAACACTAGGCTTTATATTTAGAATATAATTACCACATAAGTGTTTTGGTGTAAGACTGTTAACTTTGTGTAAATTTTAATAAATAAATAATGATAAATAATAAATAAATAGGCCAAATGAGAAGGCCAGACACACTTCTCCTTATGACACACTTATCCGTATTGACATTATAGAATTTTTACTTACCTACTCTTGTTTATAAGTTTCGGTATACCAACTAACTACTTCTACTAGGTTTCAGGTAGGTCATAAAATGTTCTTAAGCTCACTATATATTTCAATCCATGTAGTTATGCTAATGACATGTCCAAAGAAACTTGGCTTAATTTGAAAATTTTGCTTAATTTGAAAATTAGGATAAGGAATGGTACCTATTACAATTTCAGGTAATTGATTACAGCCTAGAATAGCCAATTATGCACGTATACCACCTCTTGCTTTCAATTCAAGGTTACTATAAAGGGGAAAAAAACAAACACAACAAATTCACAAATGTAATTTTATTACAACAGACATGTGACAAATATGAATATTTACACGATATGTACATTTTTACATCCCCACTTACGATGACATACAAAACTACACTTTAATAAATTCATCGTTACAACCCTAGGCCGAAACACCTTTTTACACGATAATGACACTAGAATTAGAGGAACAATTCGTATATAGCGGCGGTGCGCGACGGGGCTCGCGTCACGCACCCCCGCTCAATGAGTCCATCTCTCTACCACTCTAGTCTAAGGACACTATGAGTGTGTCCTCCTCCACACACACGCTCGAGGCTTCGCGGTCGCGCCGCGGCCGCACTCACATGCGCGAGGTGACCCCGTTGGGCGCCAGCAGGGGCGCGCTCTGCCCCGGCGGAGGCTCCAGCGCGAACGCCTCACTCGGCACCGCTGACCTAGTAGTCACTGCCGTCGACGCGTCAGAACGCGACGGACCTCCAACAGGCACGCAAAGACTTGCACGAGTCTCATTCAAAGCTCTCGCTTGCGCTCGCGCTGCAGCACCACCCCGCTTCCTCGGAAACACACTGTTCTCCACGTGCAGAGTCGCGTTCACATCCTTCCCTGCCGCACACGTGCACGCCTTTAGAAAACTCTTCTTAAAATTATCCGACAGAAATGCGTAGAGGATCGGATTCATAGCAGAATTACTGTAGCTAAAGCAAGCGGCTACCAAGAAAACTGTCACTGTTATGCGACTAGCGCATTCCGTGGGTGGCGAGTAGATTAAAGCCACCTGAAACGCCCAATATGGCAACCAGCAAAGCACATACACGGCAATCACCGTTAGAACCAACTTCGTCACTTTCCTGTGACTTCGTTTCTTCTCTTTAGACTTATTCTTTGGTCCGACAGTTTTTAATTTTCTGATGACGAGACAGTAGAAGACGAAAATGAGAGTCAGCGGTGCTGCAAAGCCGAGAGCGAAAGAGTAAAGAGTGAACGATGTTTGTCCTTTGTTGAACTCTCGCTCTGGCCAGACGATGTTGCATGATAGTCCGTTTTCAGTCGGTATCAGAGTTGTGTACATGAAGATAGGAGTCATAACGAGAGCAGAAGCAGTCCAAGCGGCAGCGGAGACTACTCTAGAAACGAACGGTGTTCTTAAACGCGGCGCAGCTATTGGATGGCAGACTGCTATATATCTATCGGCGCTCATGATACATAGGAAGATGCTGCTGGTGAACTGATTGATTCCAGTGGAGATCATGTAAGCTTTGCACATGAATCTGCCGAAAGGCCAGGCTCGGAGGGACATAGTTGTGATTAAAAAGGGTATGCCGATGAGGAAGCATTCGTCGGCGATGGCTAGGTTGACGATGTACATGTTGGTGACGGTTTGCATTTTGGAGTATCGTAGGACGACGTAGATGACGAGGGTGTTTCCGAGGAGGCCGACGATGCAGACGAGGGCATAGAGGACCTGGGTGACGACGTAGACGACGGGGATGTTGATGTTGGGGCAGTTCTCGAAGGCGGTGCCGTTGTAGGTGCCGTTTTCGTCGTAAGTGAAGTTGCCGTTGCCGTAGTTTTCGACGTCTTCGAGCTCCATGTTGATAGGAGTGGGTCGAGAAGTGATGAAGGAGATTTTACCTGGAAATAAAAGACAAACTGTTAGTACATGCATTGAAGTATGTATTGAAGTATTATGGATCAAATTGAGACTCTGACATTTTAAGAATGGGTCACTCACGTATCAAAAGTCGGATTGCTCGACATGTTCCTTTAGAGCATGAGAGCTGAAGATGTTATGGATAATAGGGAGCATTTTGATTGAGCGTGGGCAATGCTAGGTGGCCTGATTTTATACGTAAGCCGGTTTTAATATGATTCTTCTACATATGTTATTCATTTTGAATCTCATGGCCTAATAAAAATGGTACCTACACTCTAAAAAATGAAGGCCAACTAAGAGCAGTTTTCTCTTAGTTGACGTTAAGTTAATCACTACAATTACGATCTTATACAATTCAAATAAAGCTGATTACTAAAACAATAAAGGAATGTATGATTGAACTAATAACTTAGGTGTTTTGTTATTCCTAACCAATGAACACCTTGAATCAATTATTAACTTGTTAGGCAAAACTATGTAACATAGGTTGATTCAATCCTGAACTAGTTCATTAAAACAGATAAGTATGTTAATAGTTCTGAACATTTTTATAGTAAATTTGATTATTTTATCTTTGTTGATTCAAATAAGATTAGGTATTTGAAACAACTAAACATAGGTAGATTCAATCCTGATCGAATTCATTAAAACAGATAAGTATGTTAATGGTTTTAAACATTTTCATAGTTGATTTGATTATTTTGTCTGTTGGTTCAAATAAGATTAGGTATTTGAAACAACTAAACGTGTAGGTACATTCAATCCTGAACTAATTCATTAAAACAAATAAGTATGTTAATGGTTTTAAGCATTTTCATGCTTAATTTGATTATTTTGTCTTTGTTGATTCAAATAAGACTTGGTATTTGACATAAACTAAATCTAGGTTGCTTCAATCCTCAACTAATTCTTTAAGACAGATAAGTATGTCAATAGTTCTAGACATACAAAATTTTGAAACAACGAAGATACATTTCTCAATCCCATTATGATCAAATTGTTGTATCAATTACGAAATGAATTGAGTTCTACTAAGAATGAATTGTTAAATCTATTATCATAATAAACAAATTAAATAATTGGTAATCTGATCAATCAAGTGAATAGTAGGGGTAAGCGTTTGTACATCCGCCTTCCGCCCGCGCCCCTCCTGCAGCGCGTGCGAGTGTTGCCAACTCGGAATAAAATATACCAGATCTGGGATATTTTCACGGCTCTTTCATCGAAAATTTTTATTTAGCATTGGGCACATATTTTTACATATTTGGTCTAAGGCATCAACTTGAAAGCAACCATATTTGTCATCGCCATATGGTATTCAATTTTATTATGAATTTTCGTGTGTGGCGGACGTCGATGTAATATAACAATTTTCAAAATAAATGGAAGGGTGAGTTATTTACGGATTGCCATGCTGATCCTATTAAGCTAACCATGCTTTTCATATTTGATAGCCCACTATGAAAGTGTTGTCAGAATCGTTAAAGTTATTTAATAATCGCAATAACGCTTGCACACTGTTATCAAAAACGCTGCAGCGTTAGCATAGCCGGACTCGATATGGGTTCAGTTTTGTATTCTTCATGAGTATCCAAGTCAGGAACGGATCCACCCCTTCCCAGAAAAAATGCTATAATTGGCTCAGCTCAGACGCAGTGCCGGATAAAGCAGCGCAGAGCCTGTAGCAAGTTCTATCTAGAAGCCCTAAAGGGTGAAGCCACACTAGAGCAATTTCGGTTACGCTATATATATACGCGTGATCACGTGACTCGGCGTGGCGCGTGAGGCTTCATCTTAAAGTGCAAGGATTTTAAGCATATAATTATATAGGTACATGTTAAGGCAGAAAATTCAAGCATTCCAAGGCTAAGATTGCTTTAGTATATTTATTTAATTTGTCCTAATTTGCGAGGAAATGAGGAGAAATAATCAATAAATTATGACTTATAATATACATACATACATACATACAATCACGCCTGTATCCCATGAAGGGGTAGCACATGAATCTACTCGTTTCAGTGCCACTCTTGGCAAATAAGGGATTGAAAGAAAACGAAACTGTGACATTGCAGTGACAGGTTGCCAGCCTCTCGCCTACGCCACAATTTAACCCATAGGTATCCCACAGTCGCCTTCTACGACACCCAAGGGAAGAAAGGGGGTTGTGAAATTCTTAACCCGTCACCACACGGGCAACATATAATATATTACTTACAATATATTGACACTGGGGCTAATATATATTTTTATTGACTTATAATATAGTTTTCAGTACAGATGTTGCGTTTTTTACGCACTAGTGTGAAAAGTGATTCATTTCTTGTCAGGTCGAAACTTCGGAGGACCATCTGTACTGAAAAACGTCGTACCATACACGTGCGAAAAGGAAATTCGTAACTCGTGTTGATTTAGAACACTCCCTTCTGTTGTGTTTTAATTTATTGCCACTCGTTTCGAACTTCCACCTTTTCGCACTTGTATCGTAATGTACTATTACATAATTATGGTATGTATTGTAAAACGTTGTACGATACATGTACGAATAGAATAAGTATTATAGGTAATTCACTACTCCTGTCGATTTAAAAAACTCTCTTCGTTCGTGTTTTAATCACAACTCGTTTCAAATTTCCCACTTGTATCGTAATTTACTATTGATTACTTTACTATTGATTACTATCTATTAGTTAAAATAAAAATTCCATCAAATATATTGCTAAAAAACAACAGACTCGTAACCAAATAACAAAGGTGAATTTTACTGCACATTAGGTATCATTTGACGGCATTTCAATTTTAGATAGGTACTGAATTATTTTTAATCATTTATGAATTATTTTTAATCATTTATTTTAAGTACCTTTATGCCTTTAATTCGAGGTAGACTCATTTAAAAAAAAATGTTAACGTATTTTAGACATCTTCTATACATTAGCCTAGCGTTTTTCAAAATCGGAGTTGGCAACACTGACGCCGAAGTGATTTGTCAACGAGTCTTGTGTTAATTTTTTTGCGGTTATCTATCACATCACAGATCTAACAACTTACAAGTTCAATGGAGTAAGTGATCGAATCTTTAAAAACATGGGAGTTGGAGAACTTAATACGAAAATTCACCAGTAAGTACAATGTATTTTTTTCATTATTTAGTCAAGTTGCTAATGACACGAGGCCAATAGCTTGCTGGGCTGCGGCCCCGGCCGATAATGGATGCAATCTCGTAATAATACACATTTAAATTTCTTGTCTATAAAATACACATTTAAGTTGGCTCAATTTTCGTTGAACGTCCGGCATGTGCTGTTCGCGGCGCGAGCCGATTTAGACTTGGTATGGTAACTATAGTTCCGTCAAAATGAGAGAGACCGGAATTATTTTTGCCAGGGAGAGAATTGCGAGGGGATCTTTAGCCCGAGTCAAAATCGGGCGCAATCGCCCGTTTGAGTGAGTTTTGATAGTGATTCTGTTGTGTATTTTCTTATAGTTGGATAGTTTCTAACAAAGCGTTGCATATTTTCCAGCCCCGGAATCGGACGCTAATAAAACCATGTTCCGATGGTAATAGGCGACGCCCAGCGTGCCCGGGTGTTGAAATAAGTGCAAAACTGCTCTCCGCTCGCCTTTTGTCCACCAACGGTAAATTGTACATTCTTTAAAAACCTTGTCAAATTGTCACTTAGGTTATGTGTAATTCCAAATTAGCAGTAGGTCGTTTCACAGAACGCGTTGACGTTCGGAATTCGAATTCCGGGGCAATTCCCCTGTCCTACGGGCGATCCAAGTCTCACGGACGCCGTCTTTGGAATTTTACTTAAAGACTGGTATACACATTTCAGGGTTCACGCCGCGTCGCCTAATCCTCGCGCCGGTCGCCAGCATTCCCCGCTGTGTTCCGGTAACCTACAGGCGGCAAGCTGACGCTGCCGTCATCCACACGACACCATCTCTGAGGCGGCTGACGTGGCAGTCGTGGTGGTCTGAGGCGGCTGACGTAGCACGTTTGAGGTTAGACCTTTCCAATCACTCTTATCTACATCATCGAACCGGCATAATTATGGTTCTGGCACCCTCCGTGTTACTATACCTTTTATTTTAATATCCGCCGTACACCGTTTCTACCCGTAGTTTTAACTCAAGAGTTCGCTGATCCACGTTTGTTCCCTTAAATAATTTAAAACCTTAGTCTCATGTTCAAGTGTAGCTAGCCCTCGGCTCTGTAAACTTAGTAAATTAGAGAGTAATTTCATAATATAAGGCAAGGCTCAGTGGAGTCCTTTGTAATAGATTAATTAACAGAGAAATAATTACCTTTTGCCCTTAAGAGTTGTTTCAATTTTAAATCTTGTCTGCTAGCATAATGGCCCCCAATTATAGATATTGTAGCAATATTGAAAAATATTAACTTTGAGTTAAAAAAAGATGTAATACGGTTCCTCTAGGGCCAAATATTTTTCCACGCTGTTCATAATTTTGTAGTATGGTATGTGATATTAATTGTATCATTCATTTCCAGACCCTGATGGATTTTTCTGAGTTTAACATAAGCACAGACCTAATAGTTATAGAAACTTCAGAAAAGGAAAACTTGTCCTCGGAAAAGGAAAATGTGCCATCTGCAATTGCTGAGAAGAAAGCAGAGCCCAGTTATAATTCCAGGGTAAGCAGTTTCTAACAGACTTCTTTACCTAGAAGGAGGAGGTTCTGTATTTTATTGTAAAAAACATTATAAGAATTACAATTCAATAAATGAATACTGCATAGGCAGACCAACATACCAGAGAGAGATTTTATTCCAACCATTTTTGAAGTAACATACTCATCTTATCACAATAATATTTTTAATATAACTGCATTGTTAGGCAAGATACCGGGCTGGCCTAGCGAGTAGTGACTAAGTGACCGTCCCTACTAAGCCGCAGTTCTGGGTTCGAATCCCGGTAAGGACATTTATTTGTGTGATGAGCACAGGTATGTTCCTGAGAATCCTGAGTCATGGATGTTTTTTATTTATATAATTATTTGTTTATTAATTATATCGTTGTCTGAGTACCCACATCACAAGCCTTCTTGAGCTTACTGTGGGACCCAGTCAATCTGTGTAAGAATGTCCTATTACATTAATTAATTTATTTATTATTATGATACATTATACTGTGAGTGTATAGGTTATGACTGTAATTAATTGTATTATAATTATATTAATTAAAGAGGCAAATGAAAAGTAAAGTTTCTAAATATTTTTCAGATTGTGGAAAAGTCATTGGACTCTGCATCACTATTTTGAAAATATTCTGCTCTCAAAAAACCACAAGGATATTCTTTGGTAAATATAATAACATTAACTAGCTAAGTCACTTTTTACTATGTAACTTTAAAATAATTATTATATGTATAACTGAATACTGCATTCGTTTCTTTTTACTTTTTGTTTTTAATTGTTTGTTTTATCATTCCAGCGGCTTAACGACTTCAAAAGCACATGAAATTTACTAGGACAATTTGTTTATAAATTTTCCATCAATGAAAATAAATCTTCAGGAACAGCTGAAATACAAAAAGTCGAACTTACTGCACTTACCAATTGTAAGTATATGATAAAATTGATAAAGCAGATGTTGTCTATGTTAAAATAGTTAGTTTCACCACACCGACTGGCAAAGGCTCTCTTTAGTCTTCAAAAACAGATAGCAAAACTGCATTTTGTCCACAAGAGTGCAAAGAAATTTCATACAAATTTTAACTGGATGTCTCAAGCTTGATAGATTTGATTTAGTTAGATGTTTTACAGTTAATATTTTGTTTGTGTCGGTGTAGTGTAAAATTTTGTATTTCACTCGGTGGCAAAGTTTGTTTAACCTTCGTGGCTCGTTTCAGTTGCCCCACTGTTCACTTACCCGCATTGATCTTTCCTTATATTATATCGTTTGTAATAATATTTTACTAACTAGTCCCATTTTTATAGCGCCCTATGAGGAAACAACGAATATAGCCGGATTTCTCACCATTCCATTTTTGCTGAACACTGCGGCAGACCGCCAAAAGAAGAAGCGAGGTTCCGGTGCAAGTCAAAATTGGAAGCCCAGTAAAATGGAAGTAAGGGAAGGTTTCATAAAGCATATCCGCTCTAGTGTAGAAATTAGCCAGACCATCGAACTTCGCATAGCCACACTTCAAAAAATAGGATTGTCATGCCAGCCATACATAATTGTTGTGGGTGAGTCTCTTGAAAAAATCGAATCATTTCTAGTTGTTGTCAGCAGATCGATAATCTATGAAAGACAGTCCATTATGAACGCAGTAGATACGTGCTACAAAATATATAATACAATGAAAATATAATACATTGTACTTACTGGTGAACTCTGGTATTAAGACGATACAGGAGTGATCTATTCTCCATACAAACGCTCTCGACTATTTCCTCCCTGGTTTTTCAAGATACAGCAATGATTTTTTTCAAGACAGATTATAATAATTTTTATCTGTGTCGGACCGTTTTGATTTTTTGAGATTCTTATTTTTAAAGACGCTAGAGCCCATCGAAAATTTTCAAAAACGGTGTTATTGATTATGGCGTAAAAAAGGTGTGGTATTCAAAATTGGTAACAATTAGCCACAAAAACTGAACGGTCCGACACTGATTATTTCATTGTTATTCAGATTCTCAAATTTAGTTACGATTGACTTAATTTTGAAGGGGGAAACAGTCGAGAGCGGAACCTCGATTTTAAAGATTTTTTTCGCAATATTTTTTAACTGAGTTCTTAATGGACATTTTTTTCGATAAATCTAGTTAATAACACTTGTATATTAAATTTGAATTCTCAAATTGAAAGGGGGCTCCTTTCCATTTTAGCATTTTCGCTCCTGTAGCGTCTTAAGTTCTCCAACTCCCATGTTTTTAAAATTTCGATTTCTTCCTCCATTGAACTTGTAAGTTGTTAGGTTAGCTGTGATGTGATAACCGCCGCAAGAAAAAAACTATTTATTCTAAGTAGGTAGTAGTAGTAGGTGCCAAGTATATTATGAATAAATGTCATTTTTTTATAACTTTTGTTTTATTTATGGCGTTATTCATAAACGCATCACCAGCCTGAATTAGATATGAATCGTTTTATGTTATCTGTCAAGTTAACGTATGTATTTGTAAATAGGTATAAAACATAATTTGTCTAATTCAGTCCCGTGGTGTTTTATGACAATTATCAATAAGGGGTTGTTGTCTTAGTAAATGAGACAAAGTAAGTCATAGTACAATTGAACATGAATGATAGTACTGAACAAGCTTCTCAGTTGAAATGTATAACAAAACAAAGATTCAAATTGAACAATATCATAGTTCACTCTCACAAAGTGTGTATATCGATGTAATCATGTCCTTAATTGAACTTATTTGGTTTTAATGGTTACTACAGTAATGCCTCATGTTAATATTGACCTACATCTTGGTTGAATCGATTAAACAATTCATGTTCAAATAGAAAAATATCTTAGTTCAGTCTCACAAGGTGCGTAAGTAGATGTAATCATGTTCTTAGTTGAACTTATTCGGATTAAATAGTTAATACAGTAATGCTTCATGTTAATATTGACAGATGTCTTAGTTGAATTGATTAAACAATTAATATTCAAATTGACCAATATCTTAGTTCAGACTCACAAGGTTCGTAAGTAGATGTAATCATGTTCTTAGTTGAATTTATTTAGGTCAAATAATTAATACAATCATTCTCCATGTTAATATTGAGCAACGTCATAGTTGAACTAACTGGTTTGCGTTAGTTGATACAGTTACGTATCATGATAATAATTATCAAGTGCTTAGTTGAACTTACTAAGGTAATTTAGTTCGCCTAATTATTTTTCATGTAATTATTGAACAAGATCTTAATTGTCTCAGTTACGTTGCAAAAGTAAGAGCAATCAAAATTACCTTATTCCATTTGTCTAAGATCTTATCAGGCTCGTATGGAATCAAGATGCTTGACTACGACGATCAAAATATTGATAGGAGCAAACAAATTTTTTTTAGAGTGTAAGTACAAACGACCTAAATAATAGTTACCGACGCAGAAACGACGGGTTATATAAGTTTGACGTATCTGTCTGTGGCATCGAAGCTCCCGAACGGATGAACCGATTTAGATTTAGTTTTTTTTTTGAAAGCTGAATTATCTTAAGACCAGTTAAAAATGGTCATACCCCCTAAAATATTTGAATTTTAGATTAGTTAACTTTAATTCATCCGTATTCGTTACAAAAAAAAAACAGTTTAACTAGATTTCGTTTGCTAAGAATAAATAGAGAGAGATTTACCAACAGCTATGTTAAACTATCTGTACATTCTTCATAAAAAATGCATACAATTTAATATTGTCTTCGGTTACCGCGATAGTTACTCATAAAATAAAACTATGGAAACGGATTAAATCGCGTATAATGAATTTAAAATACATCCCGACGTTTCGAACTCTTTACAGCGTTCGTGGTCAACGGGTGACTGAGGAAAAATTAAAATGTGCAAAAGCTACCCACTTACAAGAAATATTAACGAACCATGACCACAAATAATATAGATTTCTAAGGCCAAGGGTAGGATAAGGATTTCTTGAAATATCCAAACTTTAATAGAGAGGATGGCTTTACTTTACCACCGGCTTGGGATCCAGTAGTACATCTGATAATGGAACAAGCACGACGTAGGCTGTGAGGCATTTGTGTTGTATGGTGTTGGACATTTGCAGTTTGTTTCTTTGTCAATTTTGTGTAGATTAATTGGTTAATTATTTTTTAACAGAGTAATGGTAAATTTTTTGAATATTGTATAACTAGCTTTATTAATAGTGTGTGAACCTGCCTTAGAAATCTATATTATTTGTGGTCATGGTTCGTTAATATTTCTTGTAAGTGGGTAGCTTTTGCACATTTTAATTTTTCCTCAGTCACCCGTTGACCACGAACGCTGTAAAGAGTTCGAAACGTCGGGATGTATTTTAAATTCATTATACGCGATTTAATCCGTTTCCATAGTTTTATTTTATGCATACAATTTTTCAACTTAATGCATAGCGCAGGTACTTCTCAACAAAGTGGAAAACTTGCATACTCAAAGCCATAATCATAAAATATGTTATGCATATTAACGTTGCAGCACAAGGTGTAAACATATTTATGACTTTAATAAGATGACCATCTTCGTTACGCTTGCAAGAAATTTAATTATCATCCAAGAAGGTGTTCCATTTTTCATGCAAGTTTTCTTTCAGACGGGTACCTATAGTAGTTGACCTAGAAAGAGCTAAAAAGTTTTTTACCTGTAGGTATGTTTTTGTTAGAGGTGGATGGACTGTGTGAGACATGATATGGAACTAAAACAAGTTAATGATGAGATGACGAGTGATAGAGATGTATGGAAGAGAAAGACATGCTGCGCCGACCCCAAGTGACTGGGAGAAGGGCAAGAGAATGATGATGAGGTATGTTTTAAATAATGTATAGTAACTATAGATAGCCTGGTTCTAGTGTGTAACTGGGGGCGATGTTTACTCTCTCCACACTATGAGTTTTTAGTATTGCCAGTCTTCGAAGAAATAGGGAATATTTACGGCAGTTTTGCCTCCAGAGTGCAGCACTTATTACACATACCAAACCATAGAGTAACTCATAAAATTAATACAAAAACATTTTTTTTAGTAATATTCACTATGCACTATGATATTGTTGAACTTTTCTCGACTAAATCGGGGGAATATTGCAAAAAGGCCAGGCCCCGTAGCCGAATGGCATTTCTGCGACGCGAAACGAAAACGAAACGCCGCGAAAGATAGTCTGTCGCGCCAATACGCAAGAGCGACAGAGATAGAAAGCTACGAAAGAGATATTATCGTGAGCGTTTCGTGAGCGTTTGTACATTCAGCTACGTACCCAGGGTGGCTAGCCGAATGGCACAATCGCTCACGAAACGCTCACGAAACGAAGCGCTAGTAGATATCTATCTCTATCGCGCTTGCGTATTGGCGCGACAGAGCCAGCGGCGTATCGCTTTCGTTTGGCGTCGGAGAAATGCCATTCGGCTACGGGGCCTGGTCAGAAGTACTCGAAACCGACGTTATGAAAGTGTGTGAAGCGAAAATGGGTTGTCAGGATCGTAGCAAATGAAAATCCGTGATCTCTGTATATCCCTTTGGTGAACAGGCGTGATTGTATGTTATTTAGTATGTATGTATATTGTTGAATTAAAGCTGACCGACGTTATGCGGTAGTGGGAGAAAGTAGCACCATATGTGTACTGTAAAACTATTTAAAAAAAGTTTAACTACACATTCTCATATGCAAAGGCTAACTACGAAAACGTTGTAGCCATCTCGACCTCAAAAGTGTTTACTGCAATTTTATTAGTGTTTATGCATATACCAGAATTCACGTACAGTTAATATTGGACTAAGAGCCCAGAGCCACCAGACCTTTCTCATTTTCTCAAGGATGAAACTTCGGGACGATGTAGATAGAGTTCATATCGACGTTTAATGTGCATATTACCTAGTTCGGCCCGTCGGCCATTTTTTTGCTATAAGGTTTCTTTTTAAAAACACTAACTTTCCTTAAATCCTCAAGGCTGATTTTTACATATGTAATATAAAAGACTGTAAGGATTTGATAATCATTATTTCCTGACCATTTCTACCGACCGTAACTTTTACCAGACGCTTGAAAGTCTCTCTAAGTTACCCTAATTTCTCAAGCTACGGCCGGCGCAAATGTTTAGGAAATGATGATTGTCAATTCCTTGATTTTGATCCTTGAGAATTTGAGGAAGGTCTGGCGGCTCTGGGCTAGTCCATTATGCATACCAGAATTCACGTACAGTTATAAGTGTAGGCTAGCTTTTTAGCTAGCTTGCAACCAACTTTTTAGGACAAAATTTGACGACTTCTTTCCTATTCTATAGTTACTCCCTACGTATCGCTTGCGCTAGCTCGGATGTATAATACACTTACGTGGCCAAAAATCCTCATTTTTTCGGCCTCTGGTGTAATAGGAGGTAGAGCATAGTGAATGATATTCCGCTTTGTGTGATAGCGCACAGCATAGCGGATATCATCTCGCTCGAATCTAGAGCAGAGCCCAACTGGGGTAGTACCTCCGCCTTACAGAAGACCGCAGCCAACTAGCACTAGACCCTACTCATAGTGTTGTGTTCCTGCCGATGAGTAATGCTGCCAGAGCTCAACGAGGGTGCGGTGTGCTGGTAACGGAAGGACCTACGGAACTAATTTGTTCCGTGTATTGTCCTTTGAGTCGTCGGCAACCCGAGCCCTCCTTAGAACTTTTTGCTGTGCGTTTTAACACCGAAAAAGGGAGTATAGGTACAAGTTTGTAATGGGTTGGCAACGCGCATGTGACACTCCTCGAGTTGCAGGCGTCCATAGGTTACGGTGACCGCTTTTCATCAGGCGGACCGTATACTTGTTTCCCACCGATATATAAAAAAAAATTATATATACTATTGATTATTGCATATTTGTATCTAACTAAATCGATAGTCCTCAATTGCTTGTTAACACATATTTTTATAAAGCGCTTGTGAATTTGCTCCTCCAAACCACCACGTAGTATAACGTAGTTGTGCCAAGCTCGTAAACGTAAATCTAACGTGCCGTTAACTTGTACTCGTCGCTCCGTTGTTTATTTTATGGATTCTTGCTCGCAAATGTTGTTATGATTATTATTCTGAAACTGATGACTTTATTGTGTTTATACACGGTGTAACATTAGGAAACCGAATAATTTTAACAGCGTCTTCTTCATCATATTAGATGAGTAAAATATGGTACCTATACCTAAGGTACCTAAATTTTCTGGCCTACTTTCAGAGTTATAAGTATAAAAAAAATAACAATTACTTATTATTTCTCAGAACAAAACGCTGTTTTGATGGCGATTAGGCCGTTATCGGACAAATGTAATCTATCGTCGTTGATAGATATCAAAAAGTAACAAGTGACACATTGAAAAAAAAAAGGTTTTTTTTTAGAAAAATATTTAAGTTTTTGTTTTAAGTGCCAGTTTTACGACTAACATTTACATTTTATGTAAATATACCTACATTTAAAAAAATAAAAAAAAATCAGAAAAACATTCTTTTTTAGTTAAATTTGCTTGACGTTTTAACATTTTATTTTGCCCTCAGAAGTTCGTAGTTCGTAGTAAAAGAAAGAAAGAAATAATTATTTATTTGCAAGAATATGTGCAGAAAAGGTGTGACATTGGTATAAATAGTAACAATATTCAGCCATGCGGCATGCAAATGTTTGCAGTAATCCTAAATTAAAATTAGGTAGGTAGGTAACTATATACAAATAAATCCCTGAATTCTTAGGTAATAATGAAATATTTACATGTCAAGGTACTCCTTAACAGAGTAGAAACAATGTTCCTGAAGCCATTTCGTTAATTTTGTCTTAAACTCTAAATCATGCAATAATTTAATACAGTCAGGAAGCTTATTATAAATTTCAATGCTTTTATAACATACGTTCCGTTTATAGATATCAGCACGGCAACGAGGCTGATAGAGGAGGTTTTGATATTGGGTTCTTAAGTTCCCTCTGATAACGTCTGACCGTAATCTAAAATACTCCTACTTAAATTTCTTGAAAAGAGGTCTGCATTTATCTCTTATCCAAGCGTTTGCAACAGCTCGCACATACTTTTTTTGAACTTTAAACACATCACTAAAATGAACAGAATTTCCCCAAAGAAGAAGACCATAGTTTAGTGCAGTTATAATCTTTCTGTTTCCTTATGATACACTGTGTATGTATTTATATTTAGAGCACTATCATAAATCTGTGATGCGTTTGAAAACCGCACATCAAAATGTTTCCACACAACATGGTTGCAGTTTTAAAACAATGTCGCCGGGTGAAGACATTAAAAAACTGGCAACTTTGTAGTATCATCCCGTTTTTTTAGGGTTCCGTAGTCAACTAGGAACCCTTATAGTTTCGCCATGTCTGTCTGTCCGTCCGTCCGTCCGCGGATAATCTCAGTAACCGTTAGCACTACAAAGCTGAAATTTGGTACCAATATGTATATCAATCACGGCAACAAAGTGCAAAAATATTAAATGGAAAAAAATGTTTTATTAGGGTACCCCCCCTACATGTAAAGTAGAGGCTGATATTTTTTTTCATTCCAACCCCAACGTCTGATATATTGTTAGATAGGTATTTAAAAATGAATAAGGGTTTACTAAGATCGTTTTTTGATAATATTAATATTTTCGGAAATAATCGCTCCTAAAGGAAAAAAAAGTGCTTCCCCCCCCCTCTAACTTTTGAACCATATGTTTAAAAAATATGAAAAAAATCACAAAAGTAGAACTTTATAAAGACTTTCTAGGAAAATTGTTCTGAACTTGATAGGTTTAGTAGTTTTTGAGAAAAATATGGAAAACTACGGAACCCTATACTGAGCGTGGCCCGACACGCTCTTGGCCGGTTTTTAATACTCATTTGAAGAGAACGAAAATGTTTAATTCCTAGTGAAAACTTTATTTTAATTCTTTTGGAATTTAGTGCACTACAGTATCACATCTCGGACACTGGCGATCAAATATATGAAAGAGGCGCGTTCCTAGCACACGCACACAGTGTAAGCTCGTGTAGGTGAACGCGTACTATGCTTGTATGAGTGAGATATGACAGGTCGACTGTTCGCGTTTTTGACAGGCGGTAACTGTGAGGTAATCTAGAGGGGATGCGCGACACTTTCCGCGGGGAGCGAGAGTGGCCATACTGTACGATAGTACTCTTTACTATACTGTGATAGTAATAGTTCCAGTAGATTAGGTAAGCGTAAGAAAAATACTGAACTATTCAAATGCGTAATAAAGATGTTCAAAATATTGCGCAACTAGTAGATTACATAATTCAGTAAAGTAAAAAAAAATATCTCACAACACATGTAAATTGTCGGCCGAGGCGAAACTGGGGTCACCAGCGCTCTAGCGTATTGGCGCAACAGAGCCAGACTACCTTTCGCGGCGTTCGTTTTCGTTTAGCGTCATAGAAATGCCATTCGGCTACGGGGCCAGCTTTTTTAACCGACTTCAAAAAAATGAGGAGGTTCTCAATTCGCCGGTTTTTTTTTGTATGTACGTTACTCGATATCTCCGAGAATCGTGGCCCGATTTTCAAATATTTTTTTATTAACTACCCAAGGTGTTCTATACTATTTCTCTGTTCGACAGAGCCATGAGGCGGTAGGGTAAACTCGCCTCGGTGGTGGTGAATCTTCGTTAGACACTTCCGCGCTGGACGCTGTGGGGGCTGTGTCGGGGCGCGCCCCGTCCTCGTGGAGCGGTCTCACGCCGTCTTTTTGGGGACGACTGGGCGATCCGGTGATTACTAGCCCTACCGCTACCGGCCGTTATCCAATCCCGCGGCTCATTCAGTGACACGCCTAATTCGGTGATACAAGCTTTGAAGCACTATTCCGAAAGACGATTTTTGGTTGTTTCACCGAATTAGGCGAGTTTACCCTAACTTCTATTAGCGTAGCTGCCTGAAATTTGACGATTTCCGGCAGGACAGGAAAGGATTTTGTTTTGACCTAATTCTATTTTCAGTTTTTTTTTTTTTTTCGGTCTACCCTCAGTTGAATACACTTGTGTTTATGAACTTGCTCCTTATATTTCGTTTATTTAATCCAAAATTAGTTGTTTTTGTGTAAATTCAGTGTTAATTGTGTTGTTTGAGTGTGAAACACTTGGGACATTATTATCTCCACGAGATAATAAGTGAACTATTAGATAGTGTTAAACTAAAACTTAACCTAAAAACTTGTTCCATTTAAAGTTACTTCTCGAAATGGCATCCTGTTTCCAGTGTAGTCTAAGTGTGACTGTTGATGAGAAGAACCCTAAAATAATTTGCCACGGTTGTGAGAGACAAATATGCGTCAAGTGTAGTGGGTTACTAGCTACTGAGTTGAGAGTCATACAGTTGCAGTCTCCTACCCTGAAATACTTGTGCCCGGATTGTGTCTTGGGGGTGCGTCAGCTCCCTGCATTGAGGAAATTAGTGTCTGAGTTGAAAAGTGAAGTTGAGGAGCTCAAAAAGAGCCGGAATGGTGGTGCCAATATTGAATCAGTCTTGCAAGAAATGGGAGACAGGAAAAGGAGAAGTTGTAATGTAATAGTGTTTGGAGTGCCAGAGTCTGAGAGTGCCGACGTGCAGACGCGTAAGCAGTATGATCACAATGAGGTTGAGAAGGCTTTATCATCTCTGCCCGCTAGTGACTCCAGCGGCGTGAACTTGACCCCGGTAGCTGTGCTCCGTCTGGGGAAGGCTCGATCTAACATGCCTTCGGCCTCTAACTCCGGTGTGGTTGCACCAGCTCCCCGGCCCATAAAATTAGTGTTGACGAGCAAGCAGAGTGCTGTACATATTTTAAAAAATTGGAATAGGTTGCCGAGGAGCATTAAAGTTCAAAACGACCAGACTCCATACCAGCGTGAGTACTATAAGCAACTTAAGGGAGAATTGGATCTGCGCATAAGGAACGGTGAGACAGATTTAAAAATTAAATATATTAACAACTCGCCCAGGATTATGAAAGTGGATTCAATAGCAAAAAAGTAGTAAGCGGAATTATCGAACTTACTTTCTTTTATACGAACTTGGCATCCCTAATGGCAAAACGAGATTTATTACTTGTGGAAATAGATAAATTGAAACCTACATTTATTATTATAACTGAAACGCATCTCAAACCGCAAATTACTGATAGTTTAGTGAATATTAATGGCTATGTACTATTCAGACGAGATAGAGCAGATGGGAGTGGGTGGGGAGGGGTCGCTATTTTTATAAGCTGCTCACATCTTCAGATTCCAATTCATGCAAATCCTCATCCCACTTTTAACAATGTGCCTGGAATTGAAGCTTTATGGATAAATGTAACTTATGGAGCTTTTGAACTGTTGATTGCTGGAATATATCGACCCCCGCACTATAACTATGAAGATTCAGATAAATTATTATTCGACACAATTAAAGAAGCGGCTAATGGAAGTAAAACCTTATTTATTATGGGTGACTTTAACCTACCTGATATAGAATGGCCATTAGCAAAATTTGATGGATATAACTTGCTGCATGAGAAATTTGTAGATATGTTTACAGACACCAGTCTACATCAAATTGTAACAGGAATAACAAGAAAAAGGAATGATCAAGAATCCCTTCTAGACTTGATTATGTGTAACGAGGAGGAATTATGTACAAAGGTTGATTACCATGCTAACATAGGTAAAAGTGATCACTTAGTATTGTTAGCTACTATACAAATCCAGCTTCAGGATAGAAAATGTAAAGTGATCAAACCTCCAAGGAGAGACTATTTGGCAGCAGATTACGAACAAATTATGCAAACTTTGATAGCAGATAGTAGTCAATTAAGTAATCTGGATGCGGCTTCCGCCTGGCGTGACTTTACGCATAATGTTAATAGAGCTGTAAGTTTGCATGTGCCACTAAGGCCTTCTAAAACTGCTAAAAACAATAGAAAACCATGGATCGGTCCTGCCATATTAAAAATGATAAAAGAAAAAACAAAGTTGTGGGATGCATATATGCTCAATAAAACTAATGAGAACTATAGTCGATATCGGGTAATTAATAACAGTATTACCTCAGCTATGCGACATGCCAGACGGAGTTATGAAAAAGGAGTTCTAGACCGGGGACCTAAGTCACTGTACAGTTATGTCAGAAAGCAACTTTCATCTAAAGTAGCCGTCCCACCTTCGCTTAGAGATGATCTTACCCAGCAGGTAATAAATAACTGTCATGAAGTAGCAAATATATTTGCCAAACAATTTGAGAAGTCGTATGTTCGCGAACCGCTGAATGGACTAATGCCTGAAGTAAATGTAGCCAGAGTTAACAACTCTATTGAAAATGTTGAGTTCACACCGGATTTAGTTAGTAAAGCGATCTTGAGTTTCGACGAAAGTTCATCAATGGGACCTGATGAAATACCTGCAGTTTTGTTAAAGAGATGTATAAAGTGCCTTGCACCTCAATTATCCCATATAATGACATTATCACTTAGAGAACAGAGATTGCCCCCTGATTGGAAAAATGCCAACGTAACGCCTATTTATAAGAAAGGAGACAAACTGGTGGCAGGAAATTACCGACCAATAAGCCTCACTTGTATAGCCTGTAAAGCAATGGAAAAAATTATAACATGTGAATTGAGAAACTTCATTGCAAGAGAGCAGATCATTGTCGACGAACAACATGGTTTTACGCCAAAGAGATCAACAGTAACTAACCTGTTATGTTGTGTTGACAAGTGGACAAGCAGCTGGAATGAAAAGATACCGACGGATGTTATATACCTGGATTATGAAAAAGCATTCGACCGCGTCCCGATAAACCGACTGCTCGTCAAGTTGGACCACTTTGGAATTCGCGGAAAATTGCTCAACTGGATAAAAGACTTTTTGACGGGCAGGAAGTTTCGGGTACGAGTTGGAGAGCACCTCTCGGACCCGCATGACGTCCACAGTGGGGTTCCGCAAGGTTCAGTGCTTGGACCAATGCTGTTTGGGATTTTCTTGACAGATCTCAGACAAGTTGTAGAGTCAGATTTGTTTTTGTTTGCTGATGATACAAAGATCATGGGAAACCCGCTTATCAGCCACAACATCATACAGCAGGACTTAGACCGTATTGTACAATGGACTAAAGATTGGCTAATAACTCTCAATGCGGAAAAGTGCACTGTACTCCACATAGGTAAAAACAACCCTGAGCATACGTATTGTATTGACTCTAAAAGTTTGGAGAGAGTTACTTCTCAGCGAGATCTTGGTGTCATTATAACTAATAACTTAAAATGGGAAGAACACATATTACAGCTTACCAAAAAGGCCAACTCTATGTTATACATGATTAGAAAAGCCTTTCGCTATATGGACAAGAAGCTCTTTATTAGAATCTACAAGACGTACGTAAGACCATTGCTGGAATATGCGTTCCAAATTTGGAATCCATATTTTCGAAAAGATATTAGTCTGATTGAAAAAATCCAAAGAAGGGCAACAAAACTGGTACCATCTCTTCGCAACCAACCTTATGAAGACAGGTTAAAAGAATTGGGTCTGACAACCTTGGAGCAACGAAGACAACGCGGCGACTTAATAGAAACGTACAAAATACTCACAGGACACTATAATGTACCTTCATTAAGTGACATTTTCACTCGGAGTGTGTGTGACAGATTGAGAGGACATTCCCTGAAGTTGACACGGACACAGAGTAGTAGCAACCCTAGACGTCACTTCTTATCTAACCGCGTAGTGAGAGTGTGGAACAGTTTGCCCGAAACCGTAATCAGTGCACCTACAGTGAACTCTTTTAAAAACAGACTCGACAAATATTTATTGAATGGACAAAACACAAGTGCATCAGGACATTGACGTGCACGTATCAGCTTTAAGCTGCCTGTGCATTAGCAAATAATAATAAATAATAATAATAATAAGCGGTTTTTGGTTTGATTGTGGAGAGGATAAATTATACATTCACAAAGCTTATGTACATAAGGTACCTATATATAATAATATGTATTAAATAACGACACGAGAGCGGAAGAAAGGAAGTTCAAAACGAGTGGCGATAAATTAAAACACAACCGAAAGGAGAGAGGGTTATTCATTACATATGGTCCTTTGAAAATTCTTCGAGTTTTCTAACCCTTAAATCATCATCATCATTTCAGTCATTAATCGACCACTGCTGAGCATAGGCCTCCCTTCGTGTACGCCACTTATCCCGGTCCTGGGCTAATCTCATCCAGAAGTGCCCCGCAGTTTTTCGAATGTCATCCACCCATTGATATGAAATCATATCATGGTACTTATGTATACACAAATATGTATGCGCGAAGGAGAACTAATTTACGTGTTTAAATTAAATTATGTTGTCTGAAATAAAACTATGGAAACGGATTATATCGCGTATAATGAATTTACAATTCATCCCGAGCATTCGTTCAGTGTTCGAAACGTCAGGATGAATCGTAAATTCATTTTACGCGATGTAATCAGTTTCCATAGTTTTATTTCATGAGTAATTATCGCGGTAACCGAAGAGGTAAACGTTTCCTCTACCTCGGCCCAGTCAGAGCTATCAAAATCGCTGCCAACGTAGCTTAGTCCAACTTTAATCTTAAATCTTGCACTAATTTACGACAGAACATTGTATACAAAGGTCTTGAGCGCTTTGAATTGTTGAACAGATTTCAGTGTAATCAATTGTTTGTTAACCCCAACAGTGTAGCTTTATAACCGACATTCTACCGTTGATTTACAGTTTAGCGCTTACTACGAAAACCAGAACCAGAAACTATAAGGGGAAGGGGAGTAAGGGGAGAATAGAATTAACATCTAGCTTGCCCTAATGTCAACCTCACCTGCACTGAGAGAAATTTGCATTGTGAATTTAACAAGTTCGACTTGTTGCGGTTTATCCGTTTGAATCAGCCAAACGTATGTTTAAAACAATATGTGTCAGGTTGTTTTTATAAAATCGACTTGTTGATTCAAATATATTGCCGATTCAAATGACAAGTAGCTTGTTGTTTGAACCAAAGAGCACGTAGGCGCTATTTTAACCAAAAAAACTTGTTGAACGAACATGAAAACTGGTTGTATTTTCTCTCAGTGTGCACACGCCAGTTGGCGGCGGAGGCAAACCTGCTTCCGTGGTGCTCCCTGCTGGATAACAGACGAGGCTCTGGCGACCGAGCCATGGCGGTATAACCATACACCCAGCCCGCTGGAAGAGGCATTCATCGGCCTTTCGGTTCAAATAACCGATAAATGAATGAGAGGAGAGTAAACTGGTACAAATCAAGCGTGGCGGTACGCTTTGAGGCAGCAGCCCTGCCATCAGCCTAGGGCACTATGGGCTAATAACCTGTATGCCTGAAACTGCACTATTACTGAAACTCGTACCAAAAGAAAATATGATTCGAGTCCTACACCCCAGCAGAGGGTAACAGGATGTAAAGAAGAAGAAGAAGAAACTATGGATCTCGACTGCACTTCATGATTGTAAGGCCTGAGTGCATGCTCCACAGAGAACCTCCTATAGAGTGGCAAATTTGTATATTTTGTTCGCGATACGAGTCACCAGTGTTTGGGGTGCGAGGAGCGGGCGGGGAATGTGTTAAGCGCGCTGTGATTGGCCGTTTCAAGGACGGCGGGCAGTCGCGCCAGATGAAAAGGGACAGAAGTATGACTGTCCCTCTACTGACGCGAAAGTGGCCAATGTAAGTTGACCTATGCCGGCTCTGAATAAATTATAAATATGACTTATTTGTGGAATCTAATGCCGTCTGTTTTTAAATTTGAGCTTCTTGTTACCTTTCCACACCATTTCACACTACAGGTGGACATCTTTAAGGCATCAAAATACCCTTTTCCAATTTTTTAGTGCGAAAAACACGCGCTGCTTTCGGGTCTGTTAGTTGGTCGATACTGATCGGGCACGGCGAGCGCCCGCGCTTATATCAGTGCAAATACTAGGAAGGCTGGCGACCGCGAGTCGTCTTGTAATGGATGTCTATAGGGGTTGGTCTGTGGCATGCTCATATCGGGCGTGCAACGTGGCCGGGCGTGTGGCGTGCATGTCAAACAAAATTGAAGCTCATACAAGTGGCCGAATGGTACAAACGCTCACGAAACGAAACGCTCGTAGATATCTATCTCTATCGCTCTTGCGTATTGGCGTGACAGAGCCAGACCTTTCACAGCGTTTCGTTTTCGTTTCGCGTCGTAGAAATGCCATTCGGCTACGGCATTGAGCTGAGTCGACGCTGCATAGGGTAGACGCACGCACGCCCGCCCCGCCGAACGGTTCGCTCCTGCAAGCGTCCACTGAGGGTAGTCCCAAATGCAGTAACGTTCACGATAATTCTGCGATATAGATAGATAGCTACTGTGTCGTAGCTATCTATCTCTTTCGCTCTTGTGTATTGGCGTGTTGAAATAGGCCACTGGTGTTTCGACCCAGAATGACATACGAAGGCGAAGGTACTTACATTGTGTTTATAGCGCGAACCCTCAGACCCTGAAACAAGAGAGACAATTTGTTATTCTTTTGTTATTTCGCTTTCAAGTACGGATGATTGACATCGGTCCCTAATGATAGTCGTTTAGTGAGAGCTTTTCTAGCCCCAAACTATAGACATAATGTTACGTATGTTAATAGGCATTGTAAGATACGAATTACGAATCGTTTTTGTGAAAAGTCACGTACAAACAACCATTTGGAACCCTAGGCCACTCTACAACCATGACAAAATGACCAGCAGTAAGAGATTTCTCACAATCTGATTTATAACGTCACTATGACATAGTTCTACAGTGGCCTAGGGTTCCAATTGGTTGACTGTACCTACTAAAGTTATCAAAGACGAGACTTTTTTGGTAGAAATTCATATCGATAGATATATTATCATATTTAATTTTATTTGTTTGTAAGGCTGACGTATCTAAAATCATATTTACAATTGTATGTTGTATTGTTTTGAGATCAGGAGGGCGAGATTTGAATCTTGCATACGGGATTTTGTCACTAAAATACCGGTTGAAAACGGTGTCTTGCTTATTATTTTCAGTGACATTTTTCTGAATTTGAACGCGTGAGAGTCAAAAATCGGCCCGTCGAAGGCTACAGCGGGGCAAATCTCGACTGGGGGACAAATGTAACTGGTCCATTTTTTCCATGGTTTACAATGTTTGCATTATTAAATAGAGTGTCCATCGGTTATATAATATATATGTGTTCAGTGGATATGTAGAACTTAACATCATCGTGTAATAATGGAAAAAAAGGGTTCAGTTACAATGGCCCCCCAGTCGACATTTGCCCCACTACTATGTTCTAAAATATATATCAAAGTCTTAGAATATTTTAAATATTGACAGCAAATTTTGTCAAAGCGTTGTCACTACCTAGAGAGGTCAATTAGGACTACCAACGTTTTGTTTAAATAAATAAATATTATAAACAGATTAACTAAGCCCCACGGTAAGTCAAGAAGGCTAAGTGTTGTGGGTACTTCTATACATTTCGAGTGTCATGATGCCGCTCGTTTCTATGGAACAGCCAATTTTTTTCTTCGCTATTTCAGCATTGGTCCCTTTAAAGTTGTTCAATATGACCCCAAAAGTCACTACGCAAAGTTTGAACGGTCCTTTTTATCATTCTGTATAGGGTACCTCCACCGAGGCGAATCGGATCAATTTTGGTTTAATGTCAAATATAACCTAACCACAAAATTAAAATTTTTATAAACCCGCGACCGCGACATAGTAGACCGATTTTCATGAAACATGGCTAAGAACACGCGACTTACTCAGCTTTTAGACAAAAAAAAACTAAATCCAAATCGGTTCATCCGTTCGGGAGCTACGATGCCACAGACAGACACACACACAGACAGACAGGCAGACAAACAGACAGACAGACAGACTGACAGACAGACACACACACACACAGACAGACACGTCAAACTTATAACACCCCGTCGTTTTTGCGTCGGGGGTTAAAAAAGAACATTTCTAAGCGATATGTCGTGTATTAATATTTTCTAGATTATCGAGAACGGTTATCGATTTATCAAATCAATTATTCAAAACAAATATCCGACCTTTAATAAAATTTTAACAATTAAAATACAAAAGCATTAAAAATATCCGATTCGCCCCATTGGGGGAAGGTCAGACCCAACTAGGGACGCTAATTAGCTGCCCGTGGCTAACAGCTATGATTTGAATTTCACAGAAATGCTTAACTTGATCCGATTCGCCGTGTTATCCGATTCGCCTCGGTCGACCCTATAAATACTTAAATATATAGAAAACGTCCGTGACTCAGGAACAAAGAACAGAATATCTGTGTTCATCTGTGTATGAAAAAGCAATTTCGCGCTCTACTTTCGTCTTAAGACCACCGTCTTAAGTCTAATAGTTTTTCTAAAAACAACTAAGAGGAAATCAGTTTTGCAATTTTGTATTTAAATTGGAAAAGGGCAGGTATTCTTTCTAAAACAATTATTTTGAAAATAACCTAACCACAAAATTACAATTTCGAAAAAACCCCGACATTGTGGACCGATTTTCATGAAACTAGCTAAGAACACTCCCGACTAATTCAGCTTTTGAACAAAACAAACTAAATCGAAATCGGTTCATCCGTTCGGGAACTACGATTCCACAGACAGGCAGACAAACAGACACGTTAAACTTATAACACCCCGTCGTTTTTGCGTCGGGAATTTAGACTGTCGCTTAAAGTTTATGTAATTAACACAAAAGAAATACTTTTATTGAAATTTCATGCTTAATGATCGTTACAAAACTGACAGTGAGTTAATTTTTGTTAACGACTGTTAATGCTGTTTAAAATATATATCTATGTGTGTATAGCTCACGCACACATGCATATTGTCTCAAATGCGTATTTCCCTAAACATAAGTCAGTCTTCAATAAATCGTAGAACAAGCAACACATTTTGTATTATTTAAGAAAAATTGCAAGATCCAAAATCAACCTTATTACATCAACATATGGTCCAAACTGAACCGGATAGTGACAAGCAAGTCTGGAGCTCGCCGGGCACCGAGAACAAAAGGACTGCATACCAGAGCGATAAGGCGGCCGGCAACTGTTTTTCATTGAACATTTTGTGATCTTTGCAATAACTTTGCATTATCTTTGCATTTAAATTGCAAAGCTTTGTGTTAAAAAACAACAAAGTGAATAACAAAGTAACATTTGAGTGCAACTAAATAACATTTAGCGTTTTCGTCGTATATAGAAGGATATTTAAGTGAAATTAAGTGATACAAAATGTCAAATACGGAACAATTAATAAGTGTGCTACAAGATACGGCTACTATATTACAAAAAACGCAAACAAATCTCAAGAAATGTCCTAAAGCACGACTTACAAAGGGTTACCTCGAGTCTCGATTAAAAAGCATAGAAGATTACTGGAATATATTTCAAAGCGCACATCAAGACCTGCTTAAGTGTACACCAACAGAAAAGCGGATGGACATTCCTTATTTGATTAATGAGGATTACTACGTTTATGAAGACTTGTACTTCTGCTTAAGTGGCGATATAAAGGATATGTTATCGTCATTTTCGAGTGTTAAATGCAATCATACTGTCGCTGACAGTTCTATAACCGGAGACAAAGTGAAGTTACCCCGCGTGCAACCACCAGTTTTCAGCGGCAATTATGAAGATTGGCCAACGTTTCAAGACATATTTGAGTCACTTATACACAACAACAGCTCGTTGACCGACGTCGTGAAGTTGCATTTTTTGAAGAATAGTGTCAGTGGCGAAGCACAAGCTTTACTTAAGAATATAACTGTAACAGACGCTAATTACGAAGAAGCTTGGAAGACTTTAAAAAATCGTTATGGAAACAAAAGAATAATTGTTAATGCTGTAATGAAAAGATTATTTTCACAGAAAAAGATATACTCACAAACTGCTAATCAAATCAAATCACTTTTGGACACAACAACAGAGTGCTTGAACAGTCTCAGCAACCTTAAGGTATCAGTTGATTCGTGGGATCCCATGATAGTACATTTGATTGTGCTGAAACTTGATACGGAGACGCATAAGGATTGGGAAGAATATTCCTTTAAAATCTCACCTGATGACTTACCGAAGTGGGCTGAATTGAAGACGTTTCTTGAAACCAAATTCCGTACTTTGGAATTTATACACCACACTACTTCGGCTGCTCCTGTAGTATCTCGATCAACGACGCAGAAAAACTTCCATTTAACTTCGCCAGCTTCTTCTGATGTTCAAACACCAACAACTTCAAATAGAACCTGCATCAAGTGTAATGATAATCACACGCTCAGTCACTGTAAGGATTTTGCAAATATGGACGTAACGGAAAGAACTGACTACGTGAAAACAAACAATCTATGCTATAACTGCCTACTCAGCGGCCACTCCGTGTTCAAGTGTCGTCTACCAACATCTTGCCAAATCTGTCACAAACGTCATCATTCTCTACTTCACCACACAAAGAACGAGAACATAAAGACACATCTTAGTCACGTGGAAGAAAATAGTGAAGATGACGTACCTAAGGAAGAAGTAGAAGATGACATCACTATAGCTACGCACTTCATTACTAAAAAGTCCGATGCTCTATTAGCTACAGCACTAGTCCTAGTCAAGGGTGAAAAAGGGCAAGTGCTCACACTGCGGGCTTTGATCGATCAAGGTTCTGAAGCCAACTTCATCACGGAGAGAGCCGTGCAGATGATGAAATTACACAAGACACCTGTCAGGGGTTCAGCCACAGGCCTGGAGGAAATGAAGACGTCCGTCAATAGTATGGTACACTGTGAGCTTCAGTCAAGATATGACCCCGATTTCCACCTAAATATCAATGCATATGTCTTATCTACTCGAGTAACCACTGAGCTCCCATCAAAGGCACTCACAACGACGCATCAAGCTTGGCAGCACCTTAATGGACTCGATCTGGCAGACCCAAATTATCACCAACCAGGTCGAGTAGACATGCTTCTAGGCGTTAAGATTTATGCACAAATTTTAATGAACGGCTTAATTAAAGGTCCTCCAGGCTCACCATGTACACAAAATACAAGCCTTGGATGGATTGTGTTTGGAGACGCCGAAGGCAATTCTTCAAAAAATATTGTTGTCATGCATCACAAATTAGACTTAGACCTTCTGGTAAAAAACATGTGGGAACTGGATTCAGCCGAGAAACCAGAACTTACAGCAGAGGAGAAACTTTGTGAAACTATTTATTCAAATACAACTACCAGAACAAACGAAGGAAGATATGTAGTGAAACTCCCTACAAAGGCCGATAAAATAAAGTCAATAGAAGGACAAACAAGGGACATAGCAATGAGAAGATTCAAACAACTAGAACGAAAATTTGAGAAAGACGAAGAATTCAAAACTGAATACACCAAGGTTATTGAAGAATATTCAACATTGAAGCACATGGAAGAAGTTCCAGAGACCGAAATAGAAAACTCGTCGGTATATCTACCACATCATGCAGTGATTAGGACTGACAAGGACACGTCCAAGGTTAGAGCTGTTTTTGACGCTTCATCTAAAGGCACGAACAACATTTCACTTAATGAAGAGTTACTGGTGGGTCCACAGCTTCAAGAAGATTTAAGGAACATAATCATGAGATGGCGTATGAAGAAAATCTGCTTCGTTGCAGACATACAGAAAATGTATCGCCAAATTTTAGTTACAAAAGAAGATGCAGATCTGCAACGTATACTTTGGCGTAAATGTGCAGCAGACCCTATAAAAGACTACCGACTGCTGCGTGTCACGTTTGGTACAGCATCTGCACCCTACTTAGCTGTTAAAACGCTACAAAGGGTCGCAGAAGACGAGGGACAGCAGCATCCAGTAGCTACGAAAACAATCAAAGAAGATTTCTACATGGATGACCTCATGTCGGGTCAAGATAATGAAGAAGACGCTATAGATGTTGCAAAAAATGTTCAAATGATCCTGAAAAACGGAGGATTTGATTTGCAGAAATGGTCGTCTAATAGCACCAGCTTCCTAAAACAATTTTCCCAGGAGGAGAGAAACAGTAACGTAAACATGGATATCAACCTGGATGGAACAGTACGTGCCCTGGGAATCACTTGGAACATGGGTGATGACAGTTTTAAGTACAAAATTGAACTTCCCGAGCAGCCTATCACTATTACAAAGAGAAACATACTAGCAGAAACGCAAAAACTGTTTGATCCTTTAGGATGGCTGGCACCAAGCATAGTTCAGGCCAAGATGATTATCCAGAAACTTTGGTTACACCGATCAAGCTGGGATGATGAAGTTGAACCTGAAATAAAAGAAGAATGGTTAAACATAAGACACAATTTTGAAAACTTGAAGGACATCAAAATACCAAGATGGCTGCACACAACAAATCAAAGACTGGACAAAACTACAATACATGGATTTTCTGATGCATCTACAAAAGCTTATGCCGCCGTCGCGTATTTAAGAGTAGAAACTGAAGAAGGTGAAATTGAGACGAACCTTATAGCTGCCAAAGTTCGCGTAAGTCCAGTGAAGCCCGTCTCATTGCCCCGATTAGAATTGTGTGGCGCTGCCCTACTAGCAAAGCTGCTTAAACAAGTTAGAGAAGCCATGAGAATACCTGAAAGTCAAGTGGTGGCATGGACTGACTCAACAATAGTTTTGTCATGGTTAAGAGGAGACCCTAACCGCTGGCAGACCTTCGTCAGGAATCGCGTGGTGTCCATACTGGATGACATTGGTGACAAATGGTATCATGTCCCATCCCAATCGAACCCCGCAGACATTGCGTCACGTGGCTCACCGCTCCCAGAACTAATCTCACATCGTCTATGGTGGACCGGGCCAGAATGGCTAAAAACTCATGATATCCCATTCCATACGCCAGACACCACGACAGACTTGGAAATGAAACGAACCTTTCATACTAACCTGAATGTACAAGAAGAAGATAATTCTTCAATTATAGACAAGTTTGACGATTTTGACAATTTACAAGAACTTGTTAAGACAATTACATATTGCAAGCGTTTTTTAAACTATAAGAAGCTTACTCCAGAACCTACATTCACTACAGAAGAATTACAAAATTCATTGATGATTTGCATTAAATTGGCTCAAGAACAAACATTTAAAGACGATATAACCAGACTACAAAATAATAAAAACGTAAGACGTGACAGTAAATTAAAATCATTGAATCCTTACCTGGATGAAGGTAATATACTCAGGGTGGGCGGACGTCTTAAACACGCAAATTTGGACGAAGAGAGCAAGAATCCTATAATTCTGGATAACAAGAACCGACTTACCTTTTTACTCGTGGCTGATGCTCATCAAAGAACCCTTCATGGCGGACAACAGGTGATGATGTGCTACCTAAAAAGTAAATACTGGATCCTAAAAATGAAGCAAAAGGTTAGATCGTACATCCACAAATGTCTGATATGTGCAAGACAAAACGCCACTGCCAAGAAGCAATTAATGGGAGATCTGCCCAAGGAAAGGGTTACCCCAGCACGTCCATTCCTGAACAGTGGCGTCGACTTCGCTGGTCCATATCAAACACTTATGTCAAAGGGAAGAGGATTAAGAACAATGAAATCATACATAGCTATATTTGTATGCATGGTTACGAAAGCCATACACTTAGAACTTGTCGGAGATTTAAGCTCAGAAGCCTTCATTGGAGCATTCAGACGTTTTGTTGCACGAAGAGGCAGGTGCACACATCTCTGGAGTGACCAAGGGAGGAACTTCATTGGTGCAAACAAGGCCTTGGCAGATGCATTTGAAGAGGCAAAGTTGGATTTTAATGGAGATATAGCTACGAAGCTAGCACTAGATGGTACTCAGTGGCATTTTGTACCAGTATACAGCCCAAATTTTGGTGGATTGTGGGAGAGTGGAGTAAAATCCATGAAGTTCCATTTAAAGAGAGTCCTTACTTCGCACCTTACATTTGAGGAGTTTTCAACTCTGATATGCCAGGTAGAATCGTGCCTCAATTCACGACCTTACGTTCCGATAGACGACGATGACAAAGCCGATCCTTTAACCCCAGGACACTTTTTAATTGGAGAGGCACCGATAACCATACCATCACCAACATTCAAGGATATGAAGACAAACGTTTTGTCCCGCTGGCAACACTTGCAGAAAATGTTAAATGATTTTTGGCACACGTGGCAACAAGATTATTTAACAAGACTTCAACAAAGAACGAAATGGACAAAGAGAGAACCAGAATTCGATATAGGCCAAATCGTATTAATAAAAAACGAAAATTTACCTCCTGGAAAGTGGTTACTGGGACGCATTGTCGAGAAACATCCTGGAAATGATGGGCTAACGCGAGTGTACAGTGTCAAGAGCGGTGAAAATATTGTTAAACGTTCTATTAGTAAACTTTGTTTATTTCCTGTTGATGTCTCAGCATGATTACTTTGTTTAGATATTATGCAATCATAATTTATTTAATGATAATGTTATACTTTTTATAACGTATAAAAAGTTATTTATTTTTATCATTGTTCCTAATTGTAAAGTTCTTTCCAATTTTGATGTTTAGGCAAACCTGGTTAAGAATTGTTACAAGTAGTGATAATTGTATTTTCAAATTTACATTTTGTTATAAATTTTGCATGATTATTTGATTTTGAAAAGGATAATCAATATCCTTTTGGTGGGCGGTATGTTAATGCTGTTTAAAATATATATCTATGTGTGTATAGCTCACGCACACATGCATATTGTCTCAAATGCGTATTTCCCTAAACATAAGTCAGTCTTCAATAAATCGTAGAACAAGCAACACATTTTGTATTATTTAAGAAAAATTGCAAGATCCAAAATCAACCTTATTACATCAACAACGACTTTCGCTAATTGGGGGGTCCCAATTTCTGAAAATGCTCAGAAATGCCATTCGGCTACGGAGCCAGATAATAATAAAAGATAAAGGTAGACCTACCCGTATTTGCCTTAACCAAATTACTCCTTTCAAATAACAGTTTCAGTAGCTTTTGAGATCACTTAGATTTTTGTTGGACTTCAACGTATTTACAAAAGGCGATCTCTAATAGAATCAGAGCTTTTAAATGTCTCTGGGACTATTGTGTCAATTATGGAACCTTTTTTATTGGGATTTTTTGATATATTGGACGAAATTCGGATTGATTTTAGATAAAAAGTGAGTAAAGTATGAGCTCTTAAGCGATAAGACCGTCTGTTGTTACCTCTGTTTAATTTGTTTTGTTTCTTGCGCATTACTTGTAAACTATGTGAGGTATTGTAAAGTAAAGAAAATATGCATTTTTTCATGGTCTCGAGGTATTGACGTTTAGGCACTGGTTTTACCAAAAGCACAGTATAATAGAGACTATCGTACAGTATGGTCACTGCCGCTCCACGCTGAAAGTGCCACCCACTCGGTTACCTCACAGTTACCGCCTGTCGAAAACGCCACCAGTCGACCTGTCATATCTCATACAAGCATGGTACGCGTTCACCTACACGAGCTTAGACTGTGTGCTAGGAACGCGCCTCTTTCATATATTTGATCGCCAGTGTCCGAGGTGTGCCAAAAGCGTGTAAGCGATCAGTTATCGGCGATAGACAGGAACAAAAGGTAGTCACTCCCGTGTAAAATAACCTAACCACAAAATTAAAATTTTGAAAAAAACCCCGACCGCGACATAGTAGACCGATTTTCATGAAACTTAATTGACAACGTTTCAAAATTTTCAATGTCCCTAAATCGAAAACCATTTCGAGATATACGCTTGTAGATCATATAAATCATTTTTTTAATTTTTTTTCCGCATTTTTAGTATAAACAATCTTAAAAATAGTTTAAAGGGGAAGTGACGTCAAATAGCTGATTTAGAGCTGCCACTATATCAAAAAAATCTTCCAGTTGGGATGTCACTTGAGTTTGACAGTGACACTTATCACAGTTCGTAGCAAAGATATTAAAAAAATCATGGCTTAGTCTATGATTCGTAGTCATTCACTAGTGGTTGACAGTGACACTTGACAGTCAGACATACCGGACTGTTTAAGCTGACTGTTAAAACTTTTTTTTGGGAATGATTTTGTCGTTTTCTTAGGTGTATGAAACAACATATGTGACGTCACGAAGCTGTGTCTTGACGTTTGTAACTTACGCTCTTTCTGCTCGAAGCAGTAATAAAAAGGGAATTTCTCATTAAAATAGCAGTTTTTGGAAAAATAAAAAAATACGTGTATCTTTTAGTATTGAGTTCTTTCAAACCAAACAATAAAAAGTAGTACTCAAAAATATGAAATGTTGTCAATTGGCTAAGAACACTCCCGACTAACTCAACTTTTAGACAAAAATAAATAAATCGGTTCATCCGTTCGGGAGCTACGACGCCACAGACAGACACACACACAGACAGACACGTCAAACTTATAACACCCCCTCATTTTTGCGCCGGGGTTTAAAAAAGCGCTAGCGAGTTATATTTACGTACCTCTATAGTTCGTCGCCGAGCGATCGCCCTCTATTTTATTTCTCTCTATTGTTCGTTTTCTTGGTTTCAAAGTATTATGAGAGCTACATATTATATATTATACCTGTAAACGAGCAATTCTTGTACATTTTTATTTACTTAATATATTTATTTATTCATATATATGTATGTATACCAGCGATCTCGGAAACCGCTCTAACGATTTCGCTGTTTGTTATGTGGGGGTTTTCGGGGGTGAAAAATCGATCTAGCGTAGCCTTAGATCCCGGAAAACGCGAATGCTCGAGTTGTCATGCGTTTTTATGTTGCGTCAGCAAACGTAAAATATAGTCGTTAATTTCGCCGACCGCGCATCGGCTCCGCGTAGCTCAGTCGTAAGAGGTCAGTCTAATGTTCGCAGGCAGATCACAGGTGTCAGGGTTTCCCGGTCAGAAATTTAGATTTTTTTTGTATTTATAAGAGTTTCTTGTGCAATTCCCGTTAAGCTTGTACATTTGGATCACGTCTCCGTTTTGGATAAAAATTGGTAGGCCGATAGAGCCCATGATGCTGAGCAAGATCCACTAGGTTTCCCAAAATGTCCTATGTAGTTTGTATGAAACCATCCTTTTTACCAGATTTCTATACATTTTCGGTAACAAAAAAGGAAAGTTTCATACAATCAACCTAGGACATTTGGATCTTGCTCAGCATCATGGACTCTAGCAGCCTACCAATTTTTATCTAAATCGGAGACGTGATCCAAATGTACAAACTAAACGGGAATTGCTGTTTTTATCTAAAGACATGATATAATAAAATAGAACCGAAAGAAGCTCGGTCACCCAGATATTGTATGTATATACTTACATAATATATACCTCTATAACGAATAACGGCACGTGTAAGATACATAAACCTTCATCCCCTTAGGTATATTTATAACTAACAATCTCCGACGGAAAGGTAAAGATCTTTATATCCCAATATATCCAAATCCCTGATTCCCAATCAAATACTAACTCAATCTATTCTGAGCCTCTCCATCTATACCTAGCCAACATTACAATTGCTTACTTTTCGTAAGCGTATCGTAGGTATATAGCAGCTATCTATCTCAAGTGTCATTGAGAGTACATACTAAATTCAGAAATTTTTTAAACATATTTTTTTTGCGATTTCAATTTTACACGTTAAACTTTCGTGAGACATATTCAAATAATTAATGAATCTACGGTTGTACTCACGTTATTATATTGCTATTGCTGCGACATGTTTCGAGCCAATTCGGAGGCCCCTCTTCAGGCATATAGGAGTTCACGCGACGGCTAAACTCCGTGAACTGGCCGCGCCGCCCGCCGCTCCGTCCGTCCCCGTCCTATCAGCGCGCGCGCAGCGGGCGGAGCGGCGGGCGGCGCGGCCAGTTCACGGAGTTTAGCCGTCGCGTGAACTCCTATATGCCTGTAGAGGGGCCTCCGAATTGGCCCGAAACATGTCGCAGCAATAGCGATATAATAACGTGAGTACAACCGTAAATTCATTGATTTCAATTTTGGTACCATAATAAAAGTTGTTCATTATGACCTCAGAAGTCAACATGTAAAGTTTGAATGGTCCTATTTATTTCACCGTGTACCATTATGTGAATAATTTGCATTTATAACTGTTATTCGAAACATTAATCACCCACTGGTTCTATCTTCTAAATACAACTTTTTGTAATAAAAAGTCCGATTAATGCGTTAACTTAAATTGAGTAGGCCGCTAGCGGCCTCTGCCTGTCGTCAAGAATGGTCACGTTTTTTCATTTCTAGTCTGCCTCTTTTGCACTCATAGGATGATCATATACGTGGCAGCTTCTCTTTTGCACATTCTAGAAGCAAATTGATAGATCTGTGGGTGCGACAGAGCCAGACTGTGCCATCGCCACGTAGCAAAGATTGTCACACTCCCTGCCAAGTGAACGTAGCCAAATGTACAAGCACTAACGATAATATCGTTATCGTATCACTATCACTCTTCCGTATTGGCGCGACAGAGCCAGACTGCGCGATCGGCGTCAGCGTCAACCAGTGTCATTTCGGCTAGGCGCCGGCTTAGCCTTCAGGGAAATTTAGTGCTTCACGCCAATCAAACGCTTCCACATAATTCATGACATGGCCGAGAGGCTTTGGAACTAACAATAATCGGTTCTATCCTCCTGACGATATTTCTCATACACACACATAAATAAACTCGGGCCTGGGTGGCTAGCCGAATGGCACAATCGCTCACGAAACGCTCACGAAACGAAGCGCTAGTAGATATCTATCTCTATCGCGCTTGCGTATTGGCGCGACAGAGCCAGCGGCGTATCGCTTTCGTTTGGCGTCGGAGAAATGCCATTTGGCTACGGGGCCAGGTGCCGTAGCCGAATGGCATTTCTGCGACGCGAAACGAAAACGAAACGCCGCGAATTGTAGTCTGGCTCTGTCGCACCAATACGCAAGAGCGATAGAGATAGATATCTACGAGCGTTTCGTTTCGTGAGCGTTTGTGCCCTTCGGCAGTGCTGTATTCCCAAGGTAGGCAAGCCACATGAAATTGCTGAAATTGCTAGTTACCAATGAATGACTTGACATAATACGAAACTGTGACATTGCAGACAGGCCAGCATTTCGCCAATTGAACACATAATATCCCAACTTCTACGGCACCCACGGGAGGAAATTCTTAACCTGTCAACAAATCTTTGTTATAGTCATATTAGCATAAGAATCGACAGCCTCGGAATCCGTGATGTAGCGGATAAGCTGCAGGCCATATGTTACGCTGCAAACCGGAAACAGATGCCTTAATCTCACTGTCCAAGGCCCTAAGTCAAGCGGCCCCGGTAGACCTAAGAAGCGCTGGCTGGACGTCGTGACGGACGCGGTCATGCAAGAGCAATCTCAAGCTTCAGGATGCCGAAGACCGGGCGAAGTGAAGAAGACTGTACTGACTGTGACTGTTTGTAGGAGGTAGGGCATAGCGAATGATATTCCGCTTTGTGTGGTAGGGCACAGCACAGCGGATATCGTCTCGCTCGAATCTAGAGCAGAGCCCAACTGTGGTAGTACCTCCGCCTTACAGAAGACCGCAGCCAAATAGCACTAGACCCTACTCATAGTGTTGTGTTCCTGCCGGTGAGTAAGGCTGCCAGAGCTCAACGAGGGTGTGGTGTGCTGATGACGGGAGGACTTACGGAACTAACTTGTTCCATCTATTGTCCTTTGAGTCGTCTGCAACCCGAACCCTCCATAGAACTTGTGGAACACTCCTTTTTGCTGTGTACTTAACACAGCAAAAGGGAATGTACAAGTTTCTAATGGGGTGGCAACGCGCATGTGACACTGATTGAGTTGCAGGCGTCCATAGGTTGCGGTGACCGCTTTACATCAGGCGGGCCGTATGCTTGTTTGCCACCGACGTAGTATAAAAAAAAAAGACTGAGCAGGAAAGCGAACCTTGGCGCTAGGCCGGGAAAACCCTAGATTGAAGAAAAAATTATACCAGCATAAAAAATCTGTTTTAAAGTTTCAACCAAGTCATGTTTGTATTATCTAATGTTCTCGTTAAAAGCACAGTGCGAAGGGCTTCTGTTTATCGTTAGCTGTCATTTTTTAATACGAACACGAACACATTACATTAGGTGCAAAATACACGTAACACTTACCACGAGTTTGGTTTGTGCCCGTATAAACTCTTACCATAATCTTTAATCTATTTCTTTAATAATATGAATACATACATACAATCAAGCCTGTATCCCATAAAAGGGTAGGTAGAACACATGAACGAATACTCAAGCTTCAGTGTCACTCTTGGCAAAAAGGGGTTGAAAGTAAACGAAATTGTGACATTGCAGTGACAGGTTGCCAGCCTCTCGCCTACGCCACAATTTAACCCACATCTCACAGTCGACTTCTACGACACCCACGGGAATAAAGGTAGTGACATTCTTAACACGTCACCACACGGGCATAATAATATTAAGTGTTAGTACCACGTTAGTACAGTGGCTTAACGGCCACTGGGCAGAAAGCGGTGTACACCACTCGACACCCTTAAGTTCTCACACCGGTGTTGCACTTGAGCCATCTTGGATGTCGCTTTTTGTGGGGGCTCGAGTCACAGTCTGCCGGAAATAAAATTGAATACCGTTTCATTAGGCAGGCGTCCGGTTTTTTATCCCATAGCCCAGTATTTAGTCCATCACATTCATCCAATAGCCCAGTTCATTTTAGATTCCATTAACTCTCAAATAGTCCTTACACTCTGGCGGGTGCTCTCACCTCTGCGTGTGTCCCATGATACGGGCAAGGGCAACATTCGCTCGGTGTACCCCTTTACACTTCATTAAAGTATCAAAAGGGCCTAGCTCTACGCGTTGGCTTTGGCTCCACGCACGCCTCCCAAAGGTCCGGAACACAATTGTTCCGTGATGGGAAAGACATATTAAGTGTTATATATCTCGTAAATTTGTCCTTCTGCTTAGACTTCTAATCTCGGCAGTCTTCGGTCATCTACTCAAAAGTTAAGATCCTCTACATATTTATAGAAGTTCGCCCTTCAAAACCCATTTCGCTACTGGTTTTCCCGAAATGAAAACGCTTGTGCGTCGTCGTCGTTGGCTCGTTGACATTCGAAAAACTGATGGTCACCTTTGGACGAGACTATCCGAGGACCGAGATAAGTGGGGACAAAGAGAGAGAGGCCTATGCTCAGCAGTAGCCTTTTCACAACACTGACAATCATCGCCCGACAGTCACACTTCGCCGTTCATTGCCTGTAAGGAATATTGACGCTGAGTAACAATGTTAGTTTTTTTTTCTTTAAATGGCTTCAGTCTATCATTGGGACTATTTTGCCAGTGTCAAGATGATATGAGCTAATATTTATTAGTGATTTTGGTACGATAAGTACGACAGTGTACGGTGAGTTAGCACTTGTAAATTGATAGCCAGATTTTACAAGAGCACGTGGACTACCGGCCGTTGACGACAAAAAAGATGCTAAACGCGTTTCGAATTTAATTCTTCATCAGCTTCTCACTACAATATTAGTTTACTGCATACTAAGCTATCGATATTACACTTTAAACAATATTAATGAGCAAAAGAAAAATAAATTATTCACGACACGAGACCGCTAAGATGGCGCTCGAACCGGAAGTCAACAATGTTAGTTATCAAACCAGAAATAGGCACAGAGTTGTCAGTGTCATCTGTCAATGTCAGTATGGTCAATAGCTCACAGGTGGACCAAAATATTGACATCCGTTGGTGGACGACATTTGGAAAACTGCGGGGTACGGATGAGACTCGAGAGAATGCACAAACGCCCACGAAACGCTCACGATATCTCTTTCGTAGCTATCTTTCTCTATCGCTCTTGCGTATTGGCGCGACAGAGACAGACTACCCTTTCTGCGGCGTTTCGGTGGCGTTGCCATTCGGCTACGGGGTCAGGACTCAGGACCGGGATAAGTGGAGTACACGAGAGGCCTATGTTCGGCACTGGACGATTAACGGCTGAAGATGAAACCCTTGGTAGGGGTATTATAGATTAGATTAGATTAGATTAGATTTCTTTATTTCATGATAAAAATTACACTATAAATTTGCTACATGTCAAAATTATGTTTATCTTCTCATCATGATCGTCAAAAATTACATAATAAATTCCAAATAAAAATAATTGTGTCTCCCAAATGAGGATCGTCATTTACAAAGAAAGAAAATACACATGCCAAGCTAAATAAAATTAATAAATTAAGTTACAATATCATGAAATTATCACGAAGCAAGAAAATATTATATAACAGAGAAATATAGGTATAATTATATCATCGGTCATTAAAAATTCAAATCCATGTACTCATTTACAGAGTACATGGGGTTATCTAACAAAAGGTTTCTCAATTTGCGCTTAAATGCTTCGTCACATGGCTCATTTCTCAGATCGGCAGGTAAGTGCTCATAGTAAGTAGGGCCGATGACTCGAGGGTTCTTTCTTGAAAGTGCCATGCGACGGGGGACTGTTCTCAGACGGCCTGTAGATCGAAGCTGTTTGCCCGGAAAGTCTATGCGTGCAAATTGGGATATATTATGTCTAACATACAGCAGTACGTCGAACAGATATTGTGAGTAGTGCGTCATTATACGTTGAGAACCGAAGAGTATAGTAAACCGTGTGTAGCCGAGACGAGTGATGAAACATTACTGTTTTAAAGTCGTTAAAATCACCATTAACGCGCGTAAACAAACATGGCGGGAAGGCGCCACAGATCGCATAATCAATGGATGTGGATATTTAAAACAATCGTCGCCCCCGTGCGGCGACGAATACGAAGAATTACACTCTGAATGGCTAGCAGTCCTCAAATGTGCGTTTCTCCAGAAACTTCCAATACCCCTTCAAGTGGCAGAGTTAGGGTAAACTTGCCTAAAACGTACCTGTTCCTAAATCGTACCCTACCAAGTTCTTGTGTATGGATACAACACTGGCGATTCGCCATGTCTGTCTGTCCGTCCGTCCGTCCGTCCGTCCGTCCGTCCGCGGATAATCTCAGTAACCGTTTGCACTAGAAAGCTGAAATTTGGTACCAATATGTATATCAATTACGCCAACAAAGTGCAAAAATAAAAAATGGAAAAAAATGTTTTATTAGGGTACCCCCCCTACATATAAAGTGGGGGCTGACATTTTTTTTCATTCCAACCCCAACGTGTGATATATTGTTGGATAGGTATTTAAAAATGAATAGGGGTTTACTAAGATCGTTTTTTAATAATATTAATATTTTTGGAAATAATCGCTCCTAAATGAAAAAAAAGTGCGTCCCCCCCCCTCTAACTTTTGAACCATAAGTTTAAAAAATATGAAAAAAATCACAAAAGTAGAACTTTATAAACACTTTCTAGGAAAATTATTTTGAACTTGATAGGTTCAGTAGTTTTTGAGAAAAATACGGAAAACTACGGAACCCTACACTGAGCGTGGCCCGATACGCTCTTGACCGGTTTTTTTAAATGTTAACAATCTAGCCGCAAAATATCTAATCTCATACCGGTTTAGATTGAAAATGAAATGAAAATGAAAATGAAATGAAAATGAAATATTTATTTTTCAAGTAGGCATATTACAATGCGCATATGAACGTCAAATAAAGCTACGCCGGCTCTAACCCTACGCCTCAGCCTCGAGAAGATTTCAGTCCCCCCTCAGTTGGGAGGGGGGTATCCACTATGGGACCGGCAAGAAACTCGGCGGGCAACTTCTTTTCAAAACATTACATCTTATAACTAACATGCATTAAATAACAAGATACAATTTAACATGCAAAAGTATTCATCAAAGAATATGAACAGACTAGGTACTCTATGGCAATTAATTTCAATAAATTATATTATTGCTTAATAATACGTCGTTCTTCTTCAGAGAAAACATATCAAATTGTCACAGAAGAAAAAGATAATATGAATCTCAATATCATTAAATATGTAATTTACCTACACAACATAAAATATAAAATATTTGATGTGCTTTCTTATCTGAACTGTGTCCTCTATACATAATACAATTATTTTAATTGCTATTCGTTTTTTGTAGTTTCTGGTTCGGGCCATGCATGTTTGTCTGTCAAATAGTCCTCGACTCTGTAATAAGCCTTTAACATCAATGATTTTTTTAAGTAGTTCTTAAGAGCTGGGAGGGGTAATCTCAAAGCAGTGTCAGGTAACTTATTATAAAAATGAATGCATTGCCCAACAAATGACTTCTGTACTTCACGGACACGAAACTTCTTTATGGCAAGCTTATTTTTGTTTCTAGTGTTATAATTATGGATATCAGAATTCTTAGTGAAACAGTCTAAATTCTTAACAACATAAATTATACTATCATAAATGTATTGGGAAGCTACAGTTAAGATATTAATTTCTTTGAAGAGTTCTCTTACTGATTCACGTGTTCCTAAGTTGTAAATAGAACGAATGGCTCTCTTTTGTAATACAAAGATAGTCTGTATGTCAGCTGCTTTGCCCCAAACCAGAATACCGTATGACATTACACTGTGAAAATAACTATGATACACTAGGCGAGCTGTCTCAACATTAGTCAGTTGCCTGATTCTCCTAACGGCGTATGCGGCTGAACTTAATTTGCTTGCTAGTTTCCTTATATGAGGACTCCATTGTAGATTTTTGTCCAATGTTAAGCCAAGGAACAGTGTTGTATCTACCATCTCTAAGCATTCATCATTCAAAAGTATTTTTGTATCGATTGGTTTAACATTCGGCAGAGAGAATCGAATACATTTGGTTTTCTTAGAATTAAGAAGTAAATTGTTGACAGTAAACAACTGCAGTACATCAGCTAACGTGCTATTAATTACATTGTAATCCGTAGATTTTCGGTCAACATTAAAAAGCAGTGATTTATCATCAGCAAAAAGTACTATTTCACAAAAGTTTTTTACTATACATGGCAAATCATTTATATAAACCAAAAACAGGAATGGACCTAAAATTGAGCCTTGTGGCACTCCTAATTGGACAACAGTCCCGCTAGAGCGAGTTTTGTTAACAACTACTGTTTGTGTTCTATTGCTAAGGTAAGAAGACATAAAGTTTAGGGCATTTATAGACAAACCATAATGTTCTAATTTCAAAATGAGCGTTCCATGATCCACACAATCAAAGGCTTTTGAAAGATCACAAAATATGCCAATTGCATCACAAGAATTTTCCCAAATATTATATATATGTTTAATGAGTACCGAAGCAGCATCGGTCGTGGAACGGCCCCTTGTGAAACCGAACTGTTTGCTTGTAAGTAATCTATGTCTGTTGAAGTGTCCCAGTAGATCATTTAACATTAGCTTCTCAAAGACTTTACTTAGAACAGGAAGTATTGATATTGGACGGAAATTGGTTATATCACTCGAATCACCCGATTTAAAAAGCGGTATGACTTTGCTACATTTCATAAGATCTGGAAAGGTGCCTTGTGAAATTGAAATATTATATATTACGGCCAAGTAAGGTGCTATTATATCTATGACATGACTAATTACTTTAACTGATGTTCCCCATAAGTCTTCCGTTTTCTTTAAATTGAGTGACTTGAATGTTTTAACAATATTTACAGAGTCTACTTGACTAAATTCAAATGAATTATTACATTTCTTAACATTAGCACAAAGTAATGAATGGGCTTGAGCCGCAGAAGAATGTAAACATTTTGTGGTGTTAACGGCTATGTTTGAGAAATAATCTTCGAATGCCGAGGCAACATCGCTGTTCGACATTATTTGTTGATTATCTGATACAATGTTGACTTGACAATCGCGTGATTTACATTTACCAGCTTCTTTATTTATAATACTCCAAGTTGTTTTCACTTTGTTGTCCGACACTTTCAATTTATAACTAATAAAGTTTTTCTTGGCAGTTAAACACACTTTCTTGAAGATTCTTGAGTAGTTTCTTACATAGTCCAGGAATTCTGAATTCTTGTTCAGCTCTCTCTCACCATAAAGTTCATAAAGTCTTTTTCTACTTTTGTGAATACCTACAGTAGCCCATTCACTAAACTTTGTTTTAACTTTTGACCCACTAATAGATTTCACTTTGAAATTGTTATTAAATTGATTAAGAATTACATTGAAAACTTCTTGATACAAATGATTACAGTCATAATGCGAAAATGGTATTATAGACAAACTATGTTGAATTTCATTTTTGAATGATTCCAAGCGAGATCCAGTAATGGGTCTATATGTTATTGTTTGTGGAGTATCATGAATAACGTTTAAGAAAGCTGCCCTTTGGCCGCTGTGATCGGAATGAAAACAGTTAAATAATTTCTTATCTATACATTCACAGTTACAAAAAATATTATCTAGGCATGTTGCACTAGTCACACCTACCCGGGTAGGTTCAAGAAATAAATTAAATAAATTAAATGATTTAAACAAACAGAGCATTTTAACAGTATTACTAGATGACTCGAGCAAGTTAACATTAAAATCTCCACATACAATAACATGTTTTTGGCCCTTGCACACTAACTTCAGAACATTTTCCATTGTAGATTCAAATATGCTGAAGTCAGCTGATGGTGGTCTATAAACACATACAATAATATATCTGTCTAATTCAGCACATGAAATTTCTATAGTTCTTTCTATGGAATATTTTACAACATCTTTGCGCTCTTTACACTTCATACAATTTTTAACAATAATAAGGGAGCCACCATGAACAGCAGATTTTCTGGCAAAAAAACTAGCTAATTTAAAATTAACATAATCAAATATCAACTGTTCTTGTTTCAACCAATGTTCAGTAATACACATAACTTCAACATTATTACTATCTAAAAATAATCCTACTTCTAATTCTTTGCTGGAAAAACCCTGAATATTCTGGTGAACAACGTTCATACTCAGGTGTTTTTCCGCTGTCTTACAATCTAGTTTAAATGAGGCATGGGGTCCTTGGCTTTGTCAGCTGACTGAGACTTATATATAACACTATTACATCTATTTGGCTCAATATTGAAGGCCAATAACTCCACTAAATATACAAAAAATTTCTTTGGCAAAAATACCTTCCGTGGAGCTAGCATGAAGCGCTCAATGAATTTATTTAAGTCAAAGAAATGGTACTTTTTATTAACAGCTATGGCATGGTACATTAAAGAATTGTAGTAAGCTATCTTACAATTATAGTCATATGATACATTTTCTGCATAAGGTAGTGCACATAATATAATTTTCCCCACACCAGATTTTTCAATAACATTTAGAGTGGACATCAATTTATCTATGCTAAGCTTATCTACATTAAGACTATTTCCTAATAAAATTACTAATGTAGTACTGCTATCATAACATCCCTTTGAAATAAGGTCACATAAATGAGACAAAGTAATGTTTTGATAACAGTAATTTGTCACTTGTTGCTCTAACTGGTAGCTTAATAATGGGCCCATTCCTAACCCAATCTGATCTGAAAAAACAACAGTCTTACTGACTGCTCTAGGGGGCTGTTTAACTACTGCCGCATGCCTAGTTGTGTCGTGGGCCACATCGGCTTGAATAATCTTTGCTGGTGGCATTTGGCCACAATTACAATGTTTTCCATTTAATAATGCCTTACACCGCTCCTCCAAATCTCTATTTTCTAGCAGCAATTTATTAAAAGCCTGTATGTGCTCCTCAACTTGTTTTTTAGTGGTCTCATACATGGTGGATACTGCCAAAAGCTCATCTTTCAGCCTGTTAATGTCGGCATTTAATTTCAGAAAATTTGATTCCTTGACTTCCAGGTCTGAATGACAGTCTTGAACCCTGTTTTTCATAACTGTTAATGTGTGTTTTAATTTACTATATTTTTTAATACATGCCTGGCCTTTGATCAGCTTTTGGGTTCTCCTAATATACCTATTAATCTTAATGTACTTTTTTAACTTATTACTACTATTAAAGAATACTATGTGTTTGGAGTCCCTACTCAATTGTGTTTCACCGCTTACCAACTCTTGGTACACATTCTGTAACTGCGAAGCATCATAGTGCTCCCGCTCTTTCCTAAACAGATTAAGTTCCTCATTTGCCGCACCCAGTTCTTCTTCTAACTGTGTGATGCGGGCCAAGGCCACTTCATGTGTCGAAGCGCACTGGTTGAAGGTGTCTATTGTGCCTTGCAAACGGTCCACTTCTCCGCGGGCATCAGTCAGCTGCACATCATTGTCCGCCAGCTCCCTTCTCAATTCTGAGTTTTTGTTAATTACCTTCTGGAGCTCCACTTCGCTTTCCTCCCTTTCCTCCAACAACTGCTTCGACAAGGCCCTCGACTCGTGTAGGTCCTGTGCTGTTGTTTTTAGCTGCATCTCTAGTTGTCGTGCCGTTGCCTTGCGAGTTTCGGTCGCAATTTCGGTGTCCATTGTCACTCGTCTGGCTTTCTGAAAGATGTAATAAAAAAGGATGAGTACTTATCTCAATAGAGATTGAAAGATTTGACAAGATGACGACAGAGATGAGAGCTGTAGGAATGAATAAAGTGTGCAGTGTGTCAGTAGTCGGCAGTGTCTGTGGCGAATGTGTCTTGTCTCGTCTTGTGCTTCCACTAGTTCGTCAAGCAAAGGGAAACTGCACGGTGCCAATGTTGTTTGTTTGACGTTGCTCACGGCCGCAGCAATGAGCTTTGTTTGGGTGTAGAAATAAATGATAAATAAAACGGAATACTCTCCCCGTTTCAAACGCAGATTCCAACGGCTGCGATCACTCGTTGACAGTTGGGTAGTCCTGCCTCAAAGTTCAATAAATACTCGGTGTAACGTTGCCAATTTCACCAAAACTGTATCACTGATAATACTTTACTACTTAAATTAACTAACAATGAGTAGAAGTCCTATTTAAAGCTAAAAATAGAATTAAATTTCAATATTTGAAATCAGCTGGTCACAGAGTCAACTTGACAGCTCGGCGACCGTTCGGAAACCTCACCGATGCGTAGTCTAGTTACTATAATATATGTCTGTTGGCTAACAATAGACGCACTGTAAACAATGCTATTGTTTCGCTCGACCTGTTTTAAAATAGAAACACCGACCGTACGTCATTGTCATCATCATCCTCCTTGCGTTATCCCGGCATTTGCCGCGGCTCATGGGAGCCTGGGGTCCACTTTGACAACTAATCCCAAGATTTGGCGTAGGCACTAGGTTTTACGAAAGCGACTGCCATCTTATTATTTATTTATTTATTTAATCTTTATTGCACAACAAAATAAGGTACAAATGGCGGACTTAATGCCTCAAGGCATTCTCTACCAGTCAACCAATGGGCTAAACCAGAAAGATTAAGTAGGTGCAGTGTCTTAATAAAAAGAAGGAAAAGGAAACTGTAACCTAAACTATGGATAGATGAATATTAAACTATACATATTCAAGATAAACTTACATATATACGTAATAAAAATAAACATACATATATATTTACATTGATATACCTATACTATACCTAGTGTGAATCATTAAGATGACGATGAAGAAACCTTGTCAAGGAAATACTTGCGCAACATGCGCTTGAATGCGAATTTGGTCTGTGCTTGTCTAATTGAGAGAGGAAGAGAGTTCCAAAGTCTAATTGCCTGGACAGTAAAAGAGTTGGACATAAAACCGGTACGATGTTGAGGGACAATAAGCCTTAAACTACGAGAGTCCGGAAAGTCCGGTTTCCTCACGATGTTTTCCTTCACCGAAAAGCGACTGGCAAATATCAAATGACATTTCGCACATAAATTCCGAAAAACTCATTGGTGCGAGCCGGGGTTCGAACCTGCGCCCTCCGGAACGAAAGTCGCACGTACTTACCGCTAGGCTACCAGCGCTACCGTACCGTACGTCATTGTATAGGTTAATAATAAAACGACACTAAACTGTAATTTTCTTTTCCCCTCACTAGCTCGGAAACACGTGTTTTGTCCTTTAATACCAGCGGGTAAAAACGCATTTTATCCACTAGCAGGTAAAGTAATTTGACCTTGAATAACTGCTTTAAAATTGACTAAAGTAGGTGAATCTAGTAATAAAGATGATTTAACACCTGTGGACCTACTGGAATCAGTTATAAACGGATATTTTGCGATGTAGTTTCCTCGCTATAGTGAGGGGAAAAGTTTTGTGTTACACTCGGGTGCAATAGTACATTACATCAGAGGCCGGGAAAATGAGGATTTCCGGCCAAGTGGGTATATATAGGATAGGGATACGAGGCCGGGAATCCGTTTTCACGCCGAGGCATGTATAGTGCTTTTCTCAAACATACAATGAAATAAAAAAAAAATGCTCTAAAGTACAATATTTTATAAAAAAAGTTACTTTGCAGGCCTATGCCTAAAAAATAATATGAAATCCCTTTACAGTCCTCTCGAGTTGTTGCGCCCAAAAAGCGATACTTCCCAGCCCATTTTAAGGAACGAAGGAAATTTTACTTCTCGTGTATTGAAAAACTCGGATAAGTTCAGGATTCTATCACTTCGCTCGTGGTTCAACTATAGAATCCTTTCACTTGCTCGTTTTTAATTCCACACTCGGCGTTAAAATACAACTTTGCCCTCTTGTCTAACAAATAACTATTTCAATACAGATGGTGCTTTTTATACGCACTTAGTGTGAGAAGTGGTTCATTATTTTATTGTGATCGTTTTAATTTTAGACATTTTTCTATGAAATAAATTTTATCTTATCTTATCTTATCTTATCTTATCTTATCTTATCTTATCTTATCTTTATTTTATGTCAGGTTCAGGTCGAAACTTCGAAGGGTCATCTGTACTGAAAAACGTCGTACGATACACGTGCGAAAGGGAAATTCGTAACGCGTGTCGATTTAAAACACTCCCTTCGGTCGTGTTTTAATTTTTATCGTCAGTCGTTTCGAATTTTCTCTTTTACAGGGTCTACTGTTCGCGTTTTTGACAGGCGGTAACTGTGAGGTAACCGAGAGGGGGTGGGTGGCACTATCAGCGGGGAGCGGGAGTGGCCATACTGTAGGATAGTACTCTTTATTATACTGTGGTGGCACTCAGTCAATCTGTGTAAAAATGTTCCAAGATAATATTTATTGATTAATTATTTAGTTACGCGTTATTACGTTAAGTACCTAAGTAATACTAATAAATATTTTGTTCAGATAACAAATAATAGAATAACATTCCATTGGAAGCTGAAGCCATACAAATAATTAGTTGTTTTATAATTTAAATTATTTATCTCTTGATATCATCGCATCGGTATCAATTTTCAATAGGTATTGTTAGGGAATATTTTGATTATAATTTTTTTAGGTTTTATTAGAACAAGAAATACATATATATATACTGCAAGATTTAAATTTTTGATTACGTTACTCGACAGTATTAAAAGTCGAAATTGTTTGCATGGGTTTAGTAGCATAATTTTGCATAAAACCAGCGTGACTCAGGGGACCGTAACCATGGCAAAAACAGGCAAGAAAAAGTTGATTCATCCATATATTATTATGTACTGTTTTTTATACACTGTGTTTTTTTTTTGTTTTCCTTTAAATTCGACACGTAGCTAGGTTCATTATCAGGAACCTACCTGTATATTACTTTTAATTAAATTCGCAAAAACTATTTTTTTATCGTTTTCATACATAATAAATGAATTTATTAGTGTGAGAGACCCTTAAGACATTCAAGTTAGTGTCAAGTGATTGACGGCACATGTCAAAACAAATAACATTAGGAATTGGTAAATGCTGCCATACACGTGTTGAGTAATTATCTTTATTTTTTTTTTAGGGTTCCGTAGCCAAAATGGCAAAAACGGAACCCTTATAGTTTCGTCATGTCCGTCTGTCCGTCTGTCCGTCTGTCCGTCTGTCCGTCTGTCACAGCCGATTTACTCGGAAACTATAAGTACTACAGTGATGAAATTTGATGGGAATATGTGTTGTATGAACCGCTACAAAATTATGACACTAAATAGTAAAAAAAAGAATTGGGGGTGGGGCCCCCATACATGTAACTGAGGGATGAAAATTTTTTTTTCGATGTACATACCCGTGTGGGGTATCAATGGAAAGGTCTTTTAAAATGATATAAAGTTTTCTAAAAACATTTTTCTTAAAGTGAACGGTTTTTGAGATATCAGCTCTCAAAGTCGTAAAAAGTATGTCCCCCCCCTCTATTTTTATAACTACGGGGTATAAAATTCTAAAAAAAATAGAGGTGATGCATGCTAATTAACTCTTTCAACGATTTTTGGTTTGATCAAAGTATCTCTTATAGTTTTTGAGATAGGTTGATTTAACTGTAATTTTGGTTAAGTTATTGGTTTATTATATTTGCTGCTACGGAACCCTTTGTGCGCGAGCCCGACTCGCACTTGGCCGGTTTTTTTTATAACTCGATAATCATAAAAGTTAAGACGCTAGATTCTTAGAGAAATGAATTGTATTTTCTCTAAAGAACCTTCCCTTAAAGTTAACGAAATTCAATAAAAACAGGGTGTATAATAAATACTTAGTTCTGTAATTTTCGAAGTTACTTTTTGTATCGTCATGTTCTATTTCAGTAAGTAGGTACTCGATAATATTTTCTAACGAATTCAGTCAGTTTGCGTGCTACCATTTCACTTTAATTAATCCACAAGTAATATAACAATACAGACCATCCCTCACCCCTGTTACCCCTCTTTGTTTCTGTGATTAATTACTATTAAGTCTCCTGGCGTTTTATCAAAACGATATTAATTATATACATGCAAGTATTTGGGTTCTTCAAACACGTTATAATAACCTAACCACAAAATTAAAATTTTGAAAAAACCCCCGACCGCGTCATGGTAGACCGATTTTCATGAAACATGGCTAAGAACACTCCCGACTTACTCAGCTTTCAGACAAAAAATACTAAATCTAAATCGGTTCATACGTTCGGGAGCTACGATGCCACAGACAGACACACAGACAGACAGACAAACAGACAGACACGTCAAACTTATAACACCCCGTCGTTTTTGCGTCGGGGGTTAAAAACGGACGTCAGGCGAAAGCCTGCGTGCGTAGCCGAATGCACAAACGCTCACGAAACGAAACGCTCGTAGCTATCTATATCTATCGCTCTTGCGTATTGGCGCGACAGAGCCAGACTACCTTTCGCGGCGTTTCGTTTTCGTTTCGCGTCGCAGAAATGCCATTCGGCTACGGGGCCTGGTCAGAAATAATTATAATAGGCTATTTTCCTATAATTAAAATATAACTACTTACTGTCCATATTTTTCTTCTAATTATGTGGTGTCTTACTTCGTGCACTGTATAAAATATTTTATTTTACCACACCAACTGGTAAAGGCTTACTTTGCTATTCGAAAACAGATAGCAATATTGATTAGATTGATAGATTTGGTTTAGTTTGATGTTTTATAGTCAGAATTTTGTTCGTGTTGGTGTGGTGAAAAATTTTGTGTTTCACTCGGTGGCTGTTCAACGTTCCTTGAAACCCTCGCAATGCTCAAGATTCCACTTTTTGAACCACTCGCTACGCTCGCGGTTCAATATTGGAATCTTTCGCTTGCTCGGGTATCAATATTGGCACGTGCGGTTAAACAACAACTTTGCCCCCTTGTAAAACAATAGTTATTTGTTATACAAGGGGGCAAAGTTGTATTTTAACGCCGAGTGTGGAATTTAAAAACGAGTAAGTGAAAGGATTCTATAGTTGAACCATGAGCGAAGCGAGTGGTTCGAGAATAGAATCCTGAACTTGCGAGTTTTTTAAGACACGAGAAGTAAAATACATTTGCACCCGAGTGTAACACAAAACTTTTCCCCTCACTATAGCGAGGAAACTATAACGCAAAAAATGCGTTTATCACTGCTTCCAGTAGTTCCACAGGTGGTAAGTCATCTTTATTACTAGATTCACCTACTTTTATCAATTTTAAAGCAGTTAATTTGACTTTATTCAAGGTCAAATTACTTTACCCACTAGTGGATAAAATGCGTTTTTACCCGCTGGTATTAAAGGACAAAACACGTGTTTCCGAGCTAGTGAGGGGAAAAACAAATAACTATTAAAGCATAGGAAACTAGCCTATTGTAACTCCGCACTACACACACTTAAAGTGAAACCTTTTGAAGTGAAATATTGAACTCTATCACTTTCCAGTAAATTTCAAAATCTTTAAAACAGTTTTAAGTTCTCCAGTTTAAAAGGGCGGATACATTTAATAGCCGGGGGCACGGAAGTGTAGAGCCAAGTCACTGCGGAAACGGGCGATCTTCCTCTTTGAACGAGACTTACAGGATGTAACATGTTTGAGTTTCTAGTATGAGGTAGGGTACACCGTGGCAAATCTCGACTGGGGGACAATTGTGGAGCCTGGGGTCCGCTTTGACATCCCAATCCCAAGATTTGGCGTAGGCACTAGTTTTTTACGAAAGCGACTGCCATCTGACCTTCCAACCCGAAGGGTACACTAGTCCTTATTGGAATTAGTCCGGTTTCCTCACGATGTTTTCCTTCACCGAAAAGCGACTAGCAAATATCAAATGACATTTTTTCCATTCTTTTCTTTTATTTATCTTTTCTCTTATGCTAGGTTTTTAACAATATGAGTAGGTATAAAAGTAAAATAAAAAAAAACACTTACAAAACAATATAAAAGATATAAACACATTATATATAGGGCTGCAGAGAGAGGAACCGTTGGACTATCCACGCTGCGTCTACCCTTGATCCAGCCACCTAGCGAGAGTCTCTTAAGATTTTGGTCGAGTCTCATCGCTATGAGACCGTTCGCTGAAGCGACTATCGGGACAATGATCGTCGAATCAACATCCCACATGGCGGTTATCTCGTAAGCTAAGTCTAGGTACTTACTGGATTTGTCCTTCTTGGCTTTGATTATTATTATTAAGTTAAGTTCCACGTGAATCCACTCAACACGCGTGCCATACGTATATAACCAGTGGACACTAATTAAATAATGCAAACATTGTAAAACATGGAAAAAACGGACCAGTTACATTTGCTCCCCAGTCGAAATTGTCCCGATGTACCTTATAGATAAATAGGTAAACACACACACATACGAAACACACACACACACAGAACACAGATACACGAAAGAAGGAGATCGGACCTGCCCGGCGATTTGTATTTAATATGCCTGTCGCGACTCGCGAGTTCTTGAACCTACACACACATGTAGATGGACGCTCCTAATTGGGCTAATGCGCAAAACACGCGCGTAATTTCCATGTAGGTGTCCCCAATATTTATATTTTTATATTTATGTGTACATGCGAACGACTACCGAGTCGTGTCGTCACGCACGCACACCAGGGTGCGTAGCCGAATGGCACAAACGCTCACGAAACGAAACGCTGGTAGATATCTATCTCTATCGCTCTTGCGTATTGGCCCGACAGAGCCAGACTACCTTTCGCGGCGTTTCGTTTTCGTTTCGCGTCGGAGAAATGCCATTCGGCTACGGGGCCAGGCAGTTCTCAAAAAGTTTGTACATAGCCACGTCAGCAAATTTTAATTGATCCTATTTTGACACCAACATTTAGTAATATAAGTCGACTTTCTTAAGATATATACAAGATAATTGTCATAATTAAGAAAATATAGATACTACAGAACCTTAATGACGAAATAAAACTTGCTACAATCTCAATTCATCAAAAAAAATTTGGTAACAAAATAGATTTTTTTTTTCACAATACTTTTTGAGAACTGCTGACACAACGACAACTGTATGCTCAATGAGCTAACAACTACGTCACAACCTACTAGGTCAGCCAGGTTATCAATAATCTTCCTAGATCTAAACTATGCATATTTGTAAGTAATACATTTATTTTATAAATACGATGGAGACTAGAAAAGTCTTATACTGATTATAGATACTAAAGTACATAAAAAATATAACCATGGCTACCAACCGATATACACCCTGTTTTTATTGAATTCCGTTAACTTTAAGAGAAGGTTCTTTAGATCAAGTACAATTAATTTATCTAACAAACTAGCGTCTTAATTCTTATGGTTATTGAGTTATTACAAAAATAAAAATAATTACTGAACACGTCGTGTGTGACAGCCTTTACCACTTCCTAATGTTATTTGTTTTGACAAGTGCCGTCAATCACTTGACATTGACACTAACTTGAATATTATTTTTAAGGGTCTCTCACACTAATTAATTCATTTATTATGTATGAAAACGATGAAAAAAATTTTTTGGCGAATTTAACTGAAAGTGATATACAGGATGGTTCCTGATAACGAACCTAACGACGTGTCGAATTTAACGGAAAACAAAAAAACACGGTGTATTTTACGCTTTTTTTATCACAAAATTCGTGCATATCGAATTATTTCCGCAGATTTTACGATGGTCAAATATATTCATTCATCACAATAAGGAACGCAAACAAACCCACGTTACACCCTTGTCACGTTAATTACGCTCGATAAATTAAATAATTCGGCCGACCAATCACCGTCAAGCTGAAGTGTACCGTATGCACGTACAAAATAATACAATACAAATAGTTTCTTTTCCAAAATAAATATAAATTAAAATACATATTATTAAGTATAGGACATTCTTACAAAAAGTGACTAAGCCCCACCCCACTGTAAAGTGTAAACTCAAGAAGGCTTGTGCTGTGGGTATTCAGCAAGGCTCGGAAATGGTTTATTTTTTACCGGTTAAAACCGGTTTACTTCGATTTTACTCCGAACTTTCTAAAGAACGCGAACGTTATGAGAACTTTATTTTAACCGAAATAAACCAGTTTATTCGACGAGCGGCAAGACGCACTGGCGCTGCGTAAATACCTACGTTCACGCAGTGACTTTTTTGTTTGGTTAGAACAGTATTACCTATCATACTGCGGAATAAACCGGTTTATTTTGTTCTAAACCGGTTAATCGAACGAAACCTAAGCGTTCCCCTAAAACCCGGTTTAAAAATAGCGGTTATTCGAGCGGAAACGAAATTCAAAGGTTTTGCCGCAAGTACAAATGTTCGAAAATTTTACCGGCATTCGAGCCCTGGGACCCGTTTCTCGAAAGGTACAAGCCTTGTATTACAAGTGCGCGAACTGTCAAATCGTATGGGATGTCATGGAAACACACTTTTAATTCTAGGCTTGTACCTTTCGAGAAACGGGCCCCTGGTATTCAGACAACGATTTTGGTGGGCAACCTTGAGTTAAGCGGGTGGTGCAAGTAGCCCTTAAATAATAAATAAATAAATAAATATTATAGGACATTCTTACACAGATTGACTGACTGAGGCCCACGGTAAGCTCAAGAAGGCCTGTGTTGTTAGTACTCAGATAACGATATAATATATAAAATATAAATACTTATATACGTAGAAAACATCCATGATTCAGGAACAAATATTTTGTGTGCTCATCACACAAATAAATGCCCTTACCAGGATTCAAACCCGGGACCGCGGCGTAGCAGGCAGGGTCACTACCGACTGCGCCAGACCGGTCGTCTATAAGTACAAAGAAAACATCCATGACTCAGGAACAAATCTGTGCTCATCACACAAACATAAAATGTGAATATTCGAGCTTAAACGACACGGGAAATGAATGTACATTTCAGTTCTAGTAAGTAATCGTTTGGGGTTCTTTCTCCATACAATGAATACCGTTTTCCGTGACGTATTCTCAAACTTCAAAAACTCATTATTCTAGGCTCAAGCATCAAACTCATAACAAATATTATTGAATACAAAACAAACCCCGGTTGAACCCATGTCACATTAATTATGCTAGATCGGCCAATCAGCGTCGAGCTGACATTTGTGTGTCGATTGTGATCGAAAAGTCATTATCTGTAATGTAATAAATGAACAAGGAACTAAACATGTGAGCTTATTTTTGATGAATCTGTACAGTCAACCAATTGGAACCCTAGGCCACTCTACAACCATGTCAAAATGACAAATAGTAAGAGATATCTTACAATCTGATTTATAACGTCACTGTGACATAGTTCTACAGTGGCCTAGGGTTCCAATTGGTTGACTGTACATGGTGAAATAAAAAAAACCGTTCAAACTTTGCATACTAAACTACTTTTATTTTATTATTTTATATTGGTCCCATAATAAATCGGATAACCCGGTTCGTTAGTGTCATGCATGTATGATCAAGATATGACAAGTCGACTGGTCGCGTTTTTGACAGGCGGTAACTGTGAGAGGTAACCGAGAACGGAGTTTGTGACATCTTCAGCGGGGAGTGGGAGTGGCCATACTGTACGATAGTACTCTTTATTATACTGTGGCAGTATCGTCTAAACGAACAACGAACCTAGACGGTATTTATCCCAAGCAGACGATCTTATCACTACATCCTAGATACGGCGGCGAGATAACAAAGCAATGGATAAGTACGTGCTTTTAAAGTAAAAAAGAGTCTTAGTTTAGCATTTGCTTAAAAATACGAATTTTATTGTTCCAAAGATAATATTCTATTTAAAATTGTGTTTTCTAACAATGGAGCCAAAATTGATGTTTATAGTAATATATAGTAATACCGTAAATTTAATTATAAGCAGCGATTAGTTCACGAAACGGCTAAGCATATCATATAGTTTTCACCACATTAATATGAATAAACTGCTAACTGAAAAACATCAACTTATCAATTCTTCAATGTTTATGAATCAAAATTATTATTTTATAGGTAAATTCTTTATAAAGACTTTCTAGGAAAATTGTTTTGAACTTGATAGGTTCAGTAGTTTTTGAGAAAATACGGAAAACTACGGAACCCTACACTGAGCATGGCCCGACACGCTCTTGGCCGGTTTTTGAATTATCAAGAGAGCCTTTACCAGTTAGCGGTTTAGCGCTCTCGCGCGCAAGTCCATAGGTATTAATTAAATAGGTACTAGACGTCGCGTTAGATGTATGTACTTGCTAGTGAGAACGCAAGCTGTGCCAGACCGCCTGGTGCGGTGCAAATAACTATTTAGGTTCACTATTGTCTTGCAGACACTTTATTCGCATATTTTTAATTCATATAATAGTTATCGACAGAAGTAACGTTTGGCAGAAACACCTTACGCAGAATATGCTTTGGCATAAATCATTTCCCAGATTTTTATAATACCGGATCGTATGTTGTCATAATGTTGATTAGCATAATAGTCTTCTAGTCGAATAGTACTTTTGCAGATAATATTTGTGCATAACATTTAGGCGGAATAAAGTTGCAATTTGCTTTTTCATATCGCGTCGGATGTGTTAGGGATGCCTAACACTCCTCCTCGCTTTGCTCGTCGTCGTACCTAACGGTGGCTCTGGGACAGTATTTCCTTTTTGATGTTGTATCATAATTCTGCTCTTGTAATAGTATTCTATACAATTATTATGGTACATAAAATTATGCTAAGTTAAAGTCGACCAATGTAATGTTTTGTAGAACAATATTCTGTTAAATGTGTCGTATGCGTGGTAGTAATAATGGCAATTAAGTTTTCTGCAAAATTACCATTCGAGTGTTTCTGCGGAACATGTTATGCGAAGTGTGGTTCTGATCAAAATTATTCTGCCAGATGAGGGTAACCCAACTGTTTACACATTAACACAGAACAAAGAAAGTTGTGTTGAAACGAAATGGAATCAATAAACAATTACCTCAGTGGCGAGCATCTGGTGTTCACCGGCAGCTGGAACACCTGTAACAAAAAAGCTGGTTTTAAAACGTTTGCCGTAGAGTATTTCTTGTGAAGACATGTCCTTAGTACCTATTGGTTAGAGTTTATTGATTTTAAGTTCTTACTCTTACTCAATTTAATTCTTACACACAATTCTTAAAGTCCTTTTCTGGTTTTAATTTAAAACAAATTTTAGAAATGGGAAAGTGTGTGTCTGTTTTTTTATCCTTCTTTCACGACAAAACGGGGCGACGAATTTACGCGATTTTTTTAAGTGGAGATAGTTGAAGAGATGAAGATTGACAAAGGCTACGTTTTGTCTCTTTCTAACCCCCCAACTTCTCTAAAAGGGGGAGGGGGACGGGTTACTTTGTATGGAGCATTTCAAAATTTACAAATTTAACGCGAGCGAAGCCGCCGGTAAAATCTAGTTAAAAAAACAAAAAAGTCATGGACACCTGCCTATTACCATGTCTCAGCTATGGATGCCAAACCTGGACCTACACAAAAGACATAAAACAAAAAATTAGAACCTGCCAGAGAGCACAAGAACGTACAATACTAAATATTAAAAAACTAGATAAAATTAAGAGCTCAAAAATAAGAGAAACAACTATGCTTGTAGACGCCCTCGAACATTGCATACACATGAAGTGGAAATGGGCATTAGATGGACCAAAAGAAGCACAACCTGGAAAGGACCACCTGGTAAACGAAACAGAGGACGACCACAGGTTAGATGGATAGATGACATAATAAAGCATGTCCCGAGAAATTGGCACACTGAAGCCCAAGATAGAGAGAGATGGCGCAAACTGGGAGGACTCACGAAGAGGTCCGCTCGTTTAAATAAAGTATAACATATAGATGTAAGTAGTAATAAGTTAAAAGTGAGTCGGAATAAAAGACTTTTTTATTTTTTTATTTTTATTTATTAAAAAACAAAATAAATGTTAAGTACTCAATTATCAGATTTATCAGATTTTTTTCCAGAGAGACAAATTTAATCAGCATGAACGCGAATCAAAGGTATAAAAAAATGTCACCAAATTGTTTAATGAAAACTGTCTTGAAGAAATTTGTTGTTTTGAATGAATAACTTTTGATTAACTTAGGAATTAATGTAATTAGGAAATCAAACAAAGGGCGAGTAAATTAAAATTTACTCGTGCCTGAGAACTGGGTTATTTCTATTGTGCCATTATTAAATTACTATTGGGCCTTTCCACGAGTATTTAGATTAAGTTAAAAGCGAAAGCGTCATGAAAATTTTCATTTTAAATAAATAATTATTATAGGATATACTTATTAGACAGATTTAGTCCCACTCAAGAAGGCTTATGTCGTGGGTACTCATACAACGATATTATATATTTGTAAGGTGACGGACCCAATCATGGACAGTTTAAAATGTTTGTTTTTTGCCTATTTTTTATATTTTACTGATACATGTAAAAATTCTACCGCTAAGCGTGTTAAATCCTTCTTTCTATCGTTCTAATGTCTATCCTTCTTTTATATTGCAAGCATATCGCCGAATAGGATACTGCTATTGGTTTCCTCACAGTTAACAAATTAAAACGAAGTGTTTTTTCTCCAGTCATGGACGTCAGTTCTCCGTGGATCCCCCGTTATGGATAGCGAAATATGTAAAAATTTGTACTTTTGAAGCCATTGATACTCAATGAGTCAATTCTATATACCCCAAATAAAATTAGTTTGCGTTATTTTAACATAGAATTGCTTCTTGTAAATTTTGGTATCGTAAATTGTTCCTTGTCCATCAAAGGATGTATGCAATTTTTCGGTTTCTGTTATGGATATTCGCAAAATAACACTATTTCTTTATATCTTTGGATCTTCTTATCTTTAATGCAGTAAGTAAAACTCATTCAAGCTTACACCGAGTATTATTTATTTATTATTTTATACATGAACTCAATTCTCTTAGCAATGTTACTAAAAATTCGCCCTGATGATTTTTTCAGTAAACTAATGACTTATCTTGCCGCCAAATCCTTCAGAAATAACCGAATTTAATGAAACTTCAAAATTAAGCAGCTCTATGACTTTTATTTGTGGTACAATGCCGTCAGTTTTTAGAAACTTATTTTAGATACTTATTTTTAAGGATTTGTGTTTTTTTTGTCCATAATGGCATCACTGTCCATTATAGGGTATTTTACATTATAATAATATAAGTATTAACTTGTTAGAAGTTATTTATTAGACTCGGCGCGGGCGCGGCCTTTTATTTGATCCGGTCGGCGGCGCTCGGAGTTCTTCGGGCGCGGTCGATGGCTCGACCCTGTGATACACTGAAGCCCGGTTATAATTTGTCTTGTTACAGAATACTCCGAACGAACGCTCCGGCTGTGGAATGAGCTCCCTGTCAAGGTATTCCCGATGAACTACAGTATGGGGTTCTTCAAAAAAGGAGTGTACAAGTTTGTAATGGGTCGGCAACGCGAATGTGACACCCCTTGAGTTGCAGGCGTCCATAGCTTACGGTGACCGATCTCCATCAGGCGGGCCGTATACCTATTTGCCACCGACGTGGTATTAAAAAGAATACAATTATTTACTGAGATAATGGGTTCTATGATAAATCGAATGTCCATTTGTTTGTTGAAGGAGGTTGATACTCGATATCTTGTAGCTAATATTTTCTATATCACAATATCATAAATTCCTCATCAACCCCTCAATTGCAAAGAGCATCTTTAAATTTTTTTTATACTACGTCGGTAGCAAACAAGCACACGGTCTACCTGATGGAAAGCAGTCACCATAACCTATGGACGCTTGCAACTAAAGGAGTGTCACATGCGCGTTGCCGACCCATTAGAAACTTGTACCTACACTCCTTTTTGATGTGACTGTGTACTTAACACGGGCTTAATTTCCAAGGTGGGTTCGGGTTCCGACGACTCCAAGGACAATACTTAGACGGAACAAATCAGTTCCGTAGATCCCTCCGTCACCAGCACACCGCACCCTCGTTGAGCTCTGGCAGCCTTACTCACCGGCAGGAACACAACACTATGAGTAGGGTCTAGTGCTATTTGACTGTGGTCTTCTGTAAGGCGGAGGTACTTCCCCAGTTGGGCTCTGCTCTAGATTCGAGCGAGATGATATCCGCTGTGAGGTGCCCTACCACACAAAGCGGAATATCATTCGCTATGGCCTACCTCGTAGGTTTAAATAAATGTAAAGAAAATATACCTTTAAAAGACTCCTTAAAACACTTGAATGTAAGTGAAAACATTACAACCGTTTTTCGGAATACACGTATTAGTTTATGCCTGTATATGTGTAGTACTTTTATAAGAAATTTTCGCGACATTTTCTGTGTTAACAAGAAAGCCTTGATATATTAAGGGAAAATATATTGTGACAACTGCCGGCCGCCAGTTAATGAATGTCGAGCAATTTTTCTTGACAGTTCTATGTGGCTACCATAAGTTTTAAATATGCTACTCTATATCTAAAATTCCGGTACTTTTATTTTGTGTATATATTATTAAGGTACAGCGGGACAAATCTCGACTGGGGGGGGGGGGGCAAATGTAACTAGTCCATTTTTCCATGTTTTACAATGTTTGCATTATTAAATAGAGTGTCCACCGGTTATGTGTGGTAGGTGTTCAGTGGATACATGTAGAACTGAACATCATATTGTAATAATGGAAAAAATGGATTAGTTACAACTGCCCTCCAGTCGAGATTTTCCCCGCTGCACCTTATGTCAATTTACCTATAAGTAGTGTAATTATTTGAAAAAATCAAAAAGAATATTCACAACAGTACATTACGATACAAGTGCGGAATTATTTGTATACTCATGTACTGTTGTGAATGGGTGCGCCAAAGTTCTAAAATTGTTATATAGATTATTGGTAGTCCGAAAATGTTTCTCATACAATTTTACATTATAACGATCATTATTTATAACAATTTTATGTTAATAACTATCGTAACTTCGAATGACTTATGTTCATAATGTCATTCATCATAAATACGTTTTATACTAATGTTTATGTTTATATACTTATTGATCATAACGATTGCGAGTAATATAATTTATCATTATATTATTGTTAACAGATCAGACTTTACATGTGACAGTCCAGTTAGGTGCGACAACGAGCGTAGCGAGGAGGAGCGTGTTAGGTTGACCGTGAGAATTTATGATTAAAAAATTTCGACTCAATGATTATTATGAACAGTGATAGTAGTACTATTGATAATAATGAAACAAAATTATGATAAGTAAAATTATGAGAAATGATCATTCGGAGCACAAATCGGTATAAACAATAATTTTATAACAAATAATTTTATATGAGCCAATATGGACCCGTTGTGAATATTGCTTAAACTAGTGCGGAATTCTTTACGTTGCCATCAACAATAAGAGTAGGATTGTTTTAAATGGACACGAGCTTCGAATTTCCTCTTCGTACGTGTATGGTACGACATTTTAGTTCATATGACCCTATGAGATCGAGACTCACAAGAAATGAATTACTTTGCGAAGTAGTGCGGGAAAAATTCACCCTCTGTACTGAAATATAACATTATTTGATGTTCTTTTTGTACGTCTTTCACAATGGGAACGTTACCTGCAGAATTTCCGTTCTTTCTAGCTAACCTTCTGGATAAATTCGTCCAATCATTGTTGCCAAATCATCGATAAACGAATATCGGTCCTATTATTGCCGCTAAAGGCCGATATTTGTAGGAATTCTCGTAGTAATTTATTACCCGTATATTTGACCGCCGGCCCTTAAAAGCCTGTCAAAGAAATATAATAAATCCAGGTCCGATGGCTGTCAAATGTAATGCGTTTAGACTTTCGGCATTAGTGACGGTTCGGGGTATTTACATTTAACATCTTTATTGGACTATTTTAGGCTTTATTTGACGACCGGTCTGGCTCAGTCGGTAGTGACCCTGCCTGGCTAAGCCGCGGTCCTGGGTTCGAATCCCGGTAAGGGCTTTATTTGTGTGATGAGCACAGATATTTGTTCCTTAGTTATGGATGTTTTCTATGCATAAAGTATGTATTTATCTATTTAAGTATGTATATCGTCGCTTAGCACCCATAGTACAAGCTTTGCTTAGTTTGGGGCTAAGTTGATCTGTGTAAGATGTCCCCACCACCTATTTTAGCCTCCCCAAGTTGCCCACGGCTGAAATCGAACCAGTTAGCGGGCGCCACAAGTTTTCAGTAACAGAAATGCATATGGTGTTTTACCGCCATTTATGTAATTAAGGTAGCCTCAATGACTGCCGGACAGGAAATGAGGCAAAAGTCTTTCCGTCGTGATTTTCCGGTTTTTATTTATTTATTTAAACTTTATTGCACAGTAAAAATATACAGTTACAAAAGGCGGACTTAATGCTACATGGTATTCTCTACCAGTCAACCTTTAGGCCAAACAGAGAAGACCAAAAAAGGTGCGGGATATGTAAAGAACACTAAAGACTTGATTTTATTGGACTACGTTATAGAAAAAATAGGGACTTATATAAATATAAATACCTAACTATTTAAGGTTTTTGTAGAATTAGGACCTCCTATTCCACCTGGAAGAAAGCGTCCCGCGGTAGCACCATTCTTAGAGAGCTTCGCACTTTTGCGCAGAACATCAAGTTTTTGCACTTTACCATAGTTTTCATACGGGAAATGCGGATAATTTTGATATGAGAATATTGTTGAGAAAATCACGTGATGTCTACTCGGATAAATTCCGAAAAACTCATTGGTGCGAGCCGGGGTTCGAACCCGCGACCTCCGGAACGAAATTCGCACGTACTTACCGCTAGGCTACCAGCGCTTCGCTAATATAAATATATAACCAACTCAATTATGAAACAGCCCAAAATAATGAGGAAACCATAATTTAATATAAACGACCTATTCCCCAAATATAAATCCTCATTATCCCTATATCACGTCCTTCATGCCTTGTATGCCGTATTAACTTAAGCACCTACTCAAAGAGATTCCTTAATGAGTACCACGCTGATTGGTAGACAATCGTGTTGTTATGGCAACCGAGAATGTTTGAATGCGATTCAAGTGCGGAAAAAAGGGAACTAGAGACGAGAGGAGATGAATTAAGAATCGAAATAAGATGCCATATATTAGAGAAAAAATGACGGACACCACCAGTGGCGAAGACCGGATTCGAACCGTCTTTACCGTCACAGGGGAAGCCGTCGAAATTTCTCTTCTATATGTCATCTTTGTAAGACTAGACGCCTTTAATCAAGTCTAAGGACAAGCAGTAGGTGCTTGCACCTCCTACATGAAACCTTTACAGGTTTACGATATAGATATAGTATGAATTTTCTGAGATGCACTTTTCGCTTTTGCCTTAATCTGTTAAACAAAGGCCTTTATTTCTATTATTCGCTGCGGTTAGCTCCCGTTTAAACGGCACGTGCTATAGTCTCAGTGTAGTTAAAAAGCAACTATATATATAGCAATAAGGTTCAAATCCATAAAAAGCCATTTCGGAGATAACACGTTTTGTCATCTTCAAAAAAAGTTACCTGCACACTGCAAACTGTTTAATAAATTTGAACCTTATTGCTATCATGATAGTTGCTTTTTAACTACACTGAGGCTTTAGCACGTGCTGTGGAAACGGGAGCTAACCACCGCGAATAATAGAAACAAAGGCATTTGTTTAACAGATTAGGGCAAAACCGAAAAGTTCATCTCAGAAAATTCATACTATACAGGTTTACGAAGTAGATACATGTGCTGCCATCTTTACGCAACTATAGCAACAAATCAAATTCCTATTAGTTGAGAGGAGAGAAATTGAAACACGTCGTCTGTCGAAGATTGTCGTCGTCGATGCTACAAAGACAACCAAATCTTGGCACTAAAAAAACAATCAGTCGAATTGAGAACCTCCTCCTTTTTTTGAAGTCGGTTAAAACGGCTCCGCAGCCAATTGTATTCATAAAACGAGTGCCTTCCTAATCCTAAACCTTGACGGCGGAATCATCGACGACGACCGGTCTGGCGCAGTTGGTAGTGACCCTGCCTGCTACGCTGCGGTCCCGGGTTCGAATCCCGGTAAGGGCATTTATTTGTGTGATAAGCACAGATATTTGTTCCTGAGTCATGGATGTTTTCTACGTATATAAGTATTTATATATTATATATATCGTTGTCTGAGTACCCACAACACAAGCCTTCTTGAGCTTACCGTGGGCCTCAGTCAATCTGTGTAAGAATGTCCTATACCTATAATATAAAAAAAAAAAAAAAAAAAAAAAATCGACGAGCCCACTCTCTTCCACTTAAAATTTGATTGCAATAAAAGTGTAGGGGAGAATATTTAATTCTCATAAGGTACAGCGGGTCAAATCTCGACTGGGAGGCAAATGTAACTGGTCCATTTTTCCATGTTTTACAATGTTTGCATTATTAAATAGAGTGTCCACCTGTTATATTATATGGTAGGCGTGTTCAGTGCATGTAGAACTCAACATCATAGTGTGATAATGGAAAAAATGGATCAGTTACAATTGCCCCCCGGTCGAGATTTGCCCCGCTGTATCACAGTATAATAAAGAGTACTATCGTACAGTATGGCCCCTCCCGCTCCAAGCTGAAAGTGCCGCCCACCCCCTCTCGGTTGCCTCACAGTTACCGCCTGTCAAAAACGCGAATAGTCGACCTGCCATATTCACGTCATGCTCCCCGGCAGAACCATACTGTCTTTCGGAAACATAAACATATCAGAAAATATCTATAAGATATCTATAAAATTCTAGGACCATTTGGAAAAATTCTATATGCCTAGTTTTTGTGTAAATCTAATGTCAAAGTGGTTCTGCGATAGATTTTCCTCCCAGCAGAACCACCAAGATATTCTTCCAACTACACATGCTATTTACACGTATACCACATCAAATAATTATATATTAATTCTATATTTATCTAGTTAACAATATCACTCTTTTGATTCTGAATACACAGATTTACTACATGTCAACACAACACTCAGGTGTGTTCTGATAGCTTCGATCAGACGTATGTTGATTTATGTGAGCATTTGAACTATTCCCACGACTGAACAGTTCCACGTGTGTGTTGAAACGAAACTATTATTCTTGACGATTGATTTGAGTCGTTTATTTATAATATGATCTGGGAAGTACCTTAGTTGATGGAAAGAAAAGATACTAACATGCGTTGATGGAAAGAAAAGATACTAGCCTTTCCCGCGGCTTCGCACGCGTTAAAATCGAAAATTGCGGAATTCTCCATACAAACTCCACCCTCTATGGGAAGTGGAGAGAGGGGGGGGGGAGATTATACGTTTTCTCCTCGCATACAAAAAAAAAATCAGTCCAATTGAGACACTTCTTTTTTTTTTCTTTTTTTCGGTCGATTAAAAGAAGGTAGTGCCCTTGAGCTTCGATCACATAACAGTGATTAAGAAAAACAACAGAAAAAAATGTTTTAATCAGAAACATTCATTTTGTTATTGTTATTGATGATTGATATAACAATAAAAATGGATCGGTAAATAAAAATCAATAGAAAAAAATGTGTACGCCATTTTTTTTTGTTAATTTGAACCCGAAGTCCCGATAGTCCTATAAATTGTCACGGCCACGCAAGGAAAACATGCAAAGGTTTGTTGTGGGTCATCGCGCGATGCGCGCGGGGGTTGGGGGGGGGGGGGGGGGGGTAGAAAGAGTTAGATAGTAGCTAAGTTTTATTGATATGGGTATATAACTGTACGTGTTGCCTGAAATAAAACTTTTTTTTTATGTTCCTCTCCATCACTTCAACTACGTCCATTCAAACAATCGTATTCGTACTATGTCCATTCAAACAATCACGTCTATTCGTCGCTCCGTTTTTCCGTGAATGACGGACAAACAAACAGACACACACACTTTCCCATTTATAATATTAGTATGGATGATTAAAAATGGCGAATAGTGAGTTAGAACATTAACTTTTTCAAACATTATACATACTTACTTACTAATATTATAAATGGGAAAGTGTGTGTCTGTTTGTTTGTCCGTCGTTCACGGTAAAACGGAGCGACGAATCGACGTGATTTTTTAGGTGGAGATAGTTGAAGGGATGGAGAGTGACATAGGCTACTTTTCGTCTCTTTCTAACGCGAGCGAAGCCGCGGGCAAAAGCTAGTTATTTATAACTAACCAGTCTTACAACCTAAGAAGAAAACTTTTCAACTTAATACATACAACGAACTCCTGTCATGAATTTATTCATTGAGTGAACTCAAACTTCTAACACAAACTTCGAAACACTATACTGGCGACTGAAGTCATATTGCCATCTCTATCATGCTGATAGAGACCCAGTAAGAGAGAGAGGGATAGTACTATAACATCAGTCGCCACTTGAAATTGCGGCAAGTACAAACATCTTATTCTTTGTATAGAAAACTTCTAAGAGACACTGGCTTATCCAAAAACGCGTAAGTTAATAATAAGTTGCGGAAAACTTGTCGACCAAAAAATATTCCAAAGTTTTTGTGAGTCAAAGAGTCGAACGGTTAAGAATATAAGAATATGCTACTGGACTCATATCGAATTGCCATTTTTTATTTCGATTTTTTTAGGGAATTTTAGGTCATTTGTACTCAGAATCACGAGTACTTTCAATCTCACTGGGAGACAAAAAGTGCCCCAGAATTTCCATTCATTTTTGTTACTTTCCTCTTTTGTTACCCCACACAACATGTACGGAAAATTATAACAAAATAAGAAAAAATCGTATGGGACAATCGCGGGGGGCGGTTTTTTTATCTTTATAGATTTTGGATATTAAAAGTGTATGATGACTACGTATTTTCGATTAAAAATGTGTGTATATTTTATTTTATTGTGACAAAGACCACTTTGCAGGCTAGCATGCACCGGGCCCAGGATCGAGTGGCGTGGAGACTACTGGTGAAGAGTGTCCACATTCGTCACGTCTCATTTTACACATTTTCATACCTTACCAGAGGGATTACTCGTACTAATAGAGGGATAGGCAGAGATCACGGATTTGTATATGCCGCGATTGAGATTACTTCGCCAGGAAAATTAACATTTCCATGCACAGGCATTTTGAAAGAACGATCATGATTTATAGTAATTATGATTGTTTAACAAAATGTATATTTGGCTCCAAAATAAAGTAACAGAAAAACCATAAGATTCTCATGACATTTTGTAACTAGGTTATTTCTAATATGTGAATTAATATGTATGTATCTATATAAAATAAATAAAAATGTATGTTTATAATACAACGTGTTTCCGGTAACACTCAAACCCTCAGACACCCCAACTGATTTTTATTTTTTTTAACTCTTCTTTTAATCTGATGATTTTTTTTAAATGAATTTTTAATTTTATGTACAGCCCTACTTGACTTTTAGCTCTACACTCAATAAAATAATTGCTAACTTCCACCATAAACCATAAAACTATTTATTTGTGTACGTTACTGCAACGACATAAGGTTTACTAATAGACAGCTAAGATGTCACTGTAAAACACTTTAAAGCTTTGTCACAGTAAACTTCAAATTGGACAGGTAATCGCAGTAAGCAAATTTAAACCCCATATTCAAAATGACAAGGTTGTAATTAGGTACGAGTTCAATTTGTTATGACTTATGATAAACATTAAGATTAAACTGACAAACAACGTCAAACTCGTAGCGGAAAAAATAATCGTCCAAGTAACCAGCCAGTATTAATACCCCTAAATACTGAAAAAGGTAAACAACCTCTAGCAATGCGATGTACACAATGTTGTCTTACGAGTACAATAGAATAGGCACGTAAAAAATAATTTAAATAAAAATATTACCCCCATCAAGATATAGCTCAATCGATTCTACTCTCGATTCTGAACAAACTGTTTTCAGGTTTTTAGTGTTAAGTGAAACACGGTGTATATTATTTGTATGTATATTTGTATTTATATTTGTGTATAAGTATACTTGTAATGATATGAATGTATTATATTTATGTATTATATTTATGTATTATATTGATTGTATGTAAATAATATTGCTATACTTGTCAATAGTTGTCATGCTTTCTAAATTTATATTTCTCACTGCATCCACATTCGCGAATTTCTGTTTGGCCCTATGGTTGACTGGTAGAGAATGCCTCAAGGCATTAAGTCCGCCATTTGTACTTTTTTTCCAATTGTGCAATAAAGTTTAAATAAATAAATAAATAAATATAAGTATATCGTCGCCTAGCACCCATAGTACAAGGTTTGCTGAGTTTGGGGCTAGCTTGATTTGTTTAAGGCGTCTCCATCTATTTATATTAGAGCATTTCTTTTGTTTTTGCCAATATTTTTTTTTTATTGACAATTTTTTTAACTACTAGGATTGAAAAGGCTAGTAATTCTGAGTAGAAACATCATTTTTTTTTTTCAAAAATATCACACTTCATAAATGTGGCAAAAAAAAGAAATGCTCATTAACACTAGCTTTTGCCCGCGTCTTCACTCGCGTTAAATTCGAAAATTGTGCAATGTTCCATACAAACTTCCACCACTCATTTTATAAGTGGGGGGTTAGAAAGAGACAAAAAGTAGCCTATGTCACTTTCCATCTCTTCAACTATCTTCACTTAAAAAATCACGTCAATTCGTCGCTCCGTTTTGCCGTGAAAGACGGACAAACAAACAGACACACACACTTTCCCATTTATAATATTAGTATGGAAGTATGGATTAATATTTTAATATTATTTCAGTGGCAAATCTTTTGATACGACTCAATAAGCGATCGGAACACGCTTTCAAACTTTTCGGCGACGATCCAGACAGGTCAATGACCCCTACCTATTCTATTTGTCACAGTTTCATAACTACATATAGGTCCCAAATATTGGACGAATTCTCATTTGAATGCGCGCCAAGCGAATTGTACATTTAAAATTAATGTCTTAAAACCCAATTTCCCGTGAAAATGCTGATAGAATTAATGAAACGAGAATTGCGGATCGATGCCATTGAAATTTGAGACTTAAGCTGTTTGGATAAGTTGTAGTTTTGCGTGGTGTATAAACTAGGGTTGCCACTAGTATGATTTCAATAAAAGTAGTGTATCTTGAAAACGTAGCGGATCGCTGAGACGTCGGTTGTGCTCCTTATTGAATACAGCTAGGGTTGTCACTATACAGGTTAAACTTTCGTGAGACATATTCAAATAATTAATGAATCTACGGTTGTACTCACGTTATTATATCGCTATTGCTGCGACATGTTTCGGGCCAATTCGGGGGCCCCTCTTCAGGCATATAGGAGTTCACGCGGCGGATAAACTCTGTGGACCTATTGGTATATTTTGAGACTTTCTTTTGTTATTCACAAATAGCAACCGTAATTATGATTGTTGAAACCATAGCGTGCAGTATTACATCGCAAATATGAAAATTGACAAGAATAAGGGCCAGGTTGCATCAACCACAGACACATGATTGTCACGCAGCAGATGTATATGGAACTTCCCATACAATAAAATTTGACGAACGCTTTAACAGTGACGGGCTTTTTCAGAATTTGGGACCCCCCAATTAGCGTAAGTTGTTAACAAAAATTAACTCACTGTCAGTTTTGTGATGATAACTAAGCATGTCGATAAAAATATTGTTTTTGTGTTAGTTACATTTTTTTTTTTTTTTTTTTTATGAAAATAGGCAGCAAACGAGCAGACGAGCCGCCTGATGGTAAGCAGTCATCGCCGCCCATGGACATAAGCAACATCAGGGGAGCCACTTATGCGTTGCCGACCTTTGAGAACCCTAAATACCTGCTTAAATAAACTTACATAAACTTTAAGCGATAATCTACATTCAGAATGTGAAAAAAGTAAATTTTTAGATATTATTTTATGATAATTTGTCGTCACAAAACTGACGGCGAATAAATTTTTGTTAACGACTTGCGCTAATTGGGGACACCTTATTCTTCCTACCCTTATCCCACGTTATGTGGGGTCTCTTCCATTCTCCTCTATCTTTCGTCATCTCAACACTCACATCTTTCTTGCAATAAACGATTTGATGCAACCGGCCCTAAGTCTGAAAATACACATACATTATGATACATATACTTTCACCGAAAAATAAAAACAATGAATAACACGACCTTCCAATTTCCCTTAATTTAAAGCATGACTGATTTCATTTCTGGCCTGAAGTTTGATTGATGATGATTGGTTGTTTATTTTGGTATTTCAAAGCAAATAAACACCGTATACATCATATTGGTCTCAATCAGTTCATATAAATGCGCATAACATTATGTTTTCGGACGCGGTAGGATTATTGCAATTTATTTGTGGAAAGTGGGATTAGATAGGAGATGTGTGGCGAGGTTAATCTGTTTTCAAGTGGGATATGAAATAGTACACTACGATACCATCGCCACTCGTTTCGAATTCCCTGCGCACATGTATCGTACCACGTTTTTCAGTACGGATGACAAGAAATGAACTACTTCTTGCTAAAAAAATACCATCTGTGTAGAAAAAAATGCGTGTCAGTCCCTTGAGTGTTTATGATTCTTGTGCTGTTACAATTAAATATCACGTAACGAGGCATAATTAATGTTTTTGTTGACTTACAAAAAATGACACCCGAAAGCTGCAAGCTGCGATTAAAGACGGACAACTCAGTGGATTTTACTGAGTTCATTTGACACACTACCTACATACGTTTGCTTGATCTATAGTGTATATGACATCTACGGGCGTCATGTATGTATGTATTGTAAGTATTTTTTTATGTTTTTTAAATGTCGAAAAGTATAGAATATTTTGACAACCCTATCCAGTTTTACGAGAATCGTTTTTATGCTGATTGCGTTATGGAAAACACACTCGTTGAACGAAACTCGCCAGGGACAGACGAATGCAATACTTTACGAACTTATTGACCTATTGAGAACTTTAGTGCAATGAGATTGGGGTTATTTTTGGTTAAGTTGCTGAGTTCAATGACAGATAACTTCTGTTAGACAAAAGAAATCCATACTATAAATAATATTATAAATGAGAAAGTGTGTGTGTCTGTTTGTTGTTGCTAGCAGTAAAGTTAGAAGGGAGAGGTGTGGGATTTAAGTTAGCCAGGTTTATCCATCATAGCGTTCCTACATCTAGATTTCTAGACCACAATTCATAACATTCGACCTTCTCTAGATATTTAATCAAGCAACAAAAACTAGGACACATAAATGAAACCAACTCATAAGGGACTTCTTTTACGAACAAACAAAATTAAACCTTACTATGCTTAAAATATACAGCATTATACTAACCGGGAAATGTGGGTAGTTGAAACTTTATGTGTAAAAGTTGTTCTGTTATTAAACTGCTGCAACTGAGTTTATATCAAAGAGGATCGAATATAAGAATTACTGTTAAAATAAAATGTGTAGTCTGAGTGCATAAACTGCCATCTATCGACACAGGCTTGAAACTTTTAAACCTCAGTTTTGACAATTTGGCCGATATTCTTAACTTAAAATGTGTTAAAATTGTCAAAATATTAGCGCATCTAGACGTCCTCTTGATGGTTCGGAGCTACGTTTCTGTCAACTTAGACATCTATACAGGGTGTAAACCTAATACGGGCGAACCTCTTAACGGTGGTGAGTATAGGACGTATAAAATGTAATTAGATAACTTTTACTTAAAATTGAAATATTTTTTTTATCCATACAAATTAATTCGGCCCGCAACGTAATGCAAACATACTCCCGTTAAACGCTCGTTGACAGTTGTCATTGATTGTCATCGCAACCACGTTTACAGTACATTGCTGCTGAGATTTTTTTCAAAAATTCATTATGGGGTGAAAATTAAGAGTAAATCAAAAACACCTCTTAATTAATGATAACAGTATTGAATAATACGCCTGGTTTCATTTATCGCCCTTATTACGTTTACGCACTGTATGTACAAGCCATACTTTGCTTGCAAGGCTTATTACAAAGTCGAGGACTATTTGACAGACAAACGTGCACGGCCCGAACCAGGAACTACAAAAAACGAATAGCAATTAAAATAATTGTATTATGTATAGAGGACACAGTTCAGATAAGAAAGCACATCAAATATTTTATATTTTATGTTGTGTAGGTAAATTACATATTTAATGATATTGAGGTTCATATTATCTTTTTCTTCTGTGACAATTTGATATGTTTTCTCTGAAGAAGAACGACGTATATAATATAATTTATAATATAATTAATAATAAATTATATTATAAGCAATAATATAATTTATTGAAACTAATTTCCATAGAGTACCTAGTCTGTTCATATTCTTTGATGAATACTTTTGCATGTTAAATTGTATCTTGTTATTTAATGCATGTTAATTATAAGATGTAATGTTTTGAAAAGAAGTTGCCCGCCGAGTTTCTTGCCGGTCCCATAGTGGATACCCCCCTCCCAACTGAGGGGGACTGAAATCTTCTCGAGGCTGAGGCGTAGGGTTAGAGCCGGCGTAGCTTTATTTGATGTTCATATGCGCATTGTAATATGCCTACTTGAAAAATAAATATTTCATTTTCATTTTCATTTCATTTTCATTTGCATATTGACTTGAAGGTTAACTACTAACAGCGCCATCTGTTGTCTATATTGTGTAACCTATACGGTCATGTCACTATCCGTCGAGTATTTAAAAAAAATTGTCATTGCAACGGCTTCTCGTTTTATTTCGTCATTTATATGTCTTTGGCTCATACCAAAACGCGAGTTTTAGTTAGAAACAGTGTGGTTTTTATTTATCCCGCTTGGGTCAGCTGGAAACTAGCCTTGTGGAAACTTTGAAGGTTTATTGTACAGTGAATTCTGGAATTATGTTGCAAAACTTTGTGACATATGCTGCAGGCTCTAGTTATTACCTACATTGTGTATTAAGGGCGGAAAGTGAAGGATTACGAACGAGAGGCTGTTTGAAGCCCGACGCCGAAGGGTTTTAATAACTCGAATTTGTAATCCGTCAGCCGCCCGTGATATACACAATGTTATTTATTACACTCGCAAAGTAATAACCAAATTTGAAACTAAATGTCTTGAAATACCCACGCTGACATTTCGGACATTCTTCCGCCATCTTGTAATTTTTGACAGGTCTTGGAATGCAGGTATTCACTTTACCGCCCTAGGGCGGTAAAATAGCGGCATGTAAAACACTGTTTACGAGCGAGTATAATGAAAAATAATTCTTTAAGCCATTAAACTAAAAATTTCAAAAAGTATCTCGTGTTCTTTTAATTAGAGCAAACCTTTTAGCTCTAAAAATAGGTGTCAAATTTTCCGGAAAAATGTAATTCCTAACACGAGTATCGAATTTTCGCTTATTTAATCTAAAAAATGTTGTGAGTTGAAAAATGTGTCCTTTATTTTTAATTTTCCTGAAATTTAAAATATGGCTGGATTTATTTAAAATATTGTCTTCGGTTAGCGCGATAGTCAGTCATGAAATAAAACTGTGAAAACGCTTATATCGCGTATCATTAATTTATAATACATCCCGACGTTTCGAACTCTTTACAGTGTTCGTGGTCAACGGGTGATTGATGAAAATTAAAATGTGCAAAACTAACCCACATACAAGGAAACCGAATGGAACATAAATAATATAGAATTTTAAGACTAGTTTACACAATCAGATCATAACGCTAGTTGTACAACAAATGAAAATTTTTAATTTATTAAAATATTAGAAAACTAGAAATTCGAAAATTACGGAATGCTCCATACAAACGTCCACCCCCCATTTTAGGGGAGTGGGGGGTCAAAAAGAAACAAAAAATAGCCTATGTCACTCTCCTTCCCTTCAACTATCTCCACATAAAAAATCACATCAATTCGTCGCTCCGTTTTGCTGTGAAAGACAGACAAACAAATAGACACACACACACTTTCCTTTTAACTACACTGAGACTTTAGCACATGCTGTGGAAACGGGAGCTAACCGCCGCGAATAATAGAAACAAAGGCCTTTGTTTAACAGATTAGGGCAAAAGCGAAAAGTTCATCTCAGAAAATTCATACTATAACTTTTTCCGCAACTTAAGTGTAAGTTTTATTGAGGCTGACAACCTGTCGCTGTAATGGCACAATTTCAATTGAGACTTGAGTAGTTTCATGTGCTCTGCCTCTTAGACCTTTATAGGATACAATTGATTGTATGCACGTACACTTTTGCCACCGTGACCTTGCCAGTAGAATATCAAAATACATTATTTTCTAAAGTAAGACTAACATAACCCCGTTAAATTTTGCCAAGTGTACAGCGACAAAATTGACTTTGGTAAAACGGGGCCGAGTTTTATAAAGTTTAATGAGATTCGCTCGTGCGGTACTTATTCAATAACTTTGACATCTGAGAAATCGAATTAGGAACGAACTTTTTTTAGGTTGATCATCGATTTATTTTCTTTTTATCGTTTGAGATAAAATGTGGGCCTTATTAAGATACGAATAGTTTATTATTTGGCTTCATATTTAATGGAAGACCGTTTTCAAGACGACAAGCATTTATAACACTTTAAATTCTCGCGTTTTGTGCACATAATCTCCATCATGTAGATGGATGACAGCCCTCAAACACAGTGTAATAAAGAGTACTATCGTACAGTATGACCACTCCCGCTCCCCGCTGGAAGTGCCGCCCACCCCCTCTCGGGTACATCACAATTACCGCCTGTCAAAAACGCGAACAGTCGACCTGTCATATCTCACTCAATACAGGCATGGTACGTACGCGTTCACCTACACGAGCTTAGACTGTGTGCTAGGAACGCACTTCTTTCATATATTAGATCACCGTGCGTTTCTCCAGAAACTTCCTGCCCCGCACAGCTAAACTATGGAGTGAACTATCGGAACGATACGACATTCAAACCTTCAAGGGAAGATGGGTGTACCATCTTAAAGGCCGGCAACGCACCTCCAACACTTCTGGTGTTTCGGGTGTCCATGGGCGGCAGTGATCGCTTACCATCGGCCGACCTGTCTGCTCGTTTGCCTCAAATGTGACAGTTCTAAGTACTTTTGGCGGAATTCAAAGTGTGTCTATAACTAATAAATCCGACTTCTAATGAACAAAGTTTCAGTTTATTGAATTTAACATTTGTCGAAAAGTAAAATCTGCTTACAGATTTGGGCCGGTCAAAAAGTTCATTCCCCCCCCCCTATGATAGAATAGCCTTAGCCCTAGATTCTAACTAAACCGAAATCGATCCTATTGTACAAACAGTAAATATTGTCCCAAGTGACAAACTGTCTGGACACCCTACAGGCCTTCTGTCCGTCCGAGACAAGAACAAATGAAGCATGGTCACTCTACCACAGTATAATAAAGAGTACTATCGTACAGCGTATATGGCCACACCCTGCTTCCCGATGAGGGTCCCCTACCCCGCTTTCGGTTACCTCACAGTTACCGCCTGTCAAGAACGCGACCAGTCAACCTGTCTTATCTCACTCATATAAGCATAGTACGCGTTCGCCTACAAGAGCTTAGACTGTGTGCGTAGGAACGCGCTTCTTTCATATATTTGATCGCCATTGTCCGAGGTGTTTTCAAGCCTTAGATTCTCACCATAGAGTAAATTGAACAGTTTTTCGAATGCAGCGCCATCTATTATTAAGTTACGACAACTTTTCATGTGACTTTCCATGCCTAAAAGTTCCTTAAAAGCATGTGGACCCTTTAAACTTGGAACGTCATATATTAATGGCAGAATCTTTAATTAAGTTTGATGTAATCATCCATCAACCAATCACATAAGTCCGTGTAGAAATAAGTTATTTGACTTATAATCAGCCAAAAAAGATGACAATAATAAAATTACCATTTAATTACATATCATTAACCGTAGAATGCCGTTCGCTAGTTTGCGGGTGGTACAGCGACATCTAACGAAAAATTTGGACATCAAAAAATACTTACAGAAGACCGCAGCCAAATAGCACTAGACCCTACTCATAGTGTTGTGTTTCTGTCGGTGAGTAAGGCTGCCAGAGCTCAACGAGGGTGCGGTGAGCTGATGACGGGCGGACTTGCGGAACTAACTTGTTCCGTCTATTGTGCTTTGAGTCGTCGGCAACCCGAACCCTCCTTGGAACTTGTACACTCCTTTTTGCTGTGTACTTAACACCCCATTAGAAACTTGTGTACAAGTAACTTGTGTACAAGTTTCTAATGGGGTGGCAACGCGCATGTGACACTGTTTGAGTTGCAGGCGTCCATAGGTTACGGTGACCGCTTTACATCAGGCGGGCCGTATGCTTGTTTGCCACCGACGTAGTATTAAAAAAAAAAAAAAAACTTATACATTTTACGACAACAAGTCATTACCCAGTTTGCGGGGGTAACAGTGACATCTAGCGAACAACTTGCACTACGGCATATAATTGTTTTTCACGCCCTCTATCGTTGATTATCCTTAACATATCCTAAGTACATCGGATTTACTATTTCCTTTGACTGAAAACACCGTGATCCTCACTAAACCGAAATCGATTCTATCGTAGACAGTAAATATTGTCCCAAGTGACAAACAGTCTGGACACCCTACGGCGTGCCATTTGTCCGAGACAAGAACAAATGACGCGTGGTCACTCTACTGTAACATATCTCGGAAATGTGGACGGGGACTGTCTTGCGGGATACTAGAGTGTGGTCACTGTTAGGGTGTCATTTGTCGTTGTCTGCGAGTCTTATCGTTTAAAATACAGGTAGGTTACAGGTTTTGTTGGTAGAAAATCAGTATACAGGATGATTTACGAGACGTGATCAGAATCTCTGAGATAAATTGACGTTTTAGAATTAAAAAAAAATATTATAAGGACATTCTTATACACATTGAGTGAGTCCCACGGTAAGCTCAAGAAGGCTTGTGTTGCAGGTACTCAGACACCGATATATATTCCCAAAACTGCTTAACAAACGCGACGCGTGATCATCGATCACTCCCGTGCGACATCAAAACTGTCACACATATGTGTTGTGTTGTGCGTGTGTCTGTTTGGTAACGGATTATTTTTTGTATATAATATACAAAATACATACATAGAAAACATCCATGACGGAACAAATATCCATGCTCATCACACAAATAAATGCCCTTATTATCAACAAATTTTTATGTCTTTTCCATCACGGAACAATAGTGTTCCGGAGATTTGGGAGGCGTGCGCGGGGCCGAAGCCAACGCGTAGAAGCCCTTTTGACACTTTAATGAAATGTAAGGGGTACACCGAGCGGATGTTGCCCTTGCCTGTATCATGGGCGTTATCACGCAGAGGCAGCACCCGCCAGGGTGTAAGGACTATTTGAGAGTTAATGGAATCTAAAATGAACTTGGCTATTTTGATGAAAGTTATCAACAAATTATTATTAACATCCACAGAACTTAATTTAGATAGAAGAAACAAATTCATATATTTATAGGCCGAGCGTGTCAAATTTTGTACTGAAGTTGATTCTTGCCTGTAATTTTAAATATGTCTCAGGCTCTTGATTGTTCATAATTTTTGTGTTGTTGCAATTGAATATCACGTAACGAGGCATTTTTTATGTTTTGGTTGACTTCAACTTACAAAAATTGACGCCCGAAAGCTGCAAGCTGCGAGTAAAGACGGACAACTCAGTGGATTTCACTGAGTTCATTTGACACGCTAAGTAGATACGTTTGCTTGATCTATGGTATATATGACATCTGTGTTAACATCACATCATAAGTTTTCTCTCCAATAACCTAACCACAAAATTCAAATTTTGAAAAGAATCCCGACATAGTGGGCCGTTTTTTATCAAACGTGGCTAAGAACACTCCCGACTAACTCAGCTTTCAAACAAAAAAAAAAACAAAATCTAATAATCGGTTCATCCGTTCGGGAGCTACGATGCCACACAGACAGACATACAGACAGATAGACAAACAGACAGACACGTCAAACTTATAACACCCCGTCGTTTTTGCGTCGGGGGTTAAAAATAGATTTTAAGGACATAAAACTATACAAATCCAATTTTAAATAAAGAAAAATCCAGTTCAAATAATCAACACAATAAATGTCAAAGAACTTATTTAATAACAAAAGTCAAAGCTAATACCACCAAGGCAACACAGCAGGGTTTAAAATGTCAACTTAGAACTAGTGCTAAGTGCTGTCACATAATACTCTAAAAACGTCGTAAGCACCATCTACTTTCATACGACATGTGCCCTTTTGATTTTGTTGGTAATGGACTCACCCGAGTTGGACTCGCCCGTTAAAGAGTTAATGACTTCGTTACAGTGTCGCGCTTTAGCATTACAGCTTCATTTTAAATGAGAGCTAAGTAGGTAGCTCATATTATTTCTTTAGAGAATCTATCTTATAAGTAGCGAGTAAAAATGAAAGTTTTCTCATATGTCCATACTAATATTATAAATGGAAAAGTGTGTGTCTGTTTGTTAGTCCATTTTTCACGGCAAAACGGAGCGACGAATTAACACGATTTTTAAAGATAATTGAAGGGATGGATAGTGACATAAATTATACTTTTCGTCACTTTCTAGCCTCCCACTTCCCTAAAATGGGGGGTGGACATGTTTATGGAGCATTCTGCTATTTTCAAATTTAACCGAAGCTGAGGGAAAAAACTAGTTTTTCATAATGATTAAGTATTTACCTACTTGGCGCAGTCGGTAGGTTTTATTTATAATATTATGTAATATCCAAAAGATTAAAAACTTACACAGCACACACTATGTCCTTTATTCCTTCCTGAATACTGACTTCATATTCTGTAAAAATATTTTCTAAAATGACAATATTTAAGAAGAAAACTAACGAAGGTCTTCGATTGTATCTAGAGAATGTAGAAATAATATCCTCCTAATGTTAAATCAAGAAGCAAGTTACTTGGTCACTTAGGCAATGGACCCGCCGCGAGCTAGTAAGCTATGAGCTATCGGCTATAAAAATGAACAAAAGATGAGCCGTGCAAACAAAAGAGACACGGCGATATTAATATTATTAATAACTCACCGCTGGGCGACTAGCTACAAACATCGCCGTGTCTCTTTTATTCACACAGGAGTGATTATTTATTTATTATTTATTCACACAGGAGTGATTATTTAGTAAAAACATGTTTATATGACATTACAGTTAAACCAATGCGTCACGAAACTTACATAACAAAAAAGAGAACAAAATTAAAAATAAAATTAAACAATTGATTTGGGCGATGACGTTACAGCGTGGCTCCGTTGGGTCATTTGCCCCGGTGTGGGATTCGGCAGGTTGCCCCGGAACCGCCGAAAAACCACACCTTTGAGCCAGAAGTCTGCGCTCGCGATGGTGTCCTGCAGCGGCCGCGGCACGCGCACAACGAACGAGCTGAAGTGCACGTAGTGACGCGACTGCAGCTGTTGCATTACCTTTTTTGTTCGTCTTTATAGCTCATAGTTTACTAGCTCGCAGTGGGACTAGTGCCTTGAGGCTGAAACTTTGGTGAAACTTGCGTAACTTTTTGTCGTTAGTAAGCACGTGTTTCATGAAACTTGGGACATTTATAATTACTGATAGCCTAATGAGCTGTAACATTTGGTGAAATCATCATCATTTTTAATTTGTTTTAGCATAAATCTATTTTTTATCATGCAGAAAACGTCTGCGAGCGATATACATATTTTTAAATTATAGGAAAAATGGAAAAATTCACACCGCAATTGGGAGCGCAGTTGGGAGCGGGGCTGGCTCCGGCAAAGCCAGGGGTCGCAGGTTCGAGTCCTGTCGGAGATGTGAATTTTTCTATTTTTCCTATAATAAAAAAAAAAGTATAATTTTACATAATTACATACATATATACAATCACGCCTGTACCCTATAAAAGGGTAGGCAGAGCGGCATATGACACTACTCAAGTTTCAGTGCCACTCTTGGCAAATAGAGGGTTGAAAGAAAACGAAATTTTGATATTGCAGGGACAGGTTGCCAGCCTCTCGCCTACGCCACATTTTAACCCATATCCCCTAGTCGCCTTCTACGACACCCACGGGAAGAAAGGGGGCGGTGAAATTCTTAACCCGTCACCACACGGGCGACGTAGGCGAGAGGCTGGCAACCAGTCACTGCAATGTCACAATTTGGATTTCTTTCAACCCCTTTTTGCCAAGAGTGGCACTGAAACTAGTATTTAGTAGTTCATGTGCTCTGCCTACCCCTTTCTGCATATGTATATGTATGTTGTTGGTTTCAATAATATATAATAAAAATTGTTCAAAAGTATTGTGAAAAGCAGTAAGTATGTAACACAGCAAAATAATTTCCAAATTGGGTGTTATTTCTTACCTTATAGCGTAAACAATTTTTCCCCTCACTAGCTCGGAAACACGTGTTTTGTCCTTTAATACCAGCGGGTAAAAACGCATTTTATCCACTAGTGGGTAAAGTAATTTGACCTTGAATAAAATGAAATGAACTGCTTTAAAATTGATAAAAGTAGATGAATCTAGTAATAAAGATGATTTACCACCTGTGGAACTACTGGAAGCAGTGATAAATTCATTTTTTTTGCGTTGTAGTTTCCTCGCTATAGTGAGGGGAAAAGTTTTGTGTTACACTCGGGTGCAAATGTATTTTACTTCTCGTGTGTTAAAAAACTCGCAAGTTCAGGATTCTATTCTCGAACCACTCGCTTCGCTCGTGGTTCAACTATAGAATCCTTTCACTTGCTCGTTTTTCAATTTCACACTCGGCGTTAAAATACAACTTTGCCCCCTTGTATAACAAATAACTATTAAATGACAACTCATTGTAGAGTGTCGTACAGGCTTTGAAGTATAGAGTAAAAGCTCTATGGTGACATTTTCTCTACGCTAGAGCTAAACACGTTAAGTGCTTCTAGCGCCATTATGTAAAGTTGCTTGGATAATGGCATACGTAATATTATACATATACTTTACATAACGACCTGGGACAGACGTGACGAGAGATATCTAAATACGTGAAATAAACATATACTTAATAAGGTATCTATGTCCAATATGGCTTTATTATATTTGGGCCATTTTTTAGGGTTCCGTAGTCAACTAGGAACCCTTATAGTTTTGCCATGTCTGTCTGTCCGTCCGTCAGTCCGTCAGTCCGTCAGTCCGTCAGTCCGTCCGTCCGTCCGTCCGTCCGTCCGTCCGTCCGTCCGTCCGTCCGTCCGTCCGTCCGTCCGTCCGTCCGTCCGTCCGTCCGTCCGTCCGTCCGCGGATAATCTCACTAGAAAGCTGAAATTTGGTACCAATATGTATATGAATCACGCCGACAAAACAGTAAAATAAAAAGTGAAAAAAAAAAATATTTTGTTAGGGTACCACCCCCCGTACATGTAAATCAGCCCCCGATTTTTTTTTTCATTCCAACCCCAACGTAACGTGTGATATATTGTTGGATAGGTATTTGGGTTTGGTTGGTAACGGTATGGGAAAAAAACCTTGGGACACTTTTTTTTCCTATAAGGATTGAAAGAGCTCGCGATTCTGAGTGGAAACCATATAAAAAATTCCAAATCCAAAAAAAAATGTGGGGGGGGACAACTTTAAAAAAAATGGCCCATTTAAGACAACTCGTAGTGTGATTTTTTTTATGGGATAGGAAGCAAACGAGCAGACAGGTCGCCTGTTGGTAAGCGATCACCGCCGCCCATGGACACCCGAAACACCAGAGGTGTTGGAGGTGCGTTGCCGGCCTTTTAGATGGGTGTGAAGTGAAAACCGCATAAAAATTCGGTCAATGTTTTTTGAGTTTATCGCTAACAAGCAAACATATTTAGACGTGGCGTGGGACTTGTGTTTTTGAAGCGTAGTGTTAGGGTCTCCCCAAACCTATCGGCGCGGAATCGTCTTTCGCCGATCAAAAATCCCTCCTTAGTATGAACATGCGTACGGCTGCGTTCAGCGACGACGCGTAAGCGTCCTCATACTAACGACCGATTTGTGGTCAGCTGGGGCCCATTCCCCTTTTTTTTTAGCCTATTGGAGTGTCCCACTGCTGGGCAAAAGCCTCTCCCCTGGCTCTCCATAATTCCCGATTCTCTGTTACTTCCGGCCGATTGTTTAGGAAGTCGTCAAGGTTGTCCCGCCATCTTTGCCTGGGCCTACCCCGCCCACGCTTTTTCGTGGTGGTTGGTGGTGTTGGGTAGTGGATGCCGACGAAGAAGCGTGGGCGCATAGCCATGTTAGCCCACCTATTCGGATGCATGCGATAGACGTGGCCGGCTCAGTCCCCATCCTGACGGTTTTTCTGCCAACATCACCAATGCCAGTCTTAAAGCGCAGCGTGATGTTAGTGCGTTTTCACGTTATCCGATCCGATATCGGATGTCGGACTGACATCCCATAAATTTCAGGCGCCATCTTGGATTTTTTCTATTGATATCCTTCCGACATCCGATATCGGATCGGATAACGTGAAAACGGACTTACGGACGCGATCGATTTTAACACCTAAAATGCTGCGCTTCATAGCCCGTTGGCAAACGCTCAGTTTGGACACTTTGGACTTCTGATTTTCTGTGAGCAACCAAGTCTTAGTGATCATAATATACATACATACATACAATCACTCCTGTTTCCCATAAAGGGGTAGGCAGAGCACATGAAACTGCTAAAGTTACAGTGCCACTCTTGGCAAAATAAGGGGTTGAAAGAAAACGAAACTGTGACATTGCAGTGACAGGTTGCCAGCCTCTCGTCTACGCCACAATTTACCCCATATCCCACAGTCGCCTTTTACGACACCCACGGGAAGAAAGGAGGTGGTGAAATTCTTAACCCGTCACCACACGGGGATCATAATATATGTTATGGTAAAATAAACCCGCATTATCACTTACCACTGCACAATTGCATAATAAATGCATTCAGCAAGCTGCAGCTCGGTTATTCCGCTTAGAACGCCGGTTGCATCGCGAAACAGATTATGTAAAACCCTAGCGCGCTCGCGCTTCCCAAACGCATAATAATGATATAACAGCAGCGGTTTAGTGAGAATATGTATATCATATTTTCATAATTCTATCTCAAATGTATTATTTTAGGGAAAAGTATACATTTCCTGGGAGAGAAATTTAGGAGCTGGGTACCTAGTTAAAGCACAAAATATACAACGCAGACCGGAATAACCCGAAAGATTTCACCCACGCATTTTTGATGTAAGAACAAAAAAAAAATAAGTATATGACTTTTGTAATTTCTGGAAAAAATATTGTATTTTTTTATATTTTTTAATGCATTTTCACATAAAAATTAAATTTTATTCATAAAACTGGCAGTTAAAATTAATTTTAACGTTTTTTTTCTACTTATAAAACCAATATATTACGTATCTTTTTCTCAATGAGGACCGCCTAAAATCATATAAAAAGTAGATGGCGCCACTGAAAATATCTTATTGCCATTGCTAACTTGTAGATGGCGTTAAATATCACTTTCACGCTAGGACCAAAAATTACATACATTCTCCGTGATGTTTGTCGCGAGTGATATTCCAAAATTTCAAAGACTCATACTCGAAGCCGAAAGAGATAGTGCCTTGCATTAGAAAAGGACAACAATAGTCAACCCTGAACTGCTATTAAACTTCAGTTTTGGAAATGTAAGGGCTGAGTGCACGCTCATATCGCGCGTGGAGCGGGGTGGGGCGTGCGGCGTGCATGTCAAACAATTGAAGCTCGTACAAGTGTCCTGAGTCGACACTGCATAGGGTAGACTAGACGCACGCTCGTCCGCCCCGCTGATCGCTCCGCTTTAAGCGTCTACTCAGGCCTCACTCTAAGGCACTGGTCCCACCCCACCACGAGCTAATAAGCTATGAGCTATCAGCTATAACAACGAACAGAAGATAAGCACTCCCGTGTAAATAAAAGAGACACGGCGATATTGATATCTCACCGCTGGGCGAGTAACTATAAACATCGCCGTGTCTCTTTTATTTACGTGGGAATTATTATCTTTTGTTCGTTTTTATAGCCGATAGCTCATAGCTTATTAGCTCGCGGTGGGACAAGTGCCTAAGGAGTGACTTTTCTGTACGTAAGAATATACTCTTTTTGTCAGAGCCATGATGTGAATGTGGTGATTGGTTAAAACGTGCTAAATATTACCTAAATGGACCACAAATATAAATTTACTCTCACCAAATACGTAATAAATGAGGTTAAATTTCGTAAATAATTGACATAATTTCAGTTTAATAAGTTAATTAACTCAGCTTATTAATGTAATCATGTTCATGTTTATAATTTGTCACTGCAATATCTGTTTAATTTTGGAAACTGAGCGGGAATATGGTTAGCAAATAGCAACTAAATTAGTCATTATGTAACCAGATAAGCAAAGTATTAATAAATTGAAATACCTATTTGTTTTTTTATATGAGCTTACTAGCTTTTTCCCGCGGCTTCGCACGAACTTTGGACCTCCATTTAACTCCCTTAGGAGGTGAATTTTGAAAAATCAATCCGCTGGTCCTAGAAATTCCAAATTTGGCACGTAGGTTCCTTATAAGGTGTAGAGGAACACTAAGGAAGGATTTTTCATAATTCACCTCCAAAGGGGGTAAAATGGGGGTCCTAAGTTTATCCATCTACAAGTGTGATTAAAGAACTTTTGACAAGCGTGTTTAACACAAATCACCCGGCACGTCCGATTTCCTTCTTTCCTATATTGTGGGCACAATATTCCAGTAATTTTATACCAGCAAAAAATATTACCACAAAATTGCTAGTTCTTTTCCCAACAAAAGATGTACAGCGATAATGTGGGAATGGACATTAGGAAGTACAAAACTTATGAAATATTCCGAATGTCCCTGAGTAAAGAATAATATCTCTAGTTTTAAGATAAACGAGGGAAGCGCGATGCGAGAATCATGGGCGCCGGCTGGTTGCAGATTAACATAAAAATTGTTATACGTTTTATATCCGTTTGTGACGATCTGTAGATTAAGGTACTTATTGTGAAGAGATGAAAAATTACCCGAGACCGAGGTAGGCCAAAATGAGATGGCGGATAGACCTGGACTCATTTTGTGGCGAATGGCGGGAGAATGCACAGAGCCGTGATGAGTGGCGGAAAACAGGGGAGGCCTTTGCCCAGCAGTAGGACACAATATAGGCTGATAGAAAAAAGACACATGGTCTAAAACTAGATAAGTAAAATAAAATCACGACACGATTTATTAAAAGTAATCCCCAGAACAATCATGATCATGTACTCACCTAAATAACATTACAGTTATAACTGCCTTAATGTAGTAGAAACTCTTGATTACCTGTAAACAGAAAAATAAAATATTAGGATCGTTTAAAAATATATTTCTTAACGATAAATCGAGATTTGCTAACTCAGTTTCGAATTTTAATGACGTGTCAAAATTGACATTTATAGAGGTATGTTAACAACCCTCACGATCGTATCAGCTCATAGGCGTTAAAGGATTTTTTGGTTGGTCAATGCTTCCTTCATCAAAAGCCCACTATTTCAGTGTCGTTTGCTATGTCTGGTCAATATTTTAAGACTTCTGACTACAATATTCTCAATTCTTTTGCTCACTTTGTCACTCATTAGTAACTTGTTTTGTAATTTTATAGCGCCTGACAAAAAAATAAAGGCAAATTTTTAATTTGAGCAAAATGTTCAGATCAATTATCAGGCGCAGCTAAATCATCTCAATTTTAAGCTGAATTTGCAAATTTTGAAACAAAGGTATATGCAAGAAAGAGATGCAGATATATGCCACTCACTCTTACCCATAGTTGCGTAAAACTTGCAGCAATAACTTGAAGGTGTAAATTCAACTTTAGGAAGGTGTAAATTCAAAATTAGATAATTTTTGCTCTCATATAAGATCATTTGCGGGATACATACATATTATGTCCTTCACCGGAACCGGGGCTGACACTACATGTCAGCAATTCCCGAAAAGTATGTACATTTTGATCACGTCTCCGATTTTGATAAAAATTGGTAGGCTGATAGAGTCCATGATGCTGAGCAAGATCTACTAGGTTTCCCAAAATGCCCCAGGTAGTTTGTATGACTCTTTCCCTTTGTGTTACCGAAAATGTATAAAAACCAGGTAACAAAAGGAACGTTTCATACAAACTACCTGGGACCTCAAATAAATATATCAGCGTTAAGCGTGAGGATATTTCACACAGACAGATATACATACATATATACATATAATCACGCCTGTATCCCATAAAGGGGTAGGCAGAGCACATGGACTAATAAGTTTCAGTGCCACTCTTGGCAAAAAGGGGTTGAAAGAAATCCAAATTGTGACATTGCAGTGACAGGTTGCCAGCCTCTCGCCTACGCCACAATTTAACCCATACAGACAGATATACACTTGCATTTATAATATAAATAAGATTTGAACAAAATGAGATATGTATGTAATAGTACATTTCGATACAAGTGCGAAAAAAGAGGAAGTTCGAAACAAGTGGCGATAAATTAAAACACGACCGAAGGGAGTGTTTTAAATCGACACGAGTTACGAATTCCCTTTTCGCACGTGTATCGAACGACGTTTTTTAGTACAGATGAGCCTCCAAAGTTTCGACCTGGCATATAATGAACCACTTCTCGCACTAGTGCGTAAAAAAACACCATCTGTACTGAAATAGTACATTTCGTTATAAGTGCGAGAAGTATGTCATTACTTCACGAGTCCCGAATCTCGGGACGAGTGAAGAATGACATTCTCGCACGTGTGACGAACGACGTTTTTTAATACAGTTGCGAAAAAACACTACTACTTACAACGAAATAAAACAATCCGAACTATTAATTTTCCCATGGACATTGACGGATTATTTGACAATTCAAAGGCGTATTTTTGAAGCTTTTAAACTTGCGTGCATATTTTCGAGTTTGCTATTCATCTAACATAATTTATTTCATTGGGTGCCATAAAAACATACATTTACGATTTGGGACGATTGTTTAATGTACAACTACATTTTAATTTAATCGATCCATTTATGCCCCGACGTATTGCAAATAACGTAAAATAATTATGACAAATCGCGTAACATATTGAGGTTTTTTGAACGTGCATTAAGTTAAAACATGGTAGACGCCTCTACTTTGACAGTAGAAGACGCGTTTCGTTCCAATCATGTTCTGTTTACACGACTCATTATGACCGATTTTTCAAAGTATAAACCATTTTATAAATTATGTTTAGTATGACTAAAAGTAAACAATTACATATGAAATATTAACGTTTTAAATATTAATCACTTAATAGTATGTTTATAGTTTTATTCTGTCTTAGTAAACTAGACTAATATGAAAACAGCTCGGTAAGTAGTCGTAAAATGGAACGTTTATACTTTTTACGCACTAGTTCGTAAAATACAACTTCTCGCACGCTAAACAGCCAAAAAACGGGCACTTTTTGAGCAACTGTATTAAAAATATAATTATGATTCCATGTCTGTTCATCACAAAGGGCTATAATAATCATTTGCGAAAGATTAAAGGCTCGCTGAGTTAGCTTGGTGCTGTTATGAAGGCTTGCCATGTTAGCATAACGCATATGGGTAAGATGAGTAAAATGAAATGGAGGCTAATATCAGTATAAAGGAGGGTTTAAAAAGTCATGTTAGTATCTATAACGTTTTATTTTTATGATGGTTCAAAACGATTTTTCCCCTCACTAGCTCGGAAACACGTGTTTTGCCCTTAAGTGGGTAAAGTAATTTGACCTTGAATAGAGTCAAATTAACTGCTTTAAAGTTGATAAAAGTAGGTGAATCTAGTAATAAAGATGATTTACCACCTGTGGAACTACTGGAAGCAGTGATAAACGCATTTTTTGCGTTGTAGTTTCCTCGCAATAGTGAGGGGAAAAGTTTTGTGTTACACTCGGGTGCAAATGTATTTTACTTCTCGTGTTTTAAAATTCTCACAAGTTCAGGATTCTATTCTCGAACCACTCGCTTCGCTCGTGGTTCAACTATAGAATCCTTTCACTTGCTCGTTTTTCAATTCCACACTCGGCGTTAAAATACAACTTTGCCCCCTTGTATAACAAATAACTATTATTTACAGATATATAGTGCGAAAAGGTTTTCCTTCGTATTCTTACGCCGTGGCTTGACGGCGACGCGACGCGACGCGGCGCGACGAAGTCAAATCTATGGAAGTGTCTTACGCCGTGTCTTGCGTGGGCGACGGTCGCGCGACGGCGATGCGACGCACACGAAATCAAACCTTATCGATATGGAAAGCAGACGATGCGATGAGACGCAACGGCGACGGTCGCGCGACCGTCGCCCACGCAAGACACGGCGTTAGGTAGAAGACGTCGATGAACTATCGATGATAGGCGATGCGATGCGACGCGACGGCGACGGTCGCGCGACCGTCGTCCACGCAAGCCACGGCGTTAGGTAGAAGACGTCGATGAACTATCGATGATAGGCGATGCGATGCGACGCGACGGCGACGGTCGCGCGACCGTCGTCCACGCAAGCCACGGCGTTAGGTAGAAGACGTCGATGAACTATCGATGATAGGCGATGCGATGCGACGCGACGACGACGGTCGCGCGACCGTCTCCCACGCAAGACGGCGTTAGGTAGGCGACGACGATGAACTATCGATGATAGGCGATGCGATGCGACGCGACGGCGACGGTCGCGCGACCGTCGTCCACGCAAGCCACGGCGTTAGGTAGAAGACGTCGATGAACTATCGATGATAGGCGATGCGATGCGACGCGACGGCGACGGTCGCGCGACCGTCGCCCACGCAAGACGGCGTTAGGTAGGCGACGACGATGAACTATCGATGATAGGCGATGCGATGCGACGCGACGGCGACGGTCGCGCGACCGTCGTCCACGCAAGCCACGGCGTTACGGAAACGTACGAACGTGTCATGCTATTTCAGGCAGTCTCTGTACAAGACTTATAGACTAGAGATGGGCCGAATACGAATATTCAGCCGAACATTCGGTTCAGCTGGTACCGAACCGAACATTCGGCCGAATATTCGGTTCTACTATATTTTAAATCCTGGCTTAGAGTTAAAAACTTTTCAATGATTGGTAATGGGTACTAACTAAGGCACTGGCGATCAAATATATGAAAGAGGCGCGTTCCTAGCACACAGTCTAAGCTCGTGTAGGTGAACGCGTACTATGCTTGTATGAGTGACATATGACAGGTCGACTGTTCGCGTTTTTGACAGGCGGTAACTGTGAGGTAACCGAGAGAGGGTGGGCGGCACTTTCAGCGGGGAGCGGGAGTGGCCATACTGTACGATAGTACTCTTTATTATACTGTGCTAAGGCTCTTAATGTTCCTATAATTTAGTGCATAAGAAAATTTAGATTTTTGTTTCTTAAGCTACGTTATTTTTACTTTTTTACATAATTATTGTAGGTACTTACGCATTTTTAACCCCCTTTGGTCCTTAGAATCCTGAAATAGGATGTCATTATCCCAAGAATTACGAAACAATTTACGCTATTTATTTACTTTGTTTATTCGGTAAATATTCGGCAATATAACCGAACTATTCGGCCGAATACGAACATTGAAAAACTTGCCGAATATGCCGAATACCGAATATTTACCGAATATTAGTATAGACACTGTCTGATAATACGAATGTTTCCGGAAAAATACGAAAACCTTTTCGCACTTACATCTGTACTACCTGTCCTGTATGTATGTAACGTATGCGGAATGAAATCTGGACAAAGTTTTGATATCGTACAGAGTAAGTAAATAAATAAACTAAAATAATGTATAAATGCCAGATTAAAGTTTATATATCTGTCATTTAAACTGGTAAGTTTCATGAGTATTGGATTCCTTTTCTCGAAATGATGGTCAATCGAGAAGGACGACCTAGCGAAACTGTTTGTAATTTCTACATACCAATTTTCTGTGACCGAATGCAAAAGCCCGAGGAAAGTTTTGTAGGAAGGGTTAGAAGCTAACAGTCAATTTATAATATTTTTGCGTCCTTTTTCTTTACAAAAACTACCGCAACAAAGCGTGGTTCAAGAAAACATTACAGCATTGGCAAGTTTTCTGGGAGAGATTTGATTAAAAGAAATGTCGGCCCCCTAAGGCACAAAATCTTACAGAGAGCTCGAGACAGCATTCGAATGGGGCAGAGAAAGTGATAAAAATTATCTTGAAGACATGAGTATCGATACACATTCAAAAAAAGTTAGACCTATAGTCTTCAAAAATAAAATAAAAAACTTTGAAAATGCTGCTACGCCGTTAAGTCAAAAAATGTAAAAAACAGCTGTTTTTGCATTTCTGGGTTTATGAATGACTAATAATATGTCGAGTAAATGGAATTTCATGACTAGAAAACTATTATTTTGAGAACACTAATGATCCTACGGACAAGAATGTGAAAAATGTCGAGCATACGAAGCTTCTTTAAAAAGTTATCACATGGAAGATAAATTTGAACCTTAAAAAATGCTAACATTGGTTTTGTCGACACCGATGGACATAAAGTATCACAAGTTCTGTTAGAAGCTTCACATTGGCGAAAACTAACTCTTTTATTTATCGATATTCAATACATAATTAAAATCACGAAAGATATCAAAAATAAACTATGTTATATTAATTTTATAAGACATTGAATTTTGTCCAGATTTCATTCCGCATACGTTATGTATTAAAGGTTCCTAAAGCAATAGAAACTTTATTAAGTACATGAATCCTTATTGGTATTGAACATTGGACGCTTCATACAAGTATTCATTTTTATATATACATACAACATGTTACATACAATCACGCCTGTTTCCTATAAAGGGGTGGGCAGAACACATGAAACTACTAAAGCTTCAGTGCCACTCTTGGCAAATAAGGGGTTGAAAGAAAACGAAACTGTGACATTGCAGTGACAGGTTGCCAGCCTCTCGCCTACACCACAATTTAACCCATATCCCATAGTCGCCTTCTACGACACCCACGGGAAGAAAGGGGGTGGTGAAATTCTTAACCCCTCACCACACAGGCCTTTTTATATTCATATTCATTTATTCATGCTTTCACATAAGTATACAATAATGAGTACACGTTACATCACCGTCATCATAGCAGATAAACTTATGATCTAGAACTTAAATAATAATCTATCCTCATTTACATAACCTAACTAAAAAAATTAAATTTTGAAAAAACCCCGACCGCGACATAGTAGACCAATTTCATGAAAGATGGCTAAGAACACTCCCGACTAACTCAGCTTTCATACAAAAAAATCGGCCAAGAGCGTGTCGGGCCACGCTCAGTGTAGGGTTCCGTAGTTTTCCGTATTTTTCTCAAAAACTACTGAACCTATCAAGTTCAAAACAATTTTCCTAGAAAGTCTTTATAAAGTTCTACTTTTGTGATTTTTTTCATATTTTTTAAACATATGGTTCAAAAGTTAGAGGGGGGGGAACGCACTTTTTTTTTCCTTTAGGAGCGATTATTTCCGAAAATATTAATATTATCAAAAAACGATCTTTGTAAACCCTTATTCATTTTTAAATACCTATCCAACAATATATCACACGTTGGGGTTGGAATGAAAAAAATATCAGCCCCCACTTTTCATGTAGGGGGGGTACCCTAATAAAACATTTTTTTCCATTTTTTATTTTTGCACTTTGTTGGCGTGATTGATATACATATTGGTACCAAATTTCAGCTTTCTAGTGCTTACGGTTACTGAGATTATCCGCGGACGGACGGACGGACGGACGGACAGACAGACATGGCGAAACTATAAGGGTTCCTAGTTGACTACGGAACCCTAAAAAAACTAAATCTAAATCGGTTCATCCGTTCGGGAGCTACGATGCCACAGACAGACACACACACAGACAGACAGACAAATAGACAGACAGACAGACATGTCAAACTTATAACACCCCGTCGTTTTTGCGTCGGGGGTTAAACAACGTCTGTCAGAGCCCTATAAATGCAAAACAGATAGATGTAGATAGATATACAGAGTGGGGCCTGTAACAAAGGCGAAGAATTGAACTGTAGGCTATTCTCCTTATACTGATCAACATTTGTTCAGTGACTTTTAAAAATTATGAAGTCTTTAAATTTTGAATTTTTCATACAAAATAAATATTAGGTACGCTCAATGCTACTATCATATACAGGGAAATTACACACAGCACACTGGCTAAACCAGACTGGATGCAGGCAAGCGAAAATGGCCATGCCCAGCATCAGTGAAAAACTCACAAGAACGCTCCTTCAACTAGGGAAGGTCCGTCTGAGAATGGTAACCAGTGTCATAACAGGTCATGGACTATTTAACAAACATCTTTTCATAACAGGTGCTACGGACAGTCCCCTGTGCCGAGGGTGCATGGAGACAGAGGAAACAGCTGCTCACGTGGTGCTGGAGTGCAGCGGGGAGGCTCCATACAGAGCAAAATATCTCGGATCTCCGAGAGACCTCCCCGAGGTCCTACTCAACATCAAGGATCTGGTAGGATTTCTCGAGGAGTTGGAATGGCAGGAGTAGCCAACCCCTCCCTCTTATCACGCAAAATAGGCGCTAGACGTCGAGTTGCGGAAAATCGCCCGTTCTACAATACAATACAATACAAATATTAGCTTCAATGTACGCTATTATTGTTGTCATTGACGTTGTCTGTCTAAAGTCTTTAGACTTAACAGAATTCGCAATACATTACCTCTTAGAAAAATTTTTCAAGGGTGATAAAAATCAAAATACAAGTTATTTTTAAAAGTCGCCGAACAAAATGTTGATCAGTATAAGGAGAATAGCCTAGAGTTCAGTTCTTCGCCTTTGTTACAGGCCCCACACTGTAGATAGAAGCAAATAAAAGAAATGTAAATACGGAACTATAGTACCGATATAGGATACGAGTATAACCCTATACTCGTATCCTATATCGGTACTATAGTTCCGTATTTACATTTCTTTTATTTGCTTCTATCTACAGTGTGGGGCCTGTAACAAAGGCGAAGAACTGAACTCTAGGCTATTCTCCTTATACTGATCAACATTTTGTTCGGCGACTTTTAAAAATAACTTGTATTTTGATTTTTATCACCCTTGAAAAATTTTTCTAAGAGGTAATGTATTGCGAATTCTGTTAAGTCTAAAGACTTTAGACAGACAACGTCAATGACAACAATAATAGCGTACATTGAAGCTAATATTTGTATTGTATTGTATTGTAGAACGGGCGATTTTCCGCAACTCGACGTCTAGCGCCTATTTTGCGTGATAAGAGGGAGGGGTTGGTAGATAGGTACCCACCTATCTACCTATCCAACGTCACATAGCCTACGCTTCGCGTAACTGAGCGTAAGCGTAATCTTAGCTTTTTTTAATGTGACATTTTATAAGTTTTATGTTATTTCTAGTCACAATTACAAACTTTTTCCATCGTCACCACCATCTGATCCGTCATCGGCACCAGAGGACTTGGTCACTTTTTCTTTCAATATCTGGGCAACCGAGCTTCGCTCGGTTCTGTTTCGTATCCTTGACATGTGTCGCCATCTAGTTCAAAAATGAATAGTACCTACATCGAGCGAAAGAATTCTCAGCCTTAACAACACAACTACTCCACACGAGATGGCGCGCATTTCGCCACAAAAACTCAAATAGTGTATTTTCTATTCGTTTTAGCCTTGACCTGTGTCGCCATCTAGTGTTTGCAATAAATAGTACTTACATCGACCGAAAGAATTCTGTCTTAACAGTACAACTACTGCACACGAGATGGCGCGCGAAGAAAAACGCATGAAAACTCGAAAATTCGCGTTTTCCGGGACCTAAGGATAAGTTAGACCGATTTTTCACCCCCAAAACCACCACATAACAAATTTCTGCGAAATCGTTAGAGCGGTTTCCGAGATCGTCAGTGTAAATAAATATATATATAAATAAATAAATAAATAAATAAATATACAAGAATTGCTCGTTTAAAAGTATAAGATATATGTAATTTATTTCGGTTTTAATTTATATACATAGTAGTGTGACTACTTTAAGACAGCACAAGTTGAAATATTTTCAATAGATTATAATTTAACTTGTGTTCATTAGAATTTTTCCATCGTGATAGGTAAAAAAAGTAATAAAGTAATATAATAATATTTTTTTGCTGTTGTTGCGTACCTATGTGTTACTATTTTCCATATAGTTTGTATGGGGTAACAAAAGGTGAAGTAACAAAAATGTATGAACATTCTGGGACACTTTTTTACGAGTAGGTAGGAAATGCACGAGATTCCCCGTAGAACTTAACCTAAAATTCAATAAAAAAAATGAATAAAAAAATAACAATCTTCTCTCTCTATCGTTCTTCTGTGGTGCGATAGAGACAGACTGCGTTTAGATCGCCACGTAGCGTCAAGGATTGTCACCTTGACTAGACCGGCTGTCGCAAAAGAATAATGTATTGTGTAAGGTGACAATAGAATATCATTGTTCACTACGTTTTATGAAAAACACGTATAACACGTATGCATGTGAAGCCCAACGTCCCATTTTTAGTACAATAAAATACTGGTATTTCGTATAAAACCAGAATATTCGTAGGGTATGTACAGTCAGCAACACAGATGCGAATATAGAAAAAGTGACAAAAATATATATACAGAACTTTATTGCCTGTATGTACCACAGTATAATAAAAAGTACTATCGTACAGCATGGGGTCCCGCTCTATATTTTGAAATTTTATCGAGCTATATTTTGAATTGTTAATATCTTAACATTATCACACTTCAAAAACTCAAAGTAAACGCTCTGATATTAGTCACGGTAGAGGGTCGGGACATGTTTATTGAACGAAGCACGTTTTGATGAGCTAAGAGCAATGCAAACTCCTTATTATTCCATCGTCAATCATTCCATACAGCCCCCGGTTTATCTACTATAACAGTAATACGTAAGGTGGAAAATTCAATGGTAATGTAGAAGGAAGAAATAGCACGCAGGCTTGAGAAAAAGTAGTTTTGCTCGGAGTTTTTTGAATAACATTATTTGAAATCGCTTAGCGCGTTTTTGGGGGAACGCGTTCGTTGACTGGTATGGATAATAAAGTTACATTGTATGGACAAACAGCGTCCCAAACTTACTTCAAGCACGGACAAACAAACAAACACACACACTTTTCCATTTATAATATTAGTATGGATAGGTCACGCATCTTTTGAAATATTTACCTTAGGTCACCTTTTTTAGGGCAAGAATTGTCTGACTAAGCAAGCGTTGTCACTTAGGCACTGGTCCCACTGCGAGCTAGTAAACTTTGAGCTATCGGATAAAAAACGCACAAAAAATAATCACTCCCGCGTAAATAAAGAGACACGGCGATGTTTATAGTTACTCGCCCAGCGGTGAGCTATCAATATCGCCGTGTCTCTTTTATTTGTACGGGAATGCTTATCTTTTCTGAAAACCATTAATTATTTATAGCTTATTAATGATGATATTGATAATTCAATGTATTTTTATACAATTTTTTTGACATTTAGAATTTATTCTAGAAGTTTTTAGACTAGTTTTTTTTTTAATACAATTTAGATTGATATCATTTTATTAAATCAATGTAGTTTTAAAACAATATTGTTTATTGCACCAATAAATTGCTCTGATATTTAGAATAAGATGAATATTGTACACTGTTGACAATTTAAAAGTGCTTATTGTAAGCCTATTTGAATAAAGAATATTTTGATTGATTGATTGATTTTGATTTTGTTCGTTTTTATAGCCTATAGCTCATAGTTTACTAGCTCGCGGTGAGACCAGTGCCTTATGCACACCAGTCGGCCTAACTGGTTACGTAGCCGAATGGCAGAAACGTTCATGAGACGAAACGCTCGTAGATATCTATATCCATCGCTCTTGCGTATTGGCGCGACAGAGCCAGACTAGCTTTCGCGGCGTTTCGTTTTCGTTTCGCGTCGCAGAAATGCCATTCGGCTACTGCCCCTGAAAAGACAATTTTTGACGCTACGTCCGTGTGTAGCGAGAAATAGACACGGATCCGCCCGCGGGGTAGCCGTTCGCTGCCCGTGATCAAAACCAACGGATCGGCCACGGGCCAGACACCTCCGCGCTCCGCGCGTGTGTGTGTGTAGTATCGGACTGCACCTCAGTTGCGCTCACAAACTGATGCCTGTCGCCGAAGTGTCGCAGATGCGAGGCTTACCCGGCGGACAAATCCGTACGTGTATGGCTAATCGAAGGACGGGTGAGGATTGGGCAGTCAAGAGAGCCTACCTGGGTTGTCCAACTGAACGCCGTCCCGCTGGACATCCTTAATAACATTGGGCAGATAGAAAGGAAGCAGATCTCCGTGAACTCGGTGTCAACGAGGGCTCTCGAGAGGTCGCTCTGGACAGCGTAAAGTGGCGTGCTCTTGTATTGGAGGCCAAGACTCACTTCGGGTCGTCGCGCCAACAAAGTAAGTAAGTACCTATGGCTAATCGCGGATCAGATCCGAAGTTTGCTCGGCGGACATATCCATACGTGTATGGTTAGCTAATATTATTAGTGAATCAAAATATCTCTGCTTTCGAAATCCTGCTAATAAATAAAGTGAAATAGTGCTAAACCCCTCTTGACCTCTATTAGAGGTAATCCTTTGTACATTTTTAGCCTCAATAGGTCTATTTCAGGCCTCAATTATAAAGTTCTAACCCATAGATCTCTTCGAATTTGATCCGAAATTCAGAAACTTTTAGATTAGTTCTGACATCCGGATAAACTTTTTGGTTGGTACTTATTTATCCCGTCTGTAAATAGTCCGATGAAAAGTATTTATTTGGCAACTTTTTAATTCATCTTCTTGTTTTTCTGTTATTTCATTTCACTGGGATAGTTTATTTACTTTATCAAAAACTTAAAATAATATCCATACTACTATTATAAATGGGAAAGTGTGTGTGTCTGTTTGTTTTTCCGTCTTTCACGGCAAAACGGGGCGACAAATTGACGTGATTTTTGAAGTGGAGATAGTTGAAGGGATGGAGAGTGACATAGGCTACTTTTTGTCTCTTTCTAACGCGTGCGAAGCCGCGGGCGTAAGCTAGTACATCCATACAAGAAAACGTTCCTCCACTTTTCTCTGTCTTCAGCAAGCTCTTATCAAAAAACATCGGCGTGATAAACACGATATCTTTTCGATCCCTAACTTTTTAATAAAAATTGGATCAACCGGATATCTGGATGACTTTATTAATCGGACCAAACTTCCGCAACCTTTGAGCGGGATGCAGATTTAGAAAATGTGATTTGATATAGATTATGTTATTATTCAAATTTTAATAATCGGTTCAGATTTAAAATCGGATCTGGGTGGCTAGCCGAATGGCACAATCGCTCACGAAACGCTCACGAAACGAAGCGCTAGTAGATATCTATCTCTATCGCGCTTGCGTATTGGCGCGACAGAGCCAGCGGCGTATCGCTTTCGTTTGGCGTCGGAGAAATGCCATTCGGCTACGGGGCCTGATCTGTTAATGAAAAAGACGCTTTGACGATGCAATCTTTTCCTGAGGATCAAAATTGATGAGAAAATTGGGCGTTTTTTGTGGCCATTTTTGACGACCGGACTGGCGCAATCGGTAGTGACCCTGCCTGGTACGCCGCGGTCTCGGGTTCGAATCCCGGTAAGGGCATTTATTTGTGTGATGAGCACAGATATTTGTTCCTGAGTCATGGATGTTTTCTAAGTGTATTTATATATTATGTATATCGTTGTCTGAGTACGTGTAGTACACACGTGTAGAACACAAGCCTTCTTGAGCTTACCATGGGCCTCAGTCAATCCGTGTAAGAATGTCCTTAATATTTCTTTATTTATTTACTTTTTATTGAATTTTATGTCAGTTCTATTCAAAATCACGAGCACTTTTATCTCAATATGAGAAATCCCACACTTTCCATATAATTTTGTTTACTTTCCTCATTTGTTGTCTCATACAAACTATATAGAAAATAGTAACAAATTTTACGCCACATTCTTTACCCATTATCATTTCCCACAGCTGTAATTTTATCGTAGCAAAAGTTCATTCATTAATTTTACTACAATACATAGCAAACTGCATAAAAGAAATAAGAGAAAATATAATAGGAAAAGAGACTAAAATGGCTATTTTCTCGCGAATTTCATATCTAGGTTAACTTTTTTCCTGAGTTTCTTTATTAAACAAAATTGAACAAAAAGTCATGGGATCATTCTAATTCCAGTGAGCCAGATTTGTTATTCAAATTTTTTAATCAAACTGAATTTGTATTTTGCTTTTGATTTAAGGACTTTTGAAATAAATTTGGGTGAATGTAGAGAGTTGCTGAATAGAAAAGTTTCCTGTACTTTAAACTCAATATTACTGTAATATTACAATATAACTGTATGGAAAAAGACGCTGCGTCGACGTCGCGCCGACGCGGCGTCAGGCTCTCAGGCTTTGCCATACAGTCGGCCCGACGCTACGCTCGCGAGACGCTAGATGTGGCGGGGTGGCTTAAGAGTGGCACTTGAGCATTTTCATGTGCTCTGCCTACCCCTTTTGGAAATATAGGCGTGTTTGCTTATGTATGGTAGGTGTATTTAGTTTAAAAACAGTATGAATGAAACACTAAATTCATTCGACTTAGTTGACCGGTGCAAAACTGCCGAAACCTGTTGACGTTTGGCCAAAAAACTCCCTTTATTACAATAAGACCTCAAAAATAATATTTTCGTTCATCTGAATTATCCAATTAATTATCTTTTCAAAATAATATCTGACAGGCGATCTCTGAAAACTGACCTCGTCATCAGTAACAGTAACAGACAGAATCCTTCGTAAAAATTGGTGGCTCAATTTTTCTTCCCTATTATCTTGAATGGTTTCTTGTGACTAATCGCTTTTTATTTGACAGAGTATTTTGATGATGTTTCAATAAAATGTTTCCTTAATAAGAACAGACTTTTTTACAGATTACGAGTATAAGTTGAATTTAGGTCAAAATTGTACACTTTTGACAGAATTATTTTGAACTTTTGGGGCCTTCCACGAGAATGTCGCTTACGACATGCAATTCTTCTAATACTTCGAAGACGCTAAGAAAGTGAAGTCGTGTCTGACAACCTTTCATGACTTGGTTAACCAATTGGCAGTATTTTCTCGAGCTTTACGGATTGATTGATATAGCTGCCATACAAGGTAAAAGCATGTCGTAAGCGACTTTCTCGTGGAATCCCCCTTTTATTGGGTAACAAAAGGTTACAAATTCGAAAACAAAGCAAATGCTTACAGGACTCAGGAGGACAGATTAAGACAAATTTAATGTTCATTGAACATTGTTCAATTTCATGACACAGTCATGTCACCAGCGAAGTTGAATGATGTGTAGCTAGACTTCTCTCGACGTTACATTTGGATTTTGCATCGGCATGAAATGCCTTATTTTTTTCCCATGTGCCTAAAATAAATATTGTCATGATGACGCTTTTAATATTTAATAAAGTCGAGATAGGTGCGACAACGAGCGAAGCGAGGAAGAGTGTTTTACGTTAACTATAAACAAAAAGCACGTAAGTAAGTTGCGGTACCCAATATTTATTTATTTATTATTATTATTTGTTAGACTTTTGTGTCGCACTGCTGGGTAAAGGCCTCCCTCTCTTTTTTCCAAGGGTGGCAATGTTTGGCCAATCTTTTTGAAAGACGTCAAGATCGTGCCGTCATCTCCTTCGCGGTCTGCCGACAGGCCGCACACTGAGAGAAATTTGCATTGTGAATTTAATAAGTTCGACTTGTTGCGGTTTATCCATTTGAATCAGCCAAACGTATGTTTAAAACAATATGTGTCAGGTTGTTTTTATAAAATCAACTTGTTGATTCAAATATATTGCCGATTCAAATGACAAGTAGCTTGTTGTTTGAACCAAAGAGCACGTAGGCGCTATTTTAACCAAAAAACTTGTTGAACGAACATGAAAACTGGTTGTATTTTCTCTCAGTGCACTATGTTTGATATCCATTCGGTACTTATCTTGGCCCACATATTTGGCATGCGGCAGATGTGTCCGGCCCAGTTCCATTTAAGCTTAGCGGCTGTCAGGGCTAGCCGACGAAGCTGTGGTTTTGGAACGCAAGATGGAGTTCCTAATCCTGTCAGTCAGTTTGACACCAAGGATGCTGTACTCCATAGAACGCTCATCCCTCGCCGTAGGTAAGTATAGTTTTCAATAACAAGAAATTAACTTTTTACATTCTTATATTATAGTTAAAAATCATCCTCTGTCATAACAAAGGATCCAAATTGTAATGAGGGGACAATAAAAAATACTGTGTAACTTCGTTGAAAATTATTGAAACTTAGCTTTTGCCTATGTCACTCTCCATCCATTCAACTATCTCCACCTTAAAAATCACGTCAATTCCGTGAAAGACGGACAAAAAAACAGACACACACACTTTCCCATTTACAATGTTAGTATGGATACAATAATTTGTATGATTTACGATTGATTTTTGAATGATTTTTAATAATTATATTTAGAAAATCGTTATTGGGCTGTATTCAATCAGTATCTGTTGTTTTCATCATCATAATATATTATTCAATATCAGCACTTTATCACCCACCGCTGAGCATATGCCTCTCTTGTAGTACGAAACTTATCACAGATTTATTTTATTCTTAAATAAGTTTATGCCAATAAAATCTACAGACGAATATTAATTTTGGAATGTCCTAGACTCTTTTCAATGACAACTGTCGGCATTTAGTATATATTATTTATAAATCTTTATATTCAGATTATTCAGAAACTGAAATAGATAGGTACCATACACTAAAGCTAAAGAATAACCTAACCACAAAATTAAAATTTGGAAAAAACCCCCGACCGCGACCTAGTGGACCGATTTTCATGAAACATGGCTAAGAACACTCCCGACTAACTCAGCTTTTAGACAAAAAAACTAAATCTTAATAGGTGCATCCGTTCGGGAGCTACGATGCCACAGACAGACTCACACACAGACAGACAGACATACTCACACAGATCACAAATACTCAACTTTCGTTTTTAAAAAGCAATGTCAAACTCTCTAGGGTAAAAAACTTAACACATTTTACCTTTAAGTAGGTAATTAATTATATGTAATGTATTAAGTAAACTTTGAAGCAAGTTCTAACCAAGTAGAAGTCCCAGGGTGGTAAAAGTAGCTTTGTGTGCTTGCCTCGTTATGTACTAGTATTTGAGTGCAATGAAAATGGGTTATTTTGCACGAAAATCCATAATTCCATATAGTACCTATTTGGCATGTATTGCAACCTTAGTGCGTTTTCACATTATCCGATCCGATATCGGATGTCGGACCGATATCTCATACATTACAGGCGCCATCTTGGATTTTTTCTATTGAAATCCTTCCGACATCCGATATCGGATCGGATAATGTGAAAACGGTCTTATAAGGTACAAGACCTTACAGCCCAAATAACCTGGAAATTCTCTCTGGAGTCTAGTAAGTATAGGTACTATATGTCAATCATCATCATCATCATCCTCCTTGCGTTATCCCGGGAATTGCCACGGCTCATGGGAGCCTGGGGTCCGCTTTGACAACTAATCCCAAGATTTTACGTGGGCACTAGTTTTCACGAAAGCGACTGCCATCTATCCTTCCAATCCGAAGGGTAACTAGACCTTATTGGAATTAGTCCGGTTTCCTCACGATGTTTTCCTTCACCGAAAAGCGACTGGTAAATATCAAATGACATTTCGCACATAAATGCGAACCCGCGACCTCCGGAACGAAAGTCGCACGTACGCTAGGCTATCAGCGCTTGTGATATGTGTCAATGTCGAAAAATAATGAGTAAAAGCCATTTATCAATTTAACACTTTCGAAACCGGGCTCTACGCGGCGCTACGACATTTTCGCTACATACGGGGAAACCCATGTAATCGGCTACGCTTCTACGAGCGGTGTGCCCGACAGTCGGGTTCTTGGTAGCGAAAGTGTTAAAATCCAGCTGGAAATGTCACGGACACGAAACATCCCAACTGTTTATTTTTGGATGTGTCAGATTTGCACGGGATAAGAGAAAAATGTGAAATATCGGAGTATTTTTACGCAGAAAGATGTGGGTGTTGATGTATGGACTCCTAATTGGACATAATTCACACACATATATGTATAACTGCATTCCTCAAAATACCTATAAGTAGGCAAAGAATACGAAAATTCTCTAATAATATATGTAGTTTCATGATTATTTTCTTTAAACTTAGGGATATAGACCGTGATTACCTTTTGTCACATCTTGGGCACTGGCGATCAAATATATGAAAGAGGCGCGTTCCTAGCACACATTCTAAGCTCGTGTAGGTGAACGCGTACCATGCTTGTATGAGTGAGATATGACAGGTCGATTGTTCGCGTTTTTTAACAGGCGGTAACTGTCAGGTAACCGAGAGGGGGTGGGTGGCACTTTCAGCGGGGAGCGGGAGTGGTCATACTGTACGATACTACTCTTTATTATACTGTGCTTTTGTCGATGCCGATTTTTGTGGAAGTCCCGATATTTTGACGCAGTACGCAGCACTCAAAAGAGATATTCATATTCATATACGTATTCGTATTCGTATTCGCATTCGCATTCGCATTCGTATTCGTATTCGCATTCGTATTTGTATTCGTATTCGTATTCGTATTCTTTATTCAGTATTGTTTTTACATTGTCAGGTTTTACATTCACATACTTATATACAATTTACAAAAATATATATCTAGTTTAAATATTATTTAATTCATTGTACATATTATTATTGATAGGCAGAGCACATAAAATTGACATGAGAACAAAGGGGTGGTAAAATTCTTAACCCATCACATCGGGAATATTAAATATTCTCACATAAACTCACAAATTTTGTGAGTGCCTGTTGTAAAGTGTAGGGCGATCTGTGAACAAAAGTTTTCCTTTGACATAGACGGTCCTTAAGATTTTTTTAAGAGTTGGCGCCACCAAGATATTTATTATTTTACAAGTTTAGCTAATTTTTTTTCAAGTATTATTAGCCTGTTTTAGTGTTCTACTGCTAGGCAAAGGGCTCCCCTCTTTTCCTCCACTCAACCCTATTTCTTGCCCTTTCCCACCAATTCTGATAAAAAGATTCCATTAATATTTTACTAATTTATACGTAACTAAATTATCTAGTACCTTATAACACGAATTTAACGAAAACTGATTAAACACAGCTAGAAATAGCATTAAATGTGTTTAAGACTCCAAAATATCGTTCATCAATACCTATTTCAAACTTCTGACTATACCACTTTATCACTAAATGGACACTAAGGATTAGTTCTAAAACACTATCAAAGAGAATACCAAAGTTAGAACTATCCCAATCAGTATCAGACCAAGTTCAGTCCCCGCGGAATGCAATTAGGTCTGTTTTGATTTGCACGGGGAACGCCGGGCGCATTCAAAGTGGTCGTCGTTATGTATTCATCTGCATTGCAATCTGAGACTTAAAGCTCTTGATTGCGAATAAAACTTTAGTGCCCTAGAGACAGTTTGCTTGTTGCCATCTATATCGGTCGCCATATACACCGTGTTTTTATTATTTTCCGTCAAATCTATACGCAGTTATGTTCATCACCAGGAACCACTCTGTATATCGCTTTTCGTTAAATTCGAAAAAATTTTTTTTTCCTTTCCATACATATAATAAATGAATTTATTAGTGTGAGAGGACCTTAATTATATCACTAAAGTCAGTGTTAAGTGTCTGACGGCAAATGTCAAAAAAATAACACAAGGAAGTTTTGAGGGATGCCACACACGACACGTGTTCATTAATTAATTTTTTTTTTTAATAATTCGATAACCGTAAGTGCGTTTTCACATTATCCGATCCGATATCGGATGTCGGACCGATATCCCATACATTTCAGGCGCCATCTTGGATTTTTTCCATTGAAATCCTTCTGAAATCCGATATCGGATCGGATAATGTGAAAACGGCCTGAGAGTTAGGAAGCTAGTTTCTTAGAGAAATTAATTTTATTTGACCTAAAGAACCTTCCCTTAAAGTTAACGGAATTCAATAAAAACAGGGTGTATACCAGAACGAGCGAGGTGCCCAATGCCCATACAGATATACAGATATATAGACTTTATTGGTAAATATCTATACCAAGTCAACGACCGGTCTGGTGCAGTCGGTAGTGACCCTGCCTGCTGCGCCGCGATCCCGGGTTCGAATCCCGGTAAGGGCATTTATTTGTGTGATGAGCACAGATATTTGTTCCTGACTCATGGATGTTTTCTACGTATATAAGTATTTATATATTACATATATCATTGTCTGAGTACCCACAACACAAGCCTTCTTGAGCTTGCCGTGGGCCTCAGTCAATCTGTGTAAGAATGTCTTATAATATTTATTTATTTATTTAAGTCAAGCGCGAAACAAACACTGCCGTACCATCCTTTACTGGAACCATTTCACCGCATTTTCAGGCCCCTATTTGAGAACTTCTGGATAAGAGCATAACGCAGAGATTTTCGTCATCCAGTAAACTATAATCACATACTTAACTTTCAAGTAAGTAGTCCTTATTGCGATTTCTTTAGTATTATAATTCGCTAGCTCTCACTCGCGTTAGAAAGAGACAAAAAGTAGCCTATTTCACTCCATCCTTTCAACTATCTCCACTTAAACATCACGTCAATTAAAAGACGGTAAAGTCTTGTATTCTGTACATTATCAAAATTGTTTTAATAACCACATTTTATTGAAACGAAAATTAGCACTTAAAATAATCACGTTTTGTTTCGCCAGATTTCGGTTTGGATGAAAGTTTGGCAAGTTAACTTTTAACAAGCATTTCGTTGAGCTTGTTAGGGTTGTTATTTGGAGTTGACTCGAAAACATACGTATATAATAATATGCATATGAATTCGTATAGTATGTGTGATTATACACCCTGTTTTTATTGAATTCCATTAACTATAATGGAAGATTCTGCAGTTCAAATACAATCAATTTTTCTAAGAAACTAGCCTCTTAACTCTTACGGTTATCGAATTATTCAAAAAATTAATTCAATTACTGAACACGTCTGAGGCATCCCTTACCACTTCCTAATGTTATTTGTTTTGACATGCACCATCAAACAGTTGACAATGACTTTAAAGTTATGATTAAGGTCCTCTCACACTAATCAATCCATTTATTATGTATGGAAATGAATTTTTCGATTTTAACAAAAAGCGATATACAGGAATGTTCCTGCTAATGAACCTAACTGCGTCTCGAATTTAACAGAAAGCAAAAAAAAAACACGGTGTATACTTTGACACAAAGCAGTCTATGAAAATATACAGAGTGAAATAAAAAAAACTTTTAAATTTTGCACAGCGATTTTTGAGGCCATAATGAACAATTTTTCACCATTTGTATGATAACCTGTTGCTACTGGTGGACCTATAATTAGACGCCACCGGCGACCGAAGAGCTGGCAGCTTCCTCGCTCAGCGTATTAGCTTGACGATCCAGCGAGGAAATGCTGCCAGCGTCTTCGGTACTATACCACAGGGGCCGTTTTTAGATTTACTTTAGTTTAATTTTAGATTTATTTAGTTTAATTTAATTTTTATTTTATTTTATTTTAAGTTTAATTTTAGATTTAATAGTTTAGTTTTATTGTAAGATAATTTTATGTCCTTAATGTTTTATTATAATATTTTAATAAATGATTAAACTACATTAGCTGTTTGTTACTTAAGTTATATCATGATTCTGAATTGTAAGCTGTTGGCTCCAAATAATAAATAAATAAATTTAATATTTGTACGCGATGAAGTTCCGTTCCGTAAAAATCGTGGAGGTTTTTTAAACCAAGTTTAATTCATCATTCAGTCTTGATCAAGTTCATAACTTATTCAGATTTAGCCCTGAAATTTCTCGTGTGAGCAGTACTCTATAAGGAAGGTGTATTTTAGACCCAATAGTATTCCGAACAATTTATGATATGAATGTGTGTCCTATCTCATAGAAAAACTCTCTCTAAGGGCCGGTTGCATCAAACCGTCTGACATCGTTAAATCGTTCGCTAAATTTTATTGCATGGGATGGGAAGTTCCATAGTCTGTCACTGACTGTCAAATGTGTCGCTTAACTTCAAAACTAGGTAAATCCATTCTGCTTTAAGGTTGATTATCTTTCAGATCATATTATATTTTTTATTGAATTGAATTGAATTGAATTGAATTGAATTGAATTGAATCATTTATTTCAGGTATTGTACCCATATTTGTATTAGTAACATTTTTTTTTTCTTAAATACTAATGTTAGTGTAGGAACATATTAAATCAATTTAAAATTAAATAATAAGAAATAAATTAAAAATGAATAATAAAAAACGGATCATAAATTACATTAGGTATTAGGTATTTAAAAAAATTACATTCCAAAACACTGCTACAATAAACATAAAAGTAGAATATATATTCAACATAAAAGTAGAATGGATTTACCCAGGCTTGAAGTTAAGCGACACAAATGTGGTTGATGCAACTGGCCCTATATTCTTTAAAATTCCAAATTCAAAATCAAAACTGAATGCTGCTGGGCCGTGTAGTGGGGTGGGGGGTGCGACGTGCATATCAAACAATTGAAGCTCATACACGTGTCCTGCGGCCCGATTTTTGAGTCTCACGCGTTCGAATTCAGAAAATTATCACTGAAAATAATAAGCAAGTCACCGTTTTCAATCGGTATTTTAGTGACAAAATCCCGTATGCGAGATTCAAAAATCGCCCTCCTGGCCCCGTAGCCGAGTGGCATTTCTACGACGCGAGACGAAAACCTAACGCCGCGAAAGGTAGAGAGTGGCTCTGTCGCGCCAATACGCAAGAGCGATTGAGATCTACGAGCGTTTCGTCTCGTGAGCGTTTGTGCCATTCGGTTACGCCCGCTGAGTCGCAATCATTCTCGATGGATCCAGTATTTAGATCCAAAATGGATCTTACTTACTTACTGCGATGGCTCAGTGACCCGAAGTGGATCTTTGGCCTCCGACACTATATTCCGCCATTCGCTCCTATCCTGTGCGATCTGATGCCACTCAGTCACTTGAAGGTCACACAGGTCTTTCTGGACCTCATCGATCCATCGGTACCTGGGCCTTCCAACCGGCCGTTTTTCAGTAGATCGCCACAAGTGAGCTCTGTTGGCCGCACGATCCTCTCCCATCCTCTCCACATGGCCGAGCCATCGCAGACGAGAAGCTTTACTCTCGCCGACGACGTTGGGCTCGCCCACTAGCTCTTCCACCTCCAAGTTCTTCCTGACTCTCCAAGAGCCATCCTCTCGTCTCGTAGGGCCTAAAATCTTTCTGAAGATCTTCCGCTCTGCCACTAAGAGCTTATTCTCCTCCTTCAGGGTCAACGTCCAAGCTTCGCATCCATATACCAAGGTCGGCCTTATCACGGTCTTGTAAATCCTGATCTTGGTTCTTCTGCTGATGAGCTTGGACGTTAATATTTTGTGAAGGGCTGCTGAGCATCTTAGGGCATTCTGGATACAGATGTCGATTTCGTCTGTCGGATGTCGGATGTCGGATAGAATGTAAAATGGATCTAACGAAACTTATTTTTCTTCATAGATCCAAATGTTATGTTGACAGTTAGATACTGGATCTTCACTCTTCAGGGAAAATACTTAGTAACATTAGATCCATTAAGTTCTACTATGATCCAAATGGATCTAAAGAGATCCCCCATAGAATGTACACACGCTCATCCACCCCTCTGCACGCCCCGCCGAAAGATCCGCCTCGGGCGTCCTCAGGCCTTTCAACACAGATCCACTCAATATCTATCTGAACGACGCAAAAACATGGACAAATGTCAATATTAATCCCGCCTTCTGTAGAACTCAATCATTAAATTCTTAGAACAAATTAACTTATCCTCATAAAGAATAATTTAATTTGTATTTTTAGTAGACACACTACTATATTAACTATAGAAAAAAATCAATCATTTACTCAGTAGATAAACATCTTTGGCTTTTTAACGGACCTTTTGTAAAACTAATTTCCTTAGAATAATATTTGAGAGAGCACTTCGCAAGTTTCAGTGAATACTTAAGTGCCCTAGATACTAAGGGCTTATTTTTTATTCTGATTGTACTTAGTATTTAGTTTGAAGTGTTTTCTGAGGAGGCTTCCATAGATTACTGTGTGTACTTGTTTGATCTGAGGAAAAGTAGGAAACAAGTAATCTACTTACTTATTTTTAGGTTTCCGTGGAAAGGAAAAAAAACGGAATGATTATCACTGGTGCGTCTGTCAGACTGTTTGTTATAATCAAGTTTATCTGAAACTACTGACCATTCATTGTGTAGGTACGTTAGTACAAAAAGAAGGAAATACAAAGACCATTTTATTTATAGACATTAAATGTTATCCCCGCAGATATCATATATACCGTAGATCAAGCAAACGTATCTACTCTACTTAGCGTGTCAAATGAACTCAGTAAAATCCACTGAGTTGTCCGTCTTTAATCGCAGCTTGCAGCTTTCGGGCGTCAATTTATGGAAGTTGAAGTCAACAAAAACCTTAAAAATGCCTCACAACACAAACATTATGAGCACCCAAGGGACATATTTAAAATAACAGGTAAGTAACAACTTCAGTACAAAATCTGACACGCTCGGCCGCCACACTATTAGATGAACTTGTTTTTTCTATCTAAATCTAGGGGATCCTTTTAATTTACCGAAGATTTTTTTGTCGAATTTCATTTCCCAAACGAATTTTGCCAACTACACGTTTGTCAACTCAACTTTTCCCATAATAACATTTGACAACGTTAAAATCCGTCAAATGATAATTTCCCAAACTGTTGTAATGCAACTTTTATAACCTCAACTGTTAATTTCGCAAATGTTTCACTTTGACTAGATAAGTTTGCTCAACTTTACTTTCGTCAAATTAATTACTGGACAAAATTATTTAGTCAAATAATTTGTTTAGTAAAAAAATTTTCCTTAAAAACACACCATGCAAAACCACTTTTTGACAAGTGTTTTAACATAATTGTTTTCATTTACCGAATTTCATTTCCCAAACAGATTTTAACAACTACTTACACGTTTGCTTCCCACAAACACTTTTGACGAAATAGTACATTTCGATACAAGTGCGAAAAAGAGGAAGTTCGAAACGAGTGGCGATAAATTAAAACACGACCGAAGGGAGTGTTTTAAATCGACACGAGTTACGAATTCCCTTTTCGCACGTGTATCGAACGACGTTTTTCAGTACAGATGGACCTCCGAAGTTTCGACCTGCCATATAATGAACCACTTCTCGCACTAGTGCGTAAAAAAAACACCATACGTACTGAAAATACCATAATTATGACGAGTCAAATAATCTTTAAAAACCTAAACATAGCCTAAAAACCTAAAAGTAGGTTTAGGTTAGGTTGGAACTGCGACCCCCACACAAAACTGTTGCAAAGAAAGTAGGTTTAGGTTAAGTTGGAACTGCGACCCCCACACAAAATGTTGCTAAAAAATTAGGTTTAGGTTAGGTTGGAACTGCGACCCCCATTCAAAATGTTGCTAAGAAAGTAGGTTTAGGTTAGGTTGGAACTGCGACCCCCACACAAAATGTTGCTAAGAAAGTAGGTTTAGGTTAGGTTGGAACTGCGACCCCCACACAAAATGTTGCTAAATAAGTAGGTTTAGGTTAGGTTGGAACTGCGACCCCCACACAAAATGTTGCGAAGAAAGTAGGTTTAGGTTAGGTTAGAACTGCGACCCCCACACAAATCTGTTGCTAAGAAAGTAGGTTTAGGTTAGGTTAGAACTGCGACCCCCACGCAAAACTTTGCTAAGAATGTAGGTTTAGGTTAGGTTCGAACTGCGACCCCCACACAAAACTGTTGCTAAGAAAGTAGGTTTAGGTTAGGTTAGAACTGCGACCCCCACACAAAATGTTGCTCAATAAGTAGGTTTAGGTTAGGTTAGAACTGCGACCCCCACACAAAATGTTGCTAAGAAAGTAGGTTTAGGTTAGGTTAGAACTGCGACCCCCACACAAAACTGTTGCGAAGAAAGTAGGTTTAGGTTAGGTTAGAACTGTGACCCCCACACAAAACTGTTGCTAAGAAAGTAGGTTTAGGTTAGGTTAGAACTGCGACCCCCACACAAAACTGTTGCGAAGAAAGTAGGTTTAGGTTAGGTTAGAACTGCGACCCCCACACAAAACTGTTGCTAAGAAAGTTGGTTTAGGTTAGGTTAGAACCGCGACCCCCACGCAAAACATTGCTAAGAATGTAGGTTTAGGTTAGGTTCGAACTGCGACCCCCACACAAAACTGTTGCTATGAAAGTAGGTTTAGGTTAGGTTAGAACTGCGACCCCCACGCAAAACATTGCTAAGAATGTAGGTTTAGGTTAGGTTCGAACTGCGACCCCCACACAAAATGTTGCTAAAAAAGTAGGTTTAGGTTAGGTTAGAACTGCGAGCCCCACACAAAACTGTAGCGAAGAAAGTAGGTTTAGGTTAGGTTAAAACTGCGACCCCCACACAAAATGTTGCTAAGAAAGTAGGTTTAGGTTAGGTTAGAACTGCGACCCCCACACAAAATGTTAATAAAACAGTAGGTTTATTTCGAATACATTTAGATTTGGTAATATAAAAAAATGTCAAAGTAAATGTTGTTTATTTATATTTTTGTCAACTACCTTGTTTGAGTAAACAAGGTTTGTTAAAATGCCCAAGAAATGTTTTACCAAATGTTAGATTTGGCTTTTTTTCTGTTGGGATAATATTGGTTGGCAATTAATAATTTTGATTAATTGAAGTTTGGTAAAATGAACATTGCCAAAGTAAGGAAATGTCTAAATATTTATTTGGATATCAATATTTTGGCAAATATGTATATGTCACACGATAAGTTGGGAAATCATAAGTTGCCTTTTAAATTTTTGGGATACTTTGTTTGGGATGTGAAAATCTGGCAAATAACTTTCGGTAATACATTAGTAACCCTAAATCTAGTTTATATGTTAGTTTATTAAGGCCCACTTGCACCAACCACTTAACTCAGGGTTAGTGGGCTGTCATCTGTCAAATTCTATATAAAATGGTGGGTTAACCCTCGGGTTAACCCTCCATTTTCGTCGGTGCAAGTGGCCCTTAGCGGTTATCCCTGACTGTGGGACTGTGGTATATGGGTTAAATCCAGGCTTAGGCGAGAGGCTGGCAACCTGTCACTGCTATGTCACAATTCTATTTTCATTCAACCCCTTATTTGCCAAGAGTGGCACTGAAACTTGAGTGATGTCATGTGCTCTGCTTCTCCAAAAAAAAAAACGTAAAAAAAAACTTATGATGTTTCAGACATAAATACACTTCAGGCAGGCAGGCATGGTCGCGCGATAAATGATAAACCCTTTCGCATTATTTGTAAGTGCGGTAGGAACGGCATGATGTTTTATCGTTTATCGCGCGACCGTGCTATCGGTGCTAAGGCGGAGTACTATCAGCCGTAAAAATGTCCAATTTTATTGTGAGTGTCGCCAATTCTTCTTCTTCTCGTGTCGATGGCGTCAGACTGCGCTTGCCCAAAAGTGACATTTATAAGTATAATTTATTATGTACTTGTGTGGTGACGGGTTAAGAATTTCACCACCCCCTTTCTTCCCGTGGGTGTCGTAGAAGGCGACTGTGGGATATGGGTTAGATTGTGGCGTAGGCGAGAGGCTGGCAACCTGTCACTGCAATGTCACAGTTTCGTTTTCTTTCAACCCCTTATTTGCCAAGAGTGACACTGAAGCTTTAGTAGTTTCATGTGTTCTGCTTACCCCTTTATGGGATACAGGCGTGATTGTATGTATGTATGTATTTATTATTTAAATTATCATGCAAATTGGTGACACGATTATCTACTTTAGTTTTTGTTATTTTAGGACAGACAGTCATGTTATTTGATGGCGGAAACGTTACGAAAATTGACATTGATTGTAATATTTGTAATAGAACAGCGCCCCCAGTCAGTGGTTAAAATACATTGTATTATTTACCTACCAATTTAACTTACATTCATAATCTGCCAACAGATCTAATTTTATTTCGGTATAAATATAAAAATATTGACTTTTATGTAATAATAGAAGTTTCTAAACTCTGAACAAAACAATTGCTTTAAAAACAACAGTAATAAATTTTACACCCCCATTTAGACTGTCTAAATAAAAGTTATAAAATCAACGTTAAAGTTATAAATAAACTACCTATTTTGTCTTATCTATCTACGCCGCAATATTACATTTTTGTATTAAGGGCGGAAAGTAAAGCATAACAAACTCGAGTTATTTTATAAAAACCATCCGCCTTCATCTGACCGTGACAATAACTTTTAAACTAAATGTATTGAAATACCTACGCTGACATTTCGAACATTCGTCCACCATCATGTAACTTTTGACAGGTCGTGGAAGGCCCCACCCAAGTATTCACTTTACCGCCCTATGGCGATGGCGGTAGAATAGCTCATTACGTATCAGTTATGTAGGCGTGTAATAACACCGTTTACGAGCGAGTGTGACGAAAATATTTTTTCTGACCATCGGCCGGAAAGCGTCAAATTTTGAGCCGCTGCGCGGAGCGAAGTTAACGCTTCCCGGCTCCGTCGAAGAGAAAAATAGTATACATACCATGGCCAGTAAGTTTGAAAGCCTCAAATCACATGTTTTTAGGGTTCCGTAGTCAACTAGGAACCCTTATAGTTTCGCCATGTCTGTCTGTCCGTCCGTCCGTCCGTCCGTCCGTCCGTCCGTCCGTCCGTCCGCGGATAATCTCAGTAACCGTTAGCACTAGAAAGCTGAAATTTGGTACCAATATGTATATCAATCACGCCAACAAAGTGCAAAAATAAAAAATGGAAAAAAATGTTTTATTAGGGTACCCCCCCTACATGTAAAGTGGGGGCTGATATTTTTTTTCATTCCAACCCCAACGTGTGATATATTATTGGATAGGTATTTAAAAATGAATAAGGGTTTCCTAAGATTGTTTTTTGATAATATTAAGATTTTTGGAAATAATCGCTTCTAAAGGAAAAAAAAGTGCGTCCCCCCCCTCTAACTTTTGAACCATATGTTTAAAAAATATGAAAAAAATCACAAATGTAGAACTTTATAAAGACTTTCTAGGAAAATTATTTTGAACTTGATAGGTTCAGTAGTTTTTGAGAAAAATACGGAAAACTACGGAACCCTACACTGAGCGTGGCCCGACACGCTCTTGGCCGGTTTTTTTAAACTAGGCTTCGCCTCTGTGATGACAATATACGGAACTTGACAGTACTTCAAATAAAATATTTTATAGCATGTATGAAATAAAGCATCAGATAATTATAAGAAAAACATGGACAGAAGTGATTTTTAAATCCAATTTCTATTTAATAACACAGGTAGAAATATATAAAGTAACTGAGTTGAGCGTGACGTTACTCAAATCGGTTTCATATTAATTCCATGTTAGCAGGTAATTCAAATTTGTTTTGAGAGTTCTTATTAAAAATCTGATTTGACCAAGAGGCAAACAAATGTATCCCAAATTCCCCACGTCGGGTACCAATTGTATTATTTTTAGTCTCACCCTGGGCGCCAAATGCATTGTGGTCTCACGTTGGTGCCAATAGTATTGTGGTTCCACGTTGGGTGACAATTGTATTATATTCCCATGTGGGGTGCCAAGTGTATTTTGGTCCCACGTTGGATGCCAATTGTATTGTTGTTCCACGTTGGGTGCCAATAGTATTGTGGTCCCACGTTGGGTGCCTACTTTATTTTAGTTCCAGTTCAACGTTGGGTGACAATTGTATTATATTCCCACGTTGGGTGACAATTGTATTGTGGTCCCACGTTGGGTGTCAATTGTATTGTGGTTCCACGTTGGGTGGAAAGTATTATATTCCCACTTTGGGTGCCAATTGTATTGTGGTCCCACGTTGGGCGCCAATTGTATTATATCCCCACTTTGGGTGCCAATTGTATTATATTCCCACGTTGGGTGCCAATTGTATTATATTCCCACGTTGGGTGCCAATTGTATTGCAGTTCAGCGTTGGTAGAGTCCTGTCTTGTGGTCGCACGTTGGGTAACAATTGTATTGTGGTCCCACGTTGGGTGCCATTTGTATTGTTGTCCCACGTTGGGTGCCATTTGTATTGTTGTCCCACGTTGGGTGCCATTTGTATTGTGGTCCGACGTTGGGTGCCAATTGTAATTGGTCCCACGTTGGGTGACAATTGTATTGTAGTTTCACGTTGGTTGTCAATTAGAAGGTAGTCTCGGTTTTTCACCTACAAGTCTATTTTTAAGTAGTCAGGATTAGCTACCAGCCCCATTCTAATTTTAAAAATCTGTACATAATTATAAATGGTAGGTATATGTGGCACTCTTTACTAAAATTTTTTGGAAATTTTTATTTTATTTATATCAATGAAAAGTATAATAGCAACTACTAGGAGGTTGAAAATTTTAAAGAAAATGAAATTGTGATATTGCAGGTATTATATTACAGCTTACTAGTCCATTCTCCCAATTGAACCCATATACCACAGCGCCACAGTCGACTTCTACAATACCTACGGGACTAAACATACGGTAAAATTCTTAACCCGTCACCGCACAAGACATTAAACTTAAGTGCTTTTATATCCGCTTGGGCACTATAAACCGCGTTAAGAAAAGCCTATTAGAGCTCTCAAATAGGTTACGTGCCGATGTGACGAGTAACTGACCTAAGATCGTAGACCTACGATTAGGTCTAAGAGGGCAAATGAAAGTATTTAGACGTAGGAAACTAAACACAACTCTAACATATTTGCGGAGAGAAAATAAATTTAGGTCTTCAATATAATTACCTAAGTGGCGACCGATCTGGCCTAGTAATAACCCTGCCTGCTAAGCCTCGGTCCTGGGATCGAATCCCGGTAAGGACATTTAGTGGTGTGAACAGCACAGACATTTGCTGAGTCATGGATGTTTACTACGTATTAGTACGTATATAAGTATTTACTCGTATGTATATCGTCGCCTAAGTAGCACACATAGTACAGTCACGAGCTTTAGTTTGGGGCTATGTTGATCCGTATAAGGTGTCCCCCGGTATATATCTATCAACCCCGAATGTCAGCGAAATCCAAAAGAAAAAAATAAGTCCGACGTAAAAAAATAATTACCATTTCCATAGTCCATATATTTTTATCTTTTATTCCCCAGTGGCAATATTTCCCTTATCTTTTTTCGGTTATTTTTCTAAGTCAGTATACTTTATTCTCATGAGGACACTTGGGGAATAAGAAATAAATATTACTCGGTTTCGTATAAAATACGAGAAAATGGATGTACGTTATAGGTCCAATACAAAATTTATAGAAGTATAATATTATCATTACCTAACCTTGTGCCTACATTTGTTCTACCCAAAGGACATAAGCTGGCGGTAAGTATACATATAGTTCAAAATAGAAAAGGAACAGAAGGTTAAAACCGGCCAAGAGCGTGTCGGGCCACGCTCAGTGTAGGGTTCCGTAGTTTTCCGTATTTTTCTCAAAAACTACTAAACCTATCAAGTTTAAAACAATTTTCCTAGAAAGTCTTTATAAAGTTCTACTTTTGTGATTTTTTTCATATTTTTTAAACATATGGTTCAAAAGTTAGAGGGGGGGGACGCACTTTTTTTCCTTTAGGAGCGATTATTTCCGAAAATATTAATATTATCAAAAAACAATCTTAGTAAACCCTTATTCATTTTTAAATACCTATCCAACGATATATCACAAGTTGGGGTTGGAATGAAAAAAAATATCAGCCCCCACTTTACATGTAGGGGGGGTACCCTAATAAAACATTTTTTTCCAATTTTTATTTTTGCACTTTGTTGGCGTGATTGATATACATATTGGTACCTAATATCAGCTTTCTAGTGCTAATAGTTACAGAGATTATCCGCGGACGGACGGACGGACGGACGGACAGACAGACATGGCGAAACTATAAGGGTTCCTAGTTGACTACGGAACCCTAAAAATGTGAAATGGGGCCTGAGTTTTACTTAAAAACACGAGTTACCCGTCCCGTGCCTGCTAAACGGCCACATCTCAAACAAACAATCAATATTTGACGACCGGTCTGGCGGAGTCGGTAGTGGCTCTGCCTAATATCGTCGCCTAGCACCCGTTCGTGAGCTACGACGTCACATACAGACACAGACACAGACAGACAGACAAACAGACAGACAGACAGACACGTCAAACTTATAACACCCCGTCGTTTTTGCGTCGGGGGTTAAAAATGTCGTCCTTTAATCCATTTCCCGCCAGCCATTCATTTAACAAGCCTACACTGAGAGAAATTTGCATTGTGAATTTAACAAGTTAGACTTGTTGCGGTTTATCCGTTTGAATCAGCCAAACGTATGTTTAAAACAATATGTGTCAGGTTGTTTTTATAAAATCGACTTGTTGATTCAAATATATTGCCGATTCAAATGACAAGTAGCTTGTTGTTTGAACCAAAGAGCACGTAGGCGCTATTTTAATCAAAAAACTTGTTGAACGAACATGAAAACTGGTAGTATTTTCTCTCAGTGTACAGTTGAAATTTACTTAAAATCTTCTTTCCGTGTCTTTTATCCTCAATTACTTATATAAACTCCGAATGATATACATACAAGGCTTCAGATACCATTTATCGACGTCAAACAAACCGAGATGTTACAGTAAATGTATTAAAGCAGTAGTAAAACTCAAAATAATCGGATACAACGAAATAATAATAGAACTCTAAGAATCTGAAATTCCGATGTGCAAAAGTCACAAAATTAAAGAAATTAAAAAACCCCGAAATTAAAAACCTTTAAAAAGTAGAAAATGGATGGACCGATTTTGATAGAACATATTAAGAACCATCGCTAGAAAAAATCTCTTTTAAATAAAAAAAAAACGCATCAAAATCGGTTCACCCTTTTAGGAGTCAAGGTGCCATGAATAGACATATAGTGGTCAAACTTGAACACCCCTCTTTTTACGTCGGGGGTTAAAAATATAGCGCTAGTAGTCTAGCAGTACAATTGTGGTATAGCTATAAGTACTTTCAATCCGGAGGTAGCGGGTTCATAACCCGAATCGGACCAATTACTTTTCCGAAAGTTATACATGTGCAAAATGGCAGTTGATATCTTCCAGCCACTTTTCAGCTAATTTGCATTGCTGCCATCAATTATACTTGTAAATGTCATTAGGCGTCACTTTCGACAGTGACACTTAACTCCAATCTGCAAGTAATCAATGGCAAAAAGGCATTTTTAGTGGCGCCATCTGGTTTTTGCACATTCTTAGGCGTTCGCATTCTCTTCTTTATATTTAATCTATGGTAAAACTCATAGAAACTCTTATCCGAAGTGTTATCACAGTTCCCATAGCATTTTTCAACCCATAGGCGATATAGAAAGTGCAAATTGAAAATAGAGACATGGCTGTACGAAATTCTTCCAAGTATTAACGAGTAGAATTATCCTTACTAGACTATTCGTATAAGGTACATCGGGGCTAATCTCGACTGGGGGGCAATTGTAACTCATCCATTTTTTCCATTATTACACTTCTAGGCTAAGACTAGACTTCTAGGTTTAATTTTTAAATGTGTTATGCAGTGACATGTAGATATAAAATGCCATACGATAAATAATTATTACACTATGATGAATTCTACACACGCCTATCATATATGTGGACATTATTTTAATAATGCAACCATTATAAAACATGAAAAAAATGGATGAGGTACATTTGGCCCCCAGTCGAGATTTGCCCCGTTGTACCTTATATAATGCTATTATTATTGAACATGGCTCTCATTTCACATTCATGATTTTGATGGAATGATCTACTAAGCCATGGCGACCTGCTGGCTCGCCTACTGATATTTACTATGTCCTGTGACATGGCGGGAACATTTGTCATAGCATTTGTTCAACTGACACGCTCACAGTCCCCATTTCAGCTGTCAAAGCCATAATGGAACGAAAACATCTGCCCTGGTAATGTCTTACACAACGACATCTTAAGATATAACAGGTTTTTTTTTTATACTACGTCGGTGGCAAACAAGTATACGGTCCGCCTGATGTAAAGCGATCACCGTAACCTATGGACGCCTGCAACTCAAACAGTGTCACATGCGCGTTGCCACCCCATTAGAAACTTGTACACTCCCTTTTGCTGTGTTAAGTACACAGCAAAAAGGAGTGTACAAGTTCCAAGGAGGGTTCGGGTTGCCGACGACTCTAAGGACAATAGACGGAACAAGTTAGTTCCGTAAGTCCTCCCGTCATCAGCACACCGCACCCTCGTTGAGCTCTGGCAGCCTCACTCACCGGCAGGAACACAACACTATGAGTAGGGTCTAGTGCTATTTGGCTGCGGTCTTCTGTAAGGCGGAAGGTTTTGGTTAGCGAGGGAACTTTTCCTGCATTCACGGGCGGCTCACTCCGCGATTCATTCATCGAGTGACAAGTAAAGTCAACTAATTCGAAACCTAGGCCACTGTAGAACTATGTCATAGTGACGTTATAAATCAGATTGTAAGAAATCTCTTACTGCTTGTCATTGTGGCATGGTTGTAGAGTGGCCTGGGGTTCCAATTGGTTGACTGTACATGCCGGTGGCCGCGCATTGGCCCATTCAGTGGTGACGAACATCGCACGACGCAATAGAACTCGATGTCGGCTGCTCGCGTACGGTTAGTTTGTTAATGTAGGTAAGAATTATAGGCGGCATTTTGTGAAAATCAAAGCTGTGACCCTTCAGGCCCCGTAGCCGAATGGCATTTTTGCGACGCCAATCGCCGCAAAAATGCAGTCTAGATCAGGCCCCGTAGCCGAATGGCATTTCTCCGACGCCAAACGAAAGCGATACGCCGCTGGCTCTGTCGCGCCAATACGCAAGCGCGATAGAGATAGATATCTACTAGCGCTTCGTTTCGTGAGCGTTTCGTGAGCGATTGTGCCATTCGGCTAGCCACCCTGTTGCGCATTGGCGCAACAGGGTGGCTAGCGTATTGACGCAAGAGCGATAGAGACAGATTGCATTTATGTGGCGTTGGGCATCGCAGAAATGCCATTCGGCTACGGGGCTTGTACTAAACTTGTCCTATTTATATATTTTGTGCGAATAAGTAATTCGCAACTCGTGTCGATTTGAAACATTCTCCATGTTTGTGTTTTATTTAATGTAACGCCACTCGTTTCGAATTTCCTAAGTATATTTTGTGTTTGGACAGACCATCGAGTATGAATGCGACCAGTGGTTACGCTGAAAGTGAACGCAGCCGAAGGAGGGTAGATCGCGCGCTGTCTACGCAACTTTGACATCCACCCGCCTTCTTCAGTTTTCCGTGATCATGAACTGCGTCTAGATATCGAGAGCTCGACAAAAATCAAAAAGGTAATCACGGTCTATATCCCGGTCAATATAAGTCTAATGAAAATAACCGTGAATTTCAAAACTTTCTAATTTATCGCACTTGTATTGTCATGTCATGTACCACCTTGTATAATAAAGAGTACTATCTGTACATGACAATGTACAGATAGTACTCTTTATTATACTGTGGTACTGTAATAATAAACAGATACAAATGGAATAATAAATATCGGTAATTAAAACATTTCAACATTCAATTTGGCGCTCTCCCAAAAGCGAAGCCTCTTTAACGCTACTCTTCATTCTACCGACGAATGAAGATTTATTTTCGATTTGGTATTTTGCACGAAATTCCGATATTTTTATTTATTCAGAGCTCGATGGTGTTTGCTCTGGTGTTTCGAAAACATGACATACAACTGATTTTAAATTTCATTTACTAATCCACCCCTTCCCCTTCCCTTCTCTTTATTTACGCCCCCTTTATTTTACGCCGGTTGGCAATGGAAGGCCCAGGTCCCGATGGACCGACGAGGCCTAGAAAAACCTGTGTGGCCTTCAAGTGACTGAATGGCATCAGATCGCACAAAGAAGCTCAGCTACAGAGAATGGCGAAGTCTAGTGTCGGAGCCGGGTTCCCTCTATTTGGCATAACTTTAATTGTCCGAAACGATTTTCGCATAACAGACTTCGCATAATCGATTTTCGCCGAATGTTAATTTGGCAGAAAACTTTATTTGTCATAATCTGAAATAATACGAATATTACTTTGTCCAAAAATAAGTTCGCATAATTCTGTTTACGCCGATTGTTTTTATGAATAAAATTAATTCGCATAATTGTATTTGGCATATTTCTTAAAATCAGAATATCTACCCATACTAAATGCTGTCAAGAGAGTCGGTTTGGTTAGGGTAGAACTGCTACCTCAACAAATACAACATTTTGTCAATAATTTCGGTTAAATTAGGTTAGAACTGCAACATTAATATAGTAATATTACCTATGATAAAAATTTTGCGTGGTAAATTTCGAATAAACCATATTATGCACAAATAATTTATGCATAAAGACCCTTCGTCGAATAACCTTTATGCATGAAATATATTCGGACAAACAAAAATATGCCTACTCAAATTATGCGTAGTATACTATACCATAACATATTATGCGAAAGGTTAATTATGCCAATATCGATTATGCCAAAAATAATTCTTGATTGTAAAATTGTGCCAAAACAAGGGGAACCGTCGGAGCCGTCGGAGGCCAAGATCCGCTTCGGGTCGCTGAGCCAGCGAAGTAAGTAAGTAGGTAAGTACACATACATACATACATACAATCACGCCTGTATCCCATAAAGGGGTAGGCAGAGCACCTGAAACTACTAAACCTTCAGGGCCACTCTTGGCAAATAAGGGGTTAAAAGAAAACGAAACTGTGGCATTGCAGTGACAGGTTGCCAGCCTCTCGCCTACACCACAATTTAACCCATATCCCATAGTCGCCTTCTACGACACCCACGGGAAGAAAGGGGGTGGTGAAATTCTTAACCCGTCACCACACAGGCGCAGGCAAGTAAGTATTTTACTAATAAGCCTGTATAGGTGAAAAACTTAAGAAAGTCACCTGTTGTATGTGTGAGTGACGTGTTCGAATAGAGAACAGAGTATGTATTTAAAATTAGTAACACACGTCGCCCGCGCCGCCGACCCCCCCCCCCCTTGCGCCTATCCTCAGCAGCCGCGCACACCGAGCAAGCGCCCGCAGTATGCGTCGCGCTCTCGACATGTAAAGGCGGGGTCGCTACTCTTGAGAAAGATCCTTGAAATTGGATTGAAACATGTCGAACGCTATATCGACTTAATACGTGAGTAACCCGCTTAAAATATTTTTAAATTAGTAACACAAACAAAACAAACGCATATTCGAACACGTCACTCACACATAAAACAGGTGACTTTCTTAAGATTTTCACCTATAGTACGATTTTATAGACAGTTTTGTTCACGGCTCAAAATTACAAACGTGACTTAATCGCGTAAAACTATGTTTTTAAACCAACTTCCGACGTTTCAAAGACTCCATTGTCCCCGTGGTCTCGGAGCAGACTGGCTAAAGTTGACAGCAACATCTTCTAGCTGTACGAGTTTTTAGAACTACCCGCACTTGTTCCTTTTTAACCCCCGACGCAAAAACGACGGGGTGTTATAAGTTTGACGTGTCTGTCTGTGTGTGTGTCTATCTGTCTGTCTGTCTGTTTGTCTGTCTGTCTGTCTGCGTGTGTGTCTGTCTGTGGCATCATAGCTCCCGAACCTGTTTTTTTTTGTTTCAAAGCTGAGTTAGTCGGGAGTGTTCTTAGCCATGTTTCATAAAAATCGGTCCACTATGCCACGATCGGGGGTTTTTTCAAAATTTTAATTTTGTGGTTAGGTTATTGTTCACGATGATATACCTAAATGTGCTCAGATTTTGCATTTCCATACTTTTGAAGGTAAATGTGTCTCTATTAAAGGTTCCAATCTACCTTTCCTAAATAACACGATCCATTTATGCCAAAAAATAAAGAAAAGCGATTTAAAGGGACTGATTCAGGAATTTGAGAGCAAAATTTTCATTCGGAGATACCGCGTTGTCTAGCTGCGTGCCAAAAAAGAGAAGTTTTGTACATCACCGAAATGCCACTGCCACAAAATGCTGGAATAACATTCCTCCGCCAGTAAGAAACGCTCCGTCACTTATCTCATTTAAAAACAAGTTAAAACGCCATCTGCTCACTCTTCAAGCTTCTCACTCTTAGTCGTCTGTGTCTATTTGTTTATTTATGATTTAAAGTTTTAATTGTGACTCATTTATCTCTCTTCCCACACCCCAGTTTAATAATATTTCTTTATTCTAATTTTGTCTCATGTCAGTCAATATTTTTAAATTAATGTCTTTTCTGTCTATATTTTTTTTTAACTATTCGATGGTGCTGTGAAATCATTAATAATTATGTTATTTTTATTTCTTATCATATAAGTCTAAGGGTCCACTGAAAATCAGCGGCGTGGCACTATGTGCTCCGACACATGCTGAGTGGCATCCTTTTTGAAACAACAATCTGTACATTTACCACTTATGCAACTGCCAAGATGTAACGTGTTGTTTCGAATAAATTTTATTTCATTTCATTTCAAAATGAGCAAACTCGGACTGCATGCATTTAGAATAGTATGAAGGCATTTAAAATGATTTGCAGATAATAAAATTGTGTATGATCTAGTTACTTACAGTAGATGTAGATAATTAAGTGGCTCTTTACCTGTAAAATACATTTTATTTTAATTATTTACAAATTACAAATCATTTATTAAATTAAAACGGGACTTAATAATATGAGTGAAGATAGTGTTAGTTTAAATCAATATACAAATCATTTATTCAGCAAATAGGCCACAGGGGCACTTTTACACGTCAATATACAAGTTGAACTGAATTTCCAATTGATAATACTAATTCTAAGTTCTAACTAAAGTATTACGCTACTACAATGATTAGAGAAGTATAAGGTCTCTAAATGTCGATATTCAACTAAATTTAAAGTTTTAAATTAGAACAATGACAACAGTTCATACAAAAATGTACACAGGAAAGAAAATTAGGATTCCCTTATTCCATCCATCTTAATTATAAATAAATATCGGTGGATACCTTACACAGTTCAACCAAACTAAAATATAAATAAATAAATAATTAAATAAATATTGGGGACACCTTACACAGATCAACTTAGCCCTAAACTAAGCAAAGCTTATACTGTGGGTGCTAGGCGATGATATACATAATTAAATAGATAAATACATATTCATATACATAGAAAACATCCATGACTCTGGAACAAATATCTGTTGCTCATCTCACAAATAAATTTCGTTCGTGCTCGGCTGCGTTCCGCCAGCTGTCGGTTTTTTGACGAACACAAAGGGAATTACTTCGCGTTCGCAGTACGCTCGAGGACGTGTTTAGTGACAAACATGGAAAATCATTTAATTTAATCATTTAATTATTTATTTAAAACATCAACACAAATTTTACAGTCTTACACCAAGGCACTTATGTGGTAAACATTAATTTATAATATTATTATAACTATTAACTACATCGTGCATCGTAGTTACAAAAAATAAAAAAAACAAAGAAAAGTGGACCGAAGTTATAACAAAATTCGCAGCTGGCATCGTCATGGCCTTTTTTGCTGACTACTGCTATAATAATCTGCAACAACATCGGCTGCGGCCATGTTATTAATATCATCATTATTCGCCAAGTGCCGCGAGCACACTGCAAAAAACCACGTTTGAGGAAAGGTTCGTTGTACGTCCACACTTGACGCGAACAACGTAGCCGAGCACGACTTCGCTCGTGCTTTGCTCGTGCTCGGTTCGTCTAGCGTAGACGGCCACCTTAACATTACTAACTGTGCCATAACGCACCATAAAGCTCACGTTTCAAATACGCTGACTGGCGAAAGCAGATATGAAGAATAATCATAAAATTTTAATATATTTAATATTAGTTCACTCGTGCGAGTTTACGAGTACGAGCGGAAAGTGGATCAAATAAATTGATAAATCTGTACGATATTTTATAAAATTCAGTTTTATTAAGGGTGCTTTCAAGAAAAACGTCAAGATAATGTAAAATTGATAGTTTTAGTCGGTGAAAAACAACACTTTCCGTTATCTAATAAATATATTTAATTCAAGTTTCAATTAGAACATCTTATTATCTTGATTATTATCAGACTAGATTTTTGAAAACTAACTCACTAAATTAATTATGAATTTTTCTCTGATGCACATTTAGGAAAAAGCGCGTATAGCGCTGAATTAGTCGATCTTTTTTGTAAAATTTGGACAATTTAGAATACTGAAACTGGTAAATTTATAAAACTTATATCCTGTACTACAATCATCTCAGACTACAATTTTATTATAAGGTTTTGAAAAAGGAAAAACGAGGCTAAGACGAATTCAATTTTTTTCAGAAATTACCTAAAATTAAGTGACAATTTCTTTGAAAATATACATTAATAGAAGTTATTTTCGTACTAAATTAATCTACAGCGTTTACTAAAATTGCTCTTACACCTTTGTGATTATAAATTTCTATTATATATTTTTTGGCAATTTTTTGAAAACGAGCCTTCATCGTTACAATTATTACCACTTTTGGACATTTTTTTATATTTTGTTAGAGCAAGTAGAAAAAGTCCTATATTAGGTTATATATTTGTAAACTACTCGCAAAACCCTTTAATTTCATACCACACACGGTATGATTAAGAGCTCGGTTGCGATTTCACTATTTTTCACATGAAAGCCTTCTTAATAATATTTCTATACGACTCAAGAGATAGGTATCGTGCTTTAATAAATTTTATGTTTTCGAAGTTGGTTATGTAAAACCCTTTTCAAAATCAAGTTTACTTTTACGATTTGTACACGTAAGGTACAGCGGGACAAATCTCGACTGGGGGGGCCATTGTAACTTTTTTTATTATTGCATTTTTTTATTATTACCCTATGATGTTGAGTTCTACATGTATCCACTGAACACGCCTACCATATTTAACCGGTGGACACTCTATTTAATAATGCAAACATTGTAAAACATGGAAAAAATGGACCAGTTACATTTGTCCCCTAGTCGAGATTTGCCCCGCTGTACCTTATTTTTTTTAATGATTATTTATTTGTGTTGTGTCCCACTGCTGGGAAAGGCCTCCCTCTCTTTCTTCCATGCGTCTCCATTCGCGTGCACACACAATTGAACCCATATCCCACAGTTGACTTCTAGGCAGAGTGATGGCAGTTGGTCTAAAATGGTAACGGAATGATGGCGGCTAACAAATGTAAGAAGTGCCTGGCATCCATTGGCTCGTTGGACGGACGACATCCGGAAAATAGCGGGTCACAACTGGGTGAGACTAGCCCAGGACCGGGAGAAGTGGCGTACTAGAAGAGAGGCCTATGCTCAGCAATGGGCTATTATAAAGGGCTGATATGATGATGATGAATTGATGATAGTGGACTTCTATGTCACCCACGGGAGGAAAGGGGGTGAAATAATGAACCCATCACCAAACGAGACAATATGCATTGTCAAGTAAAAACGCTCTGGCATTGAAATATGAGTACTAATAAAAAACCGAAATTGTGGGTAAAACAAGCACATTTTTTAACAGTATTTATCTTGGCTTACGAACATTAAACTGAGATATAAGAGCTACTATTAATTTTAGGACTTTTGCAATCTCTGCGGATTATGGTTCCCTGAAAAATTATGGGCTATTCAATATTTCGGTAGGTACCTCTATATCTTAATAGAGAGATATTAAATATCTCTCTATTAATTTACACTTTTCTAACTTAATATTCGGGTCTAATCTTGTAAGGCCCACTTGCACCAACCACTTAACTCAGGGTTAGTGGGCTGTCATCTGTCAAATTCCATATAAAATGGTCGGTTAACCCTCGGGTTAATCCTCCATTCTTGTTGGTGCAAGTGGCCCTAAGACACACAGATTACTCGGCTGAGTTGAAATTGAACATAATTTTATACACCATTTTTTTTTTGTTTTCCGTTAAATTCGACAAGTCACTTTCCCAAAAAAGTCATCGTTTTCATACATAAAAAATGAATTTATTAGTGTGAGAGACCCTTAAGAATTACATTCAAGTTAGTGTCAAGTGATTGACGGCACATGTCAAAACAAGTACCATTAGGAATTGGTAAAGGCTGTCACACACATGTTCAGTAATTAGCTTATTTTTTTTAATAACCAGATAACCGTAACAGTTAAGACGCTTGTTTCTTAGAGAAAAAAATATTGTATTTGATCTAAAAGAACCTTCCCCATTCAGTTAACTCAATAAAAACAGGGTGTATACAACACAATTAGCGATTATAATTATCTAGTGATCTATAGTGATATAAAGGGGTGGTTAATTCTGTTTATCGTTGGTAGAATAACTATTAAGTCTATAGTACAGAATATATAATAGGTAGTACAAGTACAGAAGATTCACTCCTTCGATTCGATGTTCACAAAATTCCTAACTCGCTGCCACCAGCATATGCTTGTAGCCTCTCTCTGTTGTAGTGTGTGTGATAGAATCGCGGAGTGAACCGCCCCTGTCTATAGGCGGGTAATCTATGTCGCTGCGCCAGAGTCTCGCGACGATCATGTGCTAGCCCTGCTGTGATGTTAAATTTTCGTCGATTGCCAATTCCGTAGTTCAGCTACGTTACAGAATAATAGTCCTTAATCGAGTCAGCTAAAATGTGGCAAAAGGCGCTGGTCCCACCAAAAGCGAGGAAGCGGTGAGCTATTGGGGATAGAAGCGAACAAAATACAAGGTGCTCGCGAGGAACCTGCATAACTTAAACCACGCGTTTCTGAGGCAAAAAGAAAAAAAAAATGTTACATGAATTTTAAAATTTTTCGCGAAAAAAAAAATTATTATTTTTTGGACGTATT